>NC_080599.1:9869759-10545874 GCF_027887145.1 Ammospiza caudacuta | reverse complement strand
TTGCAGCATCAAAATGGTGAAACCCCTTGGTTACACAAGGCCCTGCATTGTCACAATGGCCTCTGTGGTTCCACGAGGACCCAGAGTGTCACGATGCACTCCCTAGTTCCATTTGGCCCCAAAGCACAACAATAGACCCTTGGTTCTGTGGGGCTGCACAATGTCACCATGGTCCTCTTTGTTCCATGAGGCCCTGCAGTGTCACAATGGCCCCAGAGTGTCCCAATCATCACAGAATGACAGAATCAAATAGGCTGGAAAAGACCTTTGCGATCATCAAGTCCAACCAATGCCCTAATACTGCCTTGTCACCCAGACCGTGCCACTAAGTGCCACTGGAGAGGGACAGTGACTCTGCCACCTCCCCCCTGGCCAGCCCATTCCAATGCCCACTCACCCTTTCTGTGAAGAACTTCTTCCTGTTGTCCAGCCTAAACGTCCTCTGGTGCAGTTTAAGGCTGTGTCTTCTTGTCCTGCCCTCCAGCAGATCCACACTCATACCCAGCTTGGTGCCATCTGCAATTTGTGAATGGTGGACTTGATCCCCTCACCCAGATCATCAATGAAGATATTAAACAGGACTGGGGCCAACACAGATCCCTGGGGGACACCACCAGTGCCTGGACACCAGCTGGGTGCAGCACCATCACCACCACTCTCTGGGCTCAGCCTCCAGCCAGCTCTTTACCCTGGGAAGGGTGAACATGTCCAAGCCATGGGCTGCAGTTTTTCCAGGGAATTCTGTGGCTCATGATTTTAAAAGCTTTGAAGTCCAGGCACACAACATCCACAGCCTTTCCTGCATCCACAGGCGGGTTACCTGGTCATAAAAGGAGACCAGGTTGGTCAGGCAGGACCTGCCACCCCTAAATCCACGCTGGCTGGCTCTGATCCTTCGACCATCCTGTGGTGCCCTGTGATGGCACTCAAGGTGTTCTGTTCCATAACCTTGCTGGGCACCTAGGTCAGGCTGACAGGCCTGGAGGTCCCCAGATCCTCCTTCCAGCCCTTCTTGGGGATGGGCTCACATTGGCACCTCCAGTGCTCTGGGACCTCCCTGCTGAGCCAGGACTGATGGTAAATGATGGAGAGCAGCTTGGGGAGCTCATCCACCAGCTCTTCATCCCCCTAGGATGGATCCCATCTGACCCATACACCTGTGAGCATCTGAGTGGCCAGCATGTCACCAACTGTTTCCTCCTGGATTCCAGGGGGCTGTTCTGCTCCCTGTGCCCATCTTCCCGCTCAGGAGAACGCTTGTCCTGAGGACAGCCTGTCCTAATATTGAAAATTGACACAAGATATTAAGTAGCTTAGTCTGTTACTTATCTTCTGTTACTCTGTTCTCAGCTGCAATCAATAAAGGGTTGTGGTTCTCCTTCTCCCTCCTTTTGCTATAAACATTTTATAAAAACATTTTGTATTCTTCTTACAGAAGCTGCCAGGTTAAGTTCTAATTGAGCTTTCACCTCTCAACTTTTGTTTCTGCATAACCTAACAATATCCTTAAACACTTCCTGAGTTGTCAGCCCTTTTTCCCCGAGTTCCTACAAAAGCTCCATGGGCAGCCAGGCCAGTCATTCTCCTCACCAGCTCATCTTTTGCCACACTTGGACAGGATGCTCCTTCCCCCTTAAGATTACTTTCTTGACGTGCGTCCATCTTTCCCAGTCCCCTTTGTTTTTAAGGGCTGTTTCTCTTTTAAAAAAATCAGTTTTTATTTGGTACTCCCCAAATCTGCATCCTAAACAGGCCAAAGTCTGCCCTTCCTAATTCCAGTGTGGAAGTTTTGTAGCTGCCCCTCCTTCTTTCTCAGAACATTGAACACTTGATTATTTCATGGTCACTGTGCCCCAGGCAGCCTCTGAGACCCACATCTGCTACCAGCCCTTCTCTGTTTGTGAACAGCAGCAGACAGAGCTTTCCTTGGCAGTGGGAGTGTTACCAAAAATTTGGTAAAACAGAAAAATCCTTAACCCCAATGTAGCATTAAGAAGCAGCATTCCTTATTCAGTAGGATGCACAGGGGATAGCTCCTCCAAAGCCATGCATACTGAGTACATGAAAGTTTCTGTTTATTTTCTGTATTTTGCACACATATTCATTGATTGTCCTGGACTAAACACGCATATGATAATAATTTCCCCAAAATCATTAACACATTTCCCCTCACCCTTTACCCATGTGCTCTTCTTTCCTGGGGTCTCACTGGTGGTCTCTGGTGGTCGTGGACCCTGATCTGCCTGTAGGCCTGGCTGAGCTGGCAGGACACTGAGGCTGGTGAACTTCCAGTTCGCCTTCTCACACAATGGGCAATGTATGGTTTCCACAGGTCTGGGGTTGTGGAGAACAAGCTCCAGGTGTCCGCTCACCTGGTGGAGACAATTTATCATCTGGTAAAATGAGGTCGCAGAGTGGGCTATGACATCACAGAGTGGGTTATGTGAGGTTATCAGGAACTATGACGTCATAGACTGCCTCTGTGACATCACAGAGCAGGCTGTGACATTGCAGGGTAGAGGTCTGACATCACAGAGAAGAACATTACATCACAGAGTTGGCTGTGACATCAGAGACCAGCTGTGTGACATTAGAGAATGGGCTGTGACATCACAGAGCAGGCTGTGACATCACAGAGGGCTGTGTGACATCCCAGCAGGCTGTGTCAGGTCACTGGGTTGGTCACTCTGCCCCAGCTCCCCCTCACAGTTTCTCCCAACAACTCCAATGCTGTTCATGACCAGCAGGGTCCCTGTCCCCCGGGATCCCCCCAGCCCACCTGGAGCCACAGCCTCCACCAAAGGATGTTCCACAGGATCCACCTCAGAGCCTGACATGGGGACAAGGGGCCAGGGCTGTGTGACCAGGACACCAAGGACAGGGATTATCCAGGTCACTGTGTACTGGGTTGGGTTGCCCAGGGCAGGAAAGATGTCTGGCAGCTGGAGCAGGGTCTGGGAAGGGCCTCCAAGGTGGGGCTGGAGCCCTTGGGCTGTGAGCAGAGGCTGAGGGAGCTGGGCTGGTCCAGCCTGGAGCAGGGAAGGCTGAGGGGCTCCTCATGCCAGCCTGGCAGTGCCAGCGAGGAGGGGATGGAGAACACAGAGCCAGGCTCTTCACCAGGGGGCCTGGTGGGAGACAATGGGTAGAAGGGTTGGATGACGGAAGTGTTGGGGAGGGGGTACGGACAAAGTGTGATTGATTGTCAGGGATGAGGAGTTTCGATTTTCATATCTGTTCAAAATGCATTAGAAGGTGTTGGAGGCAAATATAAATTGGACATTGCTGATATCAACCTAAACTGGAAAAGACAACTGAACAGGACAAAACAGTTCTCTCTTCATTGTTTTCAATATGGTATATTCATTTTGAATATACTTCTGCAATGTGTATTCTGTGACTAATTAACCACAGATGAATTAAAAACTTGAATGATTCCCAGAGACTTGTCTTGTTTGGGTATTCTGAAAAAATATTTATGAGCTTTTCTAAATGAATTCCTGAACTGAAAACTCAAGAAAGAAGAGGCCTCTGGAGCAGTAAAATTCATCATCAGCCTCCAAGTGGCTTAGGATCCATCCCCATTAGAGCAGCAATCAACAGAAATAGGCACAGCTTTGTGGCTGGCCCAGCTCTGGGATGGGCCCTTGGCCTGGAGCAGGAGCAGCTCTTGAGGGCCCCAAGGCCACAGCTCTTCTGCTGCCGTGACAGATGGGATGGCAGCAGGGGCTGCAGAGCTCTCAGCACCTCAGCCCGAGGGGAGCAGGGCAGCCAGGGAGCCTCCTTTGGCCTTGGCCAAGCACCTTCCCCCATGGCTGGGCCTGAGTCCTGTGGTAGCTGCAGCTGCTGCTGTGCCCTTGCCAGGGGCTGAGGCCGTGGGGCAGTGCCCAGAGCAGCCTGGCCTGAGCAGAGCTGTGGGGCCAGTGCCAGCTGGGCTGGGCTGGGGGAGGCCCTTGGTGCTGCCCAGAGCTCAGGGCAGCTGGCAGAGCTTGCAGGGAGCTGGGCTGGGCTCAGAGAGCCTGGCCCAGAAACCATCAGTGTCCATCTCAGCCTGGCTGAGCGTGCAGGGGCCAAGAAGAGCAGCCCAGGGTCTGCAAGTTCTCTGGGTGGGAGCTGAGCTTGTGACCCCCTGAGTCCTCCCAAGTGCTGGGGCTCCACTGTCGGTTTCTCGGCTGTTTTAATGACCTGGAAAGGCTCGGGATGGCCTTGGGCAGCCTGCGCTCCAAAGGACGAGAAGAGGCTTCAGGTTTTTTCTTGGTCTTCAGTGTTTATTAGTTATTTATCTAAAAGATTTTCTTTCAGCCCGACAGAGGTCTGCACAGCATGCCAGCCATGTGCACACTGAGAGCCCCCGGGGCGGTCACTTATCTTTATACTCAAAACTACATATAGAATATTTACCTATTTCCCCCAATACCTTTTACCCTTATTGACCAGTACACCTTTAGTAATAACCAATCCCAAAGTGCCAACATCACCACAGAAGATGGAGGCTAAGAAGAAGAAGAAGAAGGACAGGACACGCCCCAATTCCTCCATCTTACTTCTTTAGACCCCCCTGTACAGAAATCTTAAACCCTGTGTTTCACACTCTAATCAACTTATCCCTTCACCATTTACCCCAGTGAAATCCTCCCATCCTCATACAGGTGTCGTCTCCTGTGTAGGATCAAAGTCCAGCCACCAGACACTTCTGGCAACATTCCAGGACCTCAGAGCCCCCCAAGGGTGGTGTCGGTCACTCTTCACATCAGTCCTGAGGTGCTGAGATCCCACACTGCACCTCCATCTCCAGAGGAGATGTGACAGATGGGAGCAAGGACAAATAATTCCTGCTGGATTGTTTCTTGTGTTTGCTTATACAGGTGACCTGGATCCACATGTACATGAGGTGTTTTGTTTCAGATAACACTGGGAGAGAGATAAGAATAGTATTTTTTAGCGGAATATAATATTTCATATTTAATACACAATAAGGGAAAAAATACATACATGATCAGAAGAGCATCTGAGTTTGTCAGAGGACAAGAGACTTATTGATGTTCCAGCAGTCAAGTCTGTTCAAATATTTTCCTCAGGGCTTCCTTGAGATAAGAGGTGACCACAAGAGGCCAAGGCCAGCCAGAGCTCTCTGTCCTGGCAGCTTTTATCTGTGAGAACACATGCACATAGGGAATTTTTCAGGGGGAGCATCAATTTTGGCTGTGGGCACCTGGAAGGACAGATGGTTTTCCATAGGAAGGAAAGCACGGGGCCCCAGTTCTCCAAGGGCTGATGAGAGGCAGCCCTCAACATTCCAAGATCAACTGGACCTGTTGGTTGGACTCTGGGAGGCCAAGCCAACCCGACCTGTTAACTGTTTCCTTGGACCTCTAAGGCCCCACAGTGTCACAATGATGGCGTCAAATTGTATCCTTGGTACCACGAGGCCCCGCTGTGTCATACTGGCCCCTTGTTTCCATGAGGCCTTGCAGTGTCAAAATGGTCTCCTTGGTTCCACAAGGCCTTGCTCTGATACAATGGACTTTTCGTTCCATGGGGTTCCACTGCATCACAATGGAACCTTTGTTCCATGAGGTTTCAAGTGTCAGAGCTGCATCCTTGGATCTGTGAGCCTCTGCTGTCATCAAATGGCCAAAATATCAGAATAAGACTCCTTACTATTAATTTGGTGTTTAAGAGACCATCATTTATTCAGGCCTGAGGTCCAGCAGAGGATAACTCCTTATGTGGACACATGATCCTACCAGTGTATAGCTTATATATAGTTACTATGTGTATATTAAAATTTATCCATTTGCACAAAACAAACTCCAAGTTCCCAGATTCAGTCGTTGCTTTTCCTATCACTTCAATCTTGAGCCAGATGTCTTCATCTTCTCTTCCAACCATTCCTGCTGGGAGAGCAGCCTCTGAATGCTTTGTTTCTCTGCTGAAAGTTCACAGGCACAGTAAAAATTGAATTAACACTTTTGATATAAAGCTCAAGGCTTTGTGTGGGCAGGTAGAGGCAGGCAGGAGGCAGAGCTGTCAGCAAAGGAAGGGCCCAGCCAGGTGGGGCAGCCGGGGGATGCCGACAGCCTGCAGGGACAGAGGCGCAGGGCAGGAACACCGTGGGACAGCTTGGGCTGCACAGGGCACAGGGATGGGCAGCAGCTGCAAGACAGCCCTGCCAGAGCCAACTTGGGCAGCACTTTGGCCATGGCAGACACAAAGAGCACCAAAGCCCCAGAGAGTAATTAAAGTCCTTCTGCTGTGTCTGTGCTGCTGAGCTGGGCCGCGCTCCTGGCCCAGAGGTAGCTCCTGGCAAGGGCAGCGCTGCAGAGAGACAACTCTGGCCAGGAGCAGCTCCTGTGCAAAGCCCAGCAGGGCTGGGGCACTGCCAGGGCCCCTCAGGGACACCAGCAGGGCACAGACAGAGCTCACAGGGGCTCAGCACTGGCAGGGGCTGTGGGATGTCCCAGAGGGGGCTGTGTCACAGCAGCACCTCTGTGGCTGTGTTATGGAGGCACAGAGCAGCTGGGATGTCAGCAAGGGGCTGTGTGACAGCACAGAGTGGGCTGTGTGAGGTCACAGATTGGGCTGTGACATCACAGAGTTTGTTGTGTGAGGTCATTGAGCAGCTACAGGATCATAGAGGGGATTCTGTGACATCACAGAGCAGGCTGTAACATCATGGCATGACTGTATGACATCATAGAGTTGGTTATGAGGTGAAAATGTGTGCTGTGACATTACAGAGTGTCAGTATGACATCACAGAGAGGGTTTTGTGACATCACTGAGGGGGTTGTGACATCATAGAGCAGGGTCTAACATCACAGAACAGACAGTGACAGCACAGGGTGATTTTGTGACATCACAGAGCAGATGTATCACATCATAGGGTGATGACACACAGATGGCTGTGTGACATCAGAGAGTGGGCTGTGACATCACAGGATGGTGTCTGACATCACAGGGGCTTTGTGAGGTCACTTGGGCGGTCACTCTGCCCCAGCCCCCCATACAGTTCCCCCCAGAGCAGTCCAACCCTGCTCGTGCACAGCAGGGTCCCCTGTCCCCCCGGGTCCCCCCCCTTTGGCCCCGCAGCGTCCCCCAGAGGATGTTCCGTGAGATCGACCCCAGAGCCTGACACAGAAACAAAGAAACAACAAAAAAACAAACAAAATCTGGGAAATAAAACCAGAAAGGAACCAAGAACTGTCCCTGTGGCAGGGGACAAATGGAGGGAGGGGGACAGACGAAAGGACACTAAGGGCAAGGATAAAAGGAATACAGCCCAAAATATTAACAGCGCTCAAACTTAACAGGACTGTACTCATACCTTAAATTTAACTGACACCTTCAACTTCACAATTTAGCAAAATAACAGCTTTTAACAATACTTAACATAACCTAAAACCTATGACTTAGCAATTTAACAGAGGAATAACACTTAACAATATGTAACTTATATAACAACTTAAATTAAACTTAACAACTTAGCAAAAGACCAACTCTTAGCAGCACTTAATTTAGCTTAGACCTCGTGACTTAACCTCACATACAGGCCTGACAGACTCAGCTATCCAAGCCACTCAAACCCCTCAGAGAGCAGCATTTCTGCCACATCTCCCCAGCACAGGCACTCCTGTGTGCACACAGACACCAAGAGTCAGTGCAAGGCGCCTGTGAGCAATTCCCCTGAGGGCACGGAATGCTCACTGTGGATGCTTTGGCATCTGCCCAGCCAGCCAAGGGCTGAGCCTGGAGGAGTGGGGGAATTGGCCCAGGCTCTGTCGTTGTTCAGGGATCCCTGAGTGCAGCAAACAGGAGAGTTCCCAGCTGGGAGAGGCCCCACTCAGAGGGAGTGGCTGGCCCAGGAGAGCTCCAAGGGCTCCTTTTGGAGCACTGTTTGCAGGGCCCCAAGAGAGGGGCTTCAGTCCCAGCAATGGTTCATCCTGGCCGCACTTGACATCAGCAGCTTTCTTTGGCAGTGTGAGAACAGGGATGTTGTGCCACTGAGGGAATAAAAACAGTTCCCAGGGCTGCTGCTAAAGGGACCTGGTTGGGCAGCAGCAGTGCCTGGAGCAGACAGTGTTTGTGATGAGCTGCAGAGGAGCTGAGCCCAGGGGCTGTTGGCCAAGGCCGAGGCCCAAGGAGCATTTCTCAGCTGACAGGGCGGCCTGAGAAGGGGAGGGGGAATCATGGAGTGCAGTGTGACATGTCTGGAACTCATGGAACCAAGGGGACTGTACTGATGCTGTGTGGCTCCATGGAATGCAGGGATCATTGTGACACTTTGAGGCCGCATCAAACCAAGGATCCATAGTGACACCACGGGACCTCATGGAGCCAAAGGTCCATTGTGACATTGCAGGGCCTCATGGAACCATAGACAGACCATTAAGACACTTCACAGCCTCACAGAACAACCAAGAGGCCTTTGTGACACTGCAGGGCTGCGTGGAACTAAAGCTCCAGGGTGACACAGAGAGGCCTCCTGTCATCAATGGTACATTGTGACACTGTGGAGCCAAAGGAGACCATTGTGACACCGCAAACCCCCAAGGTCCAAACGTCCATTGTGACATTGCAGGGCTTATGGAACAGAGGAGTCACGTGACATTGTGGGGCCTATGGAACCATGGAGACCATTGTGACACTGCAAGGACTCATGGAATCATTTGAGACCATTGTGACACTTTGGGGCCCTCCGGAACATAGGAGCTATTGAGACACTCTGGGACCCCATTGAACCATGGGTCCACTGTGACACTGTGGGTCCCCATAAAACCAAGGGAACACAGAACAGGCCTGGCTGGTTTGGCCTCCCATGGACTGCCTGACTGGTCCAGCTTACCTTGGCATGTTTAGGGTCTCTTCTCATCTGCTCCTGAAACACTGAGGCTCCATGCTTTCCCTCCTATGGAAAAGAACTGTCCTTCCTGTCCAGGTGCCCATGACCAGAACTGGGACTTCATCTCCAACCTTCCCTATTGTGATAGACTGGAGGAGATTGTTGGCTTGAATCATTTCATGTGTGGGGAAGGAAGAGGCAGGTCCAGCCTTGCCCTGCCCTGTGAGCCCAGCCCTGCCCTGCCCTGGAACCCAAACCTCCCCAGAGCCTCTATCCCAGCCCAGCAGTGGCTGCCAGTCCCTGGCACAGCACAGGCAATGCTCCACAGCCACCTCTGCAGCCCCCAACCCAGCTCCTGAGGGACCAAATGACCCCAAGGCCCACCTGGGGGAGGGATCCAGGAAGACCAAGGGGTATTAAAGGCTGACCACAAGGCAAGCACACATCTTGACCATACCTCCTCTTGGAATTTCCATCTGAACACTGCTGGAATCCAGGAGTTGGTAGCTGTGTGTGCGCGCTTCTCTAAATCTTATTTTTCTTTCTCCATCTCTGAGAGAGAGAAAGAAAAATACTTTTTCTACTTTTTGTCTTCTTGCAAATATTAACTTAAAATTGAATAGGCTTAGAATTTGTGAAGTTGAATGGGCCGAGTTAATGCTTTGAGAAATGTTTTTGTTGATTGAATGTCATATTAAACATTTTGCCGAAGTTTCTTTGATTTTCTAAAGTTGCCAGTAAAGTTCCTGTTTTGTTGTTTTGAGCTTCTGAGAATCTCCTGTTGGTATTTCTCCAGTACATCCAACTCAGAGCACACAAACAATTGTAACTTCTTTTAAATGTCTCCTTGAGAGAGTTTTTTAGTGGATGGGGGTCAGGGCTTGTCTCTCCTGCTTGGCACAGCCCAGGCAGGGCTTTCCCAGCCACATTCCACACTCCATTGCCCAGCTGGAGCTGCTGATGCTTCTGAGTTGTGCTGCCCCAGCCCCAGGGACACTCTCCTTGTCTGCCCATTCCCCCATGATCTCTGGGCAGGGATGGCCTCAGTGGGGCCTGCTGACATCCTCAGCAACTTGGAGGCTGCTGCTGAATTTTCCTGTTCCAGAGGCTTGTTCAGCCTTCAGCTCTTCAGTGCAGGAATTCAGTGTCCCAGGGCTCATTAACGTTCAGAACACCTTAACAAGCCAAGCCTCTGTGAATAATTTAATTTTATTTTCAAATCTTTTGTGGTTAATTCAACATGTCTCAGTAGTATATACAAAGTGTATGCATTATATTTAAAATACAGTGACAATATATATTTAAAGTCCTGTTGAGGTTTTTTTCCCTGTTCATAAATTGATCTGTGCAATCTCCAATTGTCACTGAATCCAAGTACATCCTCATGCAGTTTGAGAAGTCATGAAAATCAAGACCCTTCATGGCTGACAATCAATCAGACTCTGTCCCTACCCCCATCCCACTATTTCCCCCATCTAAGCCCTGGCACTCAGAGCAGCCTTGTGCAGATCTGAGCTCACTCCAGCCCAGGCTGCACCTGCAGCTTTCAGCTCCTTGGCTCCAACTCCCACCTGCTTTCCTTGGAGAAGGATTTGCCCAAGACACAGAGGGATGTTCATTTCTTGTCAGCCAACAAAGCCAAGGGAAGGCACAGCTCCATCAAATGCAAAAGTCATTCCTCTGCTGGACATTAAATCCACTTTCCACAGCAGACAGCCTCAGAGCAATGGAAAACACCTTCTGTGCCCAGCATAGATCCCAAGGTCCCCCCAAACCCTCCCTGCCCCAATTCTGCCCAGATTTGCTCTTTGCACACACGAGTCACACGCTGAAGTCAGGAGCTCCCTCCATGCCCAGAGGGAGGAAAATTGATAAAGAGGATGAAGAGATCTCCTGTGCAGAGCCAAGGTCCAAGTTCAGCCCCTGCAGCGGGAACCACAACTCAGCAGGTTTGTGTCCTTTGGCTCAGGGCCTGGTGACACTCAGAGGCACAGAAAGGTTTCTTGCCAACAAACACAAGTTAAACATTTGAACAGTTTAATAACCATCACAGCTCTTCCCTCAGCTCTCTGGGATGTCCCAGCAGCAACTGACATGTCCACCATACCAATGGGATTTCTGTACAAGAACAGTTTTAGACAAAAAAATTAAGAAAACATAATTCTGTGATAGAAATAAAGACAATTAGGATATTGACTAATGTGATATTTATTTGAACATCAGAAAATTGGGCAACTCCCTGGAGCTCAAGGCATGAAACCAGTCAGTTGAGAGGCACTTGAATGACCAGAGAGGAAATCTGGAGGAGGAAATTTGGTAGCAATGGGAAAGACATAGATCCATCTGGTCTAGTGAAGAGATTTTGTTAGACATGGCCATTTAATCAGGAGAGCTGGAAACATCTGATGGAAAAGAGACGTTAAATAATAGACTGAATAATGGTGACACAAGCAGAGGGGAAGATCAGTATTTCTTCTTCTGCTGTCAGTACACTTCCAGGTAATCCCTATTTCTTATGGGAAAACTTTTCTATTCCTTAAAAGTACTCAGATGACCCAGATAATAAAGATTTGTCTGTATATTATCAAACAAACAAGTATTAAAACCTGTGCCCCTTTCCAGGCAGACATCAGCTGTGTGCCCATGAACAGGCAGGGACACTTGTGCCCTGATGTGCCCAGCTAGGATGAGATCTCTCCGAGAGCACCTGAGGGAGAGCAGAGCACCTTGCAAGCTGCAGGTCCCTGACAGCCCTGCAGGGCTCCTGTCCCATCAACATCTGCTCTGCTCCAGTCTGAAACAGGGCCCAGCATGGTGCTGGGATCATCAGAGAGCTGAGATGTGTGCTGGAATTCAATGCCCTCCCCATTCTGCAGCAGCCCTGCATTTCCCTCCTGCAGCCTTGGTCTCCAGCACAGCCATGGAGGCTCTTTGGGCTCTGGACTGTTCCTGCAGCCCCAAGGGCAGCTGAGCTCTGCCTTTGGCACAGTCAGGCCTGGCCAGCGCAGGCCATGCTCAGCAATTGCTTGTGTGTGCCTGGCCTTGCTGTCAGCCCCGGCAGTGGCTGCGTGGCCCCTTTGTGGCCCTGTGCTGGCCCAGCCATGGTGGCCCAGCCCCTGTGCAGGCCCAGCCCAGGCCAGCAGCATTGCGGCTGGGAACGGCCCCTGTGCCGTGGTGCCCACAGCAGCCTTGGGGCTCTGTGCCCCATGGCCTCCCTGCTGGGCAGCCTATGCCAGCTCCTGCAGAGTCCCTGGCACCTGTGGGGCTGCACAAACAGCCCTGCCCCGGGCTCTGCCGGCCTCTGGGCCAGCAGAGAGGCAGCCAGGGCTGGCCATGGCCGGGAACAGGCCCTGAGCCCCGCAGGAGGATGGAGCTGGGCCACAGCCAGACTCAGCCCAGGCCAAAGCTGGGCTCAGCAGCCAGGGCTGCCAAGGCAAGGGGACAGAGGTGGGTGCTGACAAATGTCCTGGGGCCCCTCCCTGCTCTGTTCATGCCACCAAGGGCACAGAGCAGCCTCCTCGCTGGGCCACTTGCCTGTTTGCAATGCCTTGCACAGGTGCTGGCCCTGCCCCACAAGGCCTGGCCTGAGTCCTGCCCCTGCACACTCAGCCAGGCTGAGATGGACACTGATTGTTTCTCGACCAGGCTCTCTGAGCCCAGCCCAGCTCCCTGCAAGCTCTGCCAGCTGCCCTGAGCTCTGGGCGGCACCAAGGACCTCACCCCAGCCCAGCCCAGCTGGCACTGGCCCCACAGCTCTGTTCAGGTCAGGCTGCTCTGGGCACTGCCCCACGGCCTCAGCCCCTGGCAAGGGCACAGCAGCAGCTGCAGCTGCCACAGGACTCAGGCCCAGCCATGGGGGAAGGTGCTTGGCCAAGGCCAAAGGAGGCTCCCTGGCTGCCCTGCTCCCCTCGGGCTGAGGTGCTGAGAGCTCTGCAGCCCCTGCTGCCATCCCATCTGCCCAGGGCAGCACAAGAGCCCCGGCCCTGGGGCCCTCAAGAGCTGCTCTTGCTCCAGGCCCAGGGCCCATGCCAAAGCTGGGGCAGCCGCAAAGCTGTGCCCATTTCTGTTCATTTTTAACCAGGAAAGATCAACTCCATGATGAAAATCTGGATTCCTTGAAGGAAGGGGTTTAACCAGGAGGGATCAATTCCAGGAAGAAGATCTGGATTCCTTAAAGGAAGGGGTTTTCCCAGGAGGGATCAATTCCATGAAAAGCAGCTGCCCTGTTCCACTGCTGTCCAGGACAGAGCAATGCTGTGGGATTGGGACAGGGGCTCAGTGCCTGTTAAAGCCCTGGGCACTAAGGAAGCCCAGGAGCGGCTGCAGGCAGAGGCAGCTGAGGGATTCCTGCTGCCTCCCACCAACGCTGCCCGCGATTCATCAATTACCTATCTGCTCAGTCCTTTTCTCCATCCTTTTACAATCTAAATAGCACATTTTATAGTTGCTGCTAAGTGATGTGATCAACATCAATTACCTACTAAAAGAGAATCAAGTCTTGATTTAAAATTAAGTGCTGCATTTTCCCATGTTCTTTATATGTAGCCAACAGAATAATTGCAGTGACATAAAAACTAATTACACAACTCCACAATTAGGCCTCCCTCCTAGTGCTGTGATTGTCTTTAAGTATACTGATGAAAAATTACTCCCAGTCCCAAATTACTCTCTCACACCCATCTTCTCTAATACATTTTGAAAAAGCCCTTCATCCCATCAGACCAGAGAGAGGAACTCCAGATGCAGAGTGTATTTTCTTATCTCTTAGATGTGGGGGCAGTTTCAGATGTGGGATTTGGTTGGGATTGCCCAGGGATGCAGCAGTGCTCCTCTCTGGATGGACTGAGCATCTCAGTGAGGCTTCCCAAAGTGCCTGGTGTGCAGCAGCCTGAGACAAGCAGGGGGAAAATCCCCTTCTCAGTGCCCCAGCTGACATTTGGCTCCTGGGCTGCAAGCAGAGAGACCAGTCCTGCCTGGCTGCCAGCCTTGGCTTGGTGTGTGGAGCCCAAAAGGAGGAGGAAGAGGATGAAGTACAGCAGCACTTCCCCCATCCAAAAGCCAGGAGTTACACCCAGGCAGCAATCACATAGCTGCCTGAGAAACTATAAACCTCAACAAAAATCATAAACATCTATAAAGCTCTGGTGCACTCCTGACAGGCTTTGAGGGATTTGATTCCAGATTATGTTTTTGAGATGTTTACAACCAACCTGGAAAGATTGAAAATATTCAATTACTGGCAAGGAGAGCTGAGATTTGTTTACAGTCAATCTCCTGCCTCCAGGATCTCTGTGGGTGCCAGCAGTGAAACACAGCATGGGTGAGCAGAGCCGTGGGGACAGTGGCCCAGGGACAGCTCCCCTGATGTCACTGAGCATCTTTCACTAGATGATTAAGCATTGCAGTTTAATTTTGGGGCTGACACGTTGGTTTTGGCTGCTGTGCAGTGGATCCCATGGCCTGTTCCTCAGCCACAGCCCAGCCCTCATCAGGGAGGGCTGCACAGCTCGTGGCTGATTTTCCATCATCTCTGCAATGCCATCACTCAGTTGCAGTTGGGAGAGGGGTGGGAAATGCTTTGGCATGATTTTAATCAGCAGAGTGCTTTGATTGAATGAGGTGAGGGGACCAGTGAGCTCCCTGTGCCTTCTCTGACTTTCTCACCTCATTTCAGCATCAACCAGGGGTGCCAAGACTGAGAATTTATACCCTTGCGTTTATCTGAAACCTCACTACCTACCTCAAAACCTGTGAAAAATAAAGGGGGTGCTGAAGTAGCCTGTGGCAGGGATGATGTGATGTGTAAAGCCAATATCTCCAGATCATTGCAAATATTCCCTCCTGATCCCAGGCATCCATCCCAGATACTCCCACCTTGTCACCAGCCCAGAGCACTGGGCGCCACCTCCAGCCCTTCCTTGGACATGTGCAGGGCAGGAGACTCCAACACCTCCCTGGGCAGCCCCTGCCAAGGCCGGACCACCCTTTCCACGGAGAAATTCCTCCATTAGTCCAACCTAACACGATGCACAGATGCGCGCCAAAGCAGGCATTCACTCCTGAGGGACAGATCCTCCAGGATGGGGTTGCTGCCCGGGACACGCCGTTCCCACAGCCAGGGAGGCTCCCGCAGCCCAGGGCAGTGGACACGGCTCAGCCCGGCTAACCCAGCCCGGGACACGGCTCAGGCTCAGCCCGGGACAAGGCTCAGGCTCAGGCTCAGCCCGGGACATGGCTCAGATAGGCCTGGGACACGGTTCAGGCTCAGGCTCAGGCTCAGGCTCAGGCTCAGGCTCAGGCTCAGGCTCAGGCTCAGGACGGCGAATCCAGTCCGGGATACGGCGGGGCCGAGACACCGCCGCCACCGCCGCCTCACAGGGCACAGGCGGGGCCAGGATCAGGGGGCGGGGCCAGGACCAGGGGGCGGGACCAAGGGCGGTGGTGACAGACAGGCACGGGTCAGGGGGTGTGGCCAAGAGTGGGGCCGTGCTGAGTGAGCAGGGCGGGGCCAGGGGCGGGGCCAATGGCAGGAGCTCATGCAAGAACGGCGCTGATTGGCTAGAGCGGGGCCGGGGCGGGGCGGCTGGGGCCGGGCGGTGCGTGCGCAGTGCGGAGCTGTGAGTCAGGGTGGGGGGGGTAGCAGGGGGCGGTGATGCTGGCGGCCTGTGAGGGCCGGGGCGTAGCTCCGGGTCGGGGATCTGCGATTCTTGACGGAGCCCTGGTCCCGGCCCGGGGGCACCCACTGCTGCCTCCCTGCTTTGCCCTCGTGCGAGCGGACCCGGCGGTAAGGCCTTGCCGGGTGGAGGCTGCCCGCTGGCCCGGTTCCCCTCATTGGCTGTGGCCGGGCCGTTGGGGACGTTGCGTGTGAGGCCCCGGAGGCTCGGCAGCCCCGGCAGCCCCGGCAGGACGGGCAGCCTGTGCGGCTGGAGTGCTGCAGCAAACGCGTGCCCTGTGAGGGGCACTTAGGCACACAGTCGGAGCAGGGCAGGGGTCCCTTACACTCAGGGCTTTTAAACAAAAATCTTACACGTGAGTTTCCCCCAACGGGCACAGTTTGGATCCTGCCTGGAGCACGAGGCTGCGTGACCTCTGGCCTACTGTATGCCCAGGCTGCTGTGGAATAAAAACGTGCTGGAAAAATTGAAGTAGCTCTGGGATATTAAAATGGATGTTTCTTCAGGGTGTGCGCTCTGTAACATGAGTTCTGAATTTTAAAACCGGTTTAATTGTTTTGATACAAGCCCGCATATGATTTTCTGGCAGGAGAACTGGTGAAACGATGCATTCCACAAGGCCAGGAAGGAGAACGCTGAGCAAATGGGATTTTGTATATAAACACTGTTTGGAATGTTGCCTTAAAATGTTTAAGTTCAGTGGTTGACTAACACTTGCATTAGGAGTGAGCTTTGACAGAGCTCTGATGCTGCCCACCTTCAGGAGGGTCTGGGTTTACACCAAGCTCTATAGACACAATTTCTTAAGTTAGTTATTCTACAGTGTGTCTTTGCTAGAACTAACCCTGTCTGAGTGCAGCGCAGATGCAGAGCTGCCTGCGCTGGTGCTGCTCAGTGTGCCTGCCAAAGGAGGGTGATCAGCAGAGGCATTTCTGTGGTGGAGCTGTCTGTGGAAGAGGCTGGTCTGTGCAGAGCCTGGCAGGAGCCTTTTAAGTGCAGATAAGTGTCCAGAGGATGTTAGAAGATGGTGACATGCCCTGTCATTTACCCAACGTGCTGCCGCAGTGCTCCTGCGCCCTGTGATCATTTGAATTCATTTGTTCTCTGGGAGTAGCACTGTTAAGGGATGCACTTCTAAGTTTCTGTCTTTTCTTTCCCCCAGTCCTGCCTTAAAATGACCCAGCCTGATCCACTTAGTTTTTCAGCAGCCTCTAGGGTATTTCTGTGGTGGAAGTATCCAAAATACTGTCCCAGAAACTTCAGTGTAGGAGTCCAGCTACCAGAGGTGGGAGAGCAGTGTTGCGAGTTCCTGGAGGCTGCTGTCTGTGTGACCATGTATTTACTAAATTTGAAAGGATACAAATATGATTCTTGGTAAGAAATCAGCTGGAAACAATTCCTGGTGAACTGTCAGAACAGCCTTTGAACCCACAGTGTTGTCCCTGTGTCCTGAAGCAGCACAAGAGCAGGGTTGGTGCTACTGCCACCACCTTCTTCATTTTTACAGTGGAGAATTCCTTTAGCCTGAGCAATAAAACACCTGGCAAACTCCAGCACCCCCACATCTGTCTCTGCTTCTGCTTGGGTTGAGCAGATGGGGTTGAATGCACAGCAGCCATACCTTGAGAATTTGTGAGGCAGTGGATTATTTGGATAAATTTAGGGATAATAGTCAGCCTTTCCATGTGCTAATCCTCTGTGCTACTGACTCCCTCCGTGGCTTTTGTAACCCACTTCAGCTCTTACACCCAGCGTTCTCCTCTGAGAAATAATGCTCCACTCGGGCTCGTGAGGGAGGTGAATCAGCTTTAATTAAGATTTGTCGAGCACTTTGTTGATAAGTTCTCAATAGCTGGTTGCTATGTTTTATGAGCACGCAGATATTGTTAGCACCTGCAGTGGGAAGTGACACAAGGCTGGGGATCTCCGGGAAGCAGCCCTGCCAAGGGAGATGGCGCCTGCTCACTGTGAGATCCATTCTGGCTGTGGTTCACGAGGCAGCTCAGCAAAACCCCAAATCCCTCTGAGTCTTTGGGAAATGTGAAACGTTCCTGAGAGCTAAGCCCTGCTTTTGCATGAGATTTGTAGCTTTTGCCCCCTCGCTGGGTTTCTCCCAAGCTGCTGGTTGGGTTTGGTGCAGCTGTGTTCTGGTGTCACCTGCTTTGTAACACCTTGTGGCAATGGCTTTTAACAACTGTCCCCTCAAATTAAGGTGTCTGGGGTGGGCAGGGCTGGGTGATGGCCCCTGTGGGCTTCAGGCATTGCAGAGGTCAGTGGGGTGGAAGGGGAGGAGGGAAGCTAGGAAACTATGCCCTCCCCCAGGGCAGCATCCCATTCCCTGCTGGCTTCTCTGCTGCAGCAGCAGGTGGCGAATGAAGCTTGATGAGCTCTGTTAGTGAGGGATAAGGAAGGCGTGAATGGAAACGGTCACAGCAGTGCTGGCTCTGTGTTGTGTGGGTGCCCCTCAGCGGGATGAGGAGCTCTGTTGTATTTTGGGGAAGAGAAGGCTGTTCATTTGGCTTTGTCACTGCTGTAGGAGTAGCCAGATGGAGGACGCTAAAAGGAAATACAGGGCTGGAACAGCCTCCTTGTCCGTGCCCCTGTCCTGAGCCAGGTGAGAGATGCTTGGCTCCAGGCTGGGCAGTGGTGGATGGTAGTGCAGATCTGGACAGGGCCCAGTTCCCTCTGGGCCTTGATGGAATCCCACTCTCAGAGCCTGACAGCCCATCTAACTTGTCCTTGCAGCAAACTGAGCAGCCAGTTTGTGTCTTGCCTTCATAGAGTGGGGAGTCCTGTGGCTGGTTTTCCTTGTGAGTAAACCCTGTTAAAATCTGAGAGCTGGGACTGGCCCTGGAGGGAGCAGGGATGGAGAAACCCCTCCACAGCTGGTGTAGGGCAGCATGTTTTATACTGCTGACTGCTCTGCTGGCTGCCCAGACCCTCTGGTTTGTGTGTACCTCAGAGCTGATACCAGCACAGAGCCCAGAACTGGGTATTTTATGTTTCTGAATCACAGAGGGGAGTTCAGCTCTTTGGAGCTGTGGTGTCACAGTGCTGGCACATTTAGTCTGGTCCCCAGTTTTCCCTAGGTTCCCTCTGTCTGGAGAACTTTCCCCTGGACAATGTTTGCGTGCTTGATCTCTGTTTGTGCTGTTTCCAAGTACACTTCTTTGCATTGTTTTCCTTGCTTTTCTTTCTATTGATTTGTTGGTGTTTTGGGAACTTTTCTTCAGTTTATCAATTCTGATCATGACCTCCAGAGTGCCTCCAGCTCTTAACTCCTGGGCATCCTTTCAGGTTTTATAAAAGTACTTTCTCTTCTTTGTTCACACTATTAATGGAAAGGTTGAACAGAAGCAGACCTGGGCTGAGCTCCCAGGGCTCATACACAAGAATTTCTCTTGTGGTGACAGGGAATTGCTGATGGCTACCCCTCAAGAGTGTGGGGTTGAGTTGCTTTGGTTGGTCTTTTTTTTTCTTATTAATGAGCACTGGGCCTCGTGAAGGTGAGCTTGCCCAGACCCAGCTCCTCTGGCTATTGAAAGCATCAGATGGATAGAGTGAAAAACCTGCTTTGTGCTGGTCAGAGGTGTGATGGGCAGGTCTCTGTAGGGGAGGATTGTGTTGTGCTCTCCTTCTGTAGGCTGAGGTGATTTTTAAGAGCTTTCATGAACTTTGTTCACCTGGGGCTTCTTGCTGATGCTTGCTGGGGCTGTCACAGCTCTGGTACAATCCTCAGCCTTGCTTCCCGTTCAGAGCTGCCTCAGCAGTGGGCTGTGAATGGGGGAAGTTGTGTCCAGCATCTCCTGCTCCCCTTTTCTCTCTATAAGTCTCTCCTCAGTGAGAGTTGGGCTTGTCTGTATGTGGCTAAGGTAGCAAAAATGTATTTTTCTCCTCAAGCAATTCCAAGTTCCTTGTGTGGTTGCTCTTCTCTGGAAAAGATAAAACTACCTGCTCTGGAGAAATTAATGACACTCATTTTTATTCCTAAATAGTGTGTCATGGTGGGTGTGGTTGCAAGACACCTCACTGCACCAGGCCTCTGCTGTCACCTCAGTGCCAACTGCTTAAGGAAGAGCTGAAATAGATTTCACTGGAGCAAACATCTCTGCCTAGCTCTACCCTCCCTGAGTTCTGTGAGTGCTGAGCTGCTGGGCTCAGCTGCCTGAGGTTCAAGAATTGGTCCTTTTCTGAAGTGCTATTCCATCTTTCTTTGCACATGGGTGTAACTGTGGGGCGAAATTTGGGCCCCACTGAATTTAGGGACAACACAGGGTGTTCATGTCTTCCTCCTCTCCAGGCTGGTAACTTGTAGTACCCAGCTGTTCAATCCAGCTGTGCTTCAGGGACACCATCAACAGGCTGGAGATGCTGTGCCCTCTTTCTATTGGTCTGTGGCTGATGGTAGAGTCATGGAATCATGGAATATTCTGAGTTGGAAGGCACCTACAAGCATCATTGTTTCCAACTTGGTGGATGCCCTGACCTAATTTCAGTTCCAGCTCAGAAAATTCAGTCTCCCTAAAACCTTCCTATGGCTTCTGTTGGATTCTTCCTCACTTTTCTCCAGGGGGCTGTGTGCTGTAGTTAAATATGGATGGAAAGGTTGTGTTCCACTCTGGATTACAGCTGAATCTCAGTGGTGAATAAATTGCATCCCAAGTCTAGTTTGCAAAGCCCTTTGGGCTTCATGGGCTGCAGGAAGCTGTATTTTATTCTGGATGTGTGTTTGCTGATAATTCTATAGGATTTGCAGACAGCAGGTTGTAAGAGCCCTGATTATACTGGTTCCCTGTGCAGTCAGACTCTGCCCAAATAATTCAAGTGCCTGCTGCAGAGAGAGGGAAAGGAAGATGGAAGGATGATTTAGAAATCTCTGGAGTAGATGGGAAAAAGATGCAAATGTTGATCTGAAGGAGATACCAAGCCACATACATGTCTTCCAGCATCTAAATAAAAGTCAGGATTTTTTAAATGGTTGCCTACTTAAAGCCCAAATAATTCCTTTAACGGAAGGTTTTAAAGGTTTAACCTAATTTTAGAATTTTTATTTCAAGTGTCCTTCCATAAAATTAACTTTTTGAATGCAGAATGCTTTAATGTCTTCTGTGTTGGTGCTCATTTTCAAGAAATCTCTGCACAGTTATTTCTTATGTACCAGTTAAATCTATCAGCCAACAGATGTCAAGTGTAGTAAAAATGCTATAATAATATTATGGTCTAATAATAGTTATAATGATTCTAATTACCTGGTGCAGCTTTAAAGAGAGGCAGATTCAGAGATGAGTGCAAAGGAGGTGTTTAACCTTGAACTGCAGAGGCAGGGCTCTTCCAGAGGTGCCTGTGCTGCGCCCTCTCCTCCCCATCAGACATCCCCCTCCCTTTATTTCCTCCAGCAGACTGGGAGCAGCACTCTGGGGTGTTTTTAATGTTCAGACCTCATTCTGGCTGTGCTCAAAGAGTGCTGGTGAGCTGAGGATGAGCACGTTTCCTGCAGTACCTGGGGGTGTGAAGCCTGCTCGTGTTCAGCCTCTGTCTGCCCTGCTCCTGGCGTGCTCCCACAGCCTGATGATTGTGGCACTCGAGGATTGCTCCCACCCTCGGAAGCTGCAGAGCCTCAGCAATCTCCATCCTCTCTGCAAGCTGCTTGTGCTGCTCTTAACCATTAGGGGTGGCTTTGCCACAGCCTGGGAAGCACAAAGCAGAGTCTCCTGATGGAGAGCATTGGGGGTGTGCAGGTGAGTGGCTGAAAGTTGTTGATCCCTACAGAGGCTTTGCTGTGGGGGTAGGAGAGCACTGGGCTGGTGCTTGAGTGCTGTGCTTGCCTTGCCTTTGACAGGCTGGCCCCACAGAGCCTTGTCAGAGTCTCCTTCCCCAGCTGCTCCATGTGCCAGCCCTGTTACATCACTCCCAATGCCCTTTCACCACTATTTTTCCTTTAGGAAGGATGCTGGGCTGCATTTGCTGTGTTCCTGTGGTTTTTGCCCGATGTTGCTGAGTGCTGTTAGTGCCTTGGGGTGCCAGTGCTCATTGTGGCTGTAGTGTAATGGATCCCCTCGTGTCACAGCTGCTCATTTAATCCTGTGACATGAGGGGTGAGGAGTCCCTGGCTCACAGACCAGCAGCCTTTCCACAGAGGGAGCTCTGTGTGGGCTGGAAATGAACAGCTTTCAATGATTATATGCTGAAACTTCTTTCTGTAAATAATTGATTCACAGGCTGATGAGAGCTACAGGAACTTGTCTCTCAGTTGCTGCTCCCTGGCATGGACAGCAGCTGGAAATGTGCTGTTTTCCTATAAAATGGATCCAGAGGTGCCCTTGCTAGGTTTTCTTTATTTCCAGCCTGTTGATAGGCTGACCTGCTCTGCTTCTCAGGGAAGCCCTGCCTGCCAACACCTGCAGCACACCTTGTGCCAGGGCTGGTGCTGCTGAGAGCTCTGCCACCTGCAGCCTTTCCCTGGGGGCTGTTCAGCCTCTCCCTTGGGCACGTTCAGCCTTTCCTTTGGGGAGGTTCAGCCTTTCCTATGGGCACGTTCAGCCTTTCCCTTGGGCAGGTTCAGCCTCTCCCCTGGGCAGGTTCAGCCTTTGTTTTTGGGAGGTTCAGCCTTTCCTTTGGGAAGGTTTGCCTTCTTGCTGGAGTCGGTGTGTGTGTGTTGGTGCATCACCATGGAGATGAGGCCACAGGAGCTGCAGGGCGCAGCCTTTTCCAGGCTCACGTGAAGAAGGATGTGGTAACGGGCTCCTCTTTTTTAGGGAAAATGGTTTCTTGGAGTAAATAAATCGTCAAAGAACACTTGGCATCAGCTCAGGTGCTAATAAGGAGAAGATCTCTTGAAGCCAGAGCTGTAAGGCTCATACAATATTCACCTGCTTTGCTGTGTTCCACGTCAGGCATTGCTGCTGTGCCCAGTGCTGACTCACTGACTCACTTGTGCTTTTACTTACCCCGAGATAACAAAGCTCCTGTTGCTTTTCTCCTCTCTGTGTAGGTATTTGTCATCCTGCCACAACAGCACCTTCCTGGATCCCTTTCCTTGCCCACTGAGTGTCCAGGCTTTCAATGCTTTGAGTGGTTACAAGGCTTCACCTCCCATGGCTGCTGCTGCTTTGGCCAGGTTTGGGGAGGACGTGGAGGGTGTGTGGCTGCAGTGAGTTCTCCCCCATGCAGAAACACCTCTCTGGGTTGAGCACACCCCAAAACCCTGTTCTGGTCATGCAGACATTCTTGTGGGGTTGGGGACACTGCCCTTTCTGTGTGCCTGCCCCTGGCACACTCTTTCCTTTCTAGTTTCTGGTACACAGAACCCTCCCAACAAGGTCTGGAAGGGCCCTGTGGCAACTCTGCCTCATTGCCTCCGTGTCTTATTCCAGACTTCATCTGTAAACATCTCTTTGCCCTTGCTAAAAACACTGTCTCTTAATTTCTCTCTGCAGGAGTATTATTTAATTTGTAACAGTTTTAGGACGTTATTTGAAAAATCCGATATGAAGCTGTATTTCATTTACTGTAATGATCCACTAATGCAGGCATATTTCAAAGGCAGGCAATGTAGTACTGTGGGGTTTAATTACATTTTGTTTTTCAACTGAGCATCAATAGACAGACAATAACAAATGGTGGACAATATGCATACAGAACAAAGTCTCTTCATTTTCCTTTTCAAGACTGTGGAAGTGAAAATGTATAGCCCTTAAAATGGACTTGGCCTGCTCACAACTGCTGCTTTAGTGTATTTAACTCACTTCAGGAGGAGTTTTTTCTTCTTACTCTGCCTTAATTAATTTTCTTGCTCTCTTCCTGCCCACAAAATAAACTCTTACACTGTGGAAGATTTCCAGCAGGAGCCGTGGGTGATCTAAGTGCTTCTGCAAGTCCTGCATGTAGTTTTGAATACTGTGTTGGTACCTAGTGTGTGATGGCTCCTCCAGATGGGCCCTCCTGAGGATGACAGAACAGAAGGGCTGGGTGTGAGGTTCCTGTCTCTGGGAACTGGACATGGCATGTGCCAGCCTTGGAGAGGGAGGGAAAAATGGTGTTGCTGCCATGGTTGTACTCAAATCAGGAATCAGTAAGTGGCTCTGGAGTGCATTTTGTTCCTCTTCTCCCAGCAAGCCTGGGGTAATCAAGTACAGAGTGTATGTGGGGAAGCTCGGGCAGAGTGTTCCACATCAGCAGGAGGTTTCTGGGAGCCATCTGAGTGTTCACAGCGTGGCACTTGGACACGTGTTCATGGGTAAAGAAATTTGTCACGGGTGCTGTTAATGGGTTCCTTTGTTCAGATTTGAGGAGCAGGGTGAGATGGGCTGGCTGAGGCAGATTTGGTTTCTCCAGGTGTCTGGAGAAATTACCATTGTTCAGGAACAGAACCAGAGTTTGCTGAGGAACCCGATGTGAGTGTGACTCCCACTGCACTCCAGCCCTTTGATTCTCTCAGAAATCTCTCAAAGGCAGAGAGCTGAACAAAGCATTAATTTTTCAGAGGCAGAGTCTCCATTCAGAGATGTGAGTTCAAGCCATGTCCTGGGTTGATGCCTATGGCTTTGCCTGCTTAACCTGCCTTCAAAGGCTGGGGGCAAGGGCTGTGCCTGGAGCTGGCACTGCTTTCCACCGCTGAGCTGGGCTGGGTCACAGTCCAGAGAGCTGCTGGCTGGGAACTGGAGCATGCAAAGGCTGGGAATCTGTGGGAACCTGACTCCTGATGTCTGTGCAGCTGTACCTGCCTGAAAAGCATGGCTGGAAATGACAGACTGGAGGCTGTAACCTCCTCCTCCTCCCTGGATCTCAGTGTAACGCTTGCTGTGTTCCAGGCACAGCCTGTGTTGTTTGCTCCTTGCTGGAAGCAGCACTGTGAGTCCTTTGCAGCTCTCCTGGTGCCTGGGCCGGCTGAGGGTTGTGTTCTGAGCTGAGTGAGAGGCTCCTGGAGCAATGGATGGGGTCCTGTGCTCCTGCCAGTCCCTGTGGCTGGAGAGGAGTCCTGGTACAGATAGAAGGGGTATAAATAGAACTCGTCATCAGGCACCGGATGCTGTTTAAATAAACTGGAAAAACCCCTCACAGCTGAGGTTTGTACTGGCCCTGCTAATGCTGGGGGAATGCCCCATGCCTTAATCCTTGTTCTTCCCTTGTTCCTTGCTTTAGGCTGCCAGATTTCCCATTTGCTCACTTCGTTTTGTTGATAGGCAGTGTCAAGATTCTGTTGCTGGAGTTTGGGGCAGGATGTTGCTTTCTGGTGACTTGAAGCAACACGTCCAGCTTCTCCTGTCCTTCCTTTGCATCTCCTGCCTTTCTGCCTGTGGCTGCTCTCACTGTGCCATAAACTAATCTCCTTCCAGCTAAGAACTTCAGGCCTCTTGCAGACTCACTTTTATGGGGCCATTATCCATCATCTATAGAAGGAGAGGCTTTCCTGGCTGTGGCAGGGCTCAGGTGGCTGCTCCCAGATGGAGCACACTGGATCATCTGGAGCCAGTGGCTGAGCCCTGGGCTGAGGGATGTGCCCTCTGTGCAGACCAGGGAGTGCTTGAGCCTGGTCTTTGCACGAGCAGGTGAGTGATTTGAGATCCTCACAGTACTGCTGGCATGATTTATTCTTGCAGAAGTGCCCACAGCAACTTCAGGGGTTTGTTCTGCCCAGCAGGATCACAGACAAGGACATGCCTGGGCCCTGTGCTTTAGTGGCTCTTGCAGGACTATGCAGCAAACAGGACCTGCAAGGTGCCTCAGCACAAGGGCACAAGCCCAATGCATGGGGAACTACAGTGGTGCCTGGGAGTGAACAAAAATAAGTCTATTTAAAATGAAAAAGTAGTGGTCTGTAATGCAGTTTTGAGGGAATTATTGTAGCAGGAGAGCATGTGCTGGCTGGGAGGGGAGAAGCACTTGCTCAGACAAGTGATAATCCATTGCAGCCCATTCCAGACACCTGGCAGATACCAGCCTTCCTCAGGCCTCCCTGGGATGAGCGATGTGCTGTGCCACTGGATGAGGAATGTGGAGTTTCTGGACTATGTGGAGTGCTAATTTAAACACCAAACCCTTGTTCCTGATGGGAGCTGCTGGTGTCTGCCTGGTGTGGGGTGCTGCGCGGGATCTGCAGTCTCACAAGGAGTGTGCTGGGCTCCTCAAGCACTCGGGGCTGACACGGCCGGCTCGCTTCCTTGGATTTCTCCTCTGGAGTTTGGCAGCCATCTGCTTCAGGGAGCACAGTGGCCTCATAAGAGTTTATTTGATCTGACACATGACAAATTGTTTCTGCTGGGGGCTACTTGAGGCACAGTGTTCGCTGGCAGCCACGGCTCTGCAGGCGCTGGGAAGTGGAGGAAGGCAGCCCTGCCTCCTCCTCTTAGGAAACATCAGTGCAGAGAGCGTTGCTGTGACCCCCCTGCCATCCCAGCCTCCTTTCTGCTGCTTGGTAACGGTGCTGCTGGCATGGATTATTAATGGTGTTTGTGTGCTGGGTGTGTCTGCAGGTGCTGGTTGTGGCTCCCATGGCGGGGCAGAGGAGAACTTGTGTTCTGGAATCAGACCCAGTTGCCACTAAAAACACTTTGTTAAGTTCCTTTTTTTAGGACACCCTTTTAGCTCTGCAATGAGCAGCAGAATATTACATTCCTCAGCAGAATAAAAAGTACATGTCCCCTGTGAGATAGTGTCAATACATTTTATCTGTTCTATTACCTGCAGTTTTCAGAATATCCCCTAATGCTTTCCCCTAAGCATTTCAATCTTGTTTTCCAGAGTTGTCTCAGAGTGAGGAATTGCTCCTATTTGCAACTTTGGGAATGATTACTTGTTCATTAATTTCTTCCCTTTCCTGCTGTCCATCTATTATTGCTCCCAAGAGAAAAAAAAACCTCTCTGTAAATCTCCTCCAAAACAGGCCTGAGTGCCTGATTAGACAGAGAGTTATCTGTGCTGGGAATGTGTTCCCAGGAGATCATCCTGGAGCTGTGCATGGAGCCCTGGGTGCTGCTGTTCTATGCCCTTGGCACACAGAACCCACCAGGTGATGCCTTTTTCTTGGTCTTAAAATGAGGAGCCAGACACAGTTAGGGGATAAAGGGTTTTTATCTTGGTATTTAATAAAGATCTTTATGGTGCACCACTTCACCAAGGTGGAATGTGCTGAAATGCACACACATGGTATACAATTTATAGACCTTGCAAATTAGCATATTTAACAAAGATGCCTCAATGAGAGGCTTGAAGGAATAGCCTGATATCTTCCTATTTCAAAGTATTTCTCACTAGATGGGCTTAATTTTAGTTTACAGGATGTATTTTAGAGGGGATCTTGGTTTCTCAAGATAGCTTAGGGCTTTCTGGCCTCCAGCTGAGAGGCCTTTTGGATATTTGGTTTTCTGACCTAACAGAATGCCAGGCTTATGGTAAGTGATCAGACATAAGGAATTACAAGTGTGCATGTTAGGGGCACTGAGAATACATAAAAGGTACATAAAAGAATGGGGAAAAATCCTCATGGCATCATGGGTGCCCGGACTGGCTCCCTGCTCCTTGCCCTGGGATGAACAAGCCCAGCAGGCAGCACATGCCAGGGCAGCCAGGCACACCTGGAGCACACCTGGAGCACACCTGGAACACACCTGGAGCACACCTGGGAAACACCTGGAGCACACCTGGAGCACAGTGGCAAGGCAGGAGCTGGAGTCAGGGCAGCTCCAGCACCCAAGCAGGGCTTTGCTGCTGCTGTGCTTTGCCTGCAGTGCCAGGGCTGTTACGAAACAGAGCAGACAATGCAGAGCAGTTCCTGCTGCCACGCTTTTGTCCAGCAGCTAAAAGCCTGTTCAGAGGGTTTTGTGGAAGCCTTGTTTGCTTTGGTCTTTTTTTGCTCTTTCTTTAAGTACAGACTTAAAAGAGCTGGAGACTGGAGGCCACTGTAGTTATTGTTTCTTCCTGAATAGCACAATAAATGTGCCATTTGTCAGGGTCCTTGCCTCAGAAAACATGTGGCCTGTTCCCACTGCTGTTCCCTTTGACATATGAGGAACTGCCCCTGCCTGCCTCTGGGTGCGTGGAGATTTCTCACTCCCTCATTGGGGTCAGTGCTAAAACTTGTCTTGACGTGTGACGTGTGTGGTCACTGGAAGTCACTGTGGAGGCTGTCACTGAAACAGCCTGGATTCACAGAGCAGCTTCATTTACATGGCAGCTGATGGAGGAGCTCTGCAGAACAGCTGGGTAGAAAACCTGTGTGCAGGAGGGGACAGCTGAGAGCTGCAGTTATCGTGGGAGAAGCTCAGACATGTACAGACATGGTGTGGCAAACCTGTGGTGGATGTGCCATGTCCCACCTGCCATGGCACCACCAGGATGCAGAGGCGGCTGCTCAGGATGTTTTGGTGTCTCACAGCAGAGAGGAAGGTGCTGCAGGTGCCTCTTGGATCAGAGCTGAGGGTGTGTGAGGGAACAGCCTGCTGCTCGCTCTGACAGCAGATTTCGAGCTCTTGGCTTTGCCAATCACCTCACAGCAAACACCAAGACATGGGAGTGAAAGTCCCTGTGTCCTTTGGCTACTGCTTGGGTGTTTGCAGAGCCAGCAGGTACAGTGACAGCCAGGACTGTCAAAGGAAGAAGCCTCTGTGGAGCAGTGCTGCTCAATACTGAGATATGCCAGTCCATGAAATGGCTCTTTATAGGGTGTCTCACCAAAAGGATTTTCCTTTTGAGTGTCTGGATCTCCTGCTGTTGGTCTGAGCTCCAGATGAGAAACAGTGCTTTCACTGGAAGGTACTGAGGTTACAAACAGAGTAATTGTCCCTTAGAAGAGAAAATTGTGGAGGAAACCCACTCAGAACACGTCTCTGTTCTTCCTCAGAGCAGTTTTAGGAGTGCTGTGGCTGAGGGGCAATGGGGATGGAGCTGAAGTTCTGCTGAATGAGCCCCACGGCTCTGAGGAGCTGGGAGCCTGTTCATGGAGCCCAGGAGGACCTGGGAGCTTTACTGGCTCTTTAGTTCTCTCTCCACAAGCCGTGAATGCAGATCTCCTGGGGCAGCAGAGCGTTCCTTGTGAGGGGAGCCCATGGTACTGCGGTTCCAGTGGCACGTGCAGGGTCCCATGGCAGTGCAGACAGTCACAGGAAAGCCGTTTCATAACCTCTGCTGGGATTCATGAGATGTTCAGAGACAGGTTCTCCACTTAGTCAACGTTTTATAAGGATTTAAGGCGTAGGAGCTCTTTGAAGCACCGATGCAGCTTGTTCTGCCATGACAAGGTGGAGATGAATGCTGGTGTGACTTCCATTCCCAAGGAAAATGGTCTTTTGCACAGATCACAAGCTGTGGCTCTGCTGCTGTTTGAAGAGACCTGAGGAATCTCAGATCCAGGCACTCTGTACCACATCAAAGCCTTCCCATCTGAAGGTGAGGTGATGGGGAGCTCCAGCTGCATGTCCTTCGTGTTTGGGCAGCAGAAGGAAAGAAGGTCCCTGAACCAGGAGTTGCTTGGAGGATCAAAGCTCTGCTTAGCAGAGGCTGACAGGGCAAAAAGCCAGGATGGCAGCAGGAAGGACAAAGCCTGCAGAAGATCTGGGCCATCTGATAGCAGACCTCCAGAGGGGCCTGGGAGACCTTCTGCTGTGCTGGAGGAGTGGGGCCAGCATCTCCCCCCGAGGAGGCAGACCTGCAGTGTCCTGGGCTTGATTGGAGCCATTCCGTGGTGCCTGAGGGATTGTTTAATTAAAAAGAATGCTGCACCATCACATTTCAACTGTTTTCTCCACACATTGCTGCAAGTAACATCTAAAATAGCTCTAAAAGGCAACAAACCATTCCCCAAAGCAGGGGTGGCAGATGGACAACATGAGAGGGAAGGAATTATGTTCTCTTTCTGCTTTCTGCGTCTGTGCATTTGCTTCTGCATTTGCGGGCCTTGGGGCTTGTTTTAATTTAAATTTCCTTAGGAAAAACCCTGTTGAAGGAATGCTGCCTGCAGTGGCTGGCTGTTCTGCTTTGGCTTTGTCCTGGGGAAGCTTTGATGTTTGGGGAGCAAGAGTTGCTTTTCAGTCTTGGTGGGAAATGCCTGGATAGAGGAACGGCAATGACCACAAGAGTCACTTCTGGATGGTGGGACTGGCAATCTCTCAGCTCTCCCTTCATGCTCATTCCTGTCCCAGGGCTTATTTAATTGCTTAACAAAGGCATCCTCTGCAACCACTGAGAAAGGACCGGTGCAGGGACGGAAAAAAAGCAAACTTGCATCAAGCCTTTGATCCAAGCACAGGGAGCTACTGCTGCTGACCTCAGTGTTTGTAACCACAGTGTCAGTGTTGGAATGGAGCAGCTGAGCCCCAGCGTGGGCACTGATGTGTCCAGGTTGATGCAGGGACTGGGGACAAAGCCAGGACTGGTCCTGAGGGAGCCTGTGTGGCAGCAGGTTGTGTTCATCCCCAGAGAGCTCCTTCCTCCCCTTCAGGGGTGGGTTTGAGATTGGCTTGTTAGGGCTTTATCCCAGGTTTTGCTGCCAGTCTGGCAGCTCCTGACTGGGTTTGACCCACGAGGTGGATCCCAGTGGCCTCTGCCTTTTCATCTGGGAACTTGCCACAAAACTGGAAGCATGTGGGAGCCAAGCCAGGGCTGGACATCCAGCCAGGCATTCCATGAGCTCAATCCACAAGCTGCTATGCCATGTTATTCCTGTGCACATACCCAGGGCATGCAGCAGGTGAGCCCCATGTTGCCTGCCTGTGTGCCATCCTGCTCCCTGCTGCTCCTGGTCCCCTGGCTTGTCACGGGGACTCAGAGCTGTCACCACCGGCTGACGCTCTGTGGAGAGGTGAGAAAATGCATTTTTCATGAAGCTCACAGCTTGTGGCTCCTGGCAGATCAACAGGGCAGCTGGAGGAGTCCTTTGCGTGCCCACTGTTGGGGCAGCTCTGTGCCAGTGCTCTGCAGGGACTGGCAGGGGTTCCTTGGCTTGGCAATCCCCGTGGGAAGGAAACCTGCAGGCTGAGCTGGGGCTCCTGACTGAGATTCAGCCAGGGGCAGGGATGGTTGTGCTGGGCAGGCAGTGTGGTGTGGCTGCTGCTGTGGGAGTCGTGTGCTGGATCCATCACCACTGGATTTCTGTAACACTGAGCAGGAATTTTTTTTTCATGGTTTCTTAACCTCTTAATTGAGTTTCTTTATAGGGAAGCTGGCATCTGACAGGGGAAGGAGGTTGTTATTCCCTATGAGAACCATGGGTGAACAGCAGGAACTTGGAAAATACAAAAAGCTGTTTCCAGAGAGGCTGGGAACAAGCCAGTTAAATCTTTGGCAATTCGTGGGCCCAGCTGCAGTGGGACATCAGGATTCTCTGGGACCTTGTTAGTGCAGCATGTGCTTTCTTTCCTGTTAGATTCTCCAAGCTTGGGAAAGCAGAGGGGATAAAAACACACGGAATGCTGGAAGACTCCTGGGATAGTGTGAGGCAACGTGTCACCTTGCAAATAGGAACTGGTGGAAAGGATAGATCTGAGGGGGGGAGAAAACATCACTTATTGTCTGTGCTGTGCATGGGAAATTGCAGCAAGGAGTGGGAGAAGGGAATAGGTATGGGTAGGATGAGAGGTGTTTTGGCTGGGATTCGGGGTGGTGGGGAGGCGAAGAGGAAGGGAAAAGCTGTTTCATGTGGTGGAGGTCAGGCAGTGTGACAGCTTTTAGAAAGATGTTTGTCCTGAAGGTCCCTGTGCACTCTCATCTCCAGGCAAGTCCTGAAGTCCTAAATTGGAGCAAATCAGCACCAGTGCTCTGGTGTGGGCCCAGAGGTCCCTGCCAACCCCAGAGCTCTGAGGAGTCAGTGTCATGTGGTGTGCAGGCAGAGCAGAGCCCTGTGAGAGCAGCTGCCAGAAATTCAGAGAGATGCGCTGCTTATAAATAATACATGATAAATTCAGCCTCTGATCTCTGAGGCACGCTCTGCTTCTGCACACTCCATGCTGGCAGAGAAGATTCCCCATGCTGGACTCAGCAGTCTGTCTCTGGCGTGGAGGGTCTGGGGGAGGCAGCTCATGGAATTGGGGTCGTGCTGAGCCCCGGTGGAGCGTGGCCCCTTCTGCCAGCAGCACTAATGAGCGTGGCCCCTGTGCCACGGCCGCTAACGAGGGTGAGGGCAGCCTTGCTCAGCCTTCACACCACCCCAGCTCAAAGCTGTGCTCCTGCCCTCTGGAGAGGAGCATTTGGTGTGAATGCAGCTTGCTGAATGAATTAATTAAGTCAATTTAAATGATAGACTAAACGATGCTTAGTGTTAAACTGTGCGAGCTGTATAAACAGCAGGGTCAGGGTTGCTGTGGCCGCATAGACGGGGCAGTTCTGGCTTTATCCAACACACAACAACAACTCCCTTGCTCTTGGGGGAGCTGTGGCAGTGCTGGTGAAGCTGCTGGTGCCAGGAGCTGCCCCCACCGTGCCCAGGCACTGCTGGGCTGTCTCCTGCTGCTGGACACATCCCTGTCCTGGCACCTGGCAGGGCTGTCGGAGCTGTGTTGGGTGGTGTCATGGCCAAGCTGCTGCTCGAGGGGCTGATGTGAGCTGATGGCTGCACAGGTAGCCTGGAGGGGTTATTAATATTTATTGTTATTATTTGTTAGCAGCGGTTACAAAGGTTGCATGAGTGCTCAGTAGATGCCAAGCTCTGTAAACATGTGTTTGTGCCATGGTTATCCTGCCCCTGCCACCCTGTGCCCGTGTTACAATTCCCTCCTGTTGGCTGGTTCAAGTTTGGAGCAGGACCTGCTACCCCTGCTCAGGCTGGGCCCAGCAGCCCAGTTTATTCCTACCAGCCTCAAAGTGTGGCTTCCTTGCTGTGTGGGTTCTCTGTAGGCAGCAAGAAGGTGTTCCCACAACTTTTCCCTTTGTGTAGGAGTGTTTTTAACATGCCAGAGCAGGGTCCTAGTAGGAGTAAATGATGAGGAGTAGGCAAGAAGAATAAATGTTTTTTTAAAGCCATTTCATAAGCGACATGAATGGAATGGTCTGTGTGGCAGCTACACCCTCTCCACTGGGATCCTGGAGGTGTGAGGGGGCTGGAAAACAACTGCTGCTCCCTGGGCTGCCCTGCCTGGCTGGGGCTTTGTGCCCAGGTGGGACCCTCTGGCAGGGCTGGGGGCTCTCACTGGAGTGGGGCTGGGACACCCACTGGAGGCACAGGGGTGCTTTCCTGAGGACAGGATGCCTGGAGGGGCAGAGCTGCTGGGATCATCCTGGGCATTGACCTCGGGTGATGGTGTGTGCAGGTTGTCCTGTGTGAAAGCACAGGGTTGTGCACACCCAGCTAGTGTGGCCTCCCAGTAATCCTCTGTGGCCTCCCAATAATCCTCTCTTTGCCGTCCAGCTGTTTCCTGTCCTAGGCATAGGCTGAATTTCAGCTCCAAGCCTCCTCTTTCTCCTGCTGGTGTAGCTGTGCAGTTGGCAAGCAGGAGGGACAGCTGGCCACAGGGTGCTCCCAAGGTGTCTGTAGCACACCAGGAAACATGAGTGCTCCTCACAGACCTGGGGACCCTCTTGCTCAGAGGAGGGAAATTGCAGGTCAGGTCAGCTGCATTTCCTTCTCTTTGTCTGTGGCACTGCACATCACTCAGCCTGTCACAGGGGCTCGGCCCTGGATGCCACCATTGGAAGGACATTGTGTGTGAAGGGGATCTCAGCTCGCTGTGAGTGCACTCTGTGTCCTGAGAGCCTCTCCAGTCCCACAGCCCCCGTGCACGGCTGGCTGGAGCTCATTCCCTGAGCTGCTGTTGCCCAGGAAACTTCTCCTTCAGCCTCAGAGGCTGTGAGTGCCGCCAGGGCTTTGTGCCCTGCTTCAGCTGAAGGTGCCTGGGGGTTCCCATCCCTGCCCTGCTCTCACTGAGGGAGCTCTGATGGTGCTTTGTGCTGGATGGCACAGTGTGCTGCTGGTGCTCCCCTTGCCATCTCAGTGAGGCTGGCTGGACAGAAACCTGCCCTGAGTTAACCTGCAGACAGTTTGTAAGGCTGTAATACCAATCCTGCTCCCTCAGGTCATCCCGAGGTGAAAACAAGGATTAGCTTATTGGTATTGCTTATTCTTGGAGATAATTGGTGTTTTTATATCAGCACTGGGGTGGCAGCAGGAGCAGGACAGTGCCTGTCCCCTGTGCTGGCACTGCTGAGGGACCTCCAGTCTTGTGTCCAGTTCTGAGCTCTCATGGCAAGAAAAACATGGAGGGGCTGGAGCATGTCCAGGGAAGGGAACAGAGCTGGGAAGGGGCTGGAGAGTCCCAGCAGTGTATGGAACTGTGAGGAACAGCTGGGAAAGGGGCTCAGCCTGGAGAAAAGGAGGCTCAGGGGAACCTTCTCCAGGAGGGAGGAGCCAGGTTGGAGTCAGGCTCTGCTCCCAGGGAATGAGGGACAAGACAAGAGGAAATTGCCTACAAGCTCAGGGTGGGCACAGCAAGAATTTCCCCATGGAAAGGGGGCTCAGGGATTGGGAGGGGCTGCCCAGGGGGGTTTGGAGTTCCCATCCCTGGAGGTGCCCAGGAAGGGCTGGAGGTGGCACTGAGTGCTCTGGGCAGGGGACAAGGTGGGGATTAGGCACAACTTGGACTCAATGGTCCTGGCAGTCTCTTCCAAGCTCAGTGATTCTGGAATTCTGCTTCCAGCTGGCTGCAAAGCCAGAGGCTGATGTTGGGGCTGAGGGGCTCTGGGATGTCTGTGTGCTCTCCTGGAGCAGCATGTCAGGGCTCAGATGAGGCTCCGGGAGGATTTGTTGGAGTGGCACAGGACGGGCAGTGTGGGCTGTGTGCTGGGTTGTGAGGGCAGTGCTGCCAGCAGCAGGAGGCATCAATGACCTGTGCTCCTCTCACTGGCTGCCTTGGGGCTGTCACCTGTGGCTGTGGGAGCTGCATTCCCGGGGCTGTGCAGCCCCCTGTGCACAGCTCTGCCCTCACTGGAATGTCCCTGCTAATGGGGAGCACAGCTCTGGGCTGTTTCTGCTGCTGTTGGTGCAGACCAGGATTTCTGGAGCTGTGGAGCAGAACCTCCCAGCCAGCAACATCCCCATCTCTGACAGGAGGGTTACTGCCAGCAGAGGAGACTTCTCAGAGTCTGGCCCTTTGCTCTTTCCCTAGTGCCTGATTTTGTTTGACAAAAAGGATTATTGAGAAAAAACCAGCCCCTCCACTCTGCACAAGGGGAATTTGTGACCTTCCTAGTGCAGTTTTGCTGCTGCCTGGCTGCTGTACATGCTGGATCCCCAAAGATGCCCTCAAATCCAAGCAAACATTCCATGTGCAGGTGGGGTCACCACGACCACCCTTTCTGCTTCACAGGCTGTGAGAGTTGTTTCTGGAAATCCACTGTATCCACAGAACATTCTGTGTGGAAATCCTCTCCTGCTCTCATTGTGTCCACAGAACATTCTGTGTGGAAATCCTCTCCTGCTCTCTGTGTGTGTCTGTCTGTAAGGAGATGTCAGCCTGTGCAGAAGCTCCTCTCCAGGAGCTCCAGAGCCCCTGTTGCACATGTTGGCTCCTCCTGCCTACCTGGGACTGAAGCAAAGTGCCAATTGTTGTGCAGATGTCATCTGCCAGGCAGGCAGGAGGCTGGAGGCTTGGAAGAGGCTGTGCTGTCATTTGCTAGCAGCCTCCTCGGTACACGTGAGCTCTATTTTTATTGGGAGTGTGCGTTTGCTTTCAGCCACTGCTTTGTTGAATTTCTCTTTCTTTTTTTTTTTTTTTTTTTCTCTTTTTATTTCCAGGCTTGCAGATACAGATTGAGGGATACATCTATTTTTCATTATTCCAGTTTTGCTGCTTGTTTTATAACTGAAAAAACCTCAATCAAACCAAGAAACCTGTTCCTGTGTAAAAAGCTTTAGTTTGTTCTGAGGTGAGAGGGAATTAATTGTGTGTTGTGGTCACACTGGACTGAGGTCAGGACCGTGGGACTGTCCAGAACGGCACAAGGATCAAGATCTGGGAGCAGAGGGAGTTTGAGGCTGTGCATTGTGTTCTGGGTGTGCCAGCTCAGGAGCCTAGGTGGTGGTTGTAACCTGGATTTGCTTGGCCATGTCCCAGGAGAGAGCTGGAGGCTCTGGCCACAGGTTGGCTTATGAAAACAGGGAGCTTTTCTTTTACTCCAGCTGTGGTTTAATAAGGGTTTGTGGGCCCTTGAGGTGGTTCTTTGACCCTTTAGGAAAGAGGAGACACTGAAGTAGGAACTGGGAGGTGATGCTTTCCTGCACTGTGTGAGTTAAGCAGGGGGATGCTCATTGCTCAGGCATGCTGTGGGTGTCAGAAATCCAGATCTGTTCCAAAACCAATTAATGAGAAAAATCCAGTTGATGTGGTCGAGGTGGCTCAAAGGAAGAGGCTGCTGCTCAGGAAGACCCTGGCTCAGGAGTTTTTGGAGGCTGCAGAAGTACATCAGGTGCACTGTTACCTCTGCTCTGTCCCTCTCCTGGTTTCCTCTTCCTTTTCTGGCAAAAACCAAGCAGGGAGAGGAAGAAATAACAAAGTGGAGTGTAGGGACAAGGTACCAGTGAAAGGGTGGAAGGAGAGGAGGCTTCCCTCCACGTCCCTGAAGGCTTCTGGGGGCAGAGGCTCTTTGGTGCCAGGAGCTGGTGTTGGGTGCTGCTGTGATCAGGTTTTCTGCTTTGTGGGACACAAAGTGGTTGCTTCAGTGAGGGAGAGCTCTGCCATCTGATGTGCCACCCTGATGGACAGCAAAGCAAGACATTTCAGACTGTGTGTAGGGGAAGAACTTCTTTAAAACATGGATAGGAGTAGGAGCAGACTTGATGGAGGGATGAGTAATGAAGGAGTGTTTGAACGGAACTAATCAGTCCTATCTTCTTTCAAAAGACCTCATTTAGTTTAATTTAGCAGCATGTAAATTTAGAGCCAATCAAAGGAAATACTTGTGCAGCCTGTGTGCTGGCAGGCTGCTGCACTCCCTAGCCCAGCAGAGAGCTGAAGGCTGTAGGTGGATCCTGAGCCTTGTGTGAGGCACTGGGGGCACACGTGTGTGTGCTCACACGCAGGGTGGGCACAACTGCTCTGTGCCCAGGCACTGGCACCCACAGCAGCAGCAGCAGCCTTCATTTCCCTGTGATGTGCTCTGTGCCCCATCAGGGTGGCTCTGTACCCATCAGGGTGGCTCTGTCCTCCATCAGGGTGGCTCTGTGCTCCATCAGGGTGGCTCTGTACCCCATTAGGGTGGCTCTGTACCCCATTAGGGTGGCTCTGTGCCCCATCAGGGTGACTCTATACCCATCAGGGTGGCTCTGTACCCATCAGGGTGGCTCTGTACCCCATCAGGGTGGCTCTGTGCCCCATCAGGGTGGCTCTGTGCCCCATCAGGGTGGCTCTGTGCTCCATCAGGGTGGCTCTGTACCCATCAGGGTGGCTCTGTACCCATCAGGATGGCTCTGTCCTCCATCGGGGTAGCTCTGTGCTCCATCAGGGTGGCTCTGTGCCCCATCAGGGTGGCTCTGTGCTCCATCAGGGTGGCTCTGTAGCCATCAGGGTGGCTCTGTGCTCCATCAGGGTGGCTCTGTACCCATCAGGGTGGCTCTGTGCTCCATCAGGGTGGCTCTGTGCCCCATCAGAGTGGGTCTGTGCCATGGCTCTGCTCCCTGGAACACCTGAGCATGGTCAGAGCCAGCTCCTGGCCCCATGGCTGGGCTGAGCCTCTGCTCTGAGCAGCAGGGAAAGCCTTGTGCTGTAGGAACCACTGAGTAAACCTTGCTGACCTCTGCAAAATGTTGTTTTCCTCAAGAAAAACTGACATATGGATTAGATGAACCCCTGCTCCTTGGACAGCTGGTCGTTTTGTTTAATTTGAATTAATGCAGCTACCTCAGTGCTTAAAATGAAGCACAGGCATAAAAAGCCTTCACGGGATTGCACGGCTTTTTATTTTTCCCTCCAGTTGTCATCCATGGCACTGACACAGAGATTTTAAACAAGTCTTGCAGGTCTCCTCATATTTTCCAGGAGAGATATCATCCCCTGTGGGGTCAGTATGAGTTCTTGGCATTACCTGTCACAAACCCCATTAGCAGTGAGCCCCACGAGTCCCTGTGCTCACACCTCGAGGTGTTGTGCCTCCTGCCATGTCACACCCCTGATCCCACGCTGTGTTGCAAAGTGTTGTGTAAAGAGTCCGGAAACCTGCAAAAATGGAAAAAAAAATACTGTTGGGTTTGTTTTGCTTTGCATGTCAGGCTGGTGGCAATGTCTCCTTGGGCCAGGCTCCTCTCCAGCACCTCTAGGGTCAGCCTGCTGCTGCTGCTGGGCTCTGTGCTCCTCTCCTGCTCCAGCCTGGGACAGAGAGTGCCTGTAAGTTTTGGCTGCTCCACTTGACTTCAGACTGATGAAACACAGATGCTTTTTGCCTTTAAGGAAATGCCCATTATTCTTTAGGAAATGTCTTTCTCCTGCTTGAATTATGAAAACAAACCAGAAAGGGTTCTGCTGATTTCTGTGTAAATGAAGAATCGCTTGTGTGGTGCTGCCCGTTTTTGCTAGAAATGCTAATGAAAATGGGGTATTGCAAAGCAACTGTGGCCAGGCAGTGACAGCAGCACTTAAATGAACCAAGTCACATCCTTTTATCCTTACTGAGCGTTTAAACCCCACACTTTTCATGAGCAGAGCTGGTAAACATCAGCTGTCTCCATTATGTGTTTGAACAGATCCAGCACTGGGAGGCCTGGTGGTAAATTTACAATAGCCTGTATCACTAACTCCCTCTTGGATAATCACAGAGCTGTGGAAATCAGCTAAGTAATAACTGCTCCACTCACTCTTTTTTAGTCCTGTTGAGTCTTGGCTCAGAAAATGTTAACATTGATTTTCATCTGCAGAACCTGGGCTTTTATGGCTGTGATTGTTCCTGAGCTTTAACCATTTGTTATAATTTAAACAATTCCAAGCCCCTGATGCACTCAGCAAAAGCAGGAGTTAAGATCTGGTTCCTCGTGCATTTCTGAAATCGCAGTCGCTTTCCACAGCTGAAATAAAAACATTCTATAGGTTTGTCAGCCTTCCTTGTGTGTTACCACAATCATGGAATTGTGCAATTGTGTGGGTTGGGAGAGACCTTTGTGATCATTGAGTACAACCTTTAACTCAGTGCTGCCAAGGCCACCACCAGCCCACGTCTCCAAGTGCCACATCCACACTGTTGTTGCTACTCTGCGTGTTTTGCTCAGGCTGACATTTCTGTTGCTCAGAAAGACTCTTCTAGGCTGGAAACGGATATTTATATGCAGAGCATCCAAATTCTGACAGAAAATGTGCATGCATTTTTTCCCAAAGAGTGGAAGAACTGAAGGCAGAATGTGTCCCAGAATTTCCCAGTTAACCTCTGAATTTACTTATATTTTTCCCTGTGAAAACATCCTAAGGATTAAGAACCAAACACTTCATGAAGTGAGCTGTAACTCCATCTTAATTGCCGACAATTAGGACTAATCATTCCCTGTAGGGTGGTTAATTCAAATTCCTCAGTGGTGACTGAATTGGTGATCTCAGAAGCTGAAAATATTCCCTTCAGCAGGCACTGAGCTGAGGGGATGATGAGCCTGAAACAGTTCATCTGTTCCTGCTGGAACCAGAACAGCCCAGACCCAGAGTCAGTGCCTGGTGTGAGAGTACAGGTCATTTCTGTGCACTCTCCAGGGTTTTTTGTGACTCCCACCAGCTTCCTAGGGAGGCTTTCCATTGAACACCAAGGTTTCCCTCACAGCAAGGATTTTTTTCCCTGCTGTTCTTCCCTTGGTGTAGCATCGAGCCACTTGTGCTGGCTGCTCTCCCACACCTCTGCCAGCCTCGTGCTGCACTTGCCATGGAGGTGGTGATTAAATTCCTGCCTCATTGTTTTAAAAGCCTTGGAGAACACTGGAAGAGGGTGGAGAAGAGGATCCTCATATTTGTATCATATGGGCAGCTTGGTGTGTTTTTTCCCGTGTCCTATTTTGGAAACAGCTGAACTATTTTAGCTGAAATCTTCTCCAAGCCTGAAATAAGTGCATTTAAGAAAAAGAAAAAAAAAAAAAAAAAACCCAACCAAACCCAAAAAAACTCACCAAACCCCAAACCAATCAACAAGCCTTGAGGCATTCCACTCGTGTAGAAAATTTCAGCTGAAAAAGTTAAAAGTTTGACATATTTTTAGGCAAGGGAAAATGGGGTCTTACAATGTTATACAACCCTAATAATAGCCAGGGCTCCTGCCTCTGACTGAAATACAGGTAAGGCTCTGTGAGAGCTGGTTTGAAACCTGCAACCTGCTCTGGAATAGGAAATAAGCTGCCTTGCTTTGTTCAGCACAAATGTCATGCTAGTTATGCATGTTTAACCTTTAATATATTTTAAATCTAAATTTAACCATGTGGAAAGAATCTCAGATATCAAAAAAAAAAAAAAATCTGCTGGTGAGGGAAAAGATTTTGTATTCTCAGCCAGCACTAAATTACCCAGATGCAATTGCTAATGAGCTGAATCTCTTCTCTCCAAATGAGTTTGCCCTTACAAAAATAGAAGAGAGCGACATAAAAGATGACAGTGGGAAGGAGCTGGGGACAGAGGATGACGCTGATCCTGAAGATCTGGAAGTGTTTTACCCCACGGATCAGTGGCAAACCCTGCGTCCAGGTAACTGCTAATTATAGCATGCCTCTGGAACCCACCTGCCAGCACTGACAGGAGCCTTGCAGACGCTCCAAGAGCTGTTTGTTCCCATGACAATGTGTGCTTTTGCTGGTGCTCACACAGAGAGGAGGACTCGGTGACCCAGTGCAGGGACTGGAGGTGGTGAGCAAAGCGTCCAAGGAGGGGAGAGGTTGCTCCAGGGCTTTCAGGTCACTGGAGCAGGAGGAGTGGGCTGCCAGCCCCCTGTGGGTGGGGGGCTGTCTCTGTCACTGGCTCCACAGCCTTTCTCTCTTCATCTGTCAAGGGCCAGGTTTTATAACGTTTGTTGGCATGTGGATTCCCAGGTCTGCTGTGCTCCGGTGTGGCACTGCTCAGTGGCAAGCTGATTAGGAGCTGTCACTGGAGCACTGCACAGCCTTTTAACAATGGCTTTTCTGTTCCTCGCCTGTTTGAAAGCTAGCTTTTATTTCCATCTGTGCAAACCACAAAATATCTTTTCCCTTTCTTTGGGTTGGTGTCTTTCATTAGACATGCCTGGGACTCTGTGGTGAGAGGAGCCCAGCAGAGCAGCTTGGCCTCTGTGTGCTGAGAAGGCTCTGGAGGGGCCAAACCCATTCAAACACACACAGATGCACATGTGCATACATATTTCAACAATTAGCCTGTCTCTGGGATCCTGAACGAGCTGTTTAATCCACTTGTGCTTTGGTGTCCTCATGTACATGCAGGTGTAATACCTTCCCACTTCACAAGGGTGAACTAAGTAGTAATTAATTTTTATAAAGTGCTCTGAATTTAAGAGCTTTATCCTGTGCTCAGTATTATCATTGAAAGAATAAGTATGGGTTCCATTTGTCTTGAAATTTCTGCCAGATATAGCAGAATGACTTTTCCAAATGTAAATCTTTGTATAACATAAATGGCTACAAAAGCCCCTGCGTTCCACAGAGCTGCAGTATATACTTATATTCCATTTCTATACCATTATGTATGGAAGGCGTGTGGTGTCCCTGCTCATTATTCAGCCTGGCAGATCCTCACCAGCTTTGTTGGAGCAGAACATGTACATACTTGCAATCATTAGAAACCTCATTGCAGGGTTTGTTCATAAGCACCTTCTCCACTGCTCGGGTGCCTTATTCATTTTTGTAGTTATTCCATGTTGGGCACATGCAGTGAAGGGCTTGTGGAAGTGGGGAGCTTGTCAGTATTCACAGAGGAGAGTAATTTTGGTTACTCTTGTAAAGACTTAAATGGTGTCCTGCCTCATGTTCTGACTGCTACAGACCCCAGCACTGGGGACGTGGCACAGAGAGGAGCCGGCCTTGGTCTCCTGCTGCCAGCCTGGGTTTCTGTCTCCTGGGGTTCTTCTGCAGTGAAATCCCTGTGAGGACTGGCACTGACACCTTCAGCACGTGTTAGCCAAGGCTGGGGCCCTGCTGCCAGCATGAGCCCATCCCTGTAGCCTCTGGCCACACTTCCCCAGTGTGAGCTCAGCTCTGGCTGGCAGGGAGCTGACCTGGCACAGCTGCTGCTGTGGCTGCACAGGGATTCACCTTTTGGTGCTGCAGCAGAGCCACGCACCTTGGCAGCGTGTCCATCCCACTGGTTCTGCATCTTGCCATGTTTTCCATGTGGCTGCACTCACTGGCAGCTGAGCAGAGCATGGCTGGGCTCAGGGTTTGCCTGCTGCTGCCCATGTCTCCAGGACACCCCCACTCCCTCTCCCGTTGTATCCCTGCGGCAAACTAGGCCAGTCTCTCTGGGGGAAGCAAATTCAAGTGTTTGAATTTAGAATTTGGATCTACAGTTCTGAGCACTGGGAGGGAGCTTGGAGCTGCGTTTCCCCCATCTCACTCCTGTTTCAACTTGTTCCTGTTCTGAGCTCACGCAGGATTTTGTGCTTCTCTACAATGGTGCAGCAGCTCATCTTTTATAGATGTGTTCCCAGTTTTCCTCTGCTGAGTTTCCAGTTCCCTGTTGCTAATTGCATCAATCCACATTTCCACCGGGACTGCAGCAGTGTCATCAACCTGTAACCTGTCAAATCCCTCCCCAAATTCGATTGTTGTTGTGTCTGTAATGCTTTGGGCGCTTGTTCCTCGCTGTCTACAGTGTGAGCTGGATTTTGATCAAGTGCTTCCTTGCACTTTGAGCACACTTCAAGCTGCTGGAGGTGGCTGGATGCAAACACAGAGAGACAGCTGCCCTAAGAGCTGTGCTGTAATCTGGAAGCAAGATCAGTTGTCTCTTCTGCCAGGCAGCCGGAGCTGACGGCTCTGGAAAGGTTGGTGAAACTTCCCAAAGCCCTTTAACACTTCATTAGGCATTGCTTCTTTCTCACTTGGCACTAAATAATGTACCAGGTGCAGGCTCAGACTGAAGGGAGATGTGTGCCCCGGAGAGGCTTCCAGCATCTCTGCTCTTAGACTTTTGGGCATCATCTGTGGGGCTTTTCCTTCTGTCCATGGTTGGAGTCCACAGGAACCTGGAGATTTTTTGGGGTTTAGTGAGTGGGATTACTGTTTCCTCTGAATGAAGGTTCACACCCCTGCTCTGACTCCTCATGGTCAGGTAACAGAGTTTGTTTGAAGTTGTGCTTCCTCTGCAGTCTTTTTTCTTTCAGAATACACTTTCTCCATGTGACAGTACCCTTGGGAGCTGGAACATATTTTACTTTTGTTATTTGGGCACCAAATTTCCCAATATTTTGTTCAGCATTCCTGATGATGATTGGAAGTTGGATTTCTCTGGCCATCTAGTTGTATCACTGAGCAACAGATTTTCCACCCAGCAGTGGTGGGAAATTTTCCACCCAGCAGTGGCTCCTCTGGGAAGAGTTTGCTGTGAAGATTCAGAGCAAGGATATTAGAGGCAGGGGTTTAATTGGGAAAGGAAAAGGGCATTAATTACCCCCCAGCAGTGATGAGTGGAGAGCTGGGGCTGCACAGGGCTCTACTCTGCCCATCCCCGTGTCAACAGTTCTTTGCTGCTCCCTAATGTGGCAGAAACCCTCTGGCAGCTTTTCCAGCTGACAGTTGGGAGTTAATGAGTCCAGTTTCCAATCCAGATGGACAAGTGAGAACCTCCACTGCCCAAATATCAAAATATTTACAGATTGCTCTGCAGAGAGGCAGCAGTGGGGCACAGAGGCTGCCTTTGCTGCAGAGCAGCTCCCTGCAGACTGGAGGGATGGAGCAGAGCCTGGCACTGTGACTGGCACGGTGCAGCGTGGATCTCTCTGGGCTTTGGATGGATGTCTCAGGGCAGAGCAGGGAGCTCAGCTGGCCTGCACCTTCAGCTGTGGTTAAAGCTCTGCCTTGCAGAGCTGAACCTGCAGTGACTCCCCACTGTTTGTGCTGCCCAGAGTAATTTTCTGCAGTGCCCAATGATTTCCCAGTTAAAAACCAAGGAGCCACAGCTGCTGCTGCTGGTCAGGCTGCCAGAGTGAAGCTGATGTGAGCATGCTGTTGGTGCTGCTTCTGCAAAGATGAAACTATCTCATGTTCAGCAGGGAGCCAGTGATACATTGCTTGGCATTTAAATATCCATGGCTGCAGCTCCCAAGGATCCTCAGGCTGCCTTTGCTGCTCCTGCTTGTCACGGGTCTTCTCCCGTCTCATTTGCTGCTCAAACAAGGTTTTACACCTGTGGGAGCCCAGTTCTGCAGGCAGCCACGGCAGGGAGGCGTTTTCAGGGCTGCTTTGAAGGGCTTGTTGTGCAAGGACAGGGCTGAGGACGGGCAGTACCTCAGCCCAGTTTCACTGCCAGTCTGTCCTCCAGGGGATTCCAGTGGCCAAATGAGGCAGCACGGATTTGGCTGACAGGAGGTTCCTGAGGCAGGGCAGGCAGGAGGCAGCAGGATCTGTGCCAGGCCTGTGCCACAGCCCGTGGGGGTGACCTGGCTGCTGCTGAGGGTCCCCTCACACCTTGTCTGCTCCTGCTGCTCGCTGGGATGTCCTGAGCTGCAACAACTCTTGCTAATTGCTCTGCTGAATTCATCACTGTCCAAACCATTGGCTTCTCACTCACCCAGACCTAACTGAGACAGTGGTGGGCAGGTCTCTGAAATATTTATGGCAGCACAGTCAAGAGGGGGCTGTGAAATACAGAATGAAACCACCAGGGTATGCTCGTTTTTGCAAAGTTTGACATGTCTAATCCAGGAAATAGGAGCCTCATCAGATCAGCATGGTTTTGCATACAGAGGGAAGGCAAATGGAATTTTTAAAACCTCATCTATACTAGATGAAATGCTTCTTCTCCATGTTTCTTTATAAAACGACTTGTTAGTGATGTGCAGATGGGAGGAATCTCAACTCTGGAGTTGTTATAATCTTGTCTGGCCAGCAACAGGAGAGCTGAAGGATGATTCCAGCAGGTAGGAAAGGCCAGGCTGACTTGAGAGCAAATGTTCAGTGCTTGGAAGCTGAGTTATAGTCCCTGGTAGTTCTCCCTCTACTTGTTTTCAATCTGACTTCTAGCATAGGAGGCTTTCCATCTCCTTAATTTATCTCCTGCCTGTCCTTTTTATTGCCAGCTGCCTTCATGGGCTCCTCTCTCATTGTGAGCTTTCCTTCGCCCCTCATCCTCACATCACAGGCGGCACAGTGTCCCTAACACTTGTGCCTAATTCCAAGTCTTTGGCAGAAGTGCCAGGGCTGAAGCTCCAGGTGCTGCTCCTGCCTGGCGTGTGGGGCAGTGCCAGGCAGATGGGGCTCACCAAGCACACCCTCCATGCCCTGGTCCTGGTCTGGGTAAGAGGGATGGTGATGTTTCCCTCCAGCTGTTGGTGAAAGGACAGGATTGGGGCTCAGGAGATGCTGGGACAGTGAGCAGACAGGGGTTCCCAGCCCCCTGCTCCAGCAGGAGGATGTGTTTGAAGGATGCCAGCTCTGGGCAGGGAATCACAGCACAAATGTCCTGCCCTGCAGCTTAGTTTCAGCATTTCCGTACAGAATTGGGACCCCCAATTCCATGAATTGGGAGCCAGCTTTTGCCCCCCAAATGCAGGTAAAACTTCTCTTCTGTCATTTGCAGAAGTGGCAGTGTCCTGGCAGCACTGGTGTGGTGAGGAAAAGCCCTACAATGCTTGCTCAGGTTAAGTAGCAGAGTGGGCTTGGGGTGGGTTTTTGGTGTGTCAGGTCAGTCCTGTCCCTTGCTGGCCATGATGTTCTGGTTTCAAACTGGTTACAAAAGACTTTTGCAGGGATGCTCCTTCTGCCAAAAACTAACTGTGCTTCTGAGCAGCCAGAATAAAATCTGAGTTTCCCTACCATGCAGCCATGGGCTAGGCTGTGGGCACTGCCAGAACAAGGGTGCAGGGCTGTGTTTCCATGAGCCAAGCCATGACTCCTGCTAGTGGTTTGTGGAGTTCTGAGCCCAGCACGGTATTCCAGGTGGTCAGGAGTGGCCATAAACCAGGGGATGAGGTGCTGAGAGTCAAGCAGTGGTTTTAGGAGGAGGTTAAGCTGCAGCTTTCAGAGGAGGAGGTTAAGCTGCAGCTTTCAGAATAATTTCAAACTTCACTTTAATGATGCTCAGGCTGCTGGTGCTGTAATAGCAGCAGACATCAGAAGTGGGAGCCATTCCTGTGGTTAAATGTACATTGTTTGGTGGGGGAAAAGTGCTTTGAAGGAAGAGAGACTGTTTCCCAGGGAAGACATCTCTCATTCCTTGCTTTTATCTCCTCTCTGCCAAGCTAGGGATGCTGTGAGCCTGTGAGCTGCTGAGAGGTGCTCAAATGTGTGCTGGGTGATGAGGAATACCTTGCTCTGGTTTTTATGTGCAAGTAGGCTGGATTTTCTGCAATAGCTCCAATAACCTTCGTGTGGCTGTTTAGAAGGATGAACCTCATTAAAGAAGAGGTATTTAATAACAGGCCTATTTTTATCTCTGTCTTTATCTAACAGTCTGCACATTTATTTCAAGCTTGTAACAGTGCTTTGGAAGAAAAATGTTTTCCCTCCTCTGAAATGTGTTGGCAGTGCCTCCAGCCTTGGTTATCTTGAATTTCCAGTCTGGCTAGCATCTCTCCTCTTTCCAAAGCCAGCAAGCCACAGCAGGCCCACAGCTCCAACATTTTCCTTGGGAAAGGGGAAATTCCTGGGGGAATATGCTTTCAAAACATGGGACTTGGGTCCCAGGGTCACTGAAACAGTTCTGAAGGTTTGATCAAACATAACCACAGCAACTCCCTCAGGCTTCAAATGTGTGATCTTGTGTGGGACAGGCACTGCAGGCACTGCAGTGTTTGCTGCAGGATGTGACTGACCACACACTCTGGGAGAGGCTGGCAGCTCTGGGGTCAGGTATTCCTGCAGAGATTTTTTTTTCCTAAATTTGTCAACTTTATTCTGTAATGTCATAAATTCGGCCCTGACCTATAGATATCTTGCAGACATTGTGTGTTCAGCCCACTCTCCTGTGTTTGCTGTCATTTGCTGGTGGTGAAGGAGGCAGCCCCAGCCCTGAGGGGATGCACCATCTTTCCACCTCCTTCCACATCTGTCCCTTTGGCATTGCTGGCTCTGTACCCAGACCCTGCCCTGACTGAAGGTTTGCTGGAGCACAGGTGTCTGAGCCTGTGGCCAGGATGACAATTTCTGAGCCCTTTTCCCAGGATACATGTGGCCATGTGCTCCAGGAGATGCTGGATTTGGGCCCTGAGATGTGTGTGGCAGTCATTACAAAAGAACTTGGCTCTAGGGGCTAATCCCTGGTTTTTCCTTGCTGTTCAGCCTGGATCATGTACATCCCTTAATTATAGTTTTGCAGCATTATCTTTTTCCATAATTAGGGAGCATTTTGCAGTTTCCCCTGTGAGTTAAGGCCTGACTTACTGAAACTTCCACAGAGCTGATTCTGGGTGGACAAGGACAAGTTCAGAGTGTTTTCAGGTAGTCAGCACAGTCATATAGCTCCTGTGAGGAATATTTCACTTGCTCCTTCACAGCTCTTGCCTGCAAATTGTCCTCTTGCTCAGATGGGGCTCCAGTTTCTTTTTTTTCTCCTTTTTCTTTCCCAAGTTATTCAGTTTTCCATACATTTATTTATAGGTCACACAAGCAACAGGTCTGCTTTTTCCACAGATCCTTCCAGAGCCACGTGCTGTGCCTGCTCCATTCTGGTGCAAAAGCACCTTCTCCTCTGAGAAAAACTCAGAATATCCATCCAGCCGTCTTGATGAGCAAAGCTATTTCTCAGAACCCTGCCCTCTGTTCATTTCAGAATCTGCAGGGAATTTGGGACATAAATTAAAAAGCTATTTGATGCTCCCTGAGGTCTAGAAGCTGGTTTTGCATTTGTTCGTACTTGAACACACACTGAGACAAATGGCTCTGCTTTACTGAAGCTGCTTCCTTTGGCATCCTGAGGAAGCTTCCTAGTTAAAAAATAAATATGGCTCTGTTTTTCCAGCCCTGCTTTACCAGCAAAAGCTGGGGAAGAAAATGTAATGTCCTTGGGTCTGTCCTGATGTTTTGTAGAACTAATTCCCATTTATTGGAAGAACTCTTCCACGCCAGAATAATGTTTAATTTTTTATTATGTGTTTACATTTTGGAAGGAGTAAGGGTGGTGGTGTTGGAAATTCTAATGAGGGACAACATTTCTGATTCAAAAGACTCAGTCTCCTCTCTCCTGATTTTTCTGCCTGATCCTTCAGACTGCAGGAAGTTTTGCTTGGGCCATTCACTTGCAACAGGGTGTTATGTGAATACAGAATTAATGTGTGCAGCCTGTCACTTGGAATTGCTGCTGTTCTGCTGCTGGAGTGCTCCCGGGGTTGCAGAGTCCTTGCAAGCAGCAATAACAGGCATGTGCCTGTGATCCTGCAAAGCCAGAGGAGGAACAGGGAGCTGCAAGTCTCCCCCTCACTGCGGGGTGTGAATAAATAGATCTAATCAACAATTTACATGTTAGCCCCAGACCAGGGTTTATTTTTAGGATGTGTCATTCAGCCCAAGCGAAACCTCTGCATCTCAGGCTGGTGGTGTTTCTAAAAGCACCTCTAAGTGATCACTGAGGCAGGATTTTGAGCTGCATTTACATTTTGATAGAATCTGCTGCTTTCCTTATCTGAAACAAAGCCCACCTGATCTTCATTAATTACACTATCATTTCACCTAACCAAGGTGCTACTAATTACAGTTATCTGTCTGTTCTTCACCAGATAATACACAAAAAATTGTTATCCCTGGCTGTATCTGGATTAGCTGGAGCTGTAAGGGGGGTGCACATGGTGATGGGTTTTACAGGCGGAGTGCAGGTATTTATAGGCTGTCTGAGGGAATGATGGAGGAGTGGCTGCTGTCCCACTGGCTGTGCTGCCATTACAAGACACCTCCATGGCAAAACATACAGAAAACGCTGCTTAAACACAGAAAAATCTGGTTACTGCAGGGTGTCTGTAGCAGGCCAGCTCCACAAGAGAGGTGTTGGAGTCCTGGGACATCCCAGACCCTCCTGAGCACAGCCCTAGGGCTGGAGGGGACACTGCTGGAGCAGGGGTTGATCCCAGAGGTGTTTCCAGGCTCAGCTATCAGGGACTGTCTGGCAGTGCCTTTTTTAAGACAGAAAATCTCACGGGGGCTTCACAGAGGGCTGCAAGCCCTGGTGGTGGTGCTGACTGCTGCCCCACTAACATAGCTGCAGTCTGAGCAGGGCAAGCACAGAAAGGGCTCCTCTGAAAAGAGGCAGCAGGAAATGTCTGAGCTGCTGGGGAGCTGTGGGTCCAGAGGGATGGAGCCAGGAGCCAGAGGCTGCAGGGAAGGGGGTCCATGAGGGCAGAGCCTTTGCTGGAAGAGAAGCCAAGGGACTTTCACTTGACTCCTGTTTCATCATCCTTCCACACACTGATCTCTTCAGATGCTCTCCAAACCTTTGGTTTGCTTTCTGAAGGGGAAAGGACTTGTCCTGGAGGAGGAGCAGAGCCAGGCTGCCGAGGAGAGCTGGTGGCTGTCAGCTGGCAAGAGGGGAGGGACACGGAGGCCAGAGGGGGCACACTAGGTGAGGAGATGTTCACACTCAGCTCCATCCACTGTGAGTGCCAAACACACCTGCACTCCTGTTTGTACTGTTTGCTGTACTTGATAAACTGATAGATGTGAGTTTGGGCATTTTTGTTACCTTTGTGTATTCTGAAGAGAACTAAAGATGGTTCACATGATTTTTTTTGTGCCTTCTGCAGTGCAGGCGATGCAGGCAGGGATGGAACGGCAGCATCTTTATACTTGTCAAGTCTCCATCCACACCCAAGGCTCTGCCTGAAGCTCAAAGTGATTTTCTTGCAGGCTTTGAACACTACACCAGCAGGGAGAACAAGAAACTCAGTGGAGATTATGCTCCAGAAAAACTGTATCCATGGTGCAAAAGCTAAATATGGAACCATGGAAATGCACACTGCAGTGGTAGTGGAGCTGGGAATGCTGAATGGTGAGGTTTCCTGTCCTTTTGGCACAAGGAACCAGGGGTCCTCTGGTTCTCCATGGTCTTCCATGAGGACCTCTGACTCTCCATGGGGATCTCTGGTTCCCCATGGTTCTCCATGAGGACCTCTGATTCTTCATGGCTCTCCTTGAGGATCTCTGGTTCTCCATGAGGACCTCTGGTTCTCCATGGTCCTCCATGAGGATCTCTGGTCCTCCATGAGGACCTCTGGTTCTCCATGGTTCTCCTTGAGGATCTCTGGTTCTCCCTGGTCTTCCATAAGGATCTCTGGTTCTCTGCGAGGTTCGCTGGTTCTCCCTGGTCCTCCATGAGGATCTCTAGTTTTCCATGAGGATCCCTGGTTCCCCATGGTTCCCCCCAGGGCTGTGCTGGTGCCTTGACCAGAGCTTGCTCTGTCAGCAGGCAGCAGTTTCAGGTGGGGCTGCTCTGCTGGCAGGGCCTTGGTGTTCCCAGCAGGGCAGGGCAGGGATGCTCCTGTCCCAGCAGGACACTGGGCATGCAGGTACCACCCCACAGCAGCTGCTCCTCCTCTGCATCACCTCCAGGGACAGAACTCCTGTCCTGCTGCGTGGCAGGGAGCCCTGCAGAGCCAGCACAGAGGGGACAGGCTGGGCAGCAGCTGGGCAGCACTGGTTTAATCCTTTTTGCCTGTTCCTGCCATGGAAGCTGTGTACTGGGTGAGATGTGTGTGTTTGGGGAGGGCTGGCCCGACCATTAGCCTGTCAGGGTTTGCAACACTGGCAGCTGGGGAGAAAACTGTTATTAAGTGTAGCGTGGTACCTTGGAGATGGAAGCATGGGGAGACAATAAATACAGCCTTCCAAAATGCCATTTTATGGTGCCACTCTTCAGAATTTATTAAGACTTGGTTGCAGCCATGCCTGCAGCCTCCTGTGCTGGAATCCATAAATTGTGTTCATTATCTCCAGCACTTGCTCTGACCTGCTGTGTTTTACAAGGGGGGAGACACTGGAGGCGTGGGGACACCCCAGCTGCTTTCTGCAGCCGTTCCCCTGGTGCCAATCCAGCTTTTCTGGGGTTGCTGGGACACTCCAGGCAGTGCTTGGCTGCGTGGATGGACCCCAGGTGTGATGTGATGGTTGAAGAGAACACTGAGGGACTGAGGAGCTGCCAAAATCACCACAGCTCCACGGGGAGCAGGGAAGGAGCTAAGCAAGGAGGGAGCCATGGGCACCTTGGAGCACACTGGCACATTGTCACTCCACTGTGAGACCACCCCAGAAGTCTTGGATGTGCTGAGGATGCTGGAGGCGGAAAAGGGTTCCCAGGAGCTCCCTGAACTGCACACAGGGAGATGCTACACCCCTGCTAGGTGTCCTCTTGCACCAGTGTTTTCAAATGAAAATGCAAATGAAATTGTGCTCCTTTTGTCCACTTTTTGTCATGACAAATCTCAGCAGCAGCATGTTTGTGTACCTTCATCCTTATCCTCAGCATTTAGGTCCAGGATGGAGGAAAACAAGTTCAAGCCCAACCTCCTGAAAATTTATTATGTTCCTTATGCTTAAGGGCAAAATTTAAGTTGCCAAAAGCAGATGTTTGCATGCTCTTTTTTTAGCTCTCAAAGTACTTTCTGTGTGCTTGATTGATGGACGTCCCTGTTACATTAATAGCTGGGCTTTGCAGAAAGCTGTTATTACCAGGAGAATATGGTGTGGGTTTCAGTTTTTCTTCTTGCATTAAAAATCCATTATTAATGTCTTTCTGAGGGAAAAAAAAAAAAGGTTTCAATTCAGGCATTTTACTTTGGTTTCTCTGGCTTCTTCTCAACTGTCTTTACAGTGGTGCTTTTAAAATCAATATTTCAATTGTTCTTCATATTTTACTGAGTGGTTGAGGGTTTCTGCATCTTGCTATTGATTTCTGATTGTACTGCAGGACACGTAGGTGCACACAGGTTGTTCTGTGATGGATAACTTCATATGTGTCTTCCTAATCATCACTGAGTTGCCTTCTGCATGTTCCCTCTTGCTGGATGCGGCTGCTGAGCTTGGAAGGCACCAGGAGAGCTCTGAGTGCAATTCTGAGACACCAAACTTGTGACCCCTCATTTAATTTGGGTTTGGTTTTCAATCAGACACAGGGGTCACATGAGGCTTGTGGGGTCTCCTCTTTTGTGTAGTCTTTGCAGAGTTCTTCTGCCCTGGCTTTTCAGGCAGCTTCGTGTTGTGTGTTGTAGGAGCAAAACAAGTCATTGTCCTGGCTTTGTGTGGGGTGGTCATGATGCACCTTTAGCTTCCAGCACTGACCTTGGCCCTTGGGGCAGCTCTGCAGGCAGATCTCAGCATTTCAGAGGTGCAGAGTCATTGGATCCCAGAATGGTTTGGGTTGGAAGGGAACCTTGAAGCTCATCCAATTCCGATCCCCTGCCATGGCAGGGACACCTCCCACTGTCCCAGGCTGCTCCAGCCCCAGTGTCCAGCCTGGCCCTGGGCACTGCCAGGGATCCAGGGGCAGCCCCAGTCTCTCTGGGCACCTGTGCCAGGGCCTGCCCACCCTCCCAGGGAAAAAATCCTGATTCCCAATATCCCATCCATCCCTGCCCTCTGGCAGTGGAAGCCATTCCCTGTGTCCTGGCACTCCAGGCCCCTGTAAAGGTTCAAGTCTCAATGAAGCAATGCAGAAGCCCAGTGTGCAGTGGTAACTGCTGTAAAGCTGGATTTGCAGACTGAGGCTCTTGGAGCACATCAGCACTGATGGCACAATCTATCTGTGTTAGAGCTTGTTGGCACCAGAGGAACCTGTGAGGAGTGACAGGACTGTGGCCAGCACGGGTGCTCCAAAATGTGTCCATGGCTCCAGGTGGGCATGCAGGGGAAGAGCTTTGTGTGTGGGCACAGTCCTTCCCAGCTCTGCATGCCCTGGCACAGGTGCCACATCTGCCAGAGGCTGTGGCTGTGCCAACAGGCACTCTGCAGAGGGCTGGCTGTGCACAAACCTCTGCTGGCTGGACTGGGCTGTTTGCTCCTCAGGCTTATCCTGGACAGGCTCCTGCACCTTCACACATGGAGGCTACACCTGGCTTCTGAGGAATTGGTTGTTGCAGTTTGTCTGTCCGTGCTGGGGACCAGGACAAACACTGGCACAGGAGCTGGTCCTGTGTCCCTGGGATAGCAGGGCTCGGTGGTGGCAGCACTGGCAGGGACACGGCAGCCCAGCCCTGCCTGGCCCTGCAGAGCTGGGGAGGAGACAGGGCTGGCACCCATAACAATGGGCAGGCTCTGACACTGTCGCTAGAACTCACTTAGCAATTCTGTTGATGTTCTGGAAATGAAAATATAATTCAGGCCACCTTCTCCGCCATGGTGACCCTGAGAATCTGGGAGAAGAGCTACTGAATAATTAGGGGCTTTTTTTTCTCCCCCCTTTTTGCTGGAGTTACTGCTCAGTGTTGAACTGTCTTCTACAGTGTCATCAATTCCCTTGAACTTACTGCTCCAAGTGTACTTAGCATTAATATAATTACATAAATTGAAGTCTCATTAATCACTGGGGGCTGCAGCACATCCTTGTTGTGCTGTTTCATGGGTGGCTTGGCTGGTGGGAACCCCCTGGCCAGGGGTGGAGGCTGTGGCTGGAGCACTCCCCCTCTGCTCCTGAGCCTGGTTTAGCTGAGCTTTGTGTGTCTCACCCTGCAGGATCTGGAGTGTTTGCCAGCACTGCCATGATTGCAGCCTTGCTGCCGCAGAGGAGGAAAGGGAAAGGTGGGTTTGTCCCAAGGGAGTTTGGCTGGACCACATCCCTGCTGCTGTTCCTGTGATTTGGGTCTCTGGGGTCCCAAAATGCAGAGCCCAGCCTCATGGCTTGGCAGTGAACACCCAGAGCCCGAGCTCTGTGCAGGGTCTGCTGCAGGGCTGTTTGATGATGCTGTGCTTCTGTCTCTGTGGCAGAGCTCTCAGCCTTCCTGGCAATGTAAATTCTCCTGGCTGCATGCTAAAATTACACTGAGTTATTGATTTGTCTTTGAGAGGATTTCCTTCCCGAGGGACATTTCTGGCTGCTGTAGTGATTTAGTTCTTCTGCAAGTGCAGAATCCGTGGCAGAACAGAGCCACCCTCCTGCCCTCGAGCCTGCAGCTCAGGGCAACGCTCCCTCAGGCTTCCTCTGCAAGCTGATTTCTGTTCCAAGGCTGGGACAAGGTTACATGGCTGTTATTTCCGTGCAACAACTGCAAATAAAAGGGCATTTTCAACTTTCCACTGCAGAAGCTGCAAGTCTGGGACAAGCCTTTGTGCCATGGCACCAGCATTCTCTTGGGCGTGTCTCAAACCCACATCCCACGTGGGACATGTGGAGCCATGCCAGCCTTAATATACTCGGACTCCTGGGAATATTTTAGTTCCCCAAAGTGGGGTATGATGGGAGCAGGAGCATGCTCTCCTAAAGCTGCAGGGTACAACCTCTCTTTTCTTTGCTTTCTATTGACTCACCATGGACCGTCTCTAAAAACCAAGCAGCTGAGTTCCTGCTGGTGGTCCTGAGGAAGCCAAGACAGTTTTCTTCTGTCACCAGTTTTCTCCCCTTGACCCTGAAATCCCACCCCGCTAGCTGTGGCTCAGCTGGTGAGCACCATCAGTAGAAGGACCTAACCCTTCAGGACATGGCCCAATGTTTCAGATACTCTGTGGCTGGAAAATGCCCAGCTCTGTGTCCTTGGGTGCCCATTTGAAGCACGTCCCTGTGGGTTCCTGTATCTAACCCCACTATCTAGTGGATTTGGCACCCATCTCAGCTGCATACTGATAAAATTGGAGGCTGCTCGTGCATGTGGTGTTATAAAACAGCATCCATGAATTGGGTGCAGGGAGAACGTCAATTTATTTTCCTGTGAAGCAAGTGTGGCACAGCTCCTTCCTTTCCCAGTGATCTGTCTGTGAGATAAGACACATCTTTAGTGTCTATCTTAAATACTGCAGTGTTGACAAGTTCTCTTGACAGAAATTAGGCTAATGTCCCTTACGACTGCGTTAGCTATAGAAACAAGGCTTTAAATTGAAGCTTTGCAAAGCGCTATTCCAGCACCCTCTCCAAGGCATATCCTTATTCCAGCTTTTATTATCCAAATTTGTTCTCACTCTGCCTTGGCAGCAGGGATGGCAGGCAGCTCTTCCTATCCATCCTGCTGGTCTGGCAGCCAGGGGTGGGACCAGCACCTCCAGGCTGGACCGGGCAGTGCTGGCCAAGCCCCATGGAGCCCTCGGCCCCGGGGAGGCTCCGGGCTCGGGAGTGTCGAGGTCCACCCGAATGAACGGGTGACAGATGATTTTTTGGTGCCAACAAGGCACAGGGGCTTTGCAGTAACAAATCAACAAAATGCAATTTTATTGATAATAATCACAGCTGAATATGCGTTTGGTTAGGGAATCTAGGGAAGAAAAGGGTAAGACAAGGGAAGAGGGAGGAAAGAAGGGTCAGGTAGGGGCTATAGCTACCAAAACATGTCGTTGTCCTTCGGGGGTCCAGCCGTCGAAGCTTACTGGTGCATGTCTTGGGGAGATCTCAAAGGATGGTCGGATTGCACCCAAAAATATACCGTTTTTTGTTGGGGGCAGGGTGGCCAAAATGAGGTTTCCATGGAGGGGAAAAGAATAGGAACAGGAGGAGGGGGATGTTTATTCCATTGTTTTCATGGCCGAATGCTGGCAGGTACATTTATTCTGGGCAGTTTTTCCCCCCCTCCCCGAGCTGGGGGGGGGTTCAGTCCCAGTCTCTGGAAGGGGGTGCCAGGGGGGTGCCAGGGGGTGCCAAGGGGGTTTCTTGTCTTGTCTTGGTTCCTTCATGAGGGGATTAGCATCTCTGTTTGTCTGTCACGATAGTTGAAGGCAGGCAAGAGGGGTCTTCTTTTGGAGGGGGAAGCCACCCCAGAGCTCAGACCAGCCACGTCAGGATGTAGGGAAAAAGTCCAGATCCATTGTTCAGAAAATGGCAGCACGCCCCTTTCGAGTTCAGCATGGCATGTTCTGCAAACACCACCTGTGAACACACTGAATAAGCATGAGACTTTCTTTCCCAACTGGCTCAACAATTTTTAACCTTTCGGGGGTCTTTTCTCTTCATGACAATTGTGAGGTAAAAATGAAGGATTTTCGGATAGACTCTCACACGACTGCGTGATTCACGATTGTCTTGAGGGATCTTCATCAGCAGAACTCTGGAGTGCCATTGATAAATCTTTGAGACTTGTTGCAAGTCGGTAGCATAACCCTGGAAAAGTAGGGATGACAGAAAAGAGGGGATAAAAGGAAAGAGAAAGAAAAGAAAAGGAAAAGAGAGAGAGAGGGAAAAGGGAACCAATAAACATAAACATAATTAATATTGATCATCCTAACAATTTTCACACGTGGTTATTCTTTTGTAACAATTTCAAAAAATGATTAATCATAACAATTTCAAAAATGGTTAATTAATAAAACAATATCATTTGTTTAAAAATTTCAATAATTATTTAAACAAATCACAAATAATCAAAACAACAAGCAAATCATAGTATAAGCATTGTCTTTTAAAAATTATTTTCTAAAAATCAATGTAACTTTCTGTAAATCATACTTGATAATTAAGAAATTGTTCTTAAGCACATATGCTTGATTCATAATTGTTTTGTGTCAAGTGTTTTGGGGACATCTATTGTATAGAGTACATCAGCTAAGCAGTGTGCATTGACTACAGTTGACAGTCTCTTAAGCTTTTTCATCATTCTCCAATTCAAAATGAATAGGGCTGCTGACAAGATAAAGCCAAGCGTAACTAGGATCAAAAGAACAACAATTGGATGGCACACACTGTTCAGAACACCTGTGGCAGTAGGTGACCACCCAAAGAGAGTATCCCACCACCTATGGTCAGCATCCTGCTTTACCCCCTCCATAACCCGGTGTATTTGTCTCACAGTGTGATGAACAGTCACCAGAGTCTTCTGTCCGCTGTCCTTGATTTTCTCGAGGATGTCAACCAGGTCCTGATGCAGCAGCAGTTGTCTCACGAGGGTGAGGTTCATTCCGATAGGAGTGGGCATCAGCTTGTGAATCAGTGCGTAGTTTGATTGCAATAGGTAGTGAGAGGTAACTGGAGCTTCGTAGGAGAAATCACATCCTACTATCTTAGTAAAGTTACAAGCACAGAAGTTTGAGTGATTCTTTGTATCTACCACAACATCTTCTACAAAAACAGAATCACATATAGTTCTAAAGAATGCACAGCCATTGCCTATGTGTATAAGAATTGTCTCAGTAGCCTCATGTGGACGAATCTCAAAATGACAGATGTTTTGCTCTGTGGCTAAACAGATATCCTGAGCTACAATTGCATTGCTTGCACAGATGAACCCTTGCTGTTCTCAGACAATACAAGTTTCCAGATTAACAGTTTGCCATTTGTCATTGACCTGACGGGCCCATCTCCTTAATTCAGTAGGATAGAGAACAGCTCCGTCATGGTTTAATCCTAATGCAATAACAGGGAAGACCAAATGTACAGAAGCATTGCGTATGGTTAGAACAAAAGAAGTGGCTGTGTTTGAAATGGGATCATAGGTAAAGTTCACCAGGTTCCACCAGGATTGAAATTCTCTTTCAAATTCAGTGGCACTGTCCCAGATTATTTTCCGAATTTCTGTGGGGAAGGTGCCTTCCTCGCCCTCTCTTATAATTGCAGCAGAGACTGATTGCATCCACAATTGTGCCTGGATCCAGCTGAGGGCTAAGGAAACATTGTTCTGTGTAGCACTAAGTGCATCAATTAGCAATTTGTGATCATTCACATTCACTCTTTCCCAATTTGGCAAAATGTTTGACAGCAGCCACTGGTGTGTCCCCAAGGCTGACAGAGATGACCTCAGTGGTTGCTGTAATTTGGTCAGGTCTCTAGTTGTAGCAGCCAATTTGCTCATTAGTACTTCAGAATCAATGCTATTCAGAATTTCCAATCCTGTACCCACAACACCGGTCACATCCCTTGGTGTTCTCTTAAAGGAGCTTCGTTTCCAAAGCCAAGTGATCCAGCCTTCAAAAGAAGTTTGCAGAAATGGAGAACAGGCTGGCTGAATATCTGAAACATTGTTCTGCATTAGCAATTTGACCTGTTTGAGAGACCATGCCGGATTGAACAATATTTGTTGTTGGCCAGTTTTCCTGATTACATAAGGTCCAACCTTGAAAATTCTTGGGATAAGTATGACCGGTGGTGCGGGTGAAGTGGTGACAGTGGTAACAGTGGTTTCAGCATTTATTACAAATTTGAAAGAAAGGCCTTGAGTATCCTTGGACCAGAGACAAATTACCTCTGTAGTATGGGTTAATGTGAAGCTGTGCCAGCAATCCCGTACACTTGGATGCGTACAGATTTGCTTCTGTTTGTTTTCCCAATCTGTAGAAGCACTGAGAGACATTGCTTTGCTGTAGTCAGACCCATTAACCATTCAACACCTAACACTAATTAGTTCACCCACTACTCCTTGAAACTCCCAGGTTTTGTGTTTCTCCCATTCTTGTCCAGTGTACAACTTATCTTCATGTGTGACTACTGTTAGTAAGTTCAGACCCGTGACATTTCCCATAGATCTGGTGGATTGTAGGAAGGCTTGAGACCAGGGCCACTCGAAGGGGTTCCCTGTTGCCTCTGCCAATTGGGGTGTGATGTTAGAAAAAAGGTTCACACTTTGGGTCTGAGAGAGTGTAATTACAGCACTCGGTGTGGGTTTTGGTACAGTGTTTATTTTGAATGTGTAAACCAAGCCTCTTAGTCCTAATGGACTAGCTGTGTCATCATCCCAGCGGCATGTCACATAAGTGGGTTTGACCAAAGTAAAACTGTACCAGCAATCAAGTGATTCATCATTACAATCCCTTGTAATTGCAACATTGGTGGTTTTGGTATTGGAAACATAACTACAAACATGTTCCTGGTGACAACACAGAGTAAGGGGACTTTCTATATTGGAACACCCCCATTTCTTCGTGGGACATAATTTTGCTGAGGGGATGTCCAGATGATTCCTTCCACCTGCTTCCATAAAATTTCCAGCAATTATGATGGAGGTGGCTCTTTCATGGAGGGTTCCTTCCACCTTTCTGCATGTTACCACAATTGACTCACCAACCGTTCCCGTCAGGGTTCTGATCAACTCATTCTTGTCCCATCTCCACCCATTCGGGCAGTAAACCTTGGAGTCATGCTGCACTAGGGTTGCCAGGCTCGGGTAACGGCCCTTGGGATAGGTTCCAAGGACACTGGTGTGCTGAACAATGGCTTCGGGTCACAGCTGCTCACCAGGGGGTTGTCCATGAAATTGTGGTAAAATGCAGAAAAGTATTAGCAAGGTTATCATGTTTTCAGATGATTCTCATGTCCCTCGGGGTTCTCCTGTAAAAGCAAGAACAACAAAAAATCCTGCCACTGAGAGGCAGAAAGAGTTTAAAATGAGGGGATTATCCAGCGTGTGTGTATGCGGTGCTCTTTTCCAAGAGCGACAGAGGCTACCCACGCTTATTTATTCAGAGGGGTTTTCAGCGCAAGTGGTACTTCGCCCACCGTGAGCTTTCATTGGCCTCCTAATTGCTGGGCCTTGTCCTGGGGGGCCCTCTGGGGCTGCAGCCAGTGCTGGCTCCCACTGAGGCTGCCTGGCCAAGAGCACCCCCAGGGGCACAGGGCAGAGGCAAAGCTCGGTGGGGAGGAGAAAGAGCAGGGACAAGATTGCCCTTGAAAGGCAGAGGCGCTCTGGGGCCCGCTCCTGGCCAGGGAGCCTGCCCAGAGCCGTGCCCTGCTCGCCGGGGCCTTGAGGGACAGCTGTGCAGCTGGGCCAAGCTGTGCCAGCAGCTCCAGCCATGCTGGGGAGCCTTGCCAGCTCTGGGCCCTGCTGTGCAGGAGGCTCCCTGTGTGCCACTGGCAGCTGGGGCCTCAGCCACCCTCTTTCTTCACAGGAGCGCCTCTGCAGCTTCACAAGACAGCCAAATAACTCAGGCAGGGAGAACTCGACCTGTCATTTCTCATTTCCGTGGCAGTGTCCGTTGTCCCTGCCATGGCTGCAATACCAGTTTGTTTCTGGGGTCATGCTGTTGCCACCACCACCCAGAACAGGACCCTCTGTCCCCACTGGGGCTGGCTCTGCTCTACAGCCAGGCCAGGAGATGCAGCCCTCCAGACAGGGAAGGGCCTGAGTACAGCAATGTCTTTGGCCTTCAGCTCATGTGTCCGTGAGCTACCACCAGCAACGGCTGAGCTGTTTGTCTGGGCACAGCCATGGGTGGGCAGGCAGTGGCCAAGCATGGGGCTCCTTAGACACCATATTTTTGCTTAGTTCGTCATTTTATTAATTAGAAACTTTTAGAAATAGTTAGGGATTATTTTTTTCCTAATAAAGAAATCACCAAAATTTGTCCCCCTTTTTCCATAATAGTTAAGGATTTTCATAAGTAGTTTTAGAATTCAGAATAACTTTGAACATTTTTACACTTCTAGAATCAACTGGACTTGTCATCTTGCATCTCCGTGCCAGTGTCCATTGTCCCTTCCCCACAGCTGCATTACCAGCTTGTTGCTGGGGACATGCTGTTGCCTCCACCACCCAGAACAGGACCCTCTGTCCCCAAAGATGCTGGCCCTGGTGTCCAGCCAGGCCAGGAGTTGCAGCCCTCCTGACAGGGAAGGGCCTGAGTCCACCAACATCTTTGGCCTTCAGCTCAAGTGTCTGTGTGCTACCACCAGCACTGGCAGAGCTGCTTGTCTGGGCACAGCCAGGACTGGGCAGACAGCTACTGGGCACGGGGCTCCTGAGAAAAAGCGACCCCATTTTGTCTTCATTTTATATTTTTACAAAGCAGAAATTGTTCAAAATATTCTGAAACAGTTTTTGTTGAAAAAAAATCCCCATATCTTTCTTCCCTTTTCCCACAGGAGTTCAGGATTTTTCAAAGTAGTTGTAGAATTCTGAAAAATCTAGAACACTTTAATACTTGCAGAATAAAAAATAAAACTGCATTTAATTGGTGATCTTTACTCTAAGAAGAACTAAGTCATCACAAGGCACCCAGCGTACTGGAGAGGCTCTTTTCCCACTGGACATCCTTACTGAGCATCAACAACCAACGTAAAACCTTTTCCCTGATATTTTCTGGGATTTCTGAGAAGCTCACCTCTCAGTCTTCAGAGGCAAACTTTGAGCACAGTGGGAATCTCCTGCTGGGCAGGAGGGTCTCTGTGTCCCAGCTGCAACTGGGAGCTCAGCAACCTCCTGTCTCAACAGGCGTCCATCTGCAGCTTCACAGGAGTGGCCAAACGCCTCAGTCTGGGACACCTGTACCAGACATTCCCCATCGCCATGCCCATGCCCGATGCCCCTGTCACAGTTGCTTTACCAACTTGTTGCTGTGCAGGTGCTGCCACCACCCAAAAAAGGTCCTCTCCTCCTGAAGGCACTGGCCCTGATCTCTGGCCCCTACTGAAGGTGGGCAGAGCTTGGCCCAGCATTTCTGTTGCAATAAAGAGATGGAGCTGTCACCCCAATGTCCGGGTGGCAGCAGCAGCAAAGCCCACCTGGCAGCCGCACTGGCTCAGCTCCGTGCCCAGGAACAGCCATGGATGCCCACGGTGTGGGCAGGCAGGAGCCAGGCAGGGGCTGCTGTGACCAGCGGCGGGGTCCCCAGGGCTGGGGGAGCCCATGCTGAGCGTCCCTGGGCTGAGGGCGCATTCCCTTCCCTGGCATCATCTGGGCCTGGACCTCCTCCAGTGGCAAGCCCAGGAAAAGAGGGAAGCCATCAAGAGCATCTCCATGGACACAGTCTGACCCACAATGTCAGCAGGTGACAATTAAGGTTTTGCTGAGCAAAGGACCTGGGATACACAAAAACAATCAAGGCAGTCCATTTGTACAGATGCAGGCACACTTGGGGGTATAGCTGAGGCCATGAGGTCACAGCAGGCTCAGGGCTCACAGCAGGCTGAGGTCACAGTTGGCTCTGAGGTCACAGAGGTGCCAGACCTGGTGGTTGCACAGCAGCACAAGGAGCGAGCAGTCAGTGCTTCAGCACAACTGTTGCGGCAGCAGCAGCGGTGGCAGCAGTGGTGCTGACATTGGGACAGCACTGTCAGGACAGCGGTGGCAGCAAGAGCTGTGGGACTGGCAGAGGGCAAGGCACCATGGCCCTTGCTCTGCGCCTCTTCCTCCTGCTCCTCCTGGCCGTGGCCCTGCCTGCCAGGGCTGCACAGGCTGCTCCGCTGCAAGCGTGGCGAGCACGTGAGCCGGCAGCCTGGCTCCCCTTTCCCGGGACAGCGCTCCCTGCTCCCTGGGAAGCGCTGGGGATGGTTTTCCCCAGGCCTTTAGGGAGGGTTTCCTCTGGGGGAGGGAGAGAGCCCCCATGGCCCTGGGCAGCCCCAGTTTCCTCTCCAGGGATGTGTTACAGGGCCTGCAAAGAGGGTGCAGAGTGACCAGGAGCCAGGCCAGAACTCCCCAGGCCCCTGTGCAGTTTGGCCTTGTCCATTCACACCTGGCTCCCGCAGCTTTAACCAACCCCCGTGCAGTGCCCTGTTCCCAAAGCAGAAGGGGATCCCAGCACACAAATGAAATGGTTCAGGTCTTTGCTCCATTCTAGATTTGGATCACACCTTGGAAGATTTGGAAGTCCAGGTGAATGACACTTTGAATGTCTTGGCGAATGCCAGAGGCAAGTTCTGAATTTCCCTTTTTACTGGCAAAATAATCAGTGTCCATGTGGCAAGAGCTCACCCATCGGCCATTTGTGTTAACGTTAAATCAGGGCTGAAGAATTCTGTAAACCTTGCCTGCTTCTTTCTGGAGCACCGAGGGATCACACAGGATCGCTGTCAGTGGGAGGAAGGAGCATTTAGCTGTCCATCCTCCTCCCGTGTGCAATGCCACTGTGTCCTTCCGTGTGCTGTGTGCAGTCACAGAGAAGAGCAGAATGGGCAGGGGCCAGGCCCAGGGCTGTGCCCCAGGGCTGAGCCTTGCCTGCAGCCTGAGGATCTCCTACAGTGCCACAGGTGATGTTCTGTCCTGCCCTTCTTTGCAGCTGAACCTATTGGTGAAGGTGATCTGGCTTCCCAAACCACATCCACGACTGAGCCTCTGGGAGAAGGTGAGGGTAGGTCAAGGCCTTTCCCCTGGGAGAGCTGCCAGCTCAGAGCCCAAAGCCCGGCCAGGGGGGCATCGCTGCAGGTGCCAGAACAGAGCCATGCACGTGTGTGCCCTCGCCCTGCGCGATCCCCTCACTGCTCCTGCAGCTCAGTGGTGCCCGTGCAGCTGAGCAGAGATGGCATAAGCTTCTGTGGCTGATGTGTTACAGATGTGTCTGCAGGGAGGACTTTTCCTGTCCCTGTGATGATTCCTACACAGAAGCCAGTCTCCCGTCACAGGGGTGAGTAGTGTGTCCCTGCTGACCCCACAGGCTGAGCCCTTCTTTTGTGGCATCCATTCATGGGAAATGGAACCCTGTTGCTCCAAGGTCCTCCAAGGGGAAAGAACAAAGCTACAGGACAGAAGAAACCCCATGACCCATCTGAAGAAATGAGGGAAATGCTGAAGGAGATGCAGCAGGCAGGACAAGGTGGGTGCATTCCCTCAGCCTTCACGTGGAGCTCAGCAGCCGAGGCTTTGGTGGCATATCTGGACATGCCGAGCCCGGCACAGCAGGAAGGGATCCATGGCAGCCTCACTGCCCCGCTACTGCTTCCATGCCCTGCAGGGCAGTTTCCCAGCCTGGCCTTGCTGCAGCTTCACCCCAGCCTCTGCAGGAAGGCATTGGTCATCAGCTGACAGGCAGCCAAAACTGCACCACAGGCATGAGATGCCCTGCAATTTCCCATCTCCAGGCAAATCAGAAGGGGCACCCATATGGAGAAGGGAGAGCCCTGGCCTACCCAAAATTTTGAAAGGGATTTCTTGAATCTTCACCATGTCTTTCAGAGGCATTGCCTCCTGAAGATGCCACCTCTCCAATGGGGAACAGCCCAATCTGATCCAGCTCTCTCTTTTCTCCAGAAGCAGATGGAGAGGCTGTGCAGAAGGAAGCATTTCCTGGAGGAAGCAGTGGCTCATGGACAGCCTCTTCTGCAGGAAGGGAGGCGATGCCAGGCACAGCCACAGGAGGTAATTACTCTGCCTCTGGGCCTGAGCCCTGCTGAGGCTTGAGCTGCCCTCTCTGCTGCTTGGCACTGAGGGCACAGCCCGGACAAGACGGGCACAGCCCAGAGGAATTGTCCCGAGCAGGCTCAGGGCACTCGGGTACTGAGCTGTCCTGCTGGGCTCCCTCCATGGGAGACACGTCCTGAAACCTGGTAGTGGCTGCACGGGGTGCCCGTGGTGGGGAAAGGGTAAAGGGGGAGAGCAAGGCTCCAGTGTGTCCTGAGAGGGCCTGGATATGTGCCCGTGTGCTGGGGGATTTGTCCCAGGGGAAAGATGGTTGGAGAGACAGAAGTAGGTGGAAAAGGATGGAGAAGGGGCAGGAGGGGTGCAGGGGGACAGCGGGATAGCTGTGGCACTTCCTGCTGCAGTTTTCCCCAGGGATTTAGCAAGATTTGCAGCTGTGGAAGTGAGAGCTCCCAGGGCTCTGGGTTGCTTCAGCCGCCCCACCATGGATGTTGCACAGGGCATGGAAAGAGAGTGCAGAGTGACCAGGAGCCTGCCCAGAGCTCCCGAGGCCCCTGTGCAATTTGACCTTACCCATTTACATCTGGCTCCCACAGCTGTACCCGACCCCCTTGCAGTGCCCAATTCCCAAAGGCAGAAGGGGATCCCAGCACACAAATGAAAAATGTTCTCATCTGTGCTCTGTTCTAGATGAGGTTGCTCGAAAGGCTTCCCCATTAGATTGGTTGAGAAAAGTGTTGAAGCCTTTGGGGCCCTCTTTCAGGTATGTTCTCACTGTCCTACACAGTAATACTTGTTGACAACTTCACAGCAACCAGGTTATACAAGCTAGTGTGGCTGTTGTGTTACAGATGTGTCTGCTGGGAGGACTTTTCCTGCCCCTGTGATGATTCCTACACAGAGGCCTGGCTCCCATTTCAGGGGTGAGTAGTGTTGTCCCTGCTGACCCCACAGGCTGAGCCCTGCTTCTGTGGCATCCATTCCTAGGAAATGGAACTACTTTCTGTTAAGGTCCTCTGAGAGGGAAGAACAAAGCCCCAGGACACAAGAAACCCCATGAGCCAAACAACATCTTGAAACGAATAGTGACAGAACTGCTCAAAGGGAATGGTGAGAGCATTTCCCTCAGCCTTGTCCTGGGGCTCAGCAGCTGAGGGCTCTGGCTGCACGTCTGGACACGCCGTGCCTGGAACAGCAGGAAGGGATCCATGGCAGCCTCGCTGCCCCGCTGCTGCTTCCATGCCCTGCAGGGCTGTTTCCCAGCCTGGCCTGGCTGCAGCTTCTCCCCAGCCTCTGCAGGAAGGCATTGGGCATCATCTGCCACACAGTCCAATCTCACCAGGGATCCCCTGCATTTTCCCAGTCCCCTGGCACATCCTGAGGTGTGGCTGCGTCGAGGAGGGAGGGCCATAGCCAGCCCCAATGGTTAGGGGGGATCAGGATTTTCCGGATCCTTATCCATGTTTTGGAGAAGTATTGCCTCCTGAAGAGGCCACCTCCTGGATGTGCAATGATTCCATCTGATCCAGCTGTGCCTCTTTCTTTACAAGGGATGGACAGAGAGGCTCTATGGAAGGTGGCATTTCCTGCAGGAAGGGAGGCGATGCCAGGCACAGCCACAGGAGGTAATTGCTGTGCCTCTGGGCCTGAGCCCTGCTGAGGCTTGAGCTGCCCTCTCTGCTGCTTGGCACTGCGGGCACAGCCCAGACAAGATGGGCACAGCCCAGAGGAATTATCCCGAGCAGGCTCAGGGCACTCGGGTACTGAGCTGTCCTGCTGGGCTCCCTCCGTGGGAGACACGTCCCGAAACCTGGGAGCGGCTGCATGGGGTGCCCATGGTGGGGAAAGGGCAGAGGGGGAGAGCAAGGCTCCAGTGTGTCCTGAGAGGGCCTGGCTATGTGCCCGTGGGCTGTGGGAGCTGTTCCATGGGCAGGTGGGCAAGCAGGAGGGAGGGACGGAGGTTGGGAGTGACAGCTGTGGCACTGCAGATTTCCCCAGGCATTTAGTCAGGGTTTCCTGTGTGAGAGGGAGAGAGCCCCAGGGCTCTGGGCTGCTCCAGCTGCCCCTCAAGGCATGTTGCACAGGATCTGCAAAGAGCATGGAGAGTGACCAGGAGCCACAGGCTCCCACAGCCTTACCCCACCCCCTTGCAGTGCCCAATTCCCCAAGGCAGAAGGGGATCCCAGCACACCATGGAAATGGTTCTGTAGCATCTGTGCTCCCTTCTCGACTGGGATCATGACTTGGATTAGTTGGAAATGCTGGTGAAAGGTACTTTGAAGACCTTGCCAGATGCTGGAGGCATGTTTTGAATGTACCTTTCCTGACAGAATAATCCGTGGCAGTGTGGCAAGAGCTTACTCATGAGCCAGTTCCCTTAAGTTCCTCTGAAGGTTGATCAGTTCTGGAAACCTTACCCTGCTCCCTTCTGGAGCCCTGAGGGATCCCACAGGATTGCTGTCAGTGGGAGGAAGGGGCATTTAGCTGTCCATCCTCCTCCTGTGTGCAATGGCACTGTGTCCTTCTGTGTGCTCTGTGCAGCCACAGAGAAGAGAAGAGAGGGAAGGGGCTGGGCCCAGGGCTGTGCCTGGGGGCTGAGCCTTTCTCAGCTCCTTTGCTGCCCCCAGGGAGCCCGAGCTGCTTCTGCTGCCACTGCCAAGCCCTGGCCCTGCCTGGGGCTGGGTTTGGAGGTGCTGGCAGCTCCAGGGAGTCCTTTCTGCCCCAACAACCCCGCAAGGCGCTCCTTCAATCCCAGTGTGGGGCCACTGCAGGCACGAGGTCCCCCTGGCCCTGCTCCTGAGTGGAAGGCAGAGACAAGGGAATGCCTTGGAGGGCACCAATCACCCAGGTGCCTTCACTGCCACTTGGGCCTGAAGGAGAATCTTCAGCAGTGCCATTGGAGCTGTTGTGTCCTGCCTTTCTTTGCAGCTGAGCCTGTTGGTAAAGGTGATCTGGCTTCCCAGCCCACGTTCAGGATTGAGCCTCTGGGAGATGCTGAGGGTACGTCAAGGCCTTTCCCCTGAGAGAGCTACCAGCTCAGAGCCCAGAGCTCAGCCAGGGGGGCATCGCTGCAGGTGCCAGGACAGAGCCATGGCCATGTGTGTGCCCTCGCCCTGCACGATCCACTCACAACTTCTGCTCAGTACTGGCAGCTGTTTGGAGGAAGGTGGGCCATGGCCCAGCGGAAAAAACCTAGATGATTTGTTGATTTTTTCAGATTTTGCATAAGCATGACGTCCTGAACATGCCATCAAAGTAATGGAGAACAGTTCCGTCTTTTAAGGTGTACTTTTTGTTTCTCAAGTGATAGGCCAAAAGTCAGGACAGAAGGAGGTGTTTCCCCAATGAAGCAGAGGCCGACTGGGAGCCCCTGCTGCAGGAAGGAAGGCCAAGCCAAACACAGGCATGGGTACAGGCTCAGAAGGTAATTTCTGTGCCGGGCTCAGCAGGTCTCAGCCCTTGGCAGGGCTGGGTGGCTGCAGCTCTTCCCCCAGGGCCTGCCCTTGCACGGCCCAACAGCAGCCAAAGCTGGAGGCGTCTTTGGAGCTCGTTCACAGCCCTGGGGTAAGGGGACTCGTGCACCAACGTCCCTCCCACTGCAGCTGCTCCAGAGCTGGCCCTGAGTGTCCAGAGGCCCAAGGCACAGGAGCAGCCCTGAGCGGGAGCCCTGCCGCAAGCCCAGGGCCAGAGCCAGCCTTGGCGCCTGACTGGGCAGGGGCTGCACTGGGTCCTGACAGGGCCTGACTCTGCACCCCGGGGCGGGGGGAGCTGTCACAGGGCAGGGAGGGCCAGGGCTGGCAGTGGCTGCTCAGGGATGGGTTTGGCCCATGTCCCTCCAAGCAGTGACTGCCCAAGAAGCTGCGCTGCTCCCGGGCTCTCCTCCTGGCCTGCTGGGCTTTGTTGGGTGGCACAGCCTGTGCCAAGGGGTGGCAAGGTGCCTGCAGGCCCCAGCTCTGGGGGAAATGGAAAACGTCCTGCCCGCACACACCATGCTGCCAGCTCAGCAGTGCAGCACAGCACGGGCTGACACTCCCCATTGCTCCCACAGGTGCAGCTGGAACCACAGCACATGTTCCTGATGCCCAGAAGGGCCTTGGAAGGGGTTTCTGTCAGGGAACAGGCTTCTGGTTAGGGTTACTGGCAGGCCTGCTTCTCTTGGAGCTCATCTTCATCTTATGCTGTGTCCGAATATGGACTTGCTGGAAGAGAAAAGGGTGAGTGTTTAGTTCACCTTTCCCTCAAACAGCTTCTTTTGAAATTGTACTACAGACAGAACATTGCCAGTGAGGCTGCAGTGTAGGTGTGGCCAGTCCATGATTGTCCAAAGAACTCTGCTGAGGGTTCTGCTGCTGCCCAGAGTTTTCATTGGCCTCCTAATTGCTGGGCCTTGTCCTGGGGGGCCCTCTGGGGCTGCAGCCAGTGCTGGCTCCCACTGAGGCTCCCTGGCCAAGAGCACCCCCAGGGGCACAGGGCAGAGGAAAGCACGGTGGGGAGGAGAAAGAGCAGGGACGAGATTGCCCTTGAAAGGCAGAGGCGCTCTGGGGCCTGCTCCTGGCCAGGGAGCCTGCCCAGAGCCATGCCCTGCTGGCTGGGAACTTGAGGAACAGCTGTGCAGCTGGGCCAAGCTGTGCCAGCAGCTCCAGCCGTGCTGGGGAGCCTTGCCAGCTCTGGGCCCAGCTGTGCAGGAGGCTCCCTGTGTGCCACTGGCAGCTGGGGCCTCAGCCACCTCCTCTTTCCACAGCTCCACCTCTGGACAAGAGTTGTAAGACAGTGGCTGCACCTCACACCCAAACAGCAGGAGCAGCTCCTCCAGCAGTTAGAAGGGCCTGCGCAGCCCTGTCAAGAGTTCTGAGAAGAAGACTGCAGAACAGCCATCGACAAGGAAATCTCTTCTCCTGGCGATCCCACTGCCACCTCCTCTCCTCATGTATATCCCCAAGCTACTTTCATTTCTTTTTTGATCCTCCTCTGTCCTGTCCCGACTACTTCTATAGACCCCAGGAGCAGCGTAGCACCATCCAGCCCCTCCTGAGCCCAACATGTCCCTTCCTCCCCTGAGACCCCTGGCCCTGCCATTTAAACAACACTGAAGTTAACCCTGCTCTCTGCCAGGCCAGGTGATGGCCCTTTCTTTTGTTGCACTAAAGGGAAAGTTCCATCACCCCAGTGTTTGGGTGGCAGCAGCAGCAAAGCTCGGCCGGCAGCAGCCCTGGCTGAGCTCCATGGCCAGGAGCAGCTGTGGATGCCCATGGTGTTGGCAGGCAGGAGCCAGGCAGGGGCTGCTGTGACCAGTGGCGGGGTCCCGAGGGCTGGGGGAGCCCAGGGGGCAGGCAGCAGCATGGGGCCCCCAAGAAAAAGAAACCCCATTTGCTTCATTTCTCACTTTTAAATATTAGAAATTTGTAGAAATATTTCAAAATCCTTTTTCTGTAGAGACACATCCCCAAATATTTCTTCCCAATTCCTATAGTAGTTAAAGATTTTTCTAAGTAGTTTTAGAATCCAGGAAAAGTGACCTCATTTTGTCTTCACTTTTTATTTTTAGAAATATTTAGAAATATCTCTTGTAGAGAGAAATCCCCAAATGTTTCGTTCCTGTTTCCACAACACATCCGTATTTTTGAAACTACTTTTAGAGTTCTGGAAAATATTTTGCCCTCATACAATAAAAAATAAAATTGCATTTGAGTGGTAATCCTTATTCTAGAAAGAAGTAAGACCCCTTCAGCCAGCCACCCTGCTGCAGAGGCTCTTTTCCCACAGAAGCTTTGTACCTAGTCACAACCAACATACATAAAACCTTTTCCCAGATATTTCCTGGGATTTTTGACAAGCTCACGTCTTAGTCTTCTCAGACAAACTTTGAGCACAGTGGGAATCTTTTCAAGTTACCACCTTTGTTTGCTTCTGGTGGAACTCCCTCAGTTCTAGACCAGGGCCTTCTCTCAGCTTCCTGCTGGCCCCAGCTCTCCTCCCGGCCTGCTGGGCTTTGTTGGGTGGCACAGCCTGTGCCAAGGGGTGGCAAGGTGCCTGCAGGCCCCAGCTCTGGGGAAACGGAGAACGTCCTGCCCACATCCACCGTGCTGCCAGCTCAGCAGTGCAGCACAGCATGGGCTGACGCTCCCCATTGCTCCCACAGGTGCAGCTGGAACCACAGCACATGTTCCTGATGCCCAGAAGGGCCTTGGAAGGGGTTTCTGTCAGGGAACAGGCTGCTGGCTGGGGTTCCCAGCAGGCCTGCTTGTTTTGGAGCTTATCTTCATCTTATTTTCCATCTGAATTTGGACTTACTTGAAGAGAAGACAGTGAGTGTTTAGTTCACCTTTCCCTCAAACAGCTTCTTTTGAAAGTCTACTGTACATAGAAAACATTGCCAGTGAGTCTGCAGTGTAGGTGTGGCCAGTCCATGATTGTTTAAAGAACTCTGCTGAGGGTTCTTCTGCTGCCCAGAGCATTCATTGGCCTCCTAATTGCCGGGCCTTGTCCTGGGGGGCCCTCTGGGGCTGCAGCCAGTGCTGGCTCCCACTGAGGCTGCCTGGTCAAGAGCAGCCCCAGGGGCACAGCACAGAGGCAAAGCACAGTGGGGAAGAGAAAGAGCAGGGACGAGATTGCCCTTGAAAGGCAGGGGAAGGGAGAATGTCGCTTATCCGAGAGAGTCCCAAAGAGCGGCTGGAAGGGGTGCCAGCTGATCAAGGACCCCCGAGGAGCAGAGGGAGGGTGTATCGGCTGACGGAGTGTCCCGAGGAGCGGCTGTGGAGAGTGGGGGTGTGCGTTGGCAGGGAGGAGCGGCCGGAGCGCTTGCACGGTCCGGTGGTGGGGAGGCCGGCGGGGCCTGTCGGAGTAGGCTCAGCCCGGCCGGTGGGCACGGCCAACGTCGTCCGCCCGCATGACCATGGTGCAGGTCCTGTTGGAGGCGGACCTACATGGGCTGCTGAAGCTGGACACGCTGATCCCGAATGTGCCGCCTGCATGATGGCAGCGCAAGGCCAAGGAGAGATGCCCCGGGCCCAGCCCCGTCGGCCTGTCGCCCATGAAGCCAGCCAGTTGCTCCCACAGCTCCAGCAAGACGCCGTCCAAGACACCCGGTGAGCGCCGGCCACCGGCGGCAGAGGTTGAGTGCGGGAGCCTGGCCCAGGCTGCTTGTCCGTAGCCACGGGGTTCTGGGCTCCCTGCCACGCTGCCCTACCGGCTGCTGCTCAGGCAGGAGGAGGTGGGCTGTGCTCCTGACAGCCACCCACCTCCTTGCCAGCATGAGGGGCAGAGCTCTGAGCACTGGGGCTGGCCAGCTGCTGTTCGCCCAGCTGAGCCTTGCTGGCACAGCTGTATGCTAGGACAAGTGTGGGCAGGACTGTCAGCTGACAGCTTTATATCCTGTGAGCGTTTTTGTATCTTCCCCTTATCTCTGGACTCTAAAATTGTTGCACTAAACCCAAGTGCACACACTCCCTAACCAACTTGGTGGCAGGGAGGAAAATATAAGTTAGTTGTGACTGGGTGGCATGAGACCTCAGAGTCCTACTTGTCTGGTGAGTGTGATGTGGAAGAGTGTTGGGTTTACTCCCGTGAAAGCTCTAATACAGGCTGTTAAATAGCTGTAAGACAATATTTTCATATGTGAATGCAGGTAAATCTGGATCCAAAATTCAAAGCACCCCCAAAAAGGCTGGGGGGGATTGCTACATTCCCAACTGCAGCACTATGCAGATGGAGATGGCAAATTTCCTCCTAAGCAAAGAGAATGACCCTGCTGAGGATTCCCCTACCAAGAAGGTGAGCATGTTGCTAAGTTACAATTGCTTCAACAACCGCTACTCCTTCCTGCCCCTTTACAGAGCAGTGAACAATAGGTTCTATCAAGTGGGCACACAGGACTGACAAGTCCCAGCCGTCACTACTTGCAGGCTCTGGGCTTCAGGAGCCTAGCATGAGACTGAAGCTGTAGAGACTGCCATGCACTCTAAGCCTATGCTGCTTCTTAGCAGCATAAGTAGCAAAATTTAGCTTTTGACTAATGAGGCTTTAAAATGTAGCAGGCAATAAAAACACAAAGCTGTAAGCCTATGCAAAGTGAAACTACTGGTGGTACTATTCTAGGACAATGTCTCCACCGGGAACACTTCTGGAATGTTTTACACTGTGTTCTGAAATCTGTTTGTGAAGCATTTGGTCGCTTTGTGGCTGTGGCTTTTCCCACTGGCAATGACACTGAATTTGCCATTGTGTGAAAATGTGAGCAGGACGATGTATGAAAGTCTGAGGAAAAACTGCTTTGACCTGCCTCTGTGTGAGTGACCCTTGCAGCACAGTCGAACATCTTCAGATTCTAAGAGAAGGGGACTTAGGTGTCTGTTTAAATTGCAGTGTGGGAATTGTTTTCAATGCATTGCACTGAGGGTGATTTGTCTCTGTAGGAGCAACAGAAAGCCTGGGCAGTGAATCTGAATGGTTTTGATGTAGAAGAGGCAAAAATCCTCCACCTCAGAGGAAAACCACAGAATGCTCCAGAAGGTATGATAAAGAGTCTGTGTGAGCTGAATCAGCAGGAGAGATCAGGTCAGGGGAACAGCAACACAGAGGCTCTGTGTGTGGTCACAGGAGAAATCAACTGGTTTCTGAGAGCTGTACAGGCTGGAGTCTCCTTTCTTAAGGGTCCTGAGGTCGAGGGAGGGCATAAAAGTTACAGTGAATTTATTTAGGAGAGTTGCTATGACTCCCAGCTGGTCACCTGTTACAGGGCTTGCAAGGGTCTTCAGGGTGGAGAGAGAGATGAGAATCTTGACCTCATGTTCAGAAGGCTTGATTTAATATTTTATGATATATATTAAATTATTACTATACTAAAAGAAATAGAAGGAAAGTTCTCAGAAGCTAGCTAAGCTAAGAATAGAAAAAGAATGAATAAACAAAGGGCTGTGTCTCAGCAGAGAGCGAGACCTAGCTCTGCCTTGAGTGGTCAGTAAATCCAAACATCCACCCGAGACCAATCACACATCCACCTGTTGCATTCCCCAGCAGCAGATAACCATTGTTTACCTTTTGTTGCTGAGGCCACAGCTTCTCAGAAGGGGGAAAAATCCTAAAAAAAGGATTTTTATGAAAAGATATCAGTGACATTTCACCTATACTGCAGGTTCCAAACCTTCATGAAGTCTGTAAGAGCATCAAACCCTCTGCTGTGCACTTTCTAGCTTAAACTGCAACTAAATATAATGGGATTCAAAAACCCAAGTGTTTGTCAAATTTGTTTCCATGAATGAGGAAATTGTAGCTGAGCCCTGTTCAGCAGTTCATACTGCCAGTGATTTTAGTGCACTGCAGGCTTGTGAGTGTTTCTCTTAGGACTTTATTTTCACTCCAAGGGATTCCTAGTTGGGTAAGCAGCACTCAGCTGGGAGGAAACTAACTCAGGTTAACAAACCTGTTCCCCTGCACACAGGCTGTCAGAATAACCTGAAAGTGCTCTACAGTCAGAGAATGGCACCTGGATCCAGCAGGAAGAATAGCAGATATATTCCCTCAAAGCCAGAACGGGTCTTGGATGCACCAGAGATGTTCAACGACTACTGTAAGTAGGCTGCAGGGTTGAGTGCTGGGCATCCAGAACATTCTGCACTGGATTGCTGTTCCTAGGACAGTGTAACTGGGCTGTCTGTATTATTTGGTGTACCCAGGCTAGCACAGACCCCTTCTGGAGTGTCCCTGTGTGGCCTTAGCGGGACAGAGGTCTAGGGCACAGTGTAGATGCCTTGGAGCAGGGTACCTGGCCCCAGCAGCTGGGCATAGTGACACTCAGAAGGCTGCCCCTCACCTGTACGTGTGTGTGTGCACATGTGCACCCACACTTGCTGCAGCAGCATGGGTGAAGGGCATGCTCTCTAGCAAAGCATGGTGTGACCTGCATCGCTCTTTCAAATTGTAGATCTGAATCTCATAGACTGGAGCTCCCAGAACTTCCTGGCAGTGGCTCTGGACAACGCTGTTTATCTGTGGAATCATGCTACTAGGGAGATTATCCTCCTGCTGCAGATGGAGCATCAAGATGTTTACATTTCCTCTGCGTCATGGATTAAAGAAGGGGACTACGTTGCTGTTGGCACAAGTAGTGCTGAGGTTCAGGTGAATGCAGGAGTAAAACTAGAGGGGTTTTCTAGGGATTGACAGAACTGTGGGGTCTGGGGACAAAAGCTTGGTTGGCAGAGGAAGGATGCCATGCACCTGACCTGTCTTCCCTGGTGTGGGGTGGAACTGCCCAGTGCGCAAGGCAGGGTTTGGTTTGGGGGTTTTCTGATAAGTAGTGTAACCTTCTGTGCTATAGTCATGAGATCCACATTTTCTCTGTTCCCTTACTGAGAAATCTGAATGCCAGAGCCTGTGCAGTGAGGTTCCTAGGGCATAGAAACAGGATTGGGTTTCTTCTGAAGAACTTTATGATTTGCCTCTCCAGCTATGGGACGTTGAGCAGCAGAAATGTCTCCGAACCATGACCAGCCATTGCGCCCCTGTGGGAACCCTCAGCTGGAACAGCTGCATCCTCTCCAGGTAAAGCAGTGGGTCAAGGGCAGTTTCCAGTTCTTGCAAACTCCTATCCCTCAATCTATGTGTGGCATGGGTTAGGGATGGCAGAGAGAAGTTTGTCCTGGCTTGGGATTCTTACTCAGCCTTATCTGTTGGGGCTGTGAGGAGAAGGCCTCTTTCCTGTATTGCAATTTGTGCTGAAGTTGTAAAGAGCTTGTGTGGGTGTTTCACTCACACCAACAGACCTGTGTTGCTGGTAACACTGGTTGAAACCCAGTGGCAGGTATAGCAGTCTTGCAACAACAAAAATGGATTTGGGTGAAAATGTGCAGCTTGACCCTGCAACCCTTCTCTTCTCTCTGCAGTGGTGCACGGACTGGGCACATCCATCACCACGATGTCCGAGTGGCTGAGCATCACGTGGCCACCCTTGCTGGCCACACACAGGAGGTGTGCAGACTCAGATGGTCTCTGGATGGCCACTACCTGGCCAGTGGTGGCAATGACAGTCTGGCGAATGTCTGGCCATGCACCCAAGGTGGGGGTGGAGACTTTGCTCCTGTACAGACCTTCACTCAGCACCAGGGTGCTGTCAAGGTGAGCACAGAGCTGGCATGGGCGGATATGTGAGTGCAAGTCAGGCATGCAGCACTGGCTGGGTGCAGGTTGCCTCTCGTATGTTTTAAAATGAACTCTCCTCTCTCAGGCTGTGGCATGGTGCCCATGGCAGATGAATGTTCTAGGCACTGGAGGTGGCACTAGTGACAGACATGTCCGCATCTGGAATGTGTGTTCTGGCACCCGCCTCAGTGCTGTTGATACCTGTTCCCAGGTGAGAGATGAACATCAGCTTGGGGACAAACACCTTCTGGCAGCACACCTACACAGAGCTGCTGGCTCCTCAGGCCCAGAGGCACGGGGAAGGAGGGGGACCATGCTCGCCTCCTGTGGGATCTCAGCACCTCAGGATGGAGGTGCAGAGAGGCCGAGACCACCCTTGGGGGGCTCGGGAATCCTGGAATGTTGCCAGAAGTGTCTGGTGGCAGGATTTTGATCCTACACAGGAGATGAGACCTGTATGAGGACTGGGAGGATTTCACTGGGTGAATGGTGAAGGGATAAGTTAGTTAAAGTGTAAAACACAGGGTTTAGGATTTTGGTACAGGGGGGTCTAGAGAAGTAAGATGGAGGAATTGGGGCGTGTCCTGTCCTTCTTCTTCTTCTTCTTGGCCTCCATCTTCTGTGGTGGTGGTGGCACTTTGGGATTGGTCATTACTAGAAGTGCACAGGTTAATAAGAGTAGAAAGTATTGGAGAAAAATGATAAATATTGTACACGTAACTTAGGGTATAAAGATAAGTGACCGCCCGGGGGCTTCGGGAGTGTGCCGATGGCTGACTTGCTGTGTAGACCTCTGTCGGGCTGAAAGAAAATCTTTTAGATAAACAATTAATAAACACCAAGACCGAGACAAGATCAGAAGTCTCTCCTCGTCCTTTGAAGCGTCGGCTCTCCAACGACATCCTTGAGAATTCCAGCACACCTAAAACAGCAGAAAACCTAAACAGCCTAAACAGCCGAGAAACAGAGCAAAAATGGCATTCCCTGAGCTAACTATCTCCGGTAATAAATCAGCCCAGCAAAGAGAAAAGAAGAACGCCGAAAAATTTACAGCCTCCGAGTGGTGAGCATCAGCACAAGGACCTTGTCTCACCTGTGTTACTGCCTCTTTGCAGGTGACTTTTATCCTATGGTCCACAAACTACAAGGAGCTCATTTCAGGCCATGGCTTTGCACAGAATCAGCTGGTTATATGGAAGTATCCAAGAATGACCAAGGTTGCAGAGCTGCAAGGTAGGTGGACATGGACTGGGTGTGTGGGGGGGTGTTAGAGGTTGAAGACAGCTGCACTCCTTGGTTGGAGCCTGCAGCATCACTGATACAGGCCAGTATCTGGGGCCATGCTGCTAGGAGTAAAGCATGCCCACGGGGCTGTGGAAGAGATACCATTGATCCAAGTGTATGCTTGGGGTCTGAAATCATGCTGCCACAGCCAGTGGGGGGACAGCTATGCAAGCTGGCAGGGCTCATGGGAGCATACAGGAGTAAATGTGCATGTGCTTATCAGCTCAGCCCTGACTTCTCATTCCTTCTCCTCCTCAGGTCATACTGATAGAATCTTGAACCTGACCATGAGCCCTGATGGTACATCAGTGGCCTAAGCAGCTGCTGATAAAACAGTGCAGGTCTGGCTCTGTTTTGAGATGGATCCCATAAAGAAGAAGGAGAAAGAGAAGGCAAACAGTGCCAAAAGCAGTATTCTTCACCAGAGCATCCGCTGAGAGCACAGGATTGTTGTGGGGAGGGGGATATTTGGTTTTACACACTGTACAGTATTTTAAATTTTAATGAACTGCTTGACTTTTTCTAAATGGAGCCTGATGGAATCAAAAGCCATGGCTCCTAAACCCAAGTCCTTCTCCCTGAGGCTGGGGATCTGGGCAAGGAGTGGAGACCTAGCTCTTAAGGGCCAGTTTACAGGCCCCTGAGCTTAGCACAGCCTAGCAGAAGGATGCTGTGCAAGGGCTGTACTTCTGTTTCTGTCCCAGCTGAGATAGATATGTCACCTGCCCCATCTAGATGCTGACTACAAGCACAGCAGCTCCACCACAGGCTCAACTGAAAGCACAGCATGGCTGTGGCCTCAGTTTGTGTTGTCCTGGCCTGTCTCACAAGCCCAGGGACACCTTCCTATGGCTCTGCAGGCAGATCTCAGTTTGTCTTGTTAGCTACAGGCAGCCATCACTGCCTGCCTATGGTGCTGGAGTAGAATACCTGTTGAAAAAAAAAGAAGGGAGAGAAATATAGAGCAACAGCTGTAATCACCCCAAAGGCTGGAAAAGGGCTGGCTCTGGCATAAAGCCTGCTGCAAAACAAAAGGTTGGCTTACACTGCCACAGCCAGCCTGGATGTCATGCGAAAGCCACACAAAGCACCACCAACGCTGTGCTCAGCCTTCAGTCACGTATTCTTCCAACAACTCTGATCTCCCTTCCCCTCCTGCTGACAGGAGGCCCTGGTGCCTCACTGAGGCTTCATGCAGGGGAGCCAGCACCAGGGCTCAGCTGACATTTATTGGAGCTTGACTCCCCTACACTTGTAAAAATGTCTTTTTTCCAGGCTGAACTGTGCTGGAGCAAGTTGCAGGAAATATATTTGAGTCCTCACCTGACCAACAACCAGCTCAGCCATGCTGCTTTGCACGGTGGAGCCGCAGTGTCTGAGGTTGTGGGGCTGCACCAGAGCCATCAAGCCTGTCCTTCAGCTACACCAGCATTGCCAGGGGCTGCTGGGAACACTGCACAGCTGATAAGCACCTTAGCCTGTACAAAGCAGCTCCACCAAGCCTGTGCCTCCCATCAGCCCTCAGTGATTAGCTGAGGATGGATTATTAACTGTTTTCACCTTTCCCTCAGCACAGTACCACACTGCGCCTAGCACCAGCTCTGCCTCCTGAGCCTTACAGCAGCTGGAACCTTCAAAGGTTCTGATTTGTGCTCTGCCAAGGCCAGTGAGTGTGTAACCACACCCACCAGAGCACCCCCCCCAAACACACACAAAGCTGATATGGAGGGCACAGTCTCAAAAAACAGCCACTGAGCCAGCACCTTCCCAGCAGTGCTGCTGGTGCATCCCCATTTGGCCACTTGGGAAAGATCAGGAGGTCCAAGGAAGGAGCTCTCCCTCAGACACAAATCCTAGGGGCACAGCTGTCTCTAAAGGGGAAGCAGGCAGGAACCCAGATGCAAGGCTGGGCTCTTCCACAGGGCTGTGCTGTTGTTGTAGGAGCCCTGTCCCACAGCCCTGCACCTGGTGCTGGGAGTTAGCACAGACTTGCCCTGTAGGGCCACAGCTGATTAGGCCTTCCCTGGTCCCTGACCTGGAAGGAAAGCTTTACATGCCAAAAAGTTCCTGTCATTTCTTCAGTCCCATGTAAGAGCAGCTCAGCTTTCTCACAGACTCTTTCTTTCTCCTTAGCACACACCCCACACCCAGATGCTGTGCATTACACAGCCCTTAGAGGACCTCTGAGCATTACCAGAGGGTAATGATACTGCAGGGTCTTTGACCCCATGCTGGTCTCTCAGAGTCCTGGAGTGAGGAGGAGCAGAGGAAGGAAGTGGGCACTGATCCAGCAGGCCCAGTAAACACAGCCCTGTAAGGTGTGAATTCAGTTCACAGCATGACAGCTTATTAATTACCAAGTGCCATGGCCAGTCCATAGAAGAGCACAGCTAACAGCGTTATGAATAAGAAGCTTGACCAGGCCAATATCCAAGCAGCAATCAATTTATTATTTAATATGGTAAAGTATGAGCAATACAGCGCTGGGTACAGTGGGGGAAGTTTTCCCTCCAACTGCACACCAATAATTGATGGTTACAGGTATTTATAGGGGTACTCATCAGTTTTTTTCAGCAGTTTCTATTTCTAATCTTTTACTCATCAGCAATTTTTGTTCGTAATTATTACATCACAGTTCTATACACTATTGTGATTTTAATTTCTCAGGACGTATCTCAAAGGAGAATCCCCAGATGGTGACGGTCCAGTTTCTGAAAGAAGAAAGATGAATCCCATCTGGTGGGGTCCAGATCCCCAAATGTGTGTCCAGCTTTTAATTGCAGAGACTCTAAATCTCATAACAGTGATGTCCATCTTCCCTTTGGTCGAAACCATAAACCCTTGAGGTGATGTTCATCTTTCTTTCTCAAGCTGTTTTTCTCTGCTTCAATAAGGTGTGAGATAAGTAGATTTCCTTTATATATATTCCAAAGCTACAGCTTCAAGGATACAAGTAATATTCTAAAATTATACTTCAAAAGGTTATTATTGCAGAGCTTTTTATGGATTAAATGCAAACAAAAAGCAACATTTTTAACACCTTAATTCCAATGCTCCTAAATCAACTACGGTTAATTGCAAACAAAAGATAGGTTCACAGGCCTTTTTCCGTGCTTTATTTTCCTCAGTTATTATTAGAATTCACAGCTCTCCCATTGTCGGGGTCCACACATTTCGCAATCACAAATACACACATCGCCTGTTTGTGCCTGACACGAAACACAGCTTTGCATCTCACAGCCAAGAAAATGCAATCCTTGCTCTTCTGACACAGCTCTCTCTGTTCGTGATGTGGGTCAGCAAGTGCTGATGATGTGCAGGAGCTGATGCAAGGGAGAGAGAGGAGGATGCAGCAGGCACAGTGCCAAGCTGACAGAGGGATGATCTCTGGCAGTGGCACTGAAGGAGAAGAGTTTGCAGGCAGCACAGAAAATGGCTCTTTGTTTCACCTCTTCTTTCAGTGCTGCTAAGAATGTAGCCTGGAGCAAGCTGGGAACACCAGAGCCTGGAGCCCTTTCCAGGCAGGGCTGCATCAGACACAAACCAGCAGGGGACTGAGTGATGCCGAATTTTGCCCCAAAAGGCGAGAATAACTGCTTAAGAGACTCAGCCTAAGTCAGATAAGCAGGAGGTATTTTATTACGACGCGTTGGAGAAATCACAAAATGGATTTCTGAATTATGTACAGCAAAAGCGGGTTTTTATACAATTTTAAACAAGGATTACATCATTTATTACATGCATAGGCAGGCGGAGTCTTCTGGGAATTCTTGGTCTTCCTCAGTTAAATTTTAAGCTTTTCCTAATTTGGTCTTCTTCCTGTCATCCTTGGCATGTTTTTCCATGACTTAGCTGAAGTAACTGTTGTACTTGGCTTGATCCTAACGGGTTGGCAGGTCACTTTAACTTATTGGCTTCCACTTCTTCTTCTTCAAATATTCTAATTCCAAAGTTTCTTCTGGGAGTGTATTTTAGATTACCTATCCAAATATTGTGAGTGTATTTTACATTGCCTTATCTAAGTATCTAATCAAAGTTATTCCTGTATTTTAGGTTATTTATTAACTGCTGCAATTCCCTTAATATATTTTTGAGTGTCTTTAATTCTTTTATTTTTCAGAAGCTATTAACCATTATAATAAATGGCTTCATGAGGAGTCCCTGGGGTGGCAGTGAGCAACCTCGGGCTCTGCTCGCTGCTGCTGGCATTTTCTATTCAACCATCTCCAAGGACTTCTGTTGTGCTCTGTATTTCTACGGGTTTCCTCCTTTGGTTTTTTTTTTGTTGTCTCCTGCACCTTTTTTTCTCCAAATTTTCCTAACCTGTCAGCAGCAGCCCCTGTCCAGAACTGGCTCTAAAATATCAGCAAAGCAGCTAGGAACAACAATGGGTGGAATCCTGCAGCTCAGGAATTCCTATGCCAGAGCCCTGCCTGTGCCTGTGCTTTATGTCAGGACCTCCTTCTCTGTGCAAAAACTAGGGACTAGTGGAGTTTTTTACCAAAGAGCTCCTGATAAGCAAATGTTGTGCTAGGTTTCTCATGAGTGTATCCGTTAAGTTCATTGCTGGCAAACAGAAAGTAAGGCAAGGGTAGCAGAGCAGCTGGGAGCTGGTCACTCCCTGCAAAGGGCTGGTGTATGATGTGGGAACACCACGTTCCAGGAGGGGCGAGCAGGGTCAATGTGCTCAAGGTGCTGCCAATGAGGTTTGGGTTCACTTAGAGAGTAGTCAGGAGTGGTGAGCACTGGAAGATCCAGCTGCAGTCCCCATCCATGTCCCTTTCACTGCTGGCTTTAGGGTGCCTGCAGCCTGGATCCAGAGCGCCCTGAGGGGCTCCTGAGGCTGCCTTTGCACTCAGGGTGAGGATGCCCAGGAGCCCCTGAGGCCGGCAGTGGGGACCAGGGCTGGGGCTTGTGGCCTGGCAGGTGTGGCTCTGGGGGTTGTGACATGCCAGAGCATGGGTCACTGTCACTGCCCTCCGCAGCCCTGGCTAGCTCTGTGATGCTCCAGGGACAATGGCAAGAGCGGGGAACTGGCTAGGTTAGGGTTTTGCCTGAACCAGAACCTCTAGGCTGAATGCCGAGCAGTAGAGACCCCTGGAAGGCCGAGTGAAGGAAGCAGAGGAGGCTCTTCTGTGGTATAAAGTGCAGCAAATTCATCAGGAGAGATGGGGGGAAGGTTCGCACATGAGAATTCCCAAAGGGAACAGATGTTGAAAGAAGCCCCAACACCCCTGTGCACGGGTTTTTAAAATCTTTCAAAACAGGGGGTGGACACCATACAGTAACCAATAAGCGAGTCTTGGGGTGTGGTTTTGAAGTCTACAACAAATGAGAACAAGGGGAGGAGGGAGCATTGGCATAGGGATTGGATCTTAGGGTGAGGGACAGGGAACTTTCTGGAACAAAGGGTAGGGTTTGGGCTGATGGATGGGGCAAAGGGGCCGGGTTGTCTTGACAGACAGGGAAAAATCTGGTGAGGAGGAAGGGGATTCCTTGAGGGACACTTGGGTAGGAGGGCATAACATAGGGGAGAAGCTGACTGTAATAACTCGGGGAACACTTGAACATACCACTATATAACAGAACATTTGACTCAATAAACTAACACACTGCAACACAGAAATTCAGGCTTTCAGCAGCTGAGAGGTGGCACTATTAGAACCCGCAGCAGCTGGTGAAAGCCATCTCTGTCCTTCAGGTTCTTGCTGTGTGGGAAGGTGCTGCGGATTGTGGTGGCTGCACTCCCCCTTTGCTGGGAGGACGATCTATACCAGAGCAGAGCAGAAAGCTGCCATGGTGAGCAGAACATGCTCAGAGCATTACAGTTCAGAGAATGGCACTGCCCCTGAAGGGCAAAAAGCTTGAAAGCATAGAATTCTGTGCGGAACTGTTGCACAAATTTTCTCTTCTAGAACATGCCCATTTTTGTATACTGTAGATGAATACTCTGGGTTTTATAGAATACATGCTTTTTTCTTAGGGGTTTTTGGGAGAACTCTCAAGTTTATTTCTGTTTGTATTTTACATCCAGCATGCATACAATTTTTTTCATTATTATTATTTTTCTTTAGTAAATACTTAGGGAAAAAATACCTAAGCATTTTTTAATCCTTTGGGATATTGTGATTAATATTTTTAGAAAGAAAACCTTGTTGAACAAGTGTGAAAACACAGAGAGAGGGAAAATAGCATAAAAGTCTTTTAGAACAGGACATGTAATAAGCACTGCAGAACTGAGTAATTCCTCCAAGGGCAGAATTAGCAAGATATATCACCAAAAGTAACTGCCAAGATACTTCCTTAAATCAAGGGAAATGTGACCTGCAGCCTTACGAAGTACAGCCAAAGCAAATAAAAACCTTTGGAAAAGAGGGAATTTTGCCAGTGACATCAGTCTGTCTGGATAACTGAGAGATGCCCATCAATATTGCACTACATTCCTCAATATTTGCAATGTCTTTTCTCCCAATTTCTATGAAATGAATAAGCTGCAGTTGTTTACCATTAACTTAGCTCTTAGGGGAATTACCAAGCACTATGTATGTTTTTCTGTAGCTGAGCAGGACTTGAGTTTCCCAAATCTTCTACAAAGCAGAAGGGAATCACACAGTTACTTGTGCTAATGTTAATGAAGGGTTTCATGAAAGCAGGTGAATGAGAGCATTGCGTTGTAAAACTTCCACATGCAAGAAAACAGGAGTCCACTTAGAATAAAACATATAAGGCTAGCATAGCATCAGAACAGGATAAAATGAAATTGCTAGACAGGAACTGATGCGTCAGAAATTAGGTGTATCATTTCTAATACATCTGCATGCATTTGCAAGCTAAAACAGAAAAGGAAGGGCAGAGATAATAAGGAACGAAGATTTTAAAATTGCACTGTGCAGAAGAGACACACAAACCACCGGTGTGAACACAGCTGGGAGATTCAGCTTGGAGATGGATTAGAGTGGAATCCATTCACTGAAGGTCTCTGGTGCACATGAGTGCAAAGACTGAGGTAAAAAGGAGAAAAGTTTAATTTCTTAAAGCTGTTTAGATTCCTGGAAGCATTGTCTAGAGATCTAAAAATCTAAAGCCTCAGAGAATCTGAACCTAAAACACCCCCAAATGGATTGATCAGGTATGATGTGCACATCTCTGCTGTTTTCAGTCAGTGAAATTGACAATGAGTGGCTGGAAATTAGGAATGCCCACCCAGATTTTATCTCCCTTACTTTAAGAACACCTTAATAAGGCACTTCAGGAACTGAACACTGACATTCTCACCCTGCTCTATTTACTTTACATTTGAATACAGGCTGGTAGAAGCAGAAATCAGCTTAAATTTCTCCCCAAATTACCTGTTGCACTTTCAGGTTAGGAGTAGATGTAAAATTCAGCTAATCACTCTCTCTATCCATGGATATTCCACTAGTGAACTGACCTACAGAGCATCCTTTTTCTCTTTTGCACCTTCCTAAATGGTGCCCAATGAACAGGACACTTGCATAAATCTCACGGAAAATCACCAAAATTTCTGAAATTAACACACAATTCCATGATAAAAGCTTCTGAGAAAAGCCTTGACAGGATCACTGAACAATCTGAAACTTGGAAGAGAAACACACATTTCAGCACTGATCAAGGGGAAAGGAAAAGAAATGCTGTAACAATTCCAAGTGGAAGGTAAGGAGAAACACAGGAAGCAGAGAAAGAACAAGGCTCTGTCAGATGGCCTGTGCAAGGTAACTTTGTGCTCCAGCACTGTTAGAGGACATTCCCTGTCATTGGTGCAAGCAGCTGGAGACATAAATGCTGATTGATTTGGGGGCCACAGTCTTGATAAGTGCAGAGGTGGTTCAATAACGTGACATGAGGGAGTTCCCTCAGAGCACCTGGGATGCCAGAAAGAAGTGAGCAGCTCCCCACAGCCTGACCCGCTCGGCTGCTTTTCCTTCTGACCCTCCTGGGGAGGCTCTGGCATTTCCTCTTCCCTGATGGAAGCGCAGCTGCTGCCAAGGGAAATGTCCCCACACTCACTCAGTGTTCCCTGTGCTTGCCAGATGTCCCATCTGCTGTCCCTGCCCAGGAGAGCTGCTCTGCACGGGAGGAGGAGACCGAGCGAGAGCCTGGGAACATCGGCGGCTGCAATCCCTCCTGATCTAGCGCTGTTTATGGATGTGTAGTTAGATTTGGATAGTTACAAGTATAGGGATATTTACATACACTGACTGATATTTGTGTAGGGATATTATGTGTGTCTATTGTTATATTGATGCGTGTATATTCATCTGTTTACATACTTGTACAGCTCTGTAGCTGGGCATTTCTATTGCTGGGGTTGTATGGGGTTTTTTTTTGTCCATTGATATTTGTGTATTTATAGACAGGTTTGTTATGTTTGTACGTTTGTACTATATTGTCATGTTATATGTCATGAAATATGTAATGCATGTTTACCTCTCTATATTGTTATGCCTATATATGTATTTTCTTCTATTTATTATGTATGGAGTTGTATAGTTCTAAAATTCTATTTATTTAGTTCTGGATCTGAGATTCTTTAGAGAGGGATATTGATGTTTCTGTATTTGTATATGGGCTGTACAGTTGTAGTAATATGTAATAAATTTAATTGTTAAACTTCAATTCAGTAACTTCAATATTTGTGTACAGTGAGTTGTTGCAGAGGGTTGCAATAAAGTAATTTTTTTTCACTGAAGTTGATATCTGTATATATTTACATATCACAATTCTCAGACTAAATTAGATTTTAATCATAAATTGATATTTTCTGTGTTTCTATATTGGTAACACAGATGTTGTAATTTAAAATAAATTTCATTTTTAAACATAAGTTAATGTTTGTGTATTTGTACATTAGTAGTGCAGGTGTAACTATCTGCAATAAATGCAATGTTTCAACTGAAGTAAGTGTAGATTTGTGCTACCCAAAGCCATGAGCAGATGTAAATGCTGGAGGATTTTGGCCATGCAAATCTCCAGCCATGCCCAGCACATGCCCCACCTGCACTCGGGCTGGGCAGGGGAAGCGCAGATTTGGGCTGGCAGCAGAGCCCCACGGTGGCTCAGAACTCGCTGCAGAGGCTGCTGAGAAAACTCCGGGGCTCCATGAGCACAGAATCCAAGCAGGAGCCACCCGGGGAGGACAAATCCCTCATCCCACGGGCAGCTCTTTAGGAAAGGGCTCCAAGTGTCCCCCTGAAGCTCATCCCAGAGAGCAGAAGCCAGCAGGGATCCTGAGCCAGCTCTGCTGCCTTTGGCAGCACTTTGGCAAATGAGCTGCAGCAAGGGGGAGGCAGCAGCGACTGTGACTGCTGCAGGCTGGGGATGAAGGGAGGGCCATGGACACAAGTGCTGAGATGCCCCAAAATCCAGAGGGAGGCTGGAGAGCTGGGAATCAACTTGGCATTTCAGTGCCAAGCTCTCACAGGCACTGAAATGATGGAATCCCCTTGTGTGAAGTGACCTAGAAGAACTCACAGGGAGTTGCTGCTAGGATCAGCAGTAGCAGAAAGCAAAAATGTACAAACACTAGGAGATCATCTAATATCCCCCACAAGCAATGGCTTCAAAAATGACTCATATATTCATCATATAATATAATATAATATAATATAATATAATATAATATAATATAATATAACATAACATAACATAACATAACATAACATAACATAACATAACATAACATAATATAATATAATATTACTTAAAATATATAATATACAATATGCATGAAATTTGATGCGCATGTATTTTTGGATAATTTTATTTTTGAAATATATTTTCATTTAAGATGTATATTTGAAATAGTCTTTTGTCACAGACATTTTTTCACAGAAATCCTTTCTTTCAGATTTCTGTAGCTTCTGGGAAGCAAGGGCCCCCAGAAGAAGAATGTAGACAATTGTTATCAGCTGCTGTGAAATGCAATGGGGTGCACCTGTGATTGGTTCATGTTCCCATGTTTATAATTGGGGGTCAATCACAGGAGCAAGCTGGGGACAGAGTCCCTGGACACAACTTTGTTATAGATTCTTTCATTCTATTCTTAGCTCGCCTCTGTAACTTCTCTCTCTTTATTCTTATTAGTATAGTTATAATGTATTATATATCATATATCAATAAATCCAGCCTTCTGATCAAGAAACAAGATTCTCGTCCATCTCTCACCCCCAGCGACCCCATGCAGGGCGCGGTAATAGTCTTTCAGCTTGGGAGAGTGAAGATTTACAACAGTGCAAAACCATCTGCCCACAGAGCAGTCAGCCCCTGGGTGCGTGCATGCACACCCACCCACTGTGCTTGCTCTTCTTATCACCTCGGGGCTGCTGTTTGCACACAATTGGGATGAATTTAACTCAACAAAGCCACGAGTGGGGTGTCTAGCTTGTCATGAACACTCATGTGGCAACCAACAACACAGAGCTCTCAATACACATTATCACAGGTAATTTCATTCCTGCTGGATACTGTGGAACTCTTAAAAGACACAGAAAAGGGGTGGAAAACATTGGCATCGTGCTACTGCTGGTGTCCTCCTGGAGGAAAATCTGTCGGGTTTCTTAAGGTGGTAGCTTTTCAAAACCTAGGAAAACTGCTCAGCAGTGGTAGCCCAATTGTGAATGGTTTTTTTGACTTGGCAAAGCTGGGGTGTTACAATGGACTCTGTCCTTGGTCCAAATCACCTGCCCTCACCTGCAGACAAAAGCATCACCACCACCAGCAGCAGCTACATCAGTCAGTTTTCTCAAAAAGCTGTGTTAAATTTGGGACAGGAAAGGAAAACACATCAGACACTGTGGATTATTGACAAGACTCTGAGGAACAGTTCCAAAGCAAAGGGCAGCAGCTTCTCTCTGGGCCACTCCTTGTGCTCCAAGGCAGCCGGGCTGCCCTGGCTGCCCAGGACCCTGCGCCCCGCGGGCTCTGCAGAGCTGCACAGCGGGGAGGCAGCTTCGGGCACCTCAGCCCCTGGGCAGGAGGGGCTGCTTGCTCTGCAGGGCTGCCTGTGGGCAAAAGCAGGGTGCTGGCCTTCTGCTCTCGGCCCCAGCCTGGCCTTGCAGGGCTAATCCTGTTCCCTGTCTCAAATGTGCTAAAGACTGACTAGTTTGTTTCCAGCTCTGCACTGGTGTGATTTGCACCACAAAATACTGAAGGACTAAGGCCTGAACAACAGACCCTGACTTGAAGCCTCAACAACAGGACCTGAGCCAAATCTGCCCTCTAGATGACCTTCCCAACCCAATGTTCTATGTACCTGCTCCTTAACCAAGTGTTATTATCAAAAGGATTGTTGCATCCATTCACTGGTGAAACACGTCTTCACCTTTCTGCATGAGGAAAATGGACAAGGCCACACCTGGCCTTGGTTCCTACTTGAGCCCTGAGCAGGCTCGGGGAGAAAACCAAGAGGAGAATGACACCAGCTGTCCCCCAGCAGAAGCTCTGGCACATTGCTCATCCAGCACTGTCGGAGCCGGGCTACTCTCACAGCACACTTGGGAGCCTCGTGGCCGCCAGAGGTGGAGGCACTGCAGGATTTCCCGGTTCCCGGCCGTGGCTCTGCAGGGCTGGGCTGGGACAGCTTCCCCCAGCTGATGTGCAGCTCTGGATGAAGGGGAAAGCATTGGAGTACCTGGTGGTGGATCTTCCTTAATCACCAGAGGCACCCTTTTGTAATAATGCTGAGGTGCATTGCTTATCTTATCCTTTCCTGACTCTTTTTTGCGCTTTTCCATTACAGTAAATCACACTGTTCCTTCAGCTGGTGTCTGTGTCTCTATCTCTGACCCTCTCCACCATCAAAACAAACACACAGCCAGTTTAGCATGAGACCTGCCTCTCTGCCAGCCCATCTCTTGGCAAACACCCCTGATGGCCATCTCCACAAATGAAATTCCTACTTTGCAACTTCCTTTTCTGCAGGCAGGTGAGAAAAGGAGCCACTCCCATCTCTGGACACCTCCAGAAACCAGCTGCTTTCAGCATTCACTACCCTGAAATATCAACCGCCTTCCTTAACCTGGCACAGAGAGCTCCCACCAAGAGGCCTTTTGTCCAAGGATACCCACAGAAGAGCTGGAGAAGGGAGCAGTTTGAAACACAACAGCTTCAGAGTTTAAACCTGCCTTTATCAAATGAGCACACACCAACCTGTCCGAAAGGGAAAAGCAGGCAGGAAAGAGAAGCTTCTCTCCCACATCAGCAAACTCTGTGCTTCCTTCTGTTCCAGCTGGAGAGTGTAGGCCATGGGCTGCACCTCACTTTGGGATGGAGACCTGGGAATTGGCCTGGTCTGGGAGGGCAACAAAAGGAATCCCCCAAAAAGTAGGAAAAGATTCTCTGGAAGGAATAGATGATGACAATATATCTGCAGAAAAGTAAAAAAAAAAGAATAATTTAAGCATTTCAAAAAGTTCCCAGACTGAAATTTGTTTGCCAAAACAACAATCCCAAAGTCTCAGTGGTGTGTCAAGAAGCACAGGAATGTAGAGAGCATTTTGAGCAGACACTGGATAGAAGCAAGCTGCACAACCCTGCATGTGTGCCTTATAGCAGAAGCATGCTGCCCTTTGGCAAACAATATAAAGAAGTTTGCCAAGATGTACCCCAGGAAAAGAGATGTGAAGCAAGATGTTCTAAGGATGTGAAGAGAAGATATGGGGCAGAATGTTCTGCTGACACTTTTGCCAATCTCTGTACATGACCAAAGATATGTTAGCTCTTTGTCTTATACATAACACTTTGTAACCACTTATATGTATTCTCCCGGTGCTGAACCCTGCATTACCATATAAATATACCCTGAGATTTGGAATAAACTGAGCATTGATCATTACCTCCATGAAGGTTGATCTCTGCCTCTGGAGGGCTCCTTTCTCTATTACCCCTCTCCTTTTCCCCCGTCTCTCTCCCGTATACCTTGTTTCTCTATCTGGCGTCCGTATACTTTCTTTCTTTACAGGAATGAACCTGCAAGGCTTAAATAAACATCGCTGGTGTCCATCCCCCAGAGAACGAGCAGCTCCCCCACAAGACTTCAAGACTAAGGGACAAAGCTTCCCCCCTCAGCTCTCGACAGCAGCTCTAGGGAGTCTCTCTCCACTGCAAGGTCTCCTTTGTCAGTCTACAGTGACAAGAGTTGGCTGCAGGAGGCATTTGCATTGGAGCTGTCCCCAGACTGGGGAAAGAAAAAGAAGTGATTCCTGAGGAAAGAAAAAGGCAACGCTTCTTGGGAAGACACCAGTGTGAGTTTGCTACAACTCTAGGCCAGAAATCCCATGAAGAAAGCAACATCCATCCACGGGGCAGCACTTCACCTTTGATATCAATGCTGACAAAATTGCTGCCCCTTCCTGCTACTGTAGCTGACTCCAAATAATGAGAAATGGGCCGACTCTGCCAAAGACAGGCAGACATGGTGAGATAAAAACAGCTATTCTGCTGAAAAGGAGACCAAATTAATGTTTTCTAATCACCCCTTTTCATCCTTTCCCCAGCCAAGACAGAGCAATGTGCTTCCTCTCTGTCTCCGATGGTTACCCAGCAGGGGATGCAGCGTGGGGACAGAGCCTGTCACTGCTCCCAGTGCCCTGCCCTGCCCTTCCCTGCCTGCCTTGCTTTTCCCTGTCCTGCTGGAACCTGCTGTGCTGTGCCAAGCCGAGCCGAGCCCGGCCAGTGGTCACGCATTTCAGGAATGATCCTCCCCTGTGCCGCCCGCCAGCGTAATGAACATACCACTTTGTAACTTTGACTAGTTAGAGAGGCTTTGTCCGTGATTTTCAGTTTTAACAATTCAGGGAGCTTTTGTTTTCCCTGACAGAAGTACAGGTGCTGCCAAGGGAAACACACCCAAAGACCAATAGTGACCCAGCCTTCCCTTTGCTTCCCTTTTCCTTCCCTCACTGCTACACAGCGCTCTCGTACCAGGACCTCAGTGCTGCCTCACCTGAGGATTTAGAGCTGCCTCCCGGCCTTTCCAGGCTAAGTGCAGGTGCTCAGGACTCTGAGGTTTCCTAGCTTCTTGGGAGAAGGTGTTTGCTTCATCTGGACTTCTTGGGGTTTCATCGGAGGAGCCAGGCACAGGCAAATTTCATCTCCACTGTGAGCTCTTCATTCTGCTTGTTCCCATGAAGCTTAAATGCCAGCCTGAACTCATTGTTCCTCTGGTTCCTGTAGACTATCACAGCCCTTCCATGGCCTCTCCAGAGAGAAGCAGCTGCACATCTTCAGAGCAGCAGTTGCCGGCCCGCATCCCATCAGGGAGGGAAAGAGTTTCTACCCTTGCTTTCCAAGCAGGTTCTGGTTAATGATCCTTTAAAGTGTTTTCCTGCAGTGTTCTATCGGGTAGATTTCAAGTGAGAATCAGGTAGAAAGGGTCAAGTTGCCTAGGAAGGGGGACCTTGAAAACAGAAAGATTCTCTGCCTGCTTTTCCTGTCCTTGCTGCAGATTTAGATGGTGTTCTGGGCATTTTGCAGACAGCCTCTCTGTAGGGGTGCCAGGGCAAGGTGGAAGATATTGCCTAACAAGTGGTCAGTGTTAGGTGCACTCTCCTCTTTCTTTGAATGAAGCCAAACTAGGACTCTGATAGGATATTGCAGATGTTTAAGACTGCCTGCCCTGCAATTCAAGCTGTGCCATTGAAATGAGCTCTGTGTGCCCCACAACAGCTGCAGCTGCAGAATATGGCCTCACCCACAAGGTTGTTTTTAGAAAAAACTCACAGTACAAGTTTAGCATGCATGTCTGCAGGTCTTGGCTCTTCCTGGATGAATCCATTTTCTGTGGTCTTTTGTGATGAGAAACCAAATGTAGCCAAATCCCAAAGCTGCTGGGAAGATGCAAAAGGCTGTGATTATAAGGTATTTGTGTGTGTCTCTGTGTGCTTGTGTGTCTATATCAGTTTTCCAGTCCATGCTTTAATCTGTGTACATGTCAATTCAGATAAATATTTTTCAGAGGAAGAACTCACTCCTCCACTTCCCTGGGAAGTCTGAATATATTTCTGGACCTGAGGTTGCTGTGTGCTTCCTGTGATGTTTGATCCAAGGCAGCACTTGAGCTCTGCGTCCCAAAGACACATCGTGGAGCCTGACCAATGTGTTTTGATTCTTGCAGCCACCCCAGACACTTCAGCCCCCAGCACTCCATCTGGCAGTGCAGGTTCTGCAGCATGGACAGCCACAGCTGGCTGTGGAATACTCCTGGGAAAGAGGAATTGCCGCCCCTGGATCTGGACATGGTGCTTGAGACGCTGGAGGAAATGTTTTCTCCCACTGCTTGGGTAACTGCATTGGACAGGAAAGAAAGGGGCTGAACTGAGAACTTGGGAATGTTGTTGCATGGCTGAGAAGGAAAAGCTTCTTCAGTTCAGCTGCGAAATGACAGGGAAGGCTTTGCTTGGTAAAACGAGACTTCCTAAAGAAGAGGGAATGATAATATCATCCCTGAGTAAGGATGAAAAGGTGTGAGCCTGTGTTGGCCAAGTTTGGGTGCTTGTTTTCCTGGAAAGAATCCCGCCTGCAGGGGCATTTGTGGTGAGGAAGTGGAAGCTTTGCAGGTTCTCAGAGGCTTTGTTTGATGGGAAAGAAGAGAAGAGTGTTTGGAGAAGTGGCACTGAAGGCCAAGTGTCCCGTGCATGGAGGGGCATGCCAGAGGTGCCTCTGCTCCAGCTGCAGCAGATGTGGACGGTGCCTCTTTTGGGTGGGAAGGCCAAGGCAAAGCAAGGGCTGGGCTGCAGCTGCTGCTGCTGTGTGAGCCCTGCTGTGCGTGTGGGCGCTCCCAGAGCCGTGGCTGGGGCTGGGCTGCAGCTGCAGCTTTCTTGTCCGCTCAGTAAGCTGCTGCCTGCAGTCCAGTTTCCATCTGGGAAATCCTCAGCTGGGCAAACTGGCCAGTCTTACTGTGTAGTAAACCACAGGGACCTAGGCAAAGCCCCGTGGAGAATAAAACAATAGGAATTGCTGAGACAGCAAGAGAATTCCTGTCTCTCTGGCCCCTCGCCCCATAGCTTATCCCTGTAACCCTATAGGCTATGTCACTTAACCCTTACCATTGGTCAAATCTGGATTCTCCTCAACCCTATAAAAGGGGCATACTTTAGCCCATTTGACAGAAGAAGAGCTGTAGCTGGGACCCTTCACAGACTCCCCCAATAAAACCATCGCTGTGGAACTGCCAGCACCTCTCCTCCTCTCTCGCCGTCTGCTGCAGCCTCAGCCAAGGGACACCTACCTAGAAAGCAGAGCTGAAATCCTAATAGAGCCTGAAATCACTATAAGAGCTGATAATAACCAAGCTTGCTAGGGGGGTTGGCCCACGGCGATCGGCCTGAGCTAGCTTAGTTTGGGCACCCTGTCCCCTTGGGGACTGAGCTCCCGGGCTAACTTCACTGCTTTATAATAAGGCCAGATAAGAGGCTTTATTAGCCAAGGCCAAAGGAGGCTCCCTGGCTGCCCTGCTCCCCTCTGGCTGAAGTGCTGAGAGCTCTGCAGCCCCTGCTGCCATCCCATCTGCCCAGGGCAGCACAAGAGCCCCGGCCTTGGGGCCCTCAAGAGCTGCTCCTGCTCCAGGCCCAGGGCCCATGCCAAAGCTGGGGCAGCAACAAAGCTGTGCCAATTTCTGTTCATTGCTGCTCTGATGGGGATGGATCCTCAGCCACTTGGAGGTTGATGATTAATTTTACTCCTCCAGAGGCCTCTTCTTTCCTGAGCTCTTCACTTCAGGAATTCAGTGAGAAAAGCTCATAAACATTTGTGCAAAACACCCAAACAAGAAAGGCTGTAGGGAATACTTGAAGTTTTCAATTCTTCTGTGGTAAATTAGTCACATTTTAGAAGTGTATTTAAAGGGAATATACTATATTGAAAACAATGCAGAGAGAATTATTTTGTCCTGTGTTCTTTTCCTGTTTAGAGATTGGTATCAGCAATGTCCAATTGATATTGACCCCAAGCATCTTATAATGCAGTTTGAACAGATATGAAAATCAAGACCCTTCATGGCTGCCAATCAATAACACTGTCCCCATCCCCTCCCCACCATTTCCCTCATCCAACCCCTGGCACTCCTATGGATCAGGAATGGTGTGACCAGCAGGAGCAGGACAGTGATTCTTCCCCTTTGCTCAGCACTGGTTGGGCAGCATCTCGAGTGCTGTGTCCAGTTCTGGGCCCCCCAGTTTAGGAAGGACATGGAGGGGCTGTAATGTGTCCAGAGAAGGGCAACAAGGCTGGTGAGAGGTCTGGAGCACAAGTCCTGTGAGGAGTGGGTGAGGGAGCTGGGGTTGTTTATCCTGGACACAAGGAGGGTAAGGACAAAGTTTGGACTTGATGATCTCCAAGGTCTTTTCCAGTGTGGCTGATTCTGTGATTCTCTGAAACCACCCTTGGAGCCGTTGCAGGATGAGCCCTGGGCCTCCTCTAGAGAAGCTCCAGCAGCCCAGGTCCCTCAGCTTCTCCTGCCAGCCTCAAAGTCCATCCTGTCAGTCCTGCAGAGCCTCTGCAGCTCCTCCTCACTGCCCAGAAGAGGGAGCCCCCGAGGCAGACACAGCAGCCCAGATGTGCCCCTGGCCTGGGGTGTCTGGCAAAGAAGCAGCACCAGGCACTGCAGGAGCCTGCAGACAATTCCTGCAGCACTTGCGGGATGATCCTGCTTCCCAAGGGTTGTTCTCAAGGGGTCAATTCAGGAACTGCAATGGGGAGAGAGGAAAGGCCAGAGAGGAAAGGGCAAACAGGGATGGGCTGTTTACAGGGCAGGGAAACAGGGGTGAGGAATAGGAAGATGTTTATACCAGGGAAAGAGTAAAGAAAGCAAAGGGGATGTGAAGGAAATGCTCAGGGCAGTTGGAGGGTGGCTGCCAGGCAGCCCTGGCTCTGAGCAACAGTCTCCAGTGGGACAGGAAACTCCCAGCTGATAGGAACAAACTTTCTGGCTGACTGCAGAGGCCAGGACAAAGCTGAGTGGTTTCCCTGGTGTTCCCCAGCCCTTGCTGGCCTCAGGGGCTGATGGCATTTGTGCCCCCTCAGGTTCATGTCCCCATACCCATGGACAGAGGCTGCCCACAGGGGTTTCTGTGCTGAGCATTGGCCTGGACGTGTTCTTGAGAGAGCCTGGGCAAGGAGCCTGGAGCCCCCAGGCCCTGGCCTGAGCCGTCAGCGCTGCCCCAGCAGTGCCCATGGCCTGTCCCTGCTGCAGCCCCAACACTGCCACCCCCAGGACTGTACCCGGCCCCGAGAGCACTCAGGCCCTACAGCAACACCATGGCCACCAGGGCAGCGGGGCAGGGCCACGGCAGCAGCACTGGCAACACCAAGTGCTGCTGCTGCTGCTGGGCACAGCTGCTGGGCCAGCACTGATCTGCCCCCTGCTCTGCACACAGACATTGCTGCTGCAGCTCCAGAGAAGGCAACAAAAGAGCATCTCTGCAGAAAACTTTGCTGGGAAATCCTCTAGTTTCTTTTAAAGCCATCAGGAGTGCAGCCCCTCATGGAGACAGTCTGTGGCCACAGGGAAGGTGCATAGAAACAAAATGAGAAATGGCACAAACAATGATATTTCTTTGTAGACAATATAAAAAAACTAATACAAAGGGAGAAAAAAACAAACCACAACAAAAGCAACAAGAAATATGAAAGATATCTTTAGTTAGAAGGGATTTGCAAAAATTGGCCAGCAGTTTAACATTCCTGAAAGCATCCAGTCATCAGTCTCCACACTGCAGCCTTGAGCTCATGGTTCCTCAGGCTGTAGATGAGGGGGTTCAGGGCTGGAGGCACCACTGAGCATAGAACAGACAGGGCAAGATCCAGGGATGGGGAGGACATAGAGGAGGGCTTCAGATGTGCAAATGCTGCCGTGCTGATGAACAGGGAGAGCACAGCCAGGTGAGGGAGGCCGGTGGAAAAGGCTTTGTGCCGTCCCTGCTCAGAAGGGATCCTCAGCAGAGCCCTGAAGATCTGCACATAGGAGAAAACAATGAAAACAAAACAGCAAAAACCTAAACAGACACTAACAGCAATTAGCCCAAATTCCCTGAGATAGGATTTGTAGCAGGAGATTTTGAGGATCTGTGGGATTTCACAGAAGAACTGGCCCAGGGCATTGCCATGGCACAGGGGCAGGGAAAATGTATTGGCCGTTTGCAGCAGAGCATTGAGAAAGGCACTGGCCCAGGCAGCTGCTGCCATGTGGGCACAAGCTCTGCTGCCCAGGAGGGTCCCGTAGTGCAGGGGTTTGCAGATGGACACGTAGCGGTCGTAGCATATGATGGTCAGGAGGGAAAGCTCTTCTGTAGCATAAAAAACAAAAAAAAAAAAACCTGGGTAGCACATCCAGTGTAGGAGATGTTCCTGGTGTCCCAGAGGGAATTGTGGATGGCTTTGGGGACAGTGGTGCAGATGGAGCCCAGGTCGCTGAGGGCCAGGTTGAGCAGGAAGAAGAACATGGGCGTGTGCAGGTGGTGGCCGCAGGCTACGGCGCTGATGATGAGGCCGTTGCCCAGGAGGGCAGCCAGGGAGATGCCCAGCAAGAGGCAGAAGTGCAGGAGCTGCAGCAGCCACGTGTCTGCCAATGCCAGCAGGAGGAAGTGGCTGATGGAACTGCTGTTGGATGTTTGCTTTGGCTGCACATGAGAACCTGTTCATGGATAAAGGACAGTGAAAAGTTAGAGGAGATTTCTATAACCACAATCAAAGCCATTTCCCATACACTCTCCCCTGTAACACACACAGATACACTTTGTTCAAGAGTTCTGTGGTTTTCTTTTTAAGCTCCCCCCATGTCTCTCCCAGTATTCTTGGATATCAGAAACCCTCAGCATTTCTGCTGCCCCCAGGGAGAACCGAGTGAGTTCTCTTTCACAAAGTGATGAGTGAAGACTGATGAGAGATGGTCTGTAACTCCGACCTGTTCTGAATTTTACAGGGCTTTAAACTTTTGCAGGTGAAGGGTGATCAACTTCCCATGTTTTTCCCAAAAATGCCCCAGGTACTGCTGAGAGCAGATGGATCCACCACAGCCCTGCTCCACATTTGTAGCCAAGGACGCACGTTGCTCATTTCACCAACCCAACAGCATTTTCAGTGTGAGCGCACCTCTGTCTTTCCCCATCAATCTCATAACTCAGAGATGCTCTAGGAGAGGTTTGCTCCCTGGATTGAGGCTCCCAGCTTGGACTGAAATCTCAGAGGGACTTCCAAGTGTCCTTATGATGGCACTAGATTAAGGGAGATGCAGCTCCTTCCCTGGCTGCACTGACAGCATTGCCCAGAGCCGGGCACTGGGGACAGCGTCACCTTGAGCCAGCTGCGCCCCCTCCAGAGCCCCCAGGGCCGGGCAGCTGCTCCCAGCCCTGTGCTCTGCAGAGGGAACTGGGCCCGGGACTGCAGAGCTGCCCCATGGCTCTGCTGCAGCTCTGCCTGCACAGGAGGGGCTGCATGCCTTGGAGCCCCGGCCCTGAGGGCAGAGGCTTGGCTGGGGGCACAGGAGGGAGGGGGTTTGTTCAGAGGGAGGGGCTGCACTGGAGGGGATCCTGTGGACATCTCTCAACTCTTCCTGCCACAGCATTGCTGGGTTTTGTTTTCTCTCATTGCCTGAACTTCTCTGTGCTTCCTGGAGATTTCCCTCCTTCAGGTGTTTCCCTGTGCCTGATCTCTCCCTGCCAGCACTCACAGACCCCAAATCTCTGTGCACTCTCCTTGCCCCTACAGAACCCTGCCTGTTTGCAGGGCACTGCCTGGGGGCAAGTTCTGTTTGCAGATTGGGGAAAGGACAGCTCAGACTGAGCCTGATGGCTCCAGCAAAGGTGCTGCTGCTGCTGTCCATGGGCAGAGTGGCTGAAAGCACATTAGGGATCTCCTGTGAACTTATTGATCCCTGAAAGTAACAGTTTAGATATCTCCGGCACTTGACAAAATTCATAACTAATAATTCATACTATCTTAAATATTTAACCCTCCCTTCCTGCCATTCTCAGATAGCAGGAAACTGAATACAAAGTCTTAGGACATTTCCACATTATTGTCAAAAACCCTTTTTTGGAAATATTCTATGACTAATCAGAACCCCTCAGCATGTCAGAACTTTATGAGCATTTTACCTCCCCCGCACCAGAAATACTCAAGATTTGCACTCACAGAGTCTCCAGGAGCTGAAGCTGCATTGTCCTGCAGCCAGAGGTTCCTGTGCCAAGGGCTGGCAGTGATTCTTCCCCAGGCACTTCTCAGCACTGTCCCAGCCCTGACTGATTGATACAGCCCTCTCTGTACCTCTGTGCTGTGCCCGGGGTGGCTGCAGGCAGTGTCCCAGCCCTGCTGGGCTAGCAGAAGAGCTGCTCATCAAGAGAAATGTGCTTTTGAAGCTCTTCTTGGTTACCTCTGTGCCAGGAGCCCAGCCCAGCTCAGCAGCACAGATACAGCAGAAGGACTTTAATGAGCCTCTGGGCCTTTCTGCTCAGGCCCTGAACATCAGTCCCTGAGAGGCAGCTGAAGAAACCTCTCCAGAACTCCAAGTCAGAATCCAACTTCAAACTTTCTTGGACTTTTAATGGGTCCCAGTGAGGGACACAACGGAGAAAGTGTCCCCAGGCCCCAGGCAGAGCAGAGAACTGGAGGCAGTGATGACAGGTGGGGACAAAGAGAAGACAAGTCTTGGTGCCCTCATCCACAGCAGGGTCTGTGCCACCAAGGGCTGTGAGGAGACACCTTGTCCTGAGGCACTGGGGCCTCCTGGCACAGCCCCAGCCAGGCTGGGCACTGTCAGCCCCTTGTCCTGCCCTCAGCATCCCTCCCCTAGCCCACATCCCAGTGGCCTCAAGGATCTGCTGGAAGGAGTCCCTGGCGAGCCTTTCTCAGTAATAGCCCTGGGGGCTCCTTAATGCTCCCAGGGACTGCAGGTTTTTCAAAGGACTTTGGGTTTGGCTTTTGGCTTGGAGTCTCTGAGAGGTTTCTGCAACCAATGCCTGCAATTATTTGCTCCAATTAGCCCCATGAGATTCTCTGTTTTAGCAGCATTCAGTGGGACTCATTAACTCTTCAGAGTAATTCAGTTATTTTAAGGTACTTGGTGTTTCCTTTTATTAGAGACTCCATGAGAAAGATTGTGCAGTCACATCCTTAAAGTACCTGCTTTAATTAGTCCCTGGAGAGGCTTTATCATTAATGAGGCTCAGTGGGGTTATTAATGCTTCAAGGTACTTCAGTTATTTTAAGGTACTTGGTGTTTCCCTTTTCATACAAACTCTATAACAGGTTTGTGCAATCATGGCCCCAATTATCTGCTTTAATGAGTCCCTTGAGAGCTTTGTACTGACACTCAGTGGGGCTCATTAATACTTTGAGATACTCAAGATTTTTAAGGTGCTTTGGATTTTCCTTTCCACACCAAGTCTTTGAGAGATTTTTGTGCTCTCCTGGCCTTCAATTCTCTCCTCCAAGGAGTCCATGTGTGTTATATGTTTGGGATGGACCTCAATGAGACCCATTCATGCCTTGAGATCTTTTGGGGTTTTTCTTCTCACTTAGACTCCTGGAAAGGTTTGTGTCATCTCCTCTCAGGCCCTGAGGTTCCAGGGCTCAGCTCCAAATGAACCACAGGGCTCATCAGGATGAGGCAAGTCCTGACAAACCATGGCTCTGCCTTGTTTTTTCTGTGCTCTCATGCAGTTCATCAAAAAAGTTTCTGTAGTGGTTTTGGTTTGCCATTTTGAGATTTCTTGGCAAATGCTTTAATTACTGTGTTGGGTTCAGTGTTGGCTAATTACCAGTGCAGTCACTGGAATATACTTACTCGTTTCCTGCTCTGAGGTAGGATTAGGAGGAAGGCAAAGTAGGCTCAAAACTTCAAAACTTTTTAAAAAAAGTTTATAATAGTAACTAAAAGAATGAGTAAGAAAAGGGTATAAGGAAAAGTTTATCAATGGTAGCTAAAAGAAAGAGAAATAAGACTCAGAACAAAACTTTCAGAATACTTTTCTTCTCCCTCCAAACTTTTTTTCCTTACTGACAATGTAAGGAGACAAAACCTAAAATTTTCAGTCAGTTTACCATCTCCAGAATAGTTTTCTTCAGTTCACTTAGGGAGAGGAGTCTCTCTTTTGTGCTATGGAGACTTCGCCACAAAAAAAACCCAGTTCTCTTGTGGCTCTCATTTTCCACAAACAGCAGTTTCCCAGAATCTGCAATTGTGAAGTCCCTCCCATTTTTTCCACAGCTTTTCCCCCAGCTGTGTTTATGGGCCATGTCAGCCTTTGGGGTATAAGTTTAAAGATGAGCTGTTTTAGAGTAAAGGTTCTCTTCATCTGTTTCTGAAATCATCTTCATCTCTGAGAACAGAGATCTTCTTCTCTCCATGAGGGCACAGGGTCTCATCACTCTTCTCTCTTTCTCTGTTCAAACTTCACATAGGATCACAGCTACTTCAACATTTGCTTACTTTAGCATGGAGGCCTGTCATGTCAAAAGTCCCCAGCAGGGTAATAATAGACATTGAATCCATGATTCACTGAATGCTGATAAATAATCTTTATTAAGAAAACCATACTTTTATACCCTAGTTCACTACAGGTGGACCTAAATGGTCCTCCAATCCAAACACCATCACCATTGGCTACATAAGGAGCCACCCCTTGGTAAAAAAACTCCATAACACATTCAACTTGTTCAAAATACCAGGTACAGCAAGTTAAGCTACGAATTGTTTCTCATTGTTTTTTCTGATCTTCTCACAGACTTTTCCAAAACGATGCCTAGGACAGTTGTGTTTCTCTCTGTGGCCAGAGTTGCGGCCACAGAAGCCTTTGCTGAACAAGTCATCTCCCCATAACTTTCAACCCATTACAGGGAAAAAGAGAGTCTGATGTATCAATTACATCCTTCTCCATAGCTTTACAAGAGGATTTCAGCCCCAAGATCACAATATCTCCTCATCCCTCCCATCTGGGACTCAGCTTCCTCTTCACTGACCTCGGTGTCTTCATGTTGCTCCTCTATGTGCCTGCACTTTGTCCTTTTCTCTCACTCGAGGGAGGATGGAAGCACTGAAAGAGTTAATATCTCACCCAGGGCCTGCAGATGGTTCCGTGACCCTGGCTGGGCTTGGTACTTGCAGCTGGAGCTGTTTTACGATGGAGGTTTCTGCAGCGGCTGCGCTGGGGCTGTGTCAGGATGGGCCGTGCTGAGGGGAGGGCCAGGATCTCAGCAGCTAGGCCAGAATACAGCAGCAGCATGGCCGGGGGCCGATGGCTTCTCCTCCCCCTGCCCAGGGCTTGTGGGTGAACCCCAACGGTGGCAGAATCTTGGCCAAGCTGGCCCGGCCCGGGGCTGCTCCTGGGACCCGGAAGATCCTGGCTGGGCCTGGGCTGGCGGCTGCACAGGGCTCAGCAGTGCCCAGATGGTCACAACTGCAGCCATGGCCTGGCCCAGCCTCGGCCCCACGGCCTCCCCTGCCCGGCAGCCAATGGGGCCTGGCGGGGTCCCTGGGAAGGGGCCCAGCCCCACGGCAGGAGCCGCCCAGCCTGTCCTGGCTGAGACAGGGACCGGGTCAGCCTTGTTACCTCTTTGCCAGCCAGAAGGGAAAGAGACCCTCCCAGGCTGTCTCATCTTTAACATGTGTCTTCACAGACGTGTGTACAGTTTCCTTAGTGGTTTAACAGATTGTCAATTCACAAACCCAACTACTGATTGCTTTTTGTTTCAGGCACGGAGGAAAATGCTAGCAGCTTCTCTTAGAACATCACTTCCATGGTGTGTAACCAGCACAACAGCACAGTGCACAGAGCTCCATTTTCCGTATGTAGTGGTCATGTACCTGAGGCCTCAAAGCCCCTCCTTGGGAGATCTCTGGGCCCTCTCCAAGGTGTTTTCAAATGAAAACATTCAGCTCATAGTCTAAGAAAATCACCAGATGACAGGGCCAGCCCGACCTGTCTGTCCTGGCTACTTTTGTCTGGCAGCAATCCTTGGATATATGGAATTTGGGAGGTCAAATTCTAATTTTGGCCATGGTCCCTGGACAAGAATGCCAGTTCTTTTCCATAGGAACAAAGGAACAGGGCCCCAGTGTTTCAGGGACAGATGAGAGGTGACCACCAGAGGCCAAGGGCAGCCAGAACTGGCAGTTTTTGTTCTGAGTGATATCCTTGCATATAGGAAATTTTTAGGGAGAGTACCAATTTTGGCAATGCATATCTGAAAAGAGGAATGGTTCTTTTCCATAGCAAGGAAAACACAGAGTCCCAGTGCCCCAGGAGCTGATGAGAGGCAACCCTTGACATCTCAAGATCAGCCAGACCTATCAGGTGGCCCCTGGGAGGCCAAGCCAGCCAGACCTGTTCCATGTTCCCTCAGTTTCATGGGGCCCCACAGTGTCCCAATGGTACCTTGCTTCCCTGAGGCCCTGAGGTGTCATAATGCCCCCTTGGTGACATGAGGCCCTGAAGGGTCCCAATGGTCTCCATGGTTCCATCAGGCCCCACAGAGTCATAATGGTCTCTGGGTTCCATGAAGCCCCTGGGTTCCATGAAGCTGTGTCACCATGCCCCCTTGGTTCCACGGGCTTCAGTGGGGCCTCAGTGATCCCCTTGCTTCCACGGGCTCCAGTGGTGCCACAATGATCCCCTTGGTTCCACGGGCTCCAGTGGTGCCACAATGATCCCCTTGGTTCCATGGGCTCCAGTGGTGCCACAATGATCCCTTTGGTTCCATGGGCTCCAGTGGTGCCACAATGATCCCCCTGGTTCCATGAGGTCTCCACAGTGTTCCAGTGATCTCCATAGGAAGGAAAGAACCCAGCCCCAGTGTTGCAGGGGCAGCCACCAGAGGCCAAGGCCAGGCAGACTTGACAGTACTGGCAGATTTTGCCTGAGACCAATCCTTGGATATACAGAATTTTGGAGGTGGAATCCCAATTTCAGACTTGGACACTGGAGGAGAAGAATGGTTCCAAGTGTTTGAAACACAGAAGAAAAGTGGCTCCTGGGAGGCCAATTTACCCAGACCTGTTTATCTTGGCAGCTTTTCTCATAGAGGAATCCTTGGATATATAGAACTTGGGAGGAGGAATCTGAATTTTGACCACAGACACATTGAGAAGAAGGACAATTCTTTTCCTTGGAAGGAAAGCTCCAAGCCCCAGTGTTTGGAAAGCAGGTGAGAGGCAGCTCCCAAGGAGCCAAGGGCAGCCAGACCTGTCTCTCCTGGCAGCTTTCACTTGGGAGCAATCCTTGGTGGTATGGAATTTTGGAGGTGGAATCCCAGATTTGGCCATGGGCATCTGCTCAAGATGGATGGTTTTTTCCCACAGGAAAGAAAAGCATGAAGTCCAAGTGTTTTTGAAGAAGATGCGAGATGGCCACCCTTAGATCAAGCCAGCCAGACCTGTCTCTCCTGGCACCTTTCATCTAGGGGCTGTCCTTGGAAAGAGGGCATTTTGGAGGTGGAATATCAATTTTGGCCATGGGCACCTGGACAGGAGAAGAAGAGTTCTTTTCATTAGGAAGGAAAGCCCAGATCACCAGTGTTTCAGAGGCAGATGAGTGCCAGACCTCAGGAAGCCAAGGCCAGTCAGACTTGTCAGTCCTGGAAGCTTTTGTCTGGGAGCTATCCTGGGATATAGGGAATTCTGGAGACAGATCACAAATTTTGGCCACGGGTGTCTGGTTGACATGAGCCTGATATGCAATGTTTTTTCCCATAAGAAAAAAAAGCACATGGTCCCAGTGTTTCAGAAGCAGATGAGAGGTGGTCACCAGCTGGCCAAGGCAGTCAGATCTGCCCCTCCTGGTAGATTTTATCTGGAAACAATATTTGCATATATGGAAATTTACAGTAGGAATCCCAATTTTGGCAATGTGCCCCTGGAGAAGAAGGACAGTTCTCTTCCATAGGAAGGAAAGCCTAGAGCCCCAGTGCTTCATGGGAAGATGAGGAGAAGCCCTTGACATGTCAAGGTCAGCCAGACCTGTCAGGTGGTCCCCAGGAGGCCCAGCCAGCCAGACCTGTTCCATGTTCCCTTGGTTTCATGGGACCCCTCAGTGTCACAATGGTCTCCTTGGTGCCATGAGGCCCTGGAGTGTCACAATGTTCGCCTTGCTTCTGCAGTGTCACAATGGCCCTGTGCCACCATAAGGCCTTGCAATGTCACAATGACTCTATGGTTCTACAAAGCCCTGATGTTTCACTATGGCCCCTCGGCTCCATGCGCCCTCACTGTGTCACTGTGGCTCCTCCGTGACACTACAGGCTCCACAAGGTCACCATGGACCCTTGGTTCCTTGGGAATCCTGAGTTTCACAATGGTCTCCTTGATTCCATGAGGCACCACAGTGTAACAATGGCCCCTTGGTTCCAAGAGGTTCCGTAGGGTCACCATGGAGGGGGACGAGGACAAGGATGAGGAGGAGGAGGACGAGGAGGGGGAGGAGGAGGTGGATGAGGATGAGAAGAAGCAAGACGAGAAGGGGGAAGAGGAGGAGGAGGATGAGCAGGATGAGCAGGACGAGGAGGACAAGGACGAGGAGAAAGAAGACGAGGAGGGGGACGAGGAGGAGGAGGACGAGGAGGAGGGTGAGGACGAAGAGGATGAGGACAAGGTGGATGACGAGTAGAAAGAGGAGGAGGAGGAGGACAAAGAGGAGGACAAGAGGGAGGATGACGAGGAGGAGGATGAGGAGGAGGAGGAGGCAAATAAGGACAAGTACGAGGACGAGGAGAAAGAAGAGGAGGAAGAGGAGGAAGAGGATGAGGAGGAGAAAGAGGTGAAGGACAAGTAGGAGGACGAGGAAGAAAAAGAGGAGGAGGAGGAGGAGGGGGAGGAGGAGGAGGAGGATGAGGAGGAGGAGGATGAGGAGGAACAGGAGAAATAGGATGGGGACGAGGAGGTGGATGTATAGGAGGAGGACAGAGAAGAGGAGGAGGATGAGGATGAGGAGGAGAAGGATGAGGAAAAGGAGGAGAAGGACAAGGACGATGAAGAGAACGAGGAGGAGGAGCAGAAACAGGACGAGGAGGTGGAGGACTAGGACGATGAAGAGAACGAGGAGGAGGAGCAGAAGCAGGACGAGGAGGTGGAGGACAAGGACGACAAGGACGAGGATGAGGAAGACAAGGAGGATGAGGAAGAGGACGAGGAGGACAAGGAGGATGAGGAGGAAGACGAGGAGGACGAGGATGAGAGGGATAAGGAGGACGAAGAAGAAGAGGATGAGGAAAAGGAGGAGGAGGAGCAGGACGAGGAGGAGGATGAAGAGGATGAGGAGGAGGAGGAGGAGAAGGACGAGGAAAACAAGAAAGAGGAGGAGGAGGAGCACGAGGAGGAGGAGAAGGACAAGGATGAGCCAGAGGAGGATGGGGAAGAGGACGAGGAGGAGGACACAAAGGTGGACAAAGAGGAAGAGGAGGAGGAAAAGGAGGAGGAGGAGAATTAGGAGGTGGAGGACGAGGAGGAGGAGGAGGAGAAGGACAAGGAGGAAGAGGATGAGGAGGGGGAGAAAGAGGTGGAGGACGAGGAGGACAAGGACGAAAAGGAGGATTAGGAGGAGGAGGAGGACGAGGATGAGAACAAGTAGCAGGACAAGGAGGAGGAGGATGAGGACGAGGAGGGGGAGGAGGAGGTGGATGAGGACAAGAAGAAGGAAGACGAGGAGGGGGATGAGGAGGAGGAGGAGGAGGATGAGGAGTAGGAGGAGGAGAAAGATGGAGGACGAGGAGGACGAGTAAGAGGACAAGGAGGAAAAAGAGGACGAGAAGGAGGATGATGAGGGGGAGGAGGAGGAGAAGGAGGATGACGAGGATGACGAGTACGATGAGGACGAGGACGAGGAGAAGGAGGACGAGGATGAGGAGGACGAGGAGGAGGAGGACGAGGAGGAGCAGGAGAAATAGGTAGAGGAGGATGAGGAGGAGAGGGAGAAGGACGAGGAGGAGGAGGTGGAGTTATAGGATGAGGATGAGGATGAGGAAGAGGAAGAGGAGGAGGATGAGGAAAAGGAGAACGAGGACGATGAAGAGAACAAGGAGGAGGAGCATAAGCAGGACGAGGAGGTGGAGGACAAGGACGATGAAGAGAATGAGGAGGAGGAGCAGGAGCAGGACGAGGAGGTGGAGGACAAGGACAATGAGGAGGAGGTGGAGGTGGAGGACGAGGATGAGGATGAGGAAGATGAGGATGAGGAAGAGGAGGAGGAGGATGAGGAGGACAAGGAGGAAGATGAGGAGGAGGAGGAGGCAAAAGTGGACAAAGAGGAGGAGGAGCAGGAGGAGGAGAAGGAGGAGGAGGATGAGAAGGAGGAGGACGAGGGGGAGGAGGTAGAGAAGGAGGAGGATGAAGACAAGTAGTAGGATGAGGACAAGGACGATGAGGAGGAGGAGGAGAAGGAGGGGGAGGAGGAGGTGGGTGAGGACGAGGACGAGGAGAAAGAAGACAAGGAGGATGAGGAGGATGAGGAGGATGAGGTGGATGAGGAGGAGGAGGTAGAGAAGGAGGAGGATGAGTACAAGTAGGAGGATGAGGACAAGGACGAGGATGAGGAGGAGGAGGAGGGGGAGGAGGAGGTGGATGAGGAGGAGAAAGAGGGCGAGGATGAGGATGAGGACAAGGTGGAGGACAAGTAGGAAGAGGAGGACGAATAGGAGGGGAGAAGCACTAGGAGGAGGACAAGAGGGAAGATGAGGAGTAGGAGGAGGACGAGGAGGCGGATGAGGATGAGGACAAGTACGAGGACACGGAGAAGGAAGAGGAGGATGAGGAGGAAGAGGACGAGGTGGAGGAGAAAGAGGTTGAGGAGGAGGACGAGGAGGAGGACAAGGAGGAGGAGGATGAGGGGGAGGAGGAGGGCGAGGAGGAGGAGGAGAAGGACGAGGACGAGGAGGAGGTGGAGTTATAGGACGAGGATGAGGAAGAGGAGGAGGAGGAGCAGGAGGAAAAGGAGGACGAGGATGAGAAGGAGAACAGGGAGGAGGAGGAGGAGCAGGACGAGGAGGTGGAGGATGAGGACGACGAGGAGGACGAGGAACAGGAGGAGGAGGAGAATGAGGAGGACAAGGAGGAAAATGAGTAGGAGGAGGCAAAAGTGGACAAAGAGGAGGAGGAAAAGCAGGAGGAGGAGGATGAGGAGGAGGAGGACGAGGACAAGGACGAAGAGGAGGAGGATGAGGGGGGGGGGAGGAGGTGGATGAGGACGAGGACGAGGAGAAGGAAGACAAGGAGGACGAGGAGGATGAGGAGGATGAGGTGGATGAGGACCAGGAGAAAGAAGACTAGGAGGGGGACGAGAAAGAGGAAGATGAGGAGGAGGATGAGGAGCGCGAGGAGGAGAAAGAGGGTGAGGAGGAGGTTGAGGATGAGGAGGATGAGGATGAGGACAAGGTGGAGGACGAGTAGGAAGAGGAGGACGAAGAGGAGGGGGACAAGCACTAGGAGGAGGACAAGAGGGAGGATGACGAGGAGGAGGACGAGGAGGATGAGGAGGATGAGGAGGATGAGGACAAGGTGGAGGACGAGTAGGAAGAGGAGGACGAAGAGGAGGGGGACAAGCACTAGGAGGAGGACAAGAAGGGAGGATGACGAGGAGGAGGACGAGGAGGATGAGGAGGATGAGGTGGATGAGGATGAGGACAAGGAGGAGGAGGAGGAGGGTGGGGAGGAGGAGGAGGACAAGGAGGGCGAGGAGGAGAAAGAGGATGAGGAGGAGATTGAGGACAAGGAGGATGAGGACAAAGTTGAGGACGAGTAGGAAGAGGAGGACGAAGAGGAGGAGGAGGTGAAGCACGAGGAGGAGAACAAGAGGGAGGATGACGAGGAGGAAGACGAGGAGTAGGAGGAAGACAAGGAGGTGGATGAGGATGAGGACAAGTACAAGGACAAGAAGAAGGAAGAGGAGGATGAGGAGGAAAAGGTGGATGAGGAGGAAGAGGACGAGGAGGACAAGAAAGAGGTGGAGGACAAGGGGGACAAGTAAGAGGACGAGGAGGAAAAAGAGGACGAGGAGAAGGACGAGGAGGAGGAGGAGGAGGAGGAGAAGGAGGAGGAGGAGGAGGAGGAGGAGGAGAAGGAGAAATAGGTGGAGGAGGATGAGGATGAGGAGGAGGGGGAGAAGGAGGAGGAGGAGGAGAAGGACGAGGAGGAGGAGGAGGTGGAGTTACAGGACAAGGATGAGGAAGAGGAGGAGGAGGAGTGTAAATTTTTCGGCGTTCTTCTTTTCTCTTTGCTGGGCTGATTTATTACCGGAGATAGTTAGCTCAGGGAATGCCATTTTTGCTCTGTTTCTCGGCTGTTTAGGCTTGTAAGGTTTTCTGCGTTGTTTTAGGTGTGCTGGAATTCTGGAAAGGCCCAGGGATGGCCTTGGAGAGCCGACGCTTCAAAGGACGAGGAGAGACTTCTGATCTTGTCTCGGTCTTGGTGTTTATTAATTGTTTATCTAAAAGATTTTCTTTCAGCCCGACAGAGGTCTGCACAGCAAGTCAGCCATGGGCACACTCCGAAGCCCCCGGGCGGTCACTTATCTTTATACCCTAAGTTACGTGTACAATATTTATCATTTTTCTCCAATACTTTCTACTCTTATTAACCTGTGCACTTCTAGTAACAACCAATCCCCAAGTGCCACCACCACCACAGAAGATGGAGGCCAAGAAGAAGAAGAAGAAGGACAGGACACGCCCCAATTCCTCCATCTTACTTCTTTAGACCCCCCTGTACCAAAATCCTAAACCCTGTGTTTTACACTTTAACTAACTTATCCCTTCACCATTCACCCAGTGGAATCCTCCCAGTCCTCATACAGGTCTCATCTCCTGTGTAGGATCAAAATCCTGCCACCAGACACTTCTGGCAACATTCCAGGATTCCCGAGCCCCCCAAGGGTGGTCTCGGCCTCTCTGCACCTCCATCCTGAGGTGCTGAGATCCCACAGAGGAGGATGAGGAAAAGGAGGATGTGGATGAGGAGGAGAACGAGGAGGAGGTGCAGGAGCGGGACGAGGAGGGGAGGACGAGGAAGACAAGGAGGATGAGGAAGAGGAGGAGGAGGAGGAGGATGAGGAGGACAAGGAGGAAGATGAGGATAAGAAGGCAAAAGTGGACAAAGAGGAGGAGAAAAAGCAGGAGGAGAACGAGTAGGACGAGGAGGAGGAGAAGGAGGAGGAGGATGAGGACACGTAGTAGGACGAGGATAAGGACGAGGAGGAGGAGGAGGAGGAGGAGGAGGAGGAGGAGGAGGAGGAGGAGGAGGAGGAGGAGGAGGAGGAGGAGGGGGTTGAAGTGAGGGGGAGAACGACCATCCTATAATGCATCGAACTCCGATTTATTGATCGATCAGTCACTTTAAATAACAGTGTTAATTGACTTCATGCATATTCCAAAATCCAGGTTTACGATAGGCTAACAGAGAAAACTCTAACCACTCCTTTTGTTTTACAATACCGTTGATTGTTTACACAAAATAAAACCAGTGTTCTCACTGTGATATGAACGGTTCCCAAAACTTCCATATCTGTTCCCAGGGTGCCATCTTTTCCCAGAGAGGGTGTTTCACTTGTTATGGGAAGACTGCCTGAGAACCTTATTGTTCATACAATGATGCCTGAGAGAGACTAATTGTTTATAGAAGTCAGGTTAGGAACTGCTTTGAAACTGCTTCACAGCTACCTGTTACTTTTCTCTCAGTTGCATGGCTTCATGGCCTTTTTCCTCAAGCCATGCCTGAACTAAACTCCTGACAGGAGGGGGAGGAGGAGGTGGATGAGGAAGAGGACGAGGAGAAGAAAGACGAGGAGGACAAGGAGGATGAGGACGAGGACGAGGACAAGGAGGAGGAGGACGAGGGGAGGGAGGAGGAGGAGGACAAGGAGAAGGACAAGGAGGATGAAGAGGAAGAGGAGTAGGAAAAGCAGGAGGAGGAGAATGAGGAGGTGGAGGACGAGGAGGAGGAGCACGAGTAGGATGAGGAGGAGGAGGATGAGGATGAGGAGGAGGAGGGGGAGGTGTAGGACAAGGATGAGGAATAGGAGGAGGAGGAGGGGGAGGTGTAGGACGAGGACAAGGACAAGGAATAGAGGAGGAGGAGGAGGACGAGGATGAGGATGAGGACGAGGATGAGGACAAAAAGGACAAGGAGTAGGAGTACGAGGATGAGAAGGACAAGGAGGAGGATGAGGATGAGGAGGCTGAGGATGAGGAGGAGTACAAGCAGAAGGACGAGAACCAGGACGAGGATGAGAAGGGCAACGAGGACAAGGATGAGGAGGCCGAGGAGGAGGAGCAGGAGCAGTCTGAGGAGGTGGAGGACGAGGACAATGAGGAGGAGGAGGTGGAGGATGAGGAAGAGGAGGAGGACGAGGAGGACGACAAGGATGAGGAGGAGGAGGTGGAGGTGTAGGACGAGGACAAGGATGAGGAAGAGGAGGATGGCGAGGAGGAAGAGTGTCAGGATCTGTCCTATTGAACAGATGACCTGATGGTTCATAGGAATGATCTCAGAGTGCAAAAACCAACACGGTACAAGGGGGTTTGCAGTGATAATCAAACCAAATGCAGTTTTATTGAAATAACCACAGCAAAAATGCAATAGAAGGATTAAGGGAGAGAAAAAAGATAGAGAAAGAGAGAGAAGAGAGAGAGAGAGGGAGAGGGGATATAGCTACCAATGCAGAGACCAAGTCCTTTGGTCCAGTCCAGTCGAGGATCCCCCTGTTACGCTGGGGAGATCTCAAAGGCTCTAGCTAACTCAGAGGTTTTTATTACTGAAAATTGTGAGGAGGGGGGGGAACAGACACAATAGGGAACAGATATAACAGGTAATCTATGTTCTCAGCATTAAATGAAAGCCATTGTTTTCTTGCTCCAGTGGTCACAACCTGCAGGCAAACATCTCGCTTTGGTCAGCTTGCCTCCCCCACACACCTCCCCCAGGCTGGGGGTTTCAGTCCCAGTCCTTGGAAGGAGCAGAGGGGCCTTTCAGGAGTTTCATGTCTCAGTCCTTGGTGGAGAGGCTTCCTACATCTCAGTCTGTCTGTCACGGTGGTTGTAAAACAGGTGAGGGCCTTCTGTGGGAGACCACCTGAAACTCAGGAGGAGTCCAGCCAGGGCGAGAGATGGGACAGCTTCCAGAGTTGCTATTGTTGCAAATAGGGCACAGTGCCCCTTCTTAGCATACAGCAAACGCACATGTGAAAACAATAGCTTAACACTGAGCTTTCAGGTCTCAGGGCATTTGGCGTGTGACTTTTCTCCTTCAGAGCCAGAGATTCCAGACCGGGGGCGGGGGGGGTGTGTCTTCTCTTCAGTGGTCTCCCAAGGATGATCGTGACGCAGATGAGGGAAAATTCGGACAGACTCTCACAAGGAGGAAGAAGAGGATGAGGACAGGGACAAGGCGGAGGCAGATGACAAGGAGGAGGAGGTCAAGGATGCAGATGAGGAGGAGGCAGTGGATGAGGAGGAGGATGAGGAAGTGGAGAAGTAGCAGGAGGAGAATGAGTACAATGATGAGGACAAGGATTAGGAGAAGGACGAGGAGAAGGAGGAAGTAGACGAGTAGTGGGACAACGAAGAGGAGCAGGAAGATTTGGCGGATGAAGACGAACATGAGGAGGATGTGGACAATGAGGAGGAGGACAACAAGTAGGAGGTGGAGGATGAGGAGGAGGATGACGAAGAAGAGGAGAAGGACAAGGAGGAGGATGAGGATGAGGATGAGGATGAGGATGAGGATGAGGAAGAGGATGAGGAGCATGAGGAGCAGGAGGTGGACAAGGAGCGGGATGATGAAGAGGAGCAGGTGGATGAGGAGGAGGAGGATGATGATGATGGGGAGGATGAGGAGGAAGAGCCGGAGCAGGAGTGGGAGAATCACGGCGCTCGCAGCGCCCACACACTGAGCCTGCAGCACCTCCTGCCCCGGGAGCATCGCCCCCAGCCCCGAGCCACAGGGGAGGGCAGAGGCCGAGCTCGCCCCGGCTCCAGCCAGGGGTCTCCGAGAGGTTTTTTTTGGAGAGAGTTCGGAGCTGGCAGATCCCAGACTTGAGCCACGGATATCTCCAGGCTCCCTAAAAGGAGCTTTTTCAGGGGAAGAGGAGCCGTGATCACCCCTCAGGAGTGTCCCGGGGATCCATGTGGGGATGGCCCGGTACCGACGGGGCGGGACATTGGTTTTTGGGATCCCAGTGAGAGCTGGGGCTGTGGAACAGGGGACCCCTGGGGCGGGGAGAGGGGAAGGGGCGATACCAGAGCTGGGGGACCCCCGGCAGCCCGGAGATGAGGCAGGGACGGGACCCCCTGACTGTGACAGGGGTGTCCTGGGGTGACTTCATGATGCTTGTTCCCCATCAGTCTGTTTAGCCCAGAAATGAGTTCTGCACTTTAAGGCTGGTTCTGAGAGCAAAGGTGAGGAGAGAGAAGCTGCAGTTTGTTTCCAGAAACTGCACTCACTCCTACACATTCCGGCTTCTGGACTGTTGTGTTGCCTTAAGGAGCTGGAACAGAGGCCAGACAGAGCTAAGAGGAATAAAGTGAATTTTTTTTGAAGGGCCTTCACAGGGCACACCCTGGCAGTACCGGAGCCACAGCTGTGGCTCTGCCTGGATGGCTCCAAGATGGGAGCAAAAGAGGGCTTGGTCAAGAGATCTCACATTTTAACAAGTTTTAGTTCATTTGTATATAGAAGTTAACTGCTCAATTAATAGTTTCAAATTATGAAGTTACATCTTCCTTGCTTGCTTGCCTGCTCTCTTCTTTCCACATTGTTTATGCTTTGGGCCTGAAGTTCGAAGAGATTGTCCTTGAATCTCCAGCTAGAACAGGATTATTTTGTCATCACCACCCTGTGAAAAGATCCCAGTAACAGTTAATATAAAGCTAAAAGCTGCACACCAAAACAGAGAACAGAAAAACTTAAAACCTAAGGTATCAGTTGTCTGCTGACAGACAGACAGCAGGACAGAGCTCTCCTTTGCTTTTAGTTAGGTTTTTGCTTGCTGAGGCAGAGAAGTTCCCTGGACTGTGATTTTTCTTTTTCTTTGGAGCTGTTTAAACCTGCTCTGCACTGAACACCCAGAACACCACCGGCACCTCGCACCTATGGCCCACCTGGCTGGGCCTGGGCCGCGGCATTTCCAGTGCCAGAGGAACTGATAAGAGACTGGTAAGAGACTGAGTGAGCCGAGCTACAGCCCACAGAGGGACTTTTTGAGTTTGTCATGTATTTTGGAGCCGCAAAATGTTTTACTTTTTAATATTGTTCATTTTTGTGCTGGTGAATGCTTTGCCTGTAAAATAAACAAGTTTTTCCCCTTTTCTTCATGGAAATATTTTCTCAATCCGGCTTGGGGAGGGGCTGCTTGATTCTGCTTTCTAAAGGAGACTCTTTTGGAGATTTTCTCCCACATTTCCCTTAACCAGGACAGGGTGGTGGGAAGAGGGGAGAGCCCCAAGTGACTGGACTGGGGTGAGGCTGGAGAAGGGGACCCCAAAACCCCCCAGCATCCCTAAGAAGGACCCTGAAGAGGGGGGATCCCCAGTGCACATGGGATCCCCAGCAGCCCTGAGATGGGGGACCACCAGAACCCCAGAGAGTGGAAATGGGAAAATCCTGGTGGCTTTTTTTGATTCACTCTTGATTTTTGAAGGTTTTTATGGACACCAGATGACATCTAGTGATGGAGTTGGGTGGGAGGAATCCCCAACCCAAGGCATTCACACCTTTTTTTTCCCCAAACCAGGATTTCCCATTCCTAAACCTTGGCCAGATGGAGGAAAAGGCTGCGAGGAAGATGCCCCGGGACACCCAGGCAGGTGAGGAGGAAGTCAGTGCCCCTTTCCCCCTCTCTCCTGCTCCATCTCCCAGCCCAGCATGGCCCCTGGCTGCAGGACAACCCTGCTGCCAACCCTGCCCTGCTGGGGATGCACTGGGGGGATCTCCTTCCCCTTCCCTCTGTCACGGAGGCAAATCCCATCCTCTCCTTTTCCTTCCTCCCACAGATAAGGAGCTGAGGATGGAGAGCAGGGAGGGAAAATCCCCATAGCAGAACCTCATGGAAAAGGCCATTTTGAGCAACTCTAGTGCACAGGAATCCAACAGGGAGGAAAATTCCCAGAGATCCCACAGAAGGAGGGGCTCCAAACCCAGCCCAGGGTGATCTGAGGAGGAAAGACCCACCCTGTGCCAGGAAGGTGGGCAGAACTTCAGCCAGAGCTCGGAGCTGGTGGTCCAGGAGCAGCTTCATGATGGGGAGAAGCGCCACAAGTGCTTGGAGTGTGGGAAGAGTGTCAGGCAGAGCAGCACCCTGATCCAAAACCAGATGATCCACATGGGGAATGGCCCTACAAGTTTGGGGAATGTGGGAAGGGCTTCAGCTGCAGCTCAGAACTCATCAGGCACCAACGCTTCCACACTGGGGAGTGACCCTGTGAGTGTCCCCAGTGTGGGAAGAGCTTCACCCAGAGCTCTGCCTTGACCAGATACCAATGGAGGCAGCAGTAAGGGAAGCCCTGCGAATGCCCTGATTTCAAAAGAGCTTCATGCACTGCCCCAACTCCATCCCCCATGGGAGGACCCACATTGGTCAGAGACCTGGTGACACACATTCCCTGTGATCCATGTTGGGAAGACACTGGGCTGGTTATTCTTTTGTTTTGGCCCTAACTTTTTTTTTGATTCACCTTCATCCCTTTAAAACAGAGAAAATTGGGGTAAAAATGAATACATTGATCAAAGGCATCTAAAACCTCACTTTTTACTTGTGTTTCAGAGGAATCTGTGATTCAGGGAAATAATTGGGAGAATTTGGGGGTTTTGGAGTTATTTGGTGTACTCGTTTCCCTTTTCTTGGCACTCAAAGAGACAAGAGGGTTCAATCTGTCACCTCAATGCCATTGAAAACTAGTCAATCCCACCCCAAAATTCCTCTATTCTACAGCCCCTCGGTGGGGAATGGGGTTGGAAGTGGATTGGGGAAAGTGGGCTTCAAGTCAGGAGGGGTGAGATGGGCACTGGGTGGGGCAGGATGGTGGGATTGGGTTTGAGTGTTGTGAAAAGGGGAAAATACAGCTTGGGAAGGGGGTCATGATGTCCAGGAGGGGTGGGATGTGTTGGGGTTGGGATTGGGAAGGTGGGTTGGGGTCTGGAATGAGACAGCCAAAGTTTGGGGATGATGAAGGAAGGGGGAGCCAGTTATTGAGTGAGTTTTTGGATAATCTACACTCCTGAAGAGATTTTGGGGTATTTCATGTTTCTGAGGCAGTTTTGGGGCACTCCCCAGCTTTTGGGGGTTTCCTGAGAGCAGCTCCTTGGAGCCCCATTGCCAGGGGTGGTTACCTTGGGCATGAGCTCAGAGCTGTAGCCAGAGTCTGTTGCCTTGGTGCTGGAGAGCAGAGAAATGATGAACAGCCCCAGACATCTCCAGTGTGTGTTTGGGGACAGGGAGAGTTCTGCATAGGTGGACTGGTCACTGTCCCACCCCAGCCACTGCAGCCTCTGGCCCAGCCGCAAAGTGGCTGCCAAGCTCCTGGCACCCCAAAAACCCCACCTGAGAGAGGGACAAGATCAGGTCAGGCTGTGACATGGGTGTGACACTGACATGTCACATGGCCCTGGAGCTCACAGCAGCTGAGATCCAAGGCTGACTGTGGATCTCTCTCTCCCTCTCTATATCCTCCTGACTTCCTCTTCTCAAAATCTAGATAACTTGCAGTTGGACAGGTTAGAGTTTGCTAAGTCAGTGCTATATGAAGTGCTTTACTGTAATTCAATGCTCTTTAAGATTTCCCAAGTACATCATTCTCTGAAGTTTGCAACTAAAAGTTTGTTCTCCACTCTCCTGAGCAGTTTGTTGTTTTCTCCCCCTGGCCATCTGTCCTGCAGGCTGTGCCCCCTGGGCGTGCTACTCCTCTGCCCTGGCCGGCTGCACTCGCCCATCTCGCTGTGCCCCAGCATTTCTCACCCAGCGTTTCTGTGCCCTCCCTGGGCTCCCTGCACCCAGCGCTGCCGGCTCCTGGCACACAGAGCCAGGGCAGGAGCCCACCCTGCCAAGGGGCTCTGGGGCAGGGCAGGGGCTGCGATGGCTTCTGAGCTCAGCAGCTGCTCCTGACATGGTTCCGTGGGGACCGAGCACAGCAACGCTGCTGAGCATTGTCCCTGCTGAGGGTCACACACTGCCGGGGCACATTCTCTGCCTGCAGGATTGCTGAGCATTGTCCCTGCTGAGGGTCACACACTGCCGGGGCACATTCCCTGCCTGCAGGATTGCTGAGCATTGTCCCTGCTGAGGGTCACACACTGCTGGGGCACATTCCCTGGCTGCAGGATTCAGGCCCGACTCAAATACTGCATTTATGGCTCCAGTATTGCTTTCCAGCAAAAACAGAGGAAGGCAAACTGTGTGCAGCTCGTGGTATTTTTGAGTGTCTAAAACTCGCTAAGTCACTGATCTTAGAGGTGAGATCCATTTGGAATTCATGGCATGGAGAAGTAGTGCAAGATGGAAAAGGGGAGCACAGAAATAAATAGAGGAAAACATTTCAGATGGTTTCTTTCCATTTTCATTTCACTTCTGGAAAGCTGGTTCTGTTTTCCAGGAATCTTCTCCACAGTCCTTTCTGCTCTTAAGAACCTTTCCTGGAGAATGAGGTCAAGCTCCTGTCACAAGATGTGCCACCACCTGCAGCCTCTCTTGGCTTTCCACACTGTGCGTGCGGCAGGACTCTAGGCACAAAGCAGGACAAAGGTTTGGAGAACTTGACAATTTGTCCTTTCTTTTCCTGGTGGACCAGGGAGTTGTGCCATGGGTGAGGTTTTCATTGTGGCTGTTCCAACCTTGGAAAACAAGAGGTGGTACCAGGACTTGTTGGGGAAGGCAACCCTGACTGAATTCAGAGAAAGAATTTCCAGAAGCTGCAGCCAGAAATGGAGAGTTGTGTGATAATCATTCACACATCTCCATAGACACCTGGAAAGTGATCTAGAACATGAAAATTTGTTATCAGAGGCAGTTTCTTTCTGTTTTCAGTTTAGATGATTGTACATCTCTCGTGCTGGTATAAATCAAGAGCATGATAATAATCAGTTCATGATAAGCAGCAGAAGAAGCTGCACCTCCCAGAGTAGAAGACTGAAAGGATCTGAAAAGGAGAAATGCAGGGAATGACTTGGTGAATCTTGCCTGTAAGAAGGGTAATTTTTTTTCTAAGATTTTCCAATCCATTTCCTCTGCTTTTCTCCTTCTTAATATGGCCATTTCCATCACAGATTCCTAATGAAATGAGAAGCCTGAGCTTGTGGAAGTGCCTGAAAGATGCCCTCTTCCTCTGCAGGGACAGTCAGGGCGAAACAGGAAGCAGTTTTGAAATAATGGTGTGATAGATGAGTAACGTTATGGTTGAGTCTCACAATTAAAAGGCACATAACATGGATATCTTAAGACAAGTTGTATAGGTTTATAGTTGTTTTACCCACCTTGTATTGTTATCACAGGGTTACCTGGTAGTTGGGGTATTTGGGAGGGTTGGCTTGTTACTATGGCAACACCTGACCTCCAATCAAGATGTAAGGAAGTGACCTCCACCACTGGACAGCATAGAAAGAGTTGATTAAGAAGATTTTGAGAGGGGCTAAAGGGTTAAAAGGTGAAACATCCATAGTGTGGGCAAGCACATGGTGGGAAAAAATCCTTTGCTCCCTGTGCAGTAATATTTTCTGTGTTCAGTCTTCTGTTGTACTTTTTGATAAGGTTTTAATAATCCTTTTAAATTTTTGGAAGTAAGTATAATTTCTCACAAATGGGGACTCATCTGGGAAATAAACCTGGTGGTCTTAGGAGTTTTCAAAAGGGGCGTCCCTCACCACAGATTGGGTGGAGTCTATTAGACTCTCCCAGTTCCACCAGTGGTTGCGGGTTGGAAGCCCAAAGACACCAGGAGACTGGATAAAGAAAATAGTGGAAGAGGGGTGAGCACCATCCACATAACTATTTTTGGCCAGATTGTGACTCCATAATTCCAGTATATGAATGTGAGCTTCCCTTAGTAAAATACTGGGTCCATCCTGGTCCCTTGAAGCATCAGGATATTGGATGGTAGAAAGGAAAAGGAACAGCGGGATGCATGGAGGGGGAGGAAAGTGGGGATCCCATAGACAAGGACCCCATGGCTGACAGGACACGTAGGATTGAAGGGTTTGTGGGGACTTGGGAACTGGGTTCACCCATCGGGGAAACCATGTTTGTGCCCGGATGAGGACCCACAGCGGGATTCCCATCCAGCACACAGCATGGGAGCCACTGAGCTCCACTTGGCGCAGCAGCTCGTGCGGTGCTCAGAGCAGGGGCAGCCTCTGGGGTGCAGGCAGCACTGTAATTTCCAGGGCCAGCCGAAGCCGGGCTGGAAGCCGGGTGACCACCGAGGGGTTTGCTGCAGGGAGTCACCCAGGAGCTGGTGCAGCAATTTGTGTGCTGCTGAGCCAAGGGGGTCGGGGCAGTCTGGCTGCCAAGCCAAGTCACGTCAAGGCAGAGCTGCCAAACCGAGGGGATCAGGCTGGGCCAACTGCTGAGCTGAGCCAAATTGGGGCAGGTGGAGCTGCTGAGGCTGAGCTGAGTCAGGCCAGGAGCAGGACTGAAGCTGCTGAGCCGAACTGGGATGAGATGAGCCTCCAAGTTGAATTGGGGTGGGCAGAGCAACCAAAGCCAAACCAAGCTGGGTGAGAAGCAGATGGAAGCTGCTGAGTCAAATCAAGGCAGGCAGAGCCACCAAAGCTGAGCCAGATTGGGCCAGGGGTGGGACTGCAGCTGCCAAGGCGAATCGGGCCAGGGGCAGGCCATAGCTGAGCTGAGCCAGGCAGGACAGGGAGCAGAGTGTTACCATGGGACCAGAGCATTGAACCGAGGAGGAGAGGATGTGCAGGGACCAATCTGGTGATACAGAAGCCCCTGGACTGTAAGATTTTTTTTTATTTTTACTTGTCAAAAGAGAAGTACAGTTTTTTGGGTTTTTTCTCTCTCTTCCCTTTCCTTCTCTTTCCTTGTTTCTTTTTTTCCCACCCCTCTTTCCTTTTCCCTTCTGAGAGAGGCAAGCTCTGTCCAGAGGGCCTGTGGTTGGAAAAGTGGGCTCTGTCAGAGGAGGGCCTGTGATCGGCCGGTCAGGATGGGACTGTGGGCAAATAGGGAATCCCCAAGGAGAGGAGTAGAAATTGGGGCAGTATGAATAGTTATACCCCAAGATGGCCCACTGGGAAGGAAACTAGCCCGGTGGAAATATGACCCAAATACCAGAGATAAGGATGAGCTCAAAGTGATTCAGTATTGCATGGTGGAATGGACCAGAAGGGAAATTAGGAGCAATCATGTATACTGGCCAAGATATGGGTCAGATGAAGGATGGATGTGTCAGGCATTAAACATCCATGTAAGAGCTAAGAAACCATTCAATCAGGAAGAGAGTGACTATGCTGCCTGCTGTGGGAGGGAGAGTTCACCCTCAAAGGTGAGCATGTTTAAGCTATCAGAAAATAAAGAATGGGACCCATTAGAACACTTAGCCCCTCCACCTCCAATAGCCCTGATGCACCTCCCCTACCCCTTGATGGGCCTAGTCAAAACACCAGAAAGAGAGTGGCACAATGAAAGGAAAGCAGATCACAGGATGGGAACCAAGCAGCGGGATTGTATCCCCTGAGGAAAGTACCCTTGTGTAGGGTGCTGGAAGGAATTAGATTTGTAACGGTGCCTCTTAGTTCTTCCTATGTGAGAATGTTCAAGAACTAACTGAAAGGATTACTAGAGGACCTCACTGGATTAGTGGAACAGTTAGACCAGTTTCTGGGGCCCAATATTTATACATGGGAAGAGATGCAATCAATAATGACCATGCTATTCACACCAGAAGAAAGACAGATGATCCGAGTGGCTGAGATATGGATATGGGAAAGGGAGCATGTGCAAGGACCTCCTGGGAATCTGAAAATGCCCATAGTGCACCCCACCAGGAATCACAACAGCATTAGGGAGAGGCAAGACATGGAGGAATACAGAACATTGATTATAAGAGGTATCAAAGAGGCATCTCCATGTAATTAAAACGCTCGTAAAGCTTTCAATGAGCAGCAAACTAAGGAAGAAACCATGACAGAGTGGCTAGAAAGATTGAGAAAGAATATGAGGCAGTATTCAGGGGTTGACCGTGATACAGTGGCTGGACAGGTCTTACTAAAGATAAATTTTGTCAGTCACGCCTGGCCAGATATATGGAGAAAGTTAGAAAAGTTAGATGGTTGGCAAGAAAGGAGATTAAAAAATCTTTTAAGAGAGGCACAGAATGAGTATGTAAAGAGGGACTAAGAGAAGACTAATACAAAAACCAAGGTAATGGTAAATGCCATTAGGGAAGGAAACGAACACGTAAAGAGCAACTCATGAAAGGCAGAGGGATTCCAAGTGCGAGAAGGTAGAGGGAGGGGGGATGCAACACCTTGGGACTGGACACAGCAAGGAGAGTTTGGGAAACACAGAAACCTAGGACCAGTTTGCTTTTACTGTAAAGAGAGTGGGCATATCAGAAAGAATTTCCCCCAGAAGGGAAAGGAGCTGAGAGTCTATGAGACTAAGCAAAAAAGAGAAGTGGAAGACTAGGGGTGTCAGGGGCTCTCCTGGGGGACAGAATACCATCAGGAGCCCTTGATAGCTTTATAAATAGATCCCCAGGAGGAAGAACTTGAGTTCTTAGTAGACATGGGGGCTGAAAGAACTTGTGTTTGTAGAATCCCAAAGGAGTGTAAAAAGGATCAAGATACCATGCAAGCAGGAGATGCTAAAGGGGAAGAGTTCAAAGCCTCAGTTATAACACAAAGGAAGTTTGAAGGAACAAATAAAATAGGAATTGGGGATGTTCTATTAGTTCCAGATGCAGGGTGAAATTTATTAGGATGGGATTTACAGGTGCAGTTTGACATTGGAGTGCTTCCAGCAGAAGGGAAAATGGTAGTTCAGCTTCTCCAATTAAGGGAAGAAGATGAAGACAAAATTAATGAGATGAATTCTGGGCAAAACCAAAAAACCGAAGTAAATTGAACATGATACCTATAGTAATAGAATAGTTAATGAGAACCATCCAGTTCAGGTATGACAATATTCACTCTCCCTGGAAGGGAGACGAGGACTGCAGCCAATGATCCAGGACCTACTTGAGGACAGGATCTTAGAACCATGTATGTCCCCCCATAATACACCCATATTACCAGTAAAGAAGTCAGATGGGACTTAGAGGCTTGTCCAAGATTTGAGAGAAGTGAACAAAAAAACAGTGAGTTGATACCCAGTAGTGCCTAACCCCTATACACTACTGAGTAATATCCCCCCAGAACACAAGTGGTTTAGCATGATAGACCTAAAAGATACTTTTTGGATGTGCCCACTGGCAGAGGAAAGTGGGATATATTTACCTTTGAATGGGAGGACCTCGATTCTGGGAGGAAGCAACAGCTTTGGTGGACTAGGGTAGCCCAAGGGTTTTCCGAATCCCCAAACCTATTTGGTCAAGCCATAGGAGAAGTACTACAACCCTTCTCCATCAAACTTTAGATAAAGCTCATCCTATATGTAAATTATTTGCTCCTCTCAGGACAGGAAGAAAAAGAAGCTCGGGAATCTACCATAGTGTTGTTAAATGTTCTGGAGGACCAAGGACTTTGCGTATCAAAAGGGAAACTTGAATTTGTAGAAAGGGAAGTAAAATACCTAGGACATGTGATTTGTCAAGGGAGCTGGCAGCTGAACCCTGAGAAAACTGCAGGGATAGTCTCACTCCCATGGCCAAAAAACTAAGAGGGAAGTCAGAATGTTTTTAGGCCTGTTGGGATATTGTAGGCTATGGATAAAAGGATACAGGCAAGCCGTCAAGCTCTTGTATGAAAAGTTAGTTGAAGAAGAGCTTAGGCGGAAAAAAGACGATGAACAAAAGTTTGAAGCTTTAAAGAAAAAATTAGTCAGTGCACCAGAACTGAGTCTTCCTGCCTTAGACAAACCCTTCTATCTCTTTGTAGATGTTGAAAAACAGGCAGCTCACGGAGTACTAGCCCAGGACTGGGGAGGATCAAGGAAACCAGTGGCCTATTTATCAAAATTACTACACCCTGTCAGCCAGGGGTGGCCAACCTGCATTCAGGCAGGGGTAGCGACTGCTGTACTCGTAGAGGAAAGCAAAAAATTGGGAGAAAATTGAAAATATGTACCCCACACTCAGATAGAATTATCCTGAGCCAAAAGGCTGAGAAATGGCTCACTGATTCCCAAGTGCTAAATTATGGAGCCATCTTAATACATAATGGTTTAGAGAAACCAACTCAACCCTGCCCAGTTTTTGTATGGAGAACCAGATGAGGAACTAATACATAATTGCCTAGAGGTTATAAACTATCAAACTAAAGTAAGACAGGACCTAACAGATCGAACTCTTCAAGGTGGAAGACGATTGTACATCAATGGATCTTCACAGGTAATAAAGGGACACAGGGTATCAGGATACGCTATAGTGCATGAAGGTTTAGTGGCCATAGAAAAGAGAAAGTCATCTCCTAAAGCTGGAACATCCCAATGCCTATAGACCCCGGGAGTACAACTCTGGGTATTTCTGGTGCAGGGGAGGTGAAATGCTCATGAAGCTCTGACATACAGAGGGGGTCTGATCAGTAATACAATATTTTGTATACAAAGATTTTGACAAAAATATGGACATTTTCTAAATACTTGGTTCTCAGTTTCCTACTACAGAGAATGACAGGGTGGGGACATAAATATTAAAGGTGGATTATGAATTTTGATGAGTTCCTGAGACATCCAAACCGTTACTTTTAGTGATCAATAGGTTTACAGGAGATCCCTAATGTGCTTCCAGCCCCTCTGCCCATGGAGAGCACCAGCATCACCTTTGCTGGACCCATCAGGCTCAGTCTGAGCTGTCCTTTATCCAAGATGCAAACAGAACCTTCCCCCAGGCAGTGCCCTGCAAACAGCCAGGGTTCTGTAGGGCCAAGGAGAGGGCACAGAGATTTGGGGTCTGTGAGTACTGGCACGGAGAGATCAGGCACTGGGAAACACCTGCAGGAGGAAAATCTCCAGGAAGCAGAGAGAAGATCAGGCAATGAGAGAAAACAAAACCTAGCAATGCTGTGGCAGGAGAGTTTAAAGATGTCCACAGGATCCCCTGCAGTGCAGCCCCTCCCTCTGAACAAGCCCCCTCCCTCCTGTGCCCCCAGCAAAGTCTCTGCCCCCAGGGCCAGGGCTCCAAGGCGTGCAGCCCCTCCTGTGCAGGCAGAGCTGCAGCAGAGCCGTGGGGCAGCTCTGCAGCCCCGGGCCCAGTTCCCTCTGCAGAGCACAGGGCTGGGAGGAGCTGCCCGGCCCTGGGAACTCTGGCAAGGGGCACAGCTGGCTCTGGGTGATGCTGTCCCCAGTGCCCGGCTCTGGGCAATGCTGTCAGTGCAGCCAGGGAAGCAGCTGCATCTCCCTTCATCCAATGCCAGCATACGGACACTTGGAAGTCTCCCTGAGACTTCTGTCCACGCTGGGAGCTCCAATCCAGGGTGCAAACCTGTCCTAGAGAATCTCTGACGTACAAGATTTATGGGGAAGGGCACAGGTATTCTGAGAGTGAAATGCTGTTGGGTTGGTGAAATGAGCAACGTGAGTCCTTGGCTACACAAGTGGAGATGGGCTGTGGTGGATCCATCTGCTTTCAGCAGTACCTGGTTTTCTTTAAGAAAAACTTGGGTGCGTGACTATGTTCCACTTCAGAAAAGTGAAAACTCAGAGAAACTTCAAACAGAATGAAGTGATCGACCATCTCCCCACAGCCTTCACTCACCATCTTGCCTTGGGGAACTCACTCTGTTCTTCCAGAGGGCAACAGAAATTCTGAGACTTTCTGATATCCAAGAACAGCAGCAGAGATGTGAAGGAGGTTAAAAAGAAAAAGCTATGAACTCCTTAAAACAGAGTTATGTCTATGTGTGTTCCAGATGAGGGTGTATGGGAAATGGTATTGATTTTGGTTACAGGAATCTGTCCTTTCTCCATGAACAGGTCCCCATGTCCAGCTCCAGCAAATGTCCAACAGCACCTCCATCAGCCATTTCCTCCTGCTGGCATTGGCAGACACGTGGCAGCTGCAGCTCCTGAACTTCTGCCTCTTGCTGGGCATCTCCCTGGCTGCCCTCCTGGGCAACGGCCTCATCATCAGCGCTGTAGCCTGCGGCCACCACCTGCACACGCCCATGTTCTGCTTCCTGCTCAACCTGGCCCTCAGTGACCTGGGCTCCATCTGCACCACTGTCCCCAAAGCCATGCACAATTCCCTCTGGGACACCAGGACCATCTCCTACACAGGATGTGCTGCTCAGAACTTTTTTTTTGCCTTTTTCATTTCAGCAGAGTTTTCCCTGCTGACCATCATGTGCTACAACCGCTACGTGTCCATCTGCAAACCCCTGCACTATGGGATCCTCCTGGGCAGCAGAGCTTGTGCCCACATGGCAGCAGCTGCCTGGGCCAGTGCCTTTCTCCATGCTCTGCTGCACACAGCCAATACATTTTCCCTGCCCCTGTGCCATGGCAATGCCCAGGACCAGTTCTTCTGTGAAATCCCTCAGATTCTCAAGCTCTCCTGCTCACACTCAAACCTCAGGGAACTTGGGCTCATGGCTCTTAGTGTGTGTTTAGCATTTGGTTGTTTTGTGTTCATTGTTTTCTCCTGTGTTCAGATCTTCAGGGCTGTGCTGAGGATCCCCTCTGAGCAGGGACGGCACAAAGTCTTTTCCACTGGCCTCCCTCACCTGGCCATGCTCTCTCTGTGCCTCAGCACTGCCATATTTTCTGACTTGAAGCCGCCCTCCATCTCTTCCCCATCCCTGGATCTGGCCTTGTCAGTTCTGTACTCAGTGGTCCCTCCAGCCCTGAACCCCCTCATCTACAGCCTGAGGAACCAGGAGGTCAAGGCTGCAATGTGGAGACTGATGACTGGATGGTTTTGGAAAAATTAAACTGCTGGCCAGTTTCTGCAAATCACTTGTAATAAAGTAATTTTTAATACTTTCTGTTTGTTTGCTTGTGGGGTACTTCTTCCTTGTTTTAGTTTTTAATGTTTTCCACAAATAAACGTCATTGTGCCATTTCTCATTTCATTTCTCTCCACCTTCCCTGTGGCCACAGACTGTGTCAATGAGAGGCTGCACTCTTTGTGCTTTAAAGATCTAAAAAATCTCCCAGCAAAGTTTTCTAAAGAGCTTTCTGCCCATTTGTTGCCTTCCCTTGAGCTGCAGCAGCCATGTCTGTGTGCAGAGCTGGGGGCAGATCAGTGCTGGCACAGAAGCTGTGCCCAGCAGCAGCAGCACTTCGTGTTGCCAGTGCTGCTGCCGTGGCCCTGCCCCGTTACCCTGGTGGCCCTGGTGTTGCTGTAGGGCCTGAGTGCTCTTGGGGCCAGGCACAGCCCTGGGGGTAGCAGTGCTGGGGCTGCAGAAGGAATAGGCCATGGGCACTGCTGGGGCAGCGCTGACACCTCTGGCCAGGGCCTGGAGGCTCCAGGCTCCTTGCCCAGACTCTCTCAAGAACACACACAGGCCAATGCTAAGCACAGAAAACCAATGTGAGCAGCCCCAGGCTGGCCGTGGGCAGGCTGGGGGCAAACAGCATGGTTGGGGCTCTGCAAGGGCCCTGGGGCAGAAGGGAAGGAGCAGCAGAGCAGGGGCTGATCCATCCCCAGTGCGCTGCACAGCCCAGGGCAGTGTCCCAGAGTGTCCTCATGGAGCTGCCATCAGCGTCCCCCCTCTGCAGCCCTGGCCTCTCCCCCAGCTCACACAGGTGCCCCATCCTTGCAGGCACAGACATGGCAGCACTGGCTCAGCAGCCCCTGTTTGCATTGCACAGAGCAGGGGGAGCACCCCCATGCTGTTGCTGTTGGGACATGAACCTGAGGGAGCACAAATGCCATCAGCCTCTGGGGCCAGCAAGGGCTGGGGGACACCAGGGAAACCACTCAGCTTTGTCCTGGCCTCTGCAGTCAGCCAGAAAGTTTGTTCCCATCAGCTGGGAGTTTCCTGTCCCACTGCAGACGCTGTTGCTCAGAGCTAGGGCTGCGTGGCAGCCACCCCCAAACTGCCCTGAGCATTTCCTTGATTTGCCTTTGGTTTCTTTACTATTCCCTGGTACAAATTTCCTCCTCTTGCCCAGCCCTGTTCCCTGCCCTGCAAACAGCCCATCCCTATTTGCCCTTTCCTCTCTGGCCTGTCATGGTTTGACCTGGAAACAGGATTTCTGGGATGCTGTAGATAGGGCCAATGAGTGCTCAGATTTGAATATTGCCATCTGGCCCAACCACTGGGCATTGGATCCACCTCTGAGAACACAGGGTAAAAGCAGGGCTCTCCCCCTGGCAGTCTCTCTTTGGATTTCCGGCAGGAAGGAGTTGCTGGCTGGGCGGGGGGAGGGGAAAAGCCATGCGGCCCGGCCCGGGAGAGGTAGGCCTGCCCCCCCCCCCCCCCAAGGGTGGAAGGAAGAAGTAAAGAAATGCCGGGAAGCAATGGGCAGCCTGTTCCCCACCCCACCCCCCCCCCCCCCGCCTCTTGGAGACAGACAGAGAGAGAGTGCAGCCTGTTGTTTGTGGCCGTTACCTTGAAATTCAGTAAACAAACATGTGCTGGCAGCAGGCAGCCCGGCTGAGGAGATGGGGGGGGGGGGGGTGCAGCCAGGAGTCCAGCCGCTTGGAGGAGTTTTTAACCCTTCTTGGACAATGAAAACTTCACAGAACATTAACCCTTCCTAGATGAGTGATGAAGGTCTGGACCAGAGAGAGAGAGAGTGAGAGATGTTGGAAAATGGAGAAGATGGAGTGGCATTTTATGCTGGACTCTTTTGTGTAGCCATGGACAGAGCCATGTTTCCGTGTGATACAGAGACTGAGCCCAAGGGAGAAATGTCTCAGACCCAAAGAAGATTCAGTGTGGGTACCCCTCGGCCCCAGGGGGTATATAAAATATGGGGGGGACAGATGTCCCAAAGGTGAGATACTGTGCTTTTCTGGAACTGGACAAAGCATCCTTAAAAGACAACCCTGGAAGCAGCCCTGATTCTTGTTCGGTGGTGAGAGCACCGGAACAAGGACGGAAAAGGCCACCACGACACATGGAAGGACTCCCTCTCCTCTTGAGGAACTGAAAGTTGAGCATTCTAAAGGGTGGTGCTGGACCCAGAATTAGTGATTTTGGAAGATGTATTGTATTGGGAATTTAGGGGGGAGGAGGAGGAGAGTGTTTTTGTGAGGTTTTCATTTTCCTTGTCTTTTTCTTTTTCTCTTGTGTGTAGTTTAGTAATTGTTTTTGTAGTTTAGTTAATAAACTTTTCTTTTTTTTTTAAGTGAGACCCTTCTTTGTTTGTTCCTGGTCAAAATCTCACAGCAGACACCAGAGAAAGTGTATTTTCATGGGGGCATTTGGCCTTGTGCCAGTATCAAACCTTGACAGGCCCCACTCCCCATTGCAGTTCCTGACTTGGCACTGTGGGAATGTCCCTTGGCCTTCTGGGCCATCTGGACACACTGCTGCCTCATGTCCAGCCTGCTGTCCATCAGTCCCTGCAGGTCCCTTTCTGCCTGGCTGCTCTCCAGCCACGCTGTCCCCAGCCTGTAGTGCTGCCAGGGTTGTTGTGGCCAAAGTTCAGGACCTGGCACTGGGACGTGTTAAACCTCACCTTGTTGGATTTGGGCCCTGGATCCAGCCTGTCCAGGGCCCTCCTACCCTGCAGCAGATCCACACTCACACCCAGTTTGGTGTCATCTGCAAATTTGCTGATGCTGGACTCAGTCCCCTCATGCAGATCATCAATGCAGATATTGAAATCCACACTGGCTGGCTCTGATCCCTCAGCCATCCTGTGGGTACCCTGTGATGGCACTCAAGGTGATCTGTTCCATAACGTCTCTGGGCACCCAGGTGAGGCTGACAGGCCTGGAGTTCCCCAGCTCCTCCTTCCAGCCCTTCTTGGGGATGGGCTCACGTTGGCACCTCCAGTCCTCTGGGACCTCCCTGCTGAGCCAGGACTGGTGGTAAATGATGGAGAGCAGCTTGGCGAGGTCATCCACCAGCTCCCTCATCCCCCTAGGGATCCCATCCAATCCCATACACCTGTGAGCATCTGAGTGGCTCAGCAGGTCAGCAACTACTTCCTCCTGGATTCCAGGGGGCTGTTCTGCTTCCTGTGCCCATCTACCAGCTCAGGAGAACATTTGTCCTGACGACAACCTGTCCTAATATTGAAAATTGAGACAAAAAACGTGTAGTAGCTTAGTCTTAAAGAAAAGACTTGAGTTACTCTATTCCCCACTGCATCCAATAAAGAGTAGGGGTTCTCGTTCTCTCTCCTTTTGCTATATTTTTTTTTTACAGAAGCCACCAAGTTAAGCTCTAGTTGAGCTTTCACCTCTCAACTTTTCTTTCTGCATAACTTAACAACATCCTTAAGCACTTCCTGAGTTGCTGGTCCTTTACTCCCCTGAGTTCCCACAAAACCTCCACGGGCAGCCAGGCCAGTCATTTTCCTCACCCGCTCATGTTTTGCCGCACTGGGACAGGTTGCTCCTTCCCCCTTAAGATTACTTCCTTGAACTGTGTCCATCCTTCCTGGATCCCCCTTTGTTTTTAAGGGCTGTTTCCCTTCAGAAAATCAGTACCTGATTCGGTACTCCCCAAATCTGCATCTTAGGCCAAAGTCTGCCCTTCCAAATTAAAGTACAGAAATTTTGTTGCTGCCCCTCCTTCTTTCACAGAATATTGAAAACTTGATTATTCCATGGTCACTGTGCCCCAGGCAGCCTCTGAGCCCCACATCTGCCACCAGCCCTTCTCTGTTTGTGAACAGCAGCAGACAGAGCTTTCCTTGGCAGTGGGAGTGTTACCAAAAATTCTATAAAACAGAAAACTCCTTAACACCAATGTAGCATTAAGAAGCAGCATTCTTTATTCAGCCAGATGCACGGGGGATGGCTCCTCCCAAAGCTGTGCATGCTGAGTACAGGAAAGTTTCTGTTTATATTCTGTATTTTGCACATACATACATTGATTGTCCTGGACTAAACATATATATGATAATCATTTCCCCAGAATCATTAGCATATTCCCCCTCCCCTTTTGCATGCATTCTTCTGTCCTGGGGGTCTCTCTGGTGGTCCCTGGTGGTCATGGACCCCAATGTTCCAGTGGGCCTGGCTGAGCTGGCAGGACACTGAGGCTACTGAACTTCCAGTTCCCCTTCTCACACAATGGGCATTGTGTAGTTTCCATAGGCCTGGGGTTTTGGAGAACAAGGTCCAGGTGTCAGCTCACCTGGTGGAGACAATTTATGATCTGGTAACATGAGGTGACAGAGTGGGCTATGACATCACAGAGTGCTGTATGTAGGTTATTGAGCAGCTATGATATCATAGACATCATCACAGAGAAGGCTGTGACATCACAGTGCAGATTATGACATCGCAGAGTTTTCTGGGACATCAGAGACCAGTTGTGTGACATTAGAGAATGGGCTGTGACATCACAGAGCAGGCTGTGACATCCCAGAGCAGGCTGTGTGACATCCCAGCAGGGCTATGTGAGGTCACTGGGTTGGTCACTCTGCCCCAGCTCCCCCTCACAGTTTCTCCCAACAAGTCCAATGCTGTTCATGCCCAGCAGAGTCCCTGTCCCCCGGGATCCCCCCGGCCCACCTGGAGCCACAGCCTCCACCAAAGGATGTTCCACAGGATCCACCACCCCAGAGCCTGACAGGGGACAAGGGGCCAGGGCTGTGTGACCAGGACATCAAGGACAGGGATTATCCAGGTCACTGTGGCCTGGTTTGGGTTCCCCAGGGCAGGAAAGATGTCTGGCAGCTGGAGCAGGATCTGGGAAGGGCCTCCAAGGTGGGGCTGGAGCCCTTGGGCTGTGAGCAGAGGCTGAGGGATCTGGGCTGGTCCAGCCTGGAGCAGGGAAGGCTCCTCATCCCAGCCTGGCAGTGCCAGCGAGGAGGGGATGGTGAACACAGAGCCAGGCTCTTCACCAGGGGGTCTGGTGGGAGACAAAAGCCAATGGGTGGAAGGGGAAATAGGGGAGATCAGCCAGGGCATGAGGAGATGAAATGAGTCAGGCTGGTTTCAGCATTTCCTCAACACCAAGAGCAGCCTGACCTCCCTTCTCCATCCACCACTGACAGCTTTGCAAATTAGGAATTGTTTGCGCTGTTTTGCCCCCACTCCAGGACAAGCATCCTGATACAAGAATTTAATTGTGTTTATATCTGTCAACGAACCATGTTTATCTAAAATTAATTTTATTATGGAAATCATTTGTGTATGATGGACTCATCAGATGCTTCTGGGACATTGCACACAGCTCAGGGAAGCACGAGATAGTTATTAAATTGTGTCGTGTTCAACTATGGTCTGTTGACCATGAAGAGAAGCTTTCTGTGCCTCTGAGTCTCACCAGTTCCTGACCCCCAAAGGACACAAACCTGATGAATTGCGGTTCCCACTCCAGTGGTGGCACTTGGACCTCCCTCCATCCCCATAGCAGAGCTCCCTTGTCCCAGAAAGTCCCTGGCAATGCAGGGATGAAGGAAACAGGACAGGCTGTGGGGATCAGGGGCAGGGCACAGCCAGGGATTTTGGGTGATTGTGAGCCCAGGGCAGGACCTGGCCCTTGGCCTTGGTGAACCTCATCCAATTGTCCTGGGCCCATGGCTCCAGCCTGTCCCGATCCCTCTGCAGAGCTTCCTGCCCTCCAGCACAGCCACACTCCCACTCAGACTGGGATCACCTGAGAACTGACTGAGGGTGCCCTCGATGGCCTCGTCCAGATCAGCAATAAAGAGTTTGAACTGACCTGGCCCCAATCCTGAGCCCTGGGGCCACCCCTGGATGTGACTCCATTCCTCACCTGCTCTGAGTGCCAGGGCTTGGATGAGAGAAATAGTGGGGTGAGAGTGGGGACAAAGTCTGATTCATTGTCAGCCATGAAGAGTTTGGTTTTCATATCTGTTAAAACTGCCTGAGGAGGTGCTGGGGTCAATATCAGTCGGACATTGCTGATATCAATCTATGAACAGGAAAAAAAAACAGGAGAAAACAATTCTCTCTGCATTGTTTTCAGTACAGTATAGTCACTTTGAATAAGCAGCTGAAATCTGTCTAATTAACCATAGAACAGTTGAAAGCTTATATTATTCCCAAGGGCTTTTCTTCTTCGGATGTTATAAACAAATGTTTATGAGCCTTTGTCACTGAATTCCTGAACTGAAGAGCTCCAGAAAGAACAGGCCTCTAGAGGAGTAAATTCCCCAGCACCCTCCAAGTGGCTGAGGATCCATCCCCATCAAAGCAGCAATGAACAGAAATGGGCACAGCTTTTTGGCTGGCCTAGCTTTGGGATGGGCCCTGGGCCTGGAGCAGAAGCAGCTCATGAGAGCCCCAAGGCAAGGGCTCTTGTGCTGCCCTGGGCAGATGGGATGGCAGCAGGGGCTGCAGAGCTCTCAGCACCTCAGGCAGCGGGGAGCAGGGCAGCCAGGGAGCCTCCTTTGGCCTTGGCCAAGCACCTTCCCCCATGGTGGGGCTGAGTCCTGTGGCAGCTGCAGCTGCTGCTGTGCCCTTGCCAGGGGTTGAGGCCGTGGGGTAGTGCCCAGAGCAGCCTGGCCTGAGCAGAGCTGTGGGGCCAGTGCCAGCTGGGCTGGGCTGGGGAGAGGCCCTTGGTGCTGCCCAGAGCTCAGGGAAGCTGGCAGAGCTTGCAGAGAGGTGGGCTGGGCACAGAGAGCCTGGCCCAGAAACCATCAGTGTCCATCTCAGCCTGGCTGAGTGTGCAGGATGAGGACTCAGGCCAGGCCTTGTAGGGCAGGGCCAGTGCCTGTGCAAGGCATTGCAAACAGGGAAGTGGCCCAGAGAGGAGGCTGCTCTGTGCCCTTGGGGGCATGGACAAAGCAGGGAGGGGGCCCAGGACATTTGCCAGCGCCAGCCTCTGTCCCCATGTGTTGGCAGCCCTGGCTGCTGAGCCCAGCTTTGGCCTGGGCTGAGTTTGGCTGTGGCCCAGCTCCATCCTCCTGTGGGGCTCAGGGCCTGTTTCCAGCCATGGCCAGCCCTGGCTGCCTCTCTGCTGGCCCAGAGTCTGGCAGAGCCCGGGAGAGGGCTGTCAGCGCAGCCCCACAGGTGCCACAGGCTCTGCAGGAGCTGGCAGAGGCTGCCCAGCAGGGAGGCCATGGGGCACAGAGCCCCAAGGCTGCTGTGGGCACCACGGCACAGGGGCGGTTCCCAGCCACAATGCTCCTGGCCTGGGCTGGGCCTGCACAGGGGCTGGGCCACCATGGCTGGGCCGGCACAGGGCCACAAAGGGGCCACGCAGCCACTGCTGGGGCTGACAGCAAGGCCAGGCACACACAAGCAATTGCTGAGCATGGCTTGTGCTGGCCAGGCCTGACTGTGCCAAAGGCAGAGCTCAGCTGCCCTTGGGGGCTGCAGGAACAGTCCAGAGCCCAAAGAGCCTCCATGGCTGTGCTGGAGACCAAGACTGCAGGAGGGAAATGCAGGGCTGCTGAGGGATGGTGAGGGCATTGAATTCCAGCACACACCTCAGCTCTCTGATGATCCTGGCACCATGCTGGGCCCAGTTTCAGACTGGCGCAGAGCAGATGTTGATGGGACAGGAATCCTGTGGAGCTGTCAGGGACCTGCAGCTTGCAAGGTGCTCTGCACTCCCTCAGGTGCTCTCAGGAGACCCAATCCCAGCTGGACACCTCAGGGCACAAGTGGCACTGCCTGTTCATGGGCACACAACTTATGTCTGCCTGGAAAGAGACACTGGTGCTAATCCTTATTAGTTTCATAATATACAAGCAAATCTTTATTACCTAGGTCATTTGAGTGCTTTTGAGAAATGACAGGGTTTTCCCACCAGGAACAGGAATTTCCTGGGTGTACTGGATGCTTCTGCTGATGGTAGAAGAAGAAATTCTGATCTTCCTCTCTACCATTCCCACCCACATTAAGTCTAATATTTCATGACCCTCCTCTTTTAGGTGTTTCCAACTCTCCTGTTTAAACAGCCGTGTCTAAGGATGCATTTTCATTTAGACCAGCTGGATCCATATCCTTCCTCTTCCTCCCAGATTTCCTCTGGTGCAGTTTTTCTCTGGTCATTGCAATGAGTCTCCCATGAGTGGCTTCATGCTTTGACTTCAGGGAGTTTCCAAATCTTTTAGAAGATTTAATAACACCTTGGTCAGCATCTTAATTTTACTTTTACCTTATATATCACATCTTCTTAAGTATTTGTCTAAAATTCTTCCTGTATGGCGATCCCTTGTGGATGGTGGACATGTCAGATGTTGCTGGGATGTCACAAGGAGGTCAGTGAAGTATTTTGATGTTTATCAAATTTTATAATTTTACATTTTTTATGTGTGACGTGAAGAGAATCCTTTCTGTGCCTCTGAGTCTCACCAGTTCCTGGTCCCTCAAAGGACACAAACCTGATGAGATGTGGCTCCCTCTCCAGTGGCTGCACTTGGATCTCCCTCCATAGCCAGAGCAGAGATCCCTTGTCCCAGAAAGTCCCTGACAAAGGAGGGATAAAGGAAACAGAACAGGCTGTGGGGATCAGGGGCAGGGCCAGAGTCAGGGAGAAGAATGAGTTTTGCATTGATGGAGCTGTGCCTTCCCTTGGCTTTGTTGGCTGACAAGAAATGAACATCCCTCTGTCTCTCAGGCAGCTCCTTCTCCAAGGAAAGCAGGTGAGGGTTGGAGCCAAGGAGCTGAACCCTGCAGGTGCAGCCTGGGCTGGAGGGAGCTCAGATTTGCACAAGGCTGCTCTGAGTGCCAGGGCTTGGATGGAGGAAATGGTGGGGTGGGGGCAGGGACACAGTCTGATTGATTGTCAGCCATGAAGGGTCTTGATTTTCATATCTATTCAAACTGCATGAGGAGGTACTTGGATTCAGTGTCAATTGGAGATATAATTGAATTAACAGGAAAAAGAAATATAAACAGGACCTAAAAAATCTTTTCTCACTCTCTTTTAAAATAGAATCCATTCAGTTTGAATACACTTCTGAAATCTGTCAAATTAACCACAGATTATTTGGAAATTGAAATCAAATTATTCCTAGAGCCTTAGCTTGTTAAGGTGTTCTGAATGTTAATGAGCCCTGGGACACTGAATTCCTGCACTGAAGAGCTGAAGGCTGAACAAGCCTCTGGAGCAGTAAAATTCAGCAGCAGCCTCCAAGCTTTTAGAATGTGTGGAGGACAACTTTTTGTCACAGCTGGAAATGAGCCCAGCAGGGGAGGTACTATGTTCGACCTGTTGTTTGAGAATAGAGATTGACTGAGGGGATATGTTGTGGTTGGAGGCCGCTTGGGGAACAGTGATCATGAAATGATAGAATTCTTAATATTTGATGAAATCCGGATAAACATCAATAAGACTTTCACATTGTGCTTCCCAAGGGAAGATTTTGGCCTGTTTAGGAGACTTTTTCAGAGAGTTCCTTGGGAACTAGTCCTTAAAAAGAAAGGAGTCCAGGAATGGTGGATGTGCTTCAAAACAGAGATCCTGAGGGCACAGGAACCAACTGTCCCTGTGTGTCAAAAGGTGAATCAACAAGGCAAACATCCAGCCTGGATGGGCAAGGAAGTTTTGGAGGAACTCGGGAATAAAAAAAGGATGTATCATCTTTGGAAGGAGGGTCAGATCTCTCAGGAAGTATTTAAGAGGGCTGCTAGAGTATGTAGGAAAAAAATTAGGATGGCTAAAGCTCAGTTTGAACTTAGAATGGTGACTTTTACAAGGGATAATAAAAAATGTTTTTGTAAATGTACTACTGGTAAAAGGAAGAGTAAGGCCAGCTTTTGTTCTCTGTTGGATGAGGGAGAGAACTTAGTAACTGCAGATGAGGAGAAGGCAGTGGTGCTTTGTAAGTTTTCAGTGCTGTCTAGGTGGCCTGGAAAGGCCCAGGGTGGCCTTGGACAGCCCGGCGCTTCAAAGGACGAGGAGAGACTTCTGATCTTGTCTTGGTCTCGGTGTTTATTAATTGTTTATCTAAAAGATTTTCTTTCAGCCCGACAGAGGTCTGCACAGCAAGCCAGCCATGGGCACACTGCAAGCCCCCGGGGCGGTCACTTATCTTTATACCCGAAGTTACGTGTACAATATTTATCATTTTTCCCCAATACCTTCTACCCTTATTAACCGGTGCACTTCTAGTAATAACCAATCCCAAAGTGCCACCATCACCACAGAAGATGGAGGCCAAGAAGAAGAAGAAGAAGGACAGGACACGCCCCAATTCCTCCATCTTACTTCTTTAGACCCCCCTGTACAGAAATCCTAAACCCTGTGTTTTACACTCTAATTAACTTATCCCTTCACCATACACCCAGTGAAACCTTCCCAGTCCTCATACAGGTGTCGTCTCCTGTGTCGGATCAAAGTGCAGCCACCAGACACTTCTGGCAACATTCCAGGACTCCCGAGCCCCCCAAGGGTGTTCTCGGCCACTCTGCACCTCCATCCTGAGGTGCTGAGATCCCACATCTCCCCCTTCTGTTTGCACTAGGAAGACTTCTTTTGCTATCCGATTCATAGCGTGTTTTAAACATGCAAATATGCATGGGACGACAAGTATGAGGACTAGGAGAGCTATTAAAACATAGAACCCTACTCTTAAAATTCCTCTCCAAATGGGAGAGATGTCAAAGAACTCTACCCTTAAAATTCCTCTCCAAATGGGAGAGATGTCAAAGAATTTTACCATACATTTTGCTTTGGCTGACTAATAGGTAAATTACTGCCATTGCTTATTGCAATGAATGAAAGAACAATGCACATAAGCATCATGAAACTCATGGCTTCACTTTTGTGGGACATCATTTTTTGCTTTTCATTCAGGACCTTAACAGAGAATTCCCCCAAAGTCCTTAGTTTCTTTTTATTTCTCTTTTGAATTGTTCTGTGCAGTCTGAGTCTCGACTCCTGTCTGAGTACTCGTCTCTTTGTTTCTTGGATCTTTGTGTCTGGGATCCGCGTTTTCATGTTCTCGCACTTGAAATGGTTTCACGTGTCGTGCCGACACCCACGTCAGACCTCGATCTGTGGAGATACAAGCGAAAGCCTTGCCCCCCACTAGGTGGCGCTGTCACCGGCCTCCCCAGCTCAGATGACAGCATGAGCTCGACTGCCCCTCGTCCTGTCGACTGCCGTGTTCATGATCTCGTTTGAGACCGTGTCTGCCTGGCTTTTAATTCAGCTGAAAATGGAGCTTGAACACCAGAACGTCTCTCTTGAAGGGAAGGGACTGGGACTCCGAGGGTTACAACCAGAGGCACTGAGTCTGAAGAGGGTGTGGAGCCCGGGGACGTAAAGTCCCTGACACGGCCCCTCCTCGCCCGAGACGTCACAGGGGATCGGGCTCGCCCCCGCCCGCGCTCTACTCTCTGCGCATGGGTGCTCTCCGAGCCGCTCCCTGTCTCTCCCGAGCTGACGTCACTCTCTCCCCCTCGTTCCACCTCCGAGGCCTCCCCCCCTCGGTCTGTCCCCGACTCCGTCTCCTCCTCCTCTGACGCTGTGTCCATTCCTCCCGCTGGTGTGTGCAGCCCGCCCCCCGCCGGCACCCGGGCCCGCCCCGCAATTTGAGCCGACTTTGCCCCCAGGTTCTTGCGAGTTTTGGCCTCCGCGCGCGTCTCCACTACTCTGCCGGCCGGGGCGGCTGCCACCCCCGGCGCTGCGCTGACAAAAGCCCCTCCTGAATTCCTGTCTCCCTTTATCTCTTCACCCGCGCTCCCCGCCTGCTCCGCCGCTGCCGCGCCGCGGGAAAGCGCCCCCCCCATCCTTTCTCTCCCCCCTTCACCCCCCCTTCCGATCCTGACTCCCCTGTACTCTCCGGGGTTTCAGGACGCTTTAGGAGCTTCCTGGGGTTTCTGGGTTTTGGGACTGGGGGCTTTAATATTATTTCCTGCTCTCTTTTCTCGAGAGCCCTTTCCCCCTGGCTTCTTGAGGCCAGAGCAAATTTTTTCCTGGAGCTTTGCTCCCCCTCTCCTTCCGAGGGTGCTGCAACTTTTCGTTGCTCTTCCAGTCTTTTCGACAGCTCCGATATGCCTTCCAGCATCAATCTCGCCGGCGAGAGCAGCTTAACCGCTGTCTCATCTTTTTTTGTTGCTAAGAAATATAAGTGCCTATTGATTTCCTGCCAAAACCCCACTTCGAATAGCAGGCATGTTTTGGCAAGTGGGTAATTAAGCCTTGCCCACAACAATAGCTGTTTTAATTCTTTCTTTGGGATCCCTTCTGTATATGCTTGAGCCACGCCTTGTAAGGCGGACAAAATTTCCCGTTGTTTTTAGGAGAGTGTGCCCCCCGTGTTCTTATTTTTTGACCTTCTCACCGAATCTGTCGTCAGAGCTGTCCGAAGGCTCCCTGTCTCTGTCCAGCAGGTCACAGGAGAAGGATCCAGAGGCGCCTTCCGGTTCCGATCCGGGCTGCTCTGCTACGAACTGTCTTCGGCAGAAGCTGAGAGATGGAATTCTCAGTGACTGCTGTTTTTTGCAGACTCTTCTGGCCGTTTTTTTTTCTTTCTTCTTTTCCTTTTTTCTTTAGGCTTCTCTCCTCAGGAGCTATCAGTGCTCTCCTGGGAACTCATCCTAGATCGGAGCTGCCCTCTCGGCTCTTCAGCTCTTCAGCTCTTCAGGGCTGATCCCCCCCCGAAAGGGTTGGTGGGGAGTAGCCCACGCAGCGAACGCCACTTGTCGCTTTCTGTCTGTTTAGGTGGCCTGGAAAGGCCCAGGGTGGCCTTGGACAGCCTGGCGCTTCAAAGGACGAGGAGAGACTTCTGATCTTGTCTTGGTCTCGGTGTTTATTAATTGTTTATCTAAAAGATTTTCTTTCAGCCCGACAGAGGTCTGCACAGCAAGCCAGCCATGGGCACTCTTCAAGCCCCCGGGGCGGTCACTTATCTTTATACCCGAAGTTACGTGTACAATATTTATCATTTTTCCCCAATACCTTCTACCCTTATTAACCGGTGCACTTCTAGTAATAACCAATCCCAAAGTGCCACCATCACCACAGAAGATGGAGGCCAAGAAGAAGAAGAAGAAGGACAGGACACGCCCCAATTCCTCCATCTTACTTCTTTAGACCCCCCTGTACAGAAATCCTAAACCCTGTGTTTTACACTCTAATTAACTTATCCCTTCACCATACACCCAGTGAAACCTTCCCAGTCCTCATACAAGTGTCGTCTCCTGTGTCGGATCAAAGTCCAGCCACCAGACACTTCTGGCAACATTCCAGGACTCCCGAGCCCCCCAAGGGTGTTCTCGGCCACTCTGCACCTCCATCCTGAGGTGCTGAGATCCCACAGTGCTTAATGCCTTCTTTATCTCAGTCTTTAGTGGGAAGATGGCTCAGGACAGCTATGCTCCTAGGCTGATAGATGGGGTCAGGGAGCACAATGGTCCCCGTTATCCAGGAGAAGGCAGTCAGAGAACTGCTGAGCCGCTTGAATATTCATAAATCTATGGGTCCAGATGGGATCCACTCCAGGGTGAGGAGGGAGCTGGCAGATGAGCTTGCCAAGCTGCTCTCCATCATTTACCAGCAGTCCTGGCTCACTGGTGAGGTTGCAGATGACTGGAAGCTGCCCAATGTGACACCCATTCACAACAGGGGTGGGAAGGAGGATCCTGGGTGGGAAGGAGGATCCTGGGTGGGAAGGAGTATCCTGGTAATTCTAGGCCAGTCAGTCTGACCTCAGTACCCAGTGAGGAAATTGAACAGTTTATACTGAGGGCTATCACACAGCACTTACAGGATGTCCGAAGGTATCAGATCCAGCCAGCGTGGGTTTAGGAGGGGAAGGTCGTCTTTGACCAACCTGGCCTCCTTTTATGACCAGATGACCCTCCTGGTGGATGCAGGAAAGGCTGTGGATGTTGTGTGCCTGGACTCCAGCAAGGCCTTTGGCACACTCCTGGAAAATCTGCAGCCCAGGGCTGGGACAGGAGCACTCTGTGCTGGGCTCAGAACTGGCTGGATGGGCCCAGAGAGTGGTGGTGAACGGTGCTGCATCCAGCTGGCAGCCAGGCACCAGGGGTGTCCCTCAGGGCTCTGTGCTGGAGCCAGCTCTATTCAATATTTTTATTGATTACGTGGATGAGGGGATTGAGCCTTTCATTTGTAAATCTGCAGATGACACCAAGCTGAGAGTGTGTGTCCATCTGTTGGAAAGTAGGAGGGCTCTGCAGAGAGACCTGGAACAATTGGAGGGATAGGCAGAGTCAATAAGATGAAGTTTAATAAGTCCAAGGGCCAAGTCCTGCATTTTGGCCACAATAACCCCCTGCAGCGCTGTAGGCTGGGGCCTGTTTGGCTGGACAGTGCCCAGGCAGAAAGGGACCTTGGGGTACTGGTCAACAGCAGCTGAACATGAGGCAGCAGTGTGCCCTGGTGGCCAAGAAGGCCAATGGCTCCTGGTCTGGATCAGGAATGGTGTGGCCAGCAGGAACAGGGAGGTCATTCTGCTCCTGTACTTGGCACTGGTGTACTTGGCATTCTTCGCCTATACTGGCGCTGTATCTTGAGTGTCCAGTTCTGGGTCCCCCAGTTTAGGAAGGACATTGAGGACCTGGAGCGTGTCCAGAGAATGGCAACAAGGCTGGTGAGGGGCCTGGAACACAAATCCTGTGGGGAACGACTGAGGGAGCTGGGGAAGAGAAGACTCAGAGGTCACCTTATTAAATGAGCCTTGCTTGATCTTATCCTAGGCAAGCTGTTACAGCTCCAGAGCTCAGTCCCCAAGGGGACTGGGTGCTAGAAGCCAGCTCGCTCTCAGACCAAGGCCGCGGGACAGCCCTAGCAAGCAGGGAATATTCAGCTCTTAGTGATTAGGCAGCTCTTATGATTTCAAGCTCTTTGCTTGCTAGGTAGCTTTTCCCTTGGCCTAAGGCTCCAGCAGACGGTAGAGAGAGGAGAAGCAGAAGACGCTGGCTGTTCCACGAGTATGGCTTTATTGGAGGGTCCGTGAAGGGTCTCAGCTCTTCTTCTTCTGAGTTAGTAGGAGTACAGTATGCTACTTCTATACCCTTGGCCCGGATCCAATCCTGACCAATGGCAAAGGTGTTAGAGTGACCATAAGTGACCAATAGTAGGGTTAACACAATATTGCCTTACATGGTATAGGGATAAGGTACAAGGCGGATGTCCCTGGAGACAGGAAACTTCTTTGCCACTGTGTCAGCATTCTATTCTCCAAGGGGCCCTGGCTAAACCTGAGGGGTTTACTACACCTTATCACTCTCTACAACTTCCTGAAAGGTGGTTGTATTCAGTCAGGGGTTGGTCTCTTTCTTCAGGTAGCAACTGACAGAACCAGAGGACACAGTTTAAAGCTGTGCCAAGGAGCAGCTGTGCTTATCCAATATAGTTTGGATATTAAGAAAAAGTGTTTTACAGAAAGGCTAATAAAGTATTGGATTGGTTTGCCCAGGGAGGTGGTATAGTCACCATCTCTAGATGGGTCTAAAAAAGACAGGATGTGGCACTTGGTGGCATGGTCTAGTTGAGTTGGTGTTAAGACTGGGTTGGACTCGATGATCTTGAAGGTCTCTTCCAACCCAGTAATTCTGTGATTCTGTGACTCAATGATCCCAATGGGTCCCTCCCAGCTCAGCCCCTCCTGCAATTCTCATCCTTTGGCTCAGCCTTGGTGTGCCCTTGAGGTCTGGCAGAGCTGTTGGGGACAGGGCAGGAGTGGCACAGCCCCAGCGTTCCCCTGTCTGTGTGTGACACCCCAGTGGTGACAGCCCCAGTGTGCCCTGTGTGTGACACCCCAGCAGTGACAGCCCCAGCATTCCCTCCCTGCAGTCACTCCAAGAGAAGTGTCCAGAGCCGCGTCCAGTCCATGGAACTGAGTGGCCACTGCCCACCCCGGCCTGGGCTGATGTGGATTCCTCTGCACACAGCTCGGGGAAGGTCCCCCTGGCCACCTGCACAGTGCCACAGACAAGTGTCAGAATCAGTTATAGAACTCTGCCCAGAACTTCTAGGAAGAGATAATTTAAAAAAACCCCAAAACCATAAGTACCATAAAATACAAACAAAAAAACAACAAAAAAAAACCAACAAAAACCAAACAAAACCATATCAAAACAATAGAAAGCCCAGCATCCTAACCAACCAAACAAACCAAAACAACAACACAAACAGAACAAAGAAGGAAAAACAAATCAAGCCAAACCAAAAACAACAAAAAACCCCCAAACAAATCAAGAAAAAGAACTCCTCCCCTAGAAGAGCTGTTCCGTCCATCAGTTGTCACACCTGCACTAACACAAGACCTGGGGCAGCAATGAGGATTCCTGGGGCACATATGCAGGAAAAGCAGGTTTAGGTTATGCTCTCAGCAGAATTGTTCTCAGCTGAGCCAAAAAGGCCCCTTTGGCAGGTGCAAGGCCATTGGAAATGCAGAGCCTCAGCCCACAGGGCAGAAAAGGGCTCTGAGTTCCCCTCCCCTGACACTAAACCCTGTTCCCAGGCTGCTTCACACACAGGATTCTGCTGGAGGGCTACACAGAGCTGAGAGTGGGCTCTAGCTTCTCTGTGTTGCGAGTCCTAAAGCTGCCTGGTGGAAGGAATTTCGGGTCAGCTCCGCTGGCACAATCCCTGCTGGCACAGGGCTCAGCCCCAGGAAGGGCTCTGTGTGCCGAGGCTTTGCTGCAGCCAAGGAAACCTCCTGGCTCAGGGTCACCTTTGCTGTTCAGCCCGAGCCCCGAGTGCCCCAGCAGCAGCAGAGAATGGCAGCAGTGCCACAGGACACCTCCACTATTGCATGGCAACCATCACCAGGGCCCTGTTGCTATGGTCAGTTTTCAGGGCAACCATCACCAACCCCTGTGGCTATGGGCAGTTTCCATGGCAACCATCACCAGCTCCCAGTTGTTATGGTCAGTTTCCATGGCAACCATCACCAGCCCCTGTTGCTATGGGCAGTTTCCATGGCAACCATCACCAGCTCCCAGTTGTTATGGTCAGTTTCCATGGCAACCATCACCAGCCCCTGTTGCTATGGGCAGTTTCCATGGCAACCATCACCAGCTCCCTGTTGCTATGGTCAGCTTCCATGGCAACCATCACCAGCCCCCTGTTGCTATGGTCAGTCCCTCAGCAGCTCCATGGAGACCCCATGCCAGGCGTGGTTGCCATGGACACCAGCTCAGGCCTGCAGCCAGAGCCTGTTGCCATGGCAACCATTGGCAGCCCCATCCCCAGGCTCATGGGATCCCAGAACCACAGAATTGGCTGAGCTGGGAGGGAACCATCAGGATCCTCCAGTCCAACAGTTGGCCCTGCACAGGACACCCCAACAATGCCAGCCTTGGCCTGGCAGCGCTGTCCAAACACTGCTGGAGCTCAGAGAGCCCTGGAGCTGGGACCCTTCCCTGGGGAGCCTGGGCAGGGCCCCAGCAGCCTCTGGGCAAAAACCTTTTCCTGACATCCAACCTGAGCCTGCCCCGACTCAGCTGCAGCTGTTCCCTCCACTCCTGTCCCTGGGCACCCGAGGGAGGAGGTTCCCACAGCCCAAGCCAGGGACCCGCTTCCAAGGCTGTTGCCATGGCCACTAGGGCTGGGACCAGTTGGGATGCTCGGTTTCCAGGGGCCGGGGTTCAGGAATGGGATTCCCCAATTTCCTGCTCCCGCCTAAACCACGCTGCCCTCGCTGCCCTCTTGCCTCCCATGGAAAGCACAAAAGGCAAAGATCCTGAGCTGGGATAAAAACCATTAATTGGGAACAGTAGAAGGATAAGGAAAAAACAGGAATCAAAACAATATTAATAACAGAAGGGATAAGTAAAACTATTTACAGAGAAAACTACAACATCAGCACCTGGCTCTTCCTGGCAATGTATTTCCTCCTCTCTGGAAAGGACGTCCTTCTTCTTTGGGGGAGAGAGAGAGTCCCTTTCCTGCCCCTGGCAATGACCTGAGGTGGGAGTGAATGGATTGACACGTCCATGGCCAGACCCTCATGTTCCTCAATCCCACATTACATCATCGGCAGTGGCAGGAAAAGGGACAGGTGTCTTCCCAGCATGGATCACGGGAACGTGGATCCCCAGGACTCTTCCCATTGAAGGCCCTCTAACTGGGGATGAAGCTGGAGCAGTGCCTGAAGCTGTTCCTACAGCTTGGGATTTTGCAGTGCTTCCCTTACCAGTGTCTCCGTTGGTGTCTGGTCAAGTGAGAGCTGCTGGTGAAGCTCTTCTCACACTTGGGACACTCGTAGGGCCTCTCCCCAGTGTGGATGCGCCGGTGCCTGATGAGGTGGGAGGCACAGTTGAAGCCCTTCCCACATGTGGGATCTCAGCACCTCAGGACTGATGTGCAGAGTGACCGAGAACACCCTTGGGAGCTCGGGAGTCCTGGAATGTTGCCAGAAGTGTCTGGTGGCTGCACTTTGATCCTACACGGGAGACGACACCTGTATGAGGATGGGAGGATTTCACTGGGGTAAATGGTGAAGGGATAAGTTAATTAGAGTGTAAAACACAGGGTTTAAGATTTCTGTACAGGGGGGTCTAAAGAAGTAAGATGGAGGAATTGGGGTGTGTCCTGTCCTTCTTCTTCTTCTTCTTGGCCTCCATCTTCTGTGGTGATGGTGGCACTTTGGGATTGGTTATTACTAAAGGTGTACTGGTCAATAAGGGTAAAAGGTATTGGGGAAAATAGGTAAATATTGTATGCGTAGTTTTGAGTATAAAGATAAGTGCCCGCCCCAGGGGCTCTCAGTGTGCTCATGGCTGGTGTGCTGTGCAGACCTCTGTCGGGCCGAGAGAAAATCTTTTAGATAAATAACTAATAAACACTGAAGACCGAGAAAAAACCAGAAGCCTCTTTTCGTCCTTTGGAGCGCGGGCTGCCCAAGGCCACCCCGGGCCTTTCTAGGTCATTAAAACAGCCGAGAAACCGACACCCACAGTCAGTGCAGTGGAAGGGCCTCTCCTCGGTGTGAATCTGCTGGTGGCGGAGGAGATCGGAGCTGATCTGAAACCTGTTCTTACACTTGAGACACTCGTAGGGCCTCTCCCTGGTTTCAATACCTTGGTGGATGGCGAGGGCGCATCTGCAGCTGAAGCCTTTCCCACACTCCCCACACTCGTAGGCCGTTCCCCAGTGTGGATCATCTGGTGGCTGATCAGGGTGCTGCTCTGCCTGAAGCTCTTCCCACGCTGCAAGCACTTCTAGGGTTTCTCCCCATTATGAAGCTGCTCATGGACCACCAGCTCCGAGCTCTGGCTGAAGCTCTGTCCACCTGCCTGGCTCAGGGTGGGTCTTTCCTCCTCAGAGCACCCTGGGCTGGGTTTGCAGCCCCTCCTGCTGTGGGATCTCTGGGGATTTTCCTCCCTGTTGGAATTCTGCACTGTGGAGTCACTCAAAACAGCCTCTTCCACAAGGTTCTGCTTTGGGGATTTGTCCTCTCTAGTCTCCATCTTCAGCTTCTTGTCTGGGGGAGGAAGGACAAGGAGAGGATGGGATTTGCCTCCACTACAGAAGGAGGGGGAAGGAAATCCCCTACTGCATCCCCATCAGGACGGGGTTGTCCTGCCGCCAGGGGCCGTGCTGGGCTGGGAGATGGAGCAGGAGAGAGGGGGAAAGGGGCACTGGCTTCATCCTCACTTGCCAGGGGTTCGTGGGGCATGTTCCTTTTCCTTGCAGCCACTTCCTCCATCTGCCAAAGTTTGGGGATGGGAAATCCTGTTTTCGGAGGAAAGCAACAGATGAGCACATAGTTTTTTGTACTGGTTTGAAGGCAAGCCTGGGAAAGGGTCTAAGTCAGAATTACAATTTAATAAGAAAATGAAGATCAAGGTACTGATACAGAAACATTGCCTTAAACTGACAGAGTCAGGATATAACCTGACACCCTGTTGGTCAGGGTGGTGGCAGCAGTCCCATTAAATGGTGGCTGCAGTCCTGTTGGAGTGATCAACGTGATTCTGTCAAAGCAGTGATCCACTAGAAGTGTCTGGTCCTCCTCTGAAGGTCCAGTGGTGGTTCTAGAGCTCTTGTCCTCTGGGAATCCAGTAGGCAAGCTGCTCCTGGTTGTAGCAAGGCTCAGCTTATATCCAGGTAGGAATGCTTGGATCCTCCCCTGGATGGAGCATCCCACAATGGGATGATGGAATTTTATCAGTCCTGCAGTGACACTCAATGGCCCATTAGCAGAAGATATCTCCCCTGGAGGGCGTTATCAGGGGTGAGTCATGGAAGAGATAAAGAACACTGCCCCACCTGTTTATAGCAGTTGATGAAGATGGGGATTGAAAACATGCATTTGGTTACATCTTGCATTGCAACCTGAAACAGTGGGGTAATCCCTGCTCAGGGGGTGAACACCACCCCCCTTACCCAAACTGGCTCAGCTGTAAAACCCCCACCCTGGGAAGGCCACACACACAGAGGACAATGTCATACTTGCCCTGCTCCAGGGGAGGTCTCTGTTCCCTGTCATTCCATTGCTCTCTCTTCTTTTCTCTTTCTTTCCAACTCTCTCTCTACTTCACATTTACTGTTCAATAAAATCCACCTTGAATTTGGTCTTGTTAGCACCTTAATTGGGGCAGAGGCATCCCCCTAACAATTTTCTTAACCATATTGCCATATTATTTATGCACAGTGAGTTTAGGACACTGTTCTCTCACTCCAAGTGCTTTTGACAACTGCATGGTTCCCTCCACTGAGGAGGTTGTGGTTCTTTCTGGAAGAACTCTTGGAAGCTTGGATGCAGTCTCTCCTTCCTCCTGGGGAACTTATGGGAGAAATGATGAAGAAAATGGCTGTTGTGGGTGGCCAGTGAAAAAGAAAATATTTTGTCTTTCTTCCTTGAAAACTTTGTTAAAATCATTGGAGAAAGGGAGCAAATGTTACCAGCGACACTGACAAGGTTCATTCACCCCATGGTGAGGAACACAAGGCTGCTAAAAGTTCTACAAGAAGCCCATCTCAAGTAGCTAAATTCTCAAATAACTCCAGCCAGGGGTCTCCAGGAGAGTGTTCAGAGCCAGCAGATCCCGGACTCGAGCCCCAGGTATCTCCGGGCTCCCTAAGAGGAGCATTTTGGGGGAAGAGGAGGAGCGATCGCCCCTCAGGAGGGTCCCAGGGGCTCCGCGTGGGGATGGCCCAGTACCGATGGGGCGGGACATTGGTTTTGGGGATCCCCATTGTTAGCGTTCAAAAACACATAATCACAGAGCGATTATATGCGGTGCTTTTTATTAAGAGCTCTGGGAATCGGGGTATATTCAACCCAAATCTGACTCCGACCATACATCCAAAATGATCATGTTTTATACTCTATCGTTACATAACTTTCATGTTAATTATTAAACTTATATTGTTCTATTGTATACATAAATTTAGCCCCTCTCTGAATTTCCAACATAGTTTCTCACTATTCTTCTTATGGTTATATAATAATTACATTTAATTACTAAACAATCATCATATCTAATAATTGTATAATTTATCATACTGCTTACGCAGGTGTAGTTGATCTGGGAAAGCACAAAGCCTAACATTTTAGATTCTATCTTTAACTTTTTCCAGGGTTCCACTATCATTCTCCCCCCTTTGAAAGCATTTTCACTTCACTATAGATGTAAATGTTTTCAGTTAATACAGTCCTTTATTCCTCAGTTCGTACTTGGTTCTTCAAATCCAGGGTTGATGTAAACGTTGTTGTGGATGCTGTTACAAACTGGAGAACCAGAAGATGGTGGGCGTGGATCTCATGTTAGTGCCTTTATTATCCTTTGGTTCCAGGATATTTTCTTCTGTATCTCTCCCTTTAAGATGCTGTAAACTAACCAAATTGCTAAGAATACACTTAGTAAGATTATCACACTCTCAATGATAGATTTAATCCATGAACTCACATTCCACCCCAATCCTTTAAAGATTTTTCCTAACCAGCTTGTAGCCAAATCCTTTTGCTCTTCTTGTGCTTCATGATCTATTTGTTTCAACTGATTGATGTCATATTCTACATCTGCAGTTTCATTTGGGATATGAACGCAGCAATGATCAACTTGTCCCTTTAAAAATCCACATACTCCATGCTCTTTCAGGAATAACAAATCTAGGGCTAATCGATTTTGTAAAGTCATTTTTGTGGTGGCTTGTAATTGTATATTTAATTCTTTAAATCCTTCCCGGGTGACTCTTGCCAGTCTACCTACCTGACCTGTAAGTTTGTACAGCATCTCTCTGCTCTTATAGTTTGCTATAGGACCAAGCAATGACTCTAGGGCTCATCCAAATTTCACTCCACTAGAGGGTTCTTGCCAAGTGTCATCTGGATTTTCATTGTCTAGAACTTCTTGTCTTGCTCTTATCTGCAGAAGTTCATGTTTTCCATTAAATGGGGACTTTTTCCAAATTGGACATAAGGTTGGGAGGCCTAAAGTAATCTCCTTTACTTTCCCATCTATAGGCAGATGTGTTGTCCAGGTACCATTGCTTGCTGCCCATACAAATTGTCCTGGACCTCGGATTGTAATCCTGGTACACCCTATAATTACTTTATAATTCACTCTGCCTTGTTTATGTTTGATCCCTCTGCAAGCACAACCAATTTGTAGGGCTATTGCCAGGGGTGGCATCTGTTTTATCTCTTCATCATCTGAAGTGCAGTCGTAAGTTTTATTACACGCCCACCAACTTACTTTGTCTGCCCTCGTTCTGCTACTAGTGTCAGTGTTCGTTATTGCTGAATCTGTTTCATTCTCGGGGCCTTCCCACTTAATACACCAAGGGGTGTTTGCCATATATTGGAATCTTTGAAGAATACTCACAGACCACGCACTGTCCCAAGGTTCTATCTGATCTTTCTTATCCTTGGCCTCACATTCCCATCCCAGAGTTGTTTCTGTAACTTGCCTCGATTCGGGTACCAGTTTACATGTAATTGTTTTGTTCTTTTGTATTTCAGGTAGTTTTGATGTTATGATTACCCAATTTACTGGGTCTCCTGCTGCCTTTGGTATTGGCAGACAGGCAGTTATTCGGCTGGTGTTTTGCATTTTGGCAAAATCTTTGACTAATCCGATCATTACAATCTCAGCCCAAACTGCATTAGAAACCTTTATCACCTGTGTTTCCGTTTGTACCTCTCTCTTCATTCTAGAATGAAGAGTGGTTGGTTGATCATTTTGCATTCCACATCCCAAAGATATTAATAACCATAACGTTAGCACAATTACTGATAGCATTCTGAAAGCAAATAAACACGTCTTATCAGCAGCCTTTGTTCATTCCAGAGTTTATACAGTCTGTGATCCAGGATGGACTCTCTTCACTCGGGTATAGTGAATCCAGGCTTCCACGCCAGCTACTTTGACTGCTGTAAAGGTGGTCAGTAGTACCTGATGGGGTCCACTCCACTTTTCTTTCAGTGGTTCCTCATTCCAGTTCTTGATGTACACCTTGTCTCCTGGATGTATGTTATGGACTGGGTTCTCGAGAGTCAATGGTCTATGCCACATGAGGATACTCCAGAGCTGAGCTAAAGTTTTTCCCAAGAGACAGAACATAATTATACACTTCCTGCTTTCCTGGGACATGTACTTTAGGGTTAGCCTCAGGAGATTCATATGGTTTCCCATACAATATCTCATAAGGACTGACTGACATCCCACTCCTAGGCTTTATCCGAATCCTCAACAGTGCTATTGGCAAAGCCTGGGGCCACTGCAATTTGGCTTCTTGGCATATTTTACTGATTCGCCTTTTTAGTGTCTGATTCATCCTCTCTACCTGTCCACTTGACTGGGGTCTCCACGGTGTGTGGAGGTCCCAATTTATCCCCAGCAATCTACTTACCTCTCTTACTACTGTAGCTATGAAATGGGGTCCCCTATCTGATGATACCCCTAGGGGTACGCCAAACCTGGGAATAATCTCCTGTAGTAACCACTTAACTGTTTCCTTTGCTTGGTTTGTGCAACAGGGAAGGGCTTCTGGCCACCCAGAGAATGTGTCAACCCCCACTAACAGGTATTTGTATCCTCGAGTCCTTGGTAGTTCTACAAAATCTACCTGCCAATAGTCTCCTGACTCTATTCCTATCAGAATTCTTCCTAGCTGTGCCTGTCGCCTGGCCACTGGGTTGTTTTTCAAGCAGATATCACATTTTGACATTACTGATTTTGCCATTGTTAACATCCGTACTGAAATTAAACTCTGCTTTAGCAATTTTACCAATGCCTCTGCTCCCCAGTGACATTCATTATGTTTAATTTGTAGAACCTCTCTCATTATCAAGGGGGGTACCACTATTTGTCCTTGTGCAGTCACATACCATCCCTCTGAATTCTTTTGTGCATTTAGCAAACGTGCCAGTCTCTCATCTTCTACTGAATATTTTGGTTTTGGAGGCAAATTGAATTGGGATACATTAAGCCTCAAAGGTATCAATGCCATTGTTGTTTGTACCTTTCGAGCAACGTGTCGGGCTGCCCAGTCTGCCTTTAGATTTCCCTCACAGATTTTGGAGTTTCCTGATTGGTGTGCTTTGCAGTGAATGATTGCTACTTGTTCAGGTTTTTGTACTGCCTTTATCAATTGCAGGACTGAATCCTGATGTTTAATGTGAGAACCCCGAGAAGATAACAGTCCTCTTTCTTTCCACAGTGCTCCGTGTACATGCACCACTCCAAAAGCATATTTTGAGTTAGTCCAGATATTTACCTTTTTCCCTTCACTTAATTCTAGTGCCCTGGTTAAAGCAACCAGTTCTGCCTTCTGGGCAGATGTGTTTGGTGTTAATGCCTTTGCCTCCACTACTGTATTGACTGTTGTTACTGCATATCCAGCGTATCTGGTTCCGTTTTCCACGAAGCTGCTCCCATCTGTAAACAGCTCCCACTCCGGCTGCTCTAGTGGGATGTCTTTCAGGTCTTCTCTTGCTGAATAGGTGTACTCTATTACTTCTACACAGTCGTGTTCTAATGGGCCTTCTTCAGTTGTGGTACCTAGGAATAAAGCTGGATTCAAAAAGTTAGTTGTTTTAATGCGACATCATCCTGCCAGTCAGGACTACCTGGAATTTCATCATCCTGCTGGGAGATAGCCAATGGCCCCCCTTTTGTTCTAAGACAGTGGTTACCATGTGTGGTGCATAGACATCTATGTGCCTTCCCATAGTAAGTTTCCTGGCTTCTTGTATCAGGATCACAGTAGCTGCGACTGCCCACAGACATGGGGGCCACCCGGCACTTATGTTGTCGAGTTGTTTGGAAAAGTAGCCCACCGGCCTTTTCCAGCTTCCCAGACGTTGGGTCAGGACTCTTAGTGCTAGGCGCAGCCTTTCATGTACAAACAGCTGAAAATCTTTAGACAGATCTGGTAACCCTAATGCTGGAGCAGTTATCAGTGCTTCCTTTAATTTTAGGAAGGCTTCTTTCTGTGGTTTGCCCCAGGTGAATGGCTGTGTCTTCTGAGCTTCATACAGGGGTTTCACAATCAGTCCATAGTCCATGATCCACAACCGACACCATCCTGCCATCCCAAGGAAGACTCGCAACATGTAAATTCTGGGACTCTGGAATAGCACAAATTGCTTGGATATGGTTAGTACCTAGTTTTCGTTGCCCTTGTGAAATTTAAATCACAGTGGTTACCTTTATACAGGTTGCTTTTTCTTCTGTAGCTATTAGTATATCATCAACATACTGCAACAATAAGTATTGGTCTCTTGGTACTTGCCCAATTTCACTTCAAATCTCCAGTTCCTTTGACAGTTAGTTTCCAAATAAGGTCGGCGAGTTCTTGTCGTGTTCAGGTGAGCTGGGTCTTTCTTCCGTTCCCTAGGTTTTTCCACTCAAAGACAGTTTCCTACTTTCTTTGTCAAAGGGTATGCAGAGAAAGGCATCTTTTAAATCAATTACAGTAAACCACTTATGTATCCCCTTTATGGATGTTAGCAATGTGTGAGAATTTGTTACCACTGGATAAATGCCCTTTTTATTTCTTGCTTTCAAATCCTGCGCTAACCTATATTCACCTATTTGGTTTCCTTACTTGAAATATTGGTGGGTTAAATTCTATTGTATATTTGTGGTGAGTTCTTGAACCTGTTCCACAGGTTCAGTTAGTTATATTCTCCTAACACCATGGCTTTGGCAGCGTTTCCCTGCTGGAACTGATTGTCCTGGTGAAACAATTCTGGACAATCTCACTTCCAATGTCCCACCCCCTTGCAATATGCACATTGATTCAGGCTTAAGCCCTGGGTAACTGGTATCCTACCCTGACGATTCCTGTTACGTCCCCTGAAATTTGGGTTCCCTTTTCCATGTATTACTGCCAAAACATTCTGCTGCTCCTTTTTACTAACTTCTCTTTCGCGATTGTTATATACCTTCCAAGCAACCTTCCTTAAGCCTCTCCAGAAACGCAGTGGGAGATTCCTTCTTTTCCTGTCGAACCTCATATAGTTTGGACTAATTTATGGTTTTGGGCACAGCGTTCTGAACTCCTATTTGGATCCACTCTTGATATTTCCGTAATTTCCTCATATGGCACAATAAATTAGGGTCCCAATTTGGATCCTCAATTGGGCAATTCACAACTAAATTCCCTGTTACTATATCCTCTCTTGCCCTCTCTTTGGCCGCCTTAAGTACCATTTCTTTTTCAGTAGAATCCATCAGAGTATCTAATACTACTTGTATGTCATTCCAGTCAGGATTTTGAGTTTTTATATCCATTTTTACTACGCGTGCCACTTTATCAGGATTTTCTCCATAAGTTCCGGCTGACTGTTTCCAAATTACTAAGTCTGCCGGGGAAAAAGGCACTTTTACAAATACTGGCCCTTCCACTCCGACACCTTGTCGCAAGGGGGCAATCACAGTCTGTTTTTGTTTGCTTATGCCATCTCTATGCACAACTGGAGCGAGCTTTGCCCGACCCCGGTTTCTATGGGCTGTTGGGGTCACTGATTCATTACCATTGCTATCTTTTTCACTTGCATACCTCTTTCTCCTTTCTATCACACTTTGGTTTTGCTCATCTTTCGAGGAAGAGGGATCAGGTGATGATGGGAGAGGACGATAAGGAGGGAAAGGTGTACTAGATGAGACAGGTTCAGGGGTAGGTGGGTGAGGAGCAGGTAGTGGGATAGGGACAGATGAAACAGGTGGGATAGGGTTAGGTTCTCTTGTTCCTATTGGAGCTACTTGTAAATCAATATCTGTATAATTTTCTCTACTCAAGCTTTCTCTTAATGCCAAGTGTTCTAAACAACGTTCCTCACAAACCCCACACTTTGCAGATGTTTAACCACTAATAATCCACATTCATCCTGCCATTCTGGCTTTCCCCGTAAGTAGAAAAACAGATCAACATATGGTACTTCATCCCATTTTCCTTCTTGTTTAAAAAGCAACATCAACCATGAAATAGTGTTATATTGCAGAGTACCATATTTTGGCCATTTTTCGCCATTCTCCAAGGCATATTTTGGCCACCATGAATTACAATAATCAATCAACTTAGTTTTACATAATTCTTCCCCAAAATTACCCTGTTTCCAATGTGTTAATAAGCGCCCCAAAGGAGAATTTTGCCGGATAGGGGTGTTACTGCCCAAAATCCCTTTAAGTTTCTCCATTTCAAATACACCACAAATGCCGAACCCGCAACACTTTCGCGATTGTCTTACGGAACGGCGCCTAGGCTTACACCAACAGGAATTCCTTTAGCCCAACCAAGCGTAGCTTTTGCTGCGTCTTATTGGCAGGCATCCAAACCAAAGTAAAAAGCACCTTACCTTTCTCCCGGGGATGTTTGTGAGCGGCGGAAGCGGTCGCGGCCGATGGGCTCCCCAAGAATCCCTCGGTGCCGGCTGGACCGTGATCGAGTCGCGAACTCGCTCAGCAGCACCCACAAGTGTCCAATCTGGGGGTCCCAAAATGTTAACGTTCAAAAACATAATCACGGGGGATTTTATGCGGTGCTTTTTATTAAGAGCTCTGAGTGTCAGGGGTATATTCAACCCAAATCTAACTCTGACCAAACATCCAAAATGATCATGTTTTATACTCTATCATTACATAACTTTCATGTTAAATATTAAACTTCTATTGTTCTATTGTATACATAAATTTAGCCCCTCTCTGAATTTCCAAAATAGTTTCTCATTATTCTTCTTATGGTTATATAATAATTATATTTAATTACTAAACAATCATCACATCTAACAATTATATAATTTATCATACTGCTTACGCAGGTGCAGTTGATCTGGGAAAGCACGAAACGTAACATTTTAGATTCTATCTTTAACTTTTTCCAGGGCTCCACTATCATTTTCATAGATGGTGGATCCTTTTCACATAGTAGAGAAGAACCAGAGAAAGAAAAAAATAATTCCAAGAGCAGCGGGGACGACCCAGACTGGACACCAGGAGAAAGGAATTTCCCTGCCAGAGCAGGGCTGTGGTGCAGCACATCCCCCAGAAGGAGCCTGGAGCAGCCCAAGGCTTTGTGTGGGCAGGCAGGAGGCAGAGCTGTCAGCAAAGAAAGGGCCCAGCCAGGTGGGGCAGCCAGGGGATGCCGACAGCCTGAAGGGACAGAGACACAAGTTTGCTCAGCATCAGAGACACCTTTTCCATGCTTGTCACCATCTGTCATCAATGCCACCAGTGTTCTGCTCTGCCTGGAACCTGGGGAGACTTTCTCAGTCCTGTTCCTCAGATGGATCTATTTAAAGTATGAGAAACTTCAGTGTTGCACTCTCTTTTTGAGTCCTTGAGAAGTTTTTTGAGCACACTCTGAGGGACTGAGTCTGATGCAAAGAGCACCAAAGCCCCAGAGGGTCATTAAAGTCCCTGTGCTGTGTCTGTGCTGCTGAGCTGGGCCAGGGTCCTGGCCCAGAGGCAGCTCCTGGCAAGGGCAGCGCTGCAGAGAGAAAGCTCTGGCCAGGAGCAGCTCCTGTGCACAGCCCAGCAGGGCTGGGACGCTGCCAGGGCCCCTCAGGGACACCAGCAGGGCACAGACAGAGCTCACAGGGGCTCAGCACTGGCAGGGGCTGTGGCATGTCCCAGAGGGGGCTGTGTCACAGCAGCTCCTCTGGAGCTGTGTCATAGAGGCACAGAGCAGCTGTGATGTCAGCAAGGGGCTGTGTGACAGCACAGAGTGGGCTGTGTGAGGTCACAGATTGGGCTCTGACATCACAGAGTTTGTTGTGTGAGGTCATTGAGCAGATACAGCAACATGGAGGGGATTGTGGGACATCATAGAGCAAGCTGTGACACCATGGCATGGCTGTATGGCATCATGGAGCAGGCTGTGATGTCAAAGTGTTTGTTGTGACATTACAGAGTGGCAGTATGAAATCACAGAGAGGGTTTTGTGACATCACTGAAGGGATTGTTACATCACAGAGCTGGCTGTGATGTCATGGAGTAGGATGTGATGCCACAGTGCAGACTCTGCCATCATAGAGGGTGGTTCTGTGACACCAGAGTGGGTTGTGACATCACTGAGTGACTAAGTAACATCACAGAACTGGCTGTGACATCACAAAACAGACTATGATGTCACAGTGTGACTGTGTGATATCAGAGAGTCTTCTGTGACATCACAGAGTGACACAGACATATTTTATGAAAGATCCTTTGCCAGGATTTTTCTCCTGAGAAGCTGAGAGGCTTTAGAAACAAAATGTAAACAATAATTATCTGTTGCTGCGGAATGCAACTGATACATCTTTGATTGGTCTCATGTGGCTGTTTCTAATTAATGGCCAATCACAGGACTGTCTCGGACTCTCTGGTCAGTCACAAGATTTTATAATCATTCCATTCCTTTCTACTCCTTGCTAGCCTTCTGATGAATTACTTTCTTCTATTCTTTAAGTATAGTTTTAATATATAATTTTCTTTTAATATAATATATATAATAAAATAATAAATCAGCCTTTTGAAACATGGAGTCAAGATTCTCTTCTTTTCCCTTGTCCTGGGACACCTGTGAACACCACCAAATCAGAGCAGCGGTATCACATCACAGGGTGACATCTCAGAGTTGGCTCTGTGACATCACAGGAGGCAGTGTGACATCACAGAGGGCTGTGTTACATCACAGGGGCTGTGTGAGGTCACTGGGGAGGTCACTCTGCCCCGGCCCCCCTCACAGTTCCCCCCAGAGCAGTCCAACCCTGCCCGTTCACAGCGGGGTCCCCTGTCCCCCCAGGTCCCCCCACCCCTGGCTCCGCAGCCTCCCGCAGAGGATGTTCCATGAGATTGACCCCAGAGCCTGACACGGTGATGGGGCGCTGCGGCCCTGGGGGTGACACAGGGGGACAGGGACCCCCTGGCAGCATCCCTGTGTCCCCCAGGGCCAGAGCCTGGGCTAGGGCTCCTTCACCCTGGTATGAACAAGGGCTTGAGAGCGCTGAAAAAGTCCCCAGCAAGGGATCAGCCAAAACCAGATTTAATATTAAGGGACAGCATGGCAAAGTTCCTTGGTAAGAATCACTCTGCTCCTGACTGGACACTTCAGGCACACCAAGGAAACAAGGAACAACAAAACCAAACCAAATCCAGGCAATCAAACCAGAAATTACCCGAGAACTGCCTCTGTGTGTGTGTGTGTGTGTGTGTGTGTGTGTGTGTGTGTGACACAAGGAAAGTGAGGGCAAGGATAAAAGGAATACGGCCTTAAAGCTTAACAGAGCTCAAACTTAACAGGACTTAACATAAACTTGACTGATACTTTAAACTTGACAATTTAACAAAAGAACAGCACTTAACAGTATTTAACCTAACATTTAACTTATGACTTTGCAATTCAACAGAGAAATGACATTTAACAGTATTTAACTTAGCTAATAACTTAAACTTAACAACTTAGCAAAAGAGCAACTCTTAGCAGCATTTAACTTAGATTAGACCTTGTGACTTTACCTTCCTTACAGGCATGACTGACTCAGCTATCCAAGGCACTCAAACCCCTCAGAGAGCAGCATTTCTGCCATGATTCCCCAGCACAGGCACTCCTCTGTGCACACAGAAACTAAGAGTCAGTTGTCGAGATCCGCCTGAGTGAATGGGTGACGGATGATTTTTTTGGTGCAAAATAACCAACAAGGCACAGGGGGTTTGCAGTAACAAATCAACAAAATGCAATTTTATTGATAATAACCACAGCTGAATAAGCATTTGATTAGGGAATCTAGGGAAGAAAAGGGTAAGACAAGGGAAGAGGGAGGAAAGAAGGTCAGGAGGGGTATAGCTACCGAAACATGTCATTGTCCTTTGGGGGTCCAGCCGTCGAAGCTCACTGGTGCATGTCCCAGGGAGATCTCAAAGCACGGTCAGATTGCACCCCAAAATATACTGGTTTTTGTTGGGGGAAGGGTGGCCGAAATAAGGTTTCCAAGGAGGGGAAAAGAATAGGAACAAAAGGAGGGGGTGCTTATTCCATTGTTTTCATGGCCGAATGCTTCGCAGGTACATTTATTCTGGGCAGTTTTCCCCCTTCATGCACACACCCCCCCCCGAGCTGGGGGGGTTCAGTCCCAGGGGGTGCCAAGGGGGTGCCAGGGGGGTGCCAGGGGGTAGCCAAGGGGGTTTTTCTTGTCTTGTCTTGGTTCCTTGAAGAAGAGGCTCACCTCTCTATTTGTCTGTCACAGTGGTTGAAGACAGGCAAAAGGGGTCTTCCCTTGGAGAGGGGGAACCACTCCAGAGCTCAGACCAGCCAGGTCAGGAGGTAGGGAGAAAGTCCAGATCCATTGTTCAGAAAGGGCAGCATGCCCCTTTCGAGTACAGCATGGCATGTTCTGCAAACACCACCTGTGAACACACTGAATAAGCATAATACTTTCTTTCCCAACTGGCTCAACAGTTTTTAACCTTTCAGTGTCTTTTCTCTTCATGACAGTTGTGAGGCAAAAATGAAAGATTTTCGGACAGACCCTCACCTTCAGTGCAAGGCACCTGTGAGAAATTCCCCTGAAGGCAGGAAATGTTCCCTGTGGATGCTTTGGCATCTACCCAGTGGGCGAAGGGTTGAGCCTGGAGGAATGGGGGGATCAGCCCAGGCTCCGTCCTTGTTCAGGATCCCTGAGTGCAGCAAATGGGAGAGTTCCTGGCTGGGAGAGGCCCCACTCAGAGGGAGTCGCTAGCCCAGGAGTGTCACTATAGGACACGAAAGAACACAAGCTCACCTCGTTGTTCTCAAGGTGAAGTAAAAAGGGCAAGTTTATTTTCTGACTTCAACATTTACAGTTTTCCAAAAGTGACAGTGGATTGGAGGGTCACTGTCCCATCTCTTCAATGACACTGGAGAAACCAACAGTGCATCAACCATCTCCTCCTCCATAAAGGAATGCAAAACAATGAGTTATTTACAGAAAGTGTGTGAGAAAGTTCACTACAAGAATGTCAACATCAGAAGGCTTAGAAAATCTTAAAATACCAGGGCGACATCTCACCCTTTTCCATTTAAAAAAGAAAAAAAGAAAATGAACAATATGAAAAAGAAAACATGAACAATGTTCAGTGCCCGCTTGCGGAGGAATCATCAGAGTGATCACTCTCATCATCTGCATCTGACAATTCACCCGCTTGATGCCTTTCAGGTTGGTCACGGTTTCCATCTTGCTCGTCGGCTGGATTCTGTCTCTGCGGTCGCAGGTCAGGGCAAACACACTTCGAAGGTACCCAGCATACCCCAGTATCTGTGGATACACAAACATACCTGCGCCCCAAAGCGATAAGGTCATAGGGACCTTCCCACTGTTTGGTGAATAAATTCCACACCCGAACCTTCGCTTGATGCTGATATGCCTTGTCCGCAGCCTGCAACGAGAGATGGTGATTCAAAGTGACAGGATTATTTGAGTTCTGTGGCACTGTGAGATGATTGACTGTGCACAAAACTTTTGCCAACTGACTGTGCGGGGTTTCATCCTGCATTCCCCGTTTTTGTTTTTGAAGAACTCGCTTCAGAGTACCATGAGTGCCTTCTACAATACCTTGACCAGTCGGAGAATGAGGGATACAAAACTTTTGCGAGACACCCCACAACTGCAGGAACTGCCACACCATTTGCGATGCGCAAGCAGGACCTGCAGAAGGTACGCCCAGAACGGCAAAGGCCTGCCTCCAGTGGGCAAGGACATCATGAGCCTTCTCCCCAGTGTGAGCCAAAGCCCACATCGCAGAGGAGAATGTGTCCACAGTGACATGCACATACTTGAGCCGGCCAAACTCGGCAACCTGGGTGACATTGGTCTGCCAAAGCTCCAAGGCCCTAAGGCCTCTGGGATTTACCCCTGCTGGCAAAGGCGAAGCAAGTGCATGGCAGTCATCACATGACTCAACAATGTCACGAGCCTCAGCTGGCGTCAGCTGAAACTGCTTCTGCAGGGTATGTGCATTTTGGTGGAAAAACCCATGGGATGCCTTGGCCTGCGCGAGTGTATCAGGCTGAGGCGCTACCCATGCTGGGTTAGCCAACTTGTCAGCCCTCACATTACCTTCCACTATAAAGCCTGGCAAACTGGTGTGACTACTCACATGCAGAACATAGAATGCATGAACCCAGGCCTGAATGGCACACCACAAGGTCTTCAGTAAATGAAACAAGGCAGGATTACCGACCTCCTTCAAAACCAAATGACCCAACTGGTGTGCAATATCAGCCACATGGGCGGAATCCGTGACCAAGTTGAAAGGTTCCTGGGAAAATTTCTCAAATGCCATGACAGCAGCCCTCAGTTACAACCAATTGGGCTGACCCATCCTCATGGCCTTCCAGAATCTGCCACTCAGATCCGTCCCTCCAGGTAACAATGGCTTTTCCTGTTTTCCCTGAACCATCAGTGAAGACGGTGGGTCCTTGCACAGGCTCCTGACTATTCTTGGGCTGCAAAGAAATTTGTGTGGATTTCGCCATATGCAGTAGCCAATGACTGGGCAGATGATAAATGACCTGCCCTGAAAAATTTTCCAGAGCACTCTGCAGGGACACACCGTTTGCAAAGCTCCAGTCAAAATCCTCCCGTTGCACCAGGAGTATGATCTTTGCGGGATCCACACCCATCAATTGCAAACACCATTGCCGGCATTTGATTATCAAGCGAGCAATCAGCTCAAACAATGCAGATGCCGTCTTCTGTGGCTGATGGGACAGGAAAACCCATTCCAACACATGCAAGGAATCAGACCATTTTTCACTCCATTGGCCAATGATGCCCATGGGATACGAATCCAGAGTGGTGATGAACACAGTGACATCAACGGAGGGATCAATGCGATAACCTTGGCAAGCATTGAAACAGTTTGCTGAACCACCTCCAACGCCTTAAGTGCCTCAGGGGTCAGTGTGCGAGGTGACTTTAGATCAGAGTCTCCTTTCAACAAATCAGACAGAGGAGACAGCTGTGCATCGGTTAGCCCCAAGTACGGACGTAACCAAGTGATGACACCTACCAATTTCTGAGCATCATTCAGTGTCTTCACAGAATGCACAAATTGCACCTCCTGGTGACAGATCGTCCATTCCAGAATTTTGACCTCCAAGTTCTTCCAAGGTGGTTGTTTTTGAACCTTTTCTGGAGCCACCTGTAGTCCATGAGCATGCAAAGCATTGAGCAACCAAGGCTGAATCCTCAGCAGCTCATCCTGGGTGGACACGGCCACCAAAATGTTGTCCCATATAATGATACAGAAGTACATCAGGAAACTGCTTGTCAACTCCACACAAGGCACAGGCCACATACCACTGGCATATGCAGGAGAATTGTGCGTGCCCTGGGGCAATGTCCTCCATTGATATCTCTGTGCAGGTTCAGTCTCGTTAATCGCTGGCACTGAGAAGGCAAACTTCGATCTGTCATCGGGATGCAAAGGAATCGTAAAGAAACAATCCTTCAGATCCACAATGAGGACTGGCCAGTCTGCGGTAAGCATGGTAGGCGATGGCATGCCCGCCTGCAATGTTCCCATGCCCATCACGGCATTAACCTTACGGAGGTCTTGCAACAACCTCCATTTCCCAGATTTCCTTTTGATGCAGAAGAACGGAGTGTTCCAGGGAATGGCAGAAGGCTCCAGATGACCCTGGTCCAACTGTTCCTGCACCAGATTCTGAAGGGCGACCAATTTATCTTGAGGGAGGGGCCACTGCTTCTCCCAGACAGGCTTGTCCAGCAGCCACCGTATAGGAGGTGCAGGACACTCTGCGCCCTTCATCGCAGTGGCCCACATCAAAAATCTGTCTCGATGTGGACCCCCCAGACAGACAGAACATCCCTCCCCCAGAGGTTGGGAGGAGTTGAAGTAACATGAGGCCTAACCCAGGCCGTCTGTCCCTCTGGGTTCATGAGCAGCACGGGCCGCAGGCTCACGTAGCATTGTGCCGTCCCTCCCAGGCCCACAACAGACGTCTCCACTGGATCCAGGGGCCACTCCAAGGGCCAGGCAGCAAGTGAGAGAATCAGGATGTCAGCACCGCTGTCAAGAAGCCTGCAGAGGTGGATCTCCGACGGCGTCGCACCAGGAACAGACAGGGTACACAGCATCTCGGAACGGTCCTTGGTCAGGACCGCAGTCCAATGAACTTGAGGCAGCCCAGTGGATCCAAAGCCACCAGCTCCACACAACTGGTCAACTGACCTGCGAACAGAGGACTTAAAAGGCACAAGTTGAGCAAGTTGTGTCCCTTTCGGGATCATGATGGGAGGGGGTGGGTGTGGAGACCATGGCACAAATCTGCCCTGTGAAATCTGCATCAATGAGCCCCAGGTGCACAGTGATGCCCTGAAGGGTGGCACTAGACCTCCCCATAAGGAGAGCACTCATGCCCCCACCCAAGGGATCAAAGGCATCCAGGAGAGCCTTGTGTATTTTACAAGATTCTAAGACAACTGTTGCTGCGGTGCAGACATCCACACCTGCTGATCCATGGGTGCTGGCTGCAAGCTGGCAAAGGAGACCTCCATTGGCTTCTGGGTGTGGAGAGAAGCTTGTGTCTGGGCATGTCCCTGCTGCACGCTCCGCTTCACGTTTCCTGAGTCCGGTAAACCCTGGCCATTAACGTGAACAGTCGCCTTGCAGATAATGGACAAGTGATTCGGCCTACCACACTGACCGCACAAGAACATGGGGAATTTGACCTTCTGTGCTTTCTTCCCCTGCTTCTTGCCAGCCTGCGCAGTCCCCTGCTGTGGCCACCTGCCCTGCGGTGCCGTCCAGACTGGCTGCACAGCAGCAGCCACAGCAGCCAACTTCCGACCCGAGAGGATGATGTCCGCACAGGCCTCTGCCATCTGGGAGACAGCAGGAAAACCAGGCACAGCCGCTATGACCCTCCTACAAGCATCATTGCAATTACACCTCACAAGGTCTAAAATCACAATCCTCTTTGCCACAGGATCAGGCACCTGCCTCTCCACAGATGCAGCCTTGCTGCAAATGCCATGAAAGGATCATCAAATCATCCCCCTGGACAATGGTCGCAAATGGCTACCTCGGAGCCATTCCAGGGTCTGAACAATCGCTGCCATGCCCAATGTGTGGCACTGGTCAAGCACAAGGGGATCGAATCCACTCTGCCCCTGAGTATTTTCATAAATCCCTGTTCCCAACAGCATGTCAGTGACATCCACACGTCTGGGGTCCTGTGGCCCCAGCACAACATTTTGCACCACCGCATCGGCTGCCAAATGAGACCACTTGGTCTCAAAAACATCAAACTGCACAGGGTCAAAAAGACAGGATGCCACACGACGGAGGTCATGAGGCGTCAGCACGTCCATAGCAACCCTCCGGAGAGTCTGCATAACCTCAGCAGACCCCAAACCATGCTGAGCAACCGCATCACGGACTTCCCCCTCCAGCTTATACGAAAGGGGTTGATGGGTGTTATGAGTAACACCCCTGAGCACAGGGAAAGCCTGGGAAGCCCCTGGCAAAGCCACAGCACCTGCTGTGTCCCGGTCCTTGGGCCCCAGAGGGACAAGAGTAGATGATCGACTGGGAGGCAGGTCAACACCACTCACCCCTGCACCCCCTGCAGCACCGGCAGAGCCAGAGGACCCCACTCTGCAACCCTGCAGATGTCGTGAGGAGGCAGGCTCAGACATCTCATCGGTTTTAGTATTGGCTTCTCGCCAGAAACATACAGGGTTCCTCAGACACACAGTCACCTGGCATGAGGGAAACATCCACAAATTCAACGAGGAGGTGCCACGGCCCCGGGAACCCACTAGCCTCTCGCTGGCCGTGTCAGCATTCGCACTAAAGGTAAATACCTCAGCACCCTGTCGAACTGCAGACGCAGCAGGGGGCGCCTTGGCAGGCACAGGTGCCAGCACAGCCTGCAAACCCAGTGTGGACTGGGATGAGACCAGCGCGGGGCCCCCAGCCCCCAACATGGGGGAGGAGGGAGATGCCGTAAGAGGCGGGACCCGCGGAGCCACATCACTGCAGAGCAGCACAAGGGAGACTGGCACAGCCCCTATCAGTGTCCATCCTGAACCGCAAGACTCCACAGTGGGCACTGCCCCAGCCGAGTCGAGTGGGGCGGGCTGCCTGCCCACCAGAGTGGGGCCAGACGGAACACTGTCCATGGCCCCACACCCCCATGGCTTCCATTGACTGTGCATCCCTGGCAGACTGCACAGACTCAGAGATGGGTTAAGCCACCCTCCCCACCAATGAGCCCAACTCGAAGGCGGTTGGACCTGCTCCTGCCGTGCTCAGGGGGAACGTTGTGGAAACACCGCAGTTTGGACAAAGAGTTGTCACCGAATCAGACTCAATCCGAGGCAGAGGCTGATCCTCAAAGGCCGGGAAGGCATAAAGAGAGGACAGCATGCCCTCCGCCCTGCTGCCCACACAGGGCGAGGCAAGGATGACCTGCCGAATCCACAGAGCCATCCCCCAGTTGGACCTGTTCCCCAAAACACCGTCCTAGGTCCAGGGGGAGGGCTCCACATCACACAGAAACTCAAACTCTCCCTCGTCCACGTCCGAGACAGGAGTGCATCCCTGGGAAATCTGAGAGGTGCAAGAACCAGACCCCTGCCAAAGCTCCTCACACTTCTTCCACTACATCAGCAGCGATCCCACTTCTACAGTGCAATCATCAAAGAGGGCCTGCATGAGGCGGACCCCCATGAGAAACCGCGCCTCCCTGGAGAACACCTTCGCAGGGTCCGAAAAGAGCTCTCTCTCTCGGGCCCACAGAAACAATCTCTCAAAATCATCCCAGGAAACAGAAACCTGTTTCCACTCCAGGACCCCTGTCCAGACATCCAAAATGAGGGAATCCTCCTTGAAACCCACAGCGGTTGCCATTACCCCAAGAGCAGCAGACAAAGCACCAAAGAGGGGGAACAATACAACCTCACCGACAATTTGCGCTCTGTCTCAGCCTGGGCTGCAGTACACTTAGGCGGTCACCAGATCTCACTGTAGAACACAAAAGAACAGAAGCACACACCACTGTTCTCAAGGTGAAGGAAAAAGGGATATTTTATTTTCTGACTCCAACATTTATAGTTTTACAAAAGTGACAGCGGATTGGAAGGTGACAGTGCCACCTCTTCAATGACACTGATCAAAATAACAGCCCTTCAACGCTCTCCTCCTCCATAAAGGAATGCAAAATAATGAGTTATTTACAGAAAGTGGTTGAGAAAGTTTGCTACAAGAATGTCAACATCAGAAGACTTAGAAAATCTTAAAAATCAGGGTGACACAAGTCTGGCTAGACGTGGTCTCTGGTGACTGCCTCTCTGGTGACTGCCCCTGCACCACTGGGGCTCACTTGTTTCCTTCCTATGGAGACCATTGTGACACTGCGGAGCATTGTGGATCCAATGGGCCATGGTGACACTGCAAGCCCTTTTGGAACCTGTTACACTGTTGGGCCTTAAGGAACCAAGAGGAACATTGTGACCCTGCAGGGTACCACGGATCCAAGGGGGCACTGTGACACTGTGGGGCCTTGTGGAACCAAGAATATCTTTGTGGCTCTGTTGGGCCCCATGGTCCAAAGGGACCAATGTGAAGCAGCAGGGCTTTGTGGAACCAAGAGGCCATTGCTGCATTTCAGGGCCTCGTGGAGCCAAAGGGCTGTTGTGATCTTGCAGGGCACTGTGGATCAATGCAGAGCATTGTGGCATTACAAGGCCCCATGGAATCATGGAGACCATTGTGATCCTGCAGGACCTCAAGGAGGGTAGGGGCCATTGTGACACTGTGGGAAGTTGTGGAAACAAGGGAATCATTGTTGCACTACTGGGCCCCAATGGAACCAAGGGGCCATTGGACACCCAAAGTCCATTATGGCACTGTGCGGCCTTGGGCTTGTGGAACCATGGAGACCATTAAGATCCTTTAAGGACTTGTGTAGCCAAGGGGCCATTATGACACCTTAGGGCCTCATGGAAGCAAGGAGCCATTGTGACACTGCAGGGCCCTGAGGAAGCAAGGGAACATGAAATATGTGTGGCTGCCTTGGTCTCTCAGGAGTCACCTGAATGGTCTGGCTGACCTTGGAATGTGGAAGGCCGCTCCCATCTGCCCCTGAAACACTGGGGCTCTGGGCTCTTCTTTTTATGGAAAAGAACTGTCCATTTTTTCCAGGCATGCATGGCCAAAATTTGGATTCCACTTCCAAATTTCTGTGTATCCAAGGATTGCTGCCAGACAAAAGTTGCCAGGACAGACAAGTCTGGCTGGTCTTTGACTCCTGAAGGGTACCACTCACCTGTTTTCCAAACATTGGAAAGAGCTCTGTGCTTTTCTTTTTATGAAAAAACCCCATCCCTCTTCTCCATGCACAAATGTTTTAAATTAGGACTCCACATCCATAATTTCAAATATCCAAGGGTTGCTCCAAGCAAACCTGCCAGGACAGACAGGTCAGGCTTGCCTTGGCCTCTGGTGGTTGCTGTTCATCAGCTCCTGAAACATGGGGGCTCTGTGGTTTCCTTTGCATGGAGACCAAAGTGACATTTGTTAGCCTTGTGAAATGAAGGAGCCATAGCCTTGTGAAATGAAGGAGCCATTGTGGCACTGCAGAGCACCATGGATCCAAGGGACCATTGTGACACTGCAGAGCCTCGTGGAACCAAGGACATCATTGTGGCTCTGTTGGGCCACATGGTCCCAAGGGGCCAGAGCAAAGCAGCGGTGTGGGAGTTAGCCTGGCTGTAACTCAGAGTCAGCCAGATTTTACCCCAGAAGACCTGGGCGCAAGTTTGAAGCCCTGGGAATCATTTGTTTAACCTAGGGTGAGCTTGAGAGTTCCCTCATATGCCTTTAGTGTTGTTATGCTAAGTTGTCCAAGTTCTCCTCCCCTATTTGTTACTTGTTTCCCCTCTTTGGTTTTTGTTCTAGAGTGTTCTACCCCCAAGTGTATACATTGTTGCTTCACCTTTATCTCAGATATTTGGATCCCACACCCCTCATGCTGTGCTCGACTTCTCCATGTTTATTGTTTTTCACCCTGTTACTAAAGTTTTTTTTGGTAACTCCATTGATCCTGCTTGTAGGAGCATCGGGGGGTAGGACGGTTGGGATGGATGGAGATAGATCTCTGAAGCCAGGTCTTGAACTTGTGGTTTATTGCAAAGGGTGTGTGTCAGGACCCAGGACATCCCTCTGGCTGTCCTGAGCACCAAGACCCCTGCCAGGGGTCTCAAAGACCCTGGCACAGAGTCCAAAATGCCTGTGGTTTTGATTATGACCCATGGAGGAGCAAATTACCAACATTGTATGAAGGTCAGCAGGGCACAAGAGGTTAAGTAGAATATCAGTGAAGTTAGCACAGGGGAGAAAAGTAGATTTTAGAATTTTTGGTATGGGGGTTCAGGAGGCAGGATGGAGGGAACTGGGTGTATCCAGCCTTTCTCCTTCTTCTTCTTGGCCTCCGTCTTCTGCTGTGATGTTGGCACTTAGAGATTGCTTTAGAGCAGAAGCTCACTGTCTAACATAGGTGATAGGTTTTGGAAAGTAATTGTAAACATTGTACATGTAGTTTTTAGTATAAAGACATAACACTGCCCCGGGGGCAGGCAGAATGCCTCGGACTGTCTTGCTGAGTTGACCTCGGCAGGGCAGGAGAAAAGTTTTTACAGATAACATAAAATAAACAACCTCAAGATGGAGAAATTAAGAGCCCTGACTCCTTCTTCAAGCGCTGGGCTAGGAAAAGAAACTTTTGAACTTTTCTCAGGGTCAATCTGACCAGCTAGAGATCCCAACAGTTGTGGGTGCAGGGGCCTTGTTTGGAGCTGCCAGCCACAGCTTGGAGCAGGCCCAAAAGAGGAGCTCAAAAGAGGCGCCCAAAATGGATGTCCAAAAGAGGAGAGGAGTTCTCGTTACAATACAATAAATCTTCTTGTGTGACGCATATTCTAATTTTCACTAACCACTCTAGTACAAGATACAAATCTTACGGCATTTACATACAGCCTATAAGAAACTTTACGTTGCCATACTATGTTATATTTTAAACCCTAAAAACTACTCTTTGGACCCCTTCTGCCAAGCTAGCAGGGTCTGCTCTGACCCTTGGACCTGTCTGCAAGCAGAAGGAATTGTTTCATCAAAAGAAGATTACCTTCAGCCGGCCATACCATTGTTTTCCAGTTGTTCAGTAACTAAGGCTTGGTATCTAAAAGCTTGCTTTCATTTCAATCTCACTTACAATTTCTCTATTCTCAAAATCTTTTGCCAGGCAATCATATTTATAAGACTTTCCTGTTTCATCTTCCCCAGCATCTGCTCCTTTTCATTTTCACCACCCTTGCCCTGAAGTTGGGGAACCAGAAAGGTTTGTCAGAGCCACCCTCATTGTGACATTTGGTGCACAAACAGGGACCCTGACATTCAGTCATGTCAGCTGGGGTTACCTGATGGATAGGCCAGTGCTCCCTGGGATTTTGGATTGTGCCAGGCCAGCAGATTCATCATTGCTTCGAGTGACCTCAGCCAGGATCCACAAGGGACAATGACAGTTTCAGCTGCGTAGGATTGCAGGTGGGTTTGGGGAAATACAGGACAATTAATGCCCATTTTGCTACTGTGTTTTTACAATTCACATTCACATCCCATAACTGATTTAGGCTGTTCCAGTGGCTGTTCCACCTAAGGCGGAGAAAGAGAAAAATGGGTAGCCGGATGTCCAAAGCAGAAAGGTGCGTATATGGATGCTTTAAGTTAATTCTCACTAATCATGACCAAATATCTTCAAAGAACAAATTAAAATCAATCATGAAGTGAATCATTAAAAATTTTCCAGATGTCCCTCACCCTGATCGTCTTCCCTCCATCTTGGCTGCTCCACTTCCTGCTACCACAACCTTCTCTTCCACCCTGAATGAACCTCCAGACTCCACCCCCACAACCACAGGTTATGCCTCCACAGTCAATCACTCCCCCACTACCCTGGGCCATGCCTCCAGAAGGCCAGCCTGGAAGTCTGCCATCCTAGGTCAAGGCCCTTCCTCCCCAACACTTGACGCCTTTTGCATCACCCTCTGGCAACAATATAACCCTATGTTCAAGGTACTAAAACCCAACTGTCACACTATTTCTAATCCAAATGTTTCTCCTCCAAGTCATTCTTCCTCCCCAGAAGACAGTTTGTACTCCTCAGAGCCACCTTGCCCCTCAACCCCAGAAGATCCCTGGGAAAGTAAGAAGACTGGCATATAGTCTCAAAATTCCTCATTGCCCCTGTATGTTATAAAAGAAGGGGGCAGAATCCCAGGTATCAGCCATTGGTTTATGGGGAAATCAAGGATCTGTGTAGGGCAGCTAAAGACCATGGGAAGGACTTACTGTCTTTTAATGGCCTAATGAGGGCCATGTTTACAGCACATGTCTTAACCCCCTATGATTTAAAATGTATTATGACCATGTTGCTGTCACCTACAGAATACACCCTGTGGGAAGGGGGATGGAAGTGTTTACTAAATCAATAATAGCAGACAATGCTAATAATGAGGCAAGATCTGAATTGACAATCAACCATCTAGCTGGAGAAGGACAACACAGCCTACCAGATGATCAAGCAGCAGGTATCCCCAGAGAAGTATTGGATGATATCAAAGAGATGGCTTTGCAAGCTTTAATCCAGGTATCGGATGGTAGCACCCTCAATATGGACTACCTTGGGTGGCTGCAGCTAAAGCTTTAGGACAATTAGACCATCTTGGGTGCCTGTTAAGTAAGCAAAACAATGCTGCCTCCCTCACATTGAGTTGGCCGCTCTCAGACATAGAGACCATCAGACATGCCACCTTGCAGAACAGTGACAGAGTTTTTACTGCGGGCACATGTGGCATGGCCGTGTAGACTCTGAGGACATGTGTTGCATGAACCTCTCCATCCACAGTGAGTCAATCCACAAGAGCATTCAGGTACTGAAGGAAGGGTTCAAGAAGCTTTAAGTAGAAAACAAAGACTGGGTCAATAAACTCTTCCAATCCAAGGGACTAAAGGGTTGGATGATGTCTAGCTTAAACAGACTATTAATTTTCTTACTGCTGTATTGTTAATTGTCCCATGCTTGTTTGGATGCTTTTAGAAAGTCTTACAAAATTATTTCAGTTCCATCTTTGTTGTAAAACAGAAAGGGGGAAGATACCCAACACAAGCTCCTCATGGACCCCTTGGAGGAGAGAATTGGAGACCAGGATGGCACAAAAACCTCTCAGAGACACAGCGTGGGAAGGAAAATTCTTAAAAGTACCTAAAAGTATTCTTAAATCCATAAAGTATCTTAAAAACCTTGAGTTTCTCAAGGCATTAATGAGCCCCACTGAGTGTCAGTACAAAGCTCTCAAGGGATTCCTTAAAGCAGATAACTGGGGCCTTGAGAGCACAAACCTCTCACAGAGTCTGTATCAAAAGGGAAACACCAAGTACCTTCAAACAACTGAAGTACCTTGAAGCATTAATGAGCCACAATGAGTGTTGTTACTGACAAAGCCTCTCCAGGGACTAATTACAGCAGATAATTGCAGGCCATGATTGCACAAACCTCTCAGAGACTGCAAGGCAAAAGCAAAACCCAAAGTCCTTTGAAAAACCTGCAGTCCCTGCAGGGAGAATGAAGGAGCCCCCAGGGCCATTCCTGAGCAAGGCTCCCCAGGGACTCCTTCTAGCAGATCCTTGAGGCCACTGGGATGTGGGCTAGGGAGGGATGCTGAGGGCAGGACAAGGGCCTGACAGTGCCCAGCCTGGCTGGGGCTGTGCCAGGAGGCCCCAGTGCCTCAGGACAAGGTGTCTCCTCACAGCCCTTGGTGGCACAGACCCTGCTGTGCCCCAGGGCACCAAGACTTGACTTCTCTTTGTCCCCACCTGTCATCACTGCCTCCATTTCTCTGCTCTGCCTGGGGCCTGGGGACACTTTCTCAGTCATGTCCCTCTCTGGGACCTATTAAAAGTCCAAGAAAGTTTCAAGTGTGATTCTGACTTGGAGCTCTGGAGAGGTTTCTTCAGCTCCCTCTCAGGGACTGATGTTCAGGACCTGGCACAAAGTCCCAGAGGGTCATTAAAGTCCTTATGCTGTGTCTGTGCTGATGAGATGGGCTGGGCTCCTGGCACAGAGGCAGCTCCTGGTAACCAAGAAGAGCTTCAAAAGCACATTTCTCTCGATGAGCAGCTCTTCTACCAGCCTAGCAGGGCTGGGGCACTGCCCGCAGCCACCCCGGGCACAGCACAGAGGCACAGAGAACTTCAATCAGTCAGGGCTGGGAAGGTGCTGAGAAGTGCCTGGAGCACAATCACTGCCAGCCCTTGGCACAGGAACCTCTGGCTGCAGGACAATGCAGCTGCAGCTCCTGCAGTGATCTCCTCAAGCTGGAACATCCCAATGCCTACAGACCCTGTGAGTACATTCTCTGATTGTCTCTTGTGCAGAGCAGCCAGGGGTGCCCAGGGCTGTCCTGCAGAGCAGGGTCCTGCAGCCCAGGGTGCTGTGCTGGGGCAGGGACCCTGCTGCCTGCCAGGGACAGCTCTCAGCCATCCTTGGCAGCTGCTCCCAGCACTGGGGGACAAGATCTGGGTGGGAGGAGACAGCTAGTAAGGCTTGGAAGTGTTCTCCTTGTGAGGGGAGGATGCTGCATGGTTCAGGACTGCTCCCAGCATGACATTCAACTGCAGAACTTTTCCAAGTAGATTATGCAGGGAGCGGAGCGAGGCAGGGACTGCATAAAAGGAAAAATCCTGCTTTTTTAAAGTACTGCTCTGGGTTGTCTTGATGGGAAATTGCACACAGATATTCACCTGGCAGTCCAGGATGAGAAAAAAAAAATTTCTCAGATGTTTCTAAACCAGGCAGTGACAGAAATCAGCACAGGGCCTCTTAGAAGCTGCTTTTTGTCTTGTTTATCCAGCCTCCTCAGGGTTGCTTTGACGTTGCCATCAGAGCCTGCAGGTCCAGAGCTGTCCCTGGGCATGCCAGAGCTGGGAGGGGTCTGCAGGGCAGAGCTGAGCCCCCAGGACTGGGCTGAACTCTGGCAGCACTGGCAGGGCCCAGCCCTGGGCACAGGGAAGCAGCTGCTGGCAGGGACAGCTCCAGGCAGCAGAGCCCTGGGTAGGGAGTGTGTGGAATGTGCCCCCAAGCTGTGCTGGGATATTTAAGGTCCTCTCCAAACCCAATTATTCCATGATTACTTTTTTTACAGATCCCCATGCCAAGACACTGCAAATGTCCAACAGCAGCTCCATCTGGCACTTCCTCCTGCTGGCATTGGCAGACACACGGCAGCTGCAGCTCCTGCACTTCTGCCTCTTGCTGGGCATCTCCCTGGCTGCCCTCCTGGGCAACGGCCTCATCATCAGCACTGTAGCCTGCGGCCACCACCTGCACACGCCCATGTTCTGCTTCCTGCTCAACCTGGCCCTCAGTGACCTGGGCTCCATCTGCACCACTGTCCCCAAAGCCATGCACAATTCCCTCTGGGACACCACGACCATCTCCTACACAGGATGTGCTGCTCAGCTCTTTTTCTTTATGTTCTTCATCTCAGCAGAGCTTTCCCTCCTGACCATCATGTGCTACGACCGCTACGTGTCCATCTGCAAACCCCTGTGCTACGGGACCCTCCTGGGCAGCAGAGCTTGTGCCCACATGGCAGCAGCTGCCTGGGCCAGTGGCTTTCTCAATGCTGTGCTGCACACAGCCAATACATTTTCCCTGCCCCTGTGCCATGGCAATGCCCTGGGCCAGTTCTTCTGTGAAATCCCCCAGATCCTCAAGCTCTCCTGCTCACAATCAAACCTCAGGGAACTTGGGCTCATTGTAGTTAGCCTTTGTTTATCATTTGGCTGTTTTGTGTTCATTGTTTTCTCCTATGTGCAGATCTTCAGGGCTGTGCTAAGGATCCCCTCTGAGCAGGGACGGCACAAAGCCTTTTCCACCTGCCTCCCTCACCTCTCCGTGGTCTCCTTGTTCGTAAGCACCGGTACATTTTCCTATCTGAAGCCTCACTCCATGTCCTCCCCATCCCTGGATCTGGCCCTGTCAGTTCTGTACTCGGTGGTGCCTCCAGCCCTGAATCCCCTCATCTACAGCCTGAGGAACCAGGAGCTCAAGGCTGCAGTGTGGAGACTGATGACTGGATGGTTTCAGAAACATTAAACCGCTGGCCAATTTTTGCAAATCACTTGCAATAAAAGTCATCTTTGACACTTCTTGTTGGTTTCATTTTGGAGGTTATTGTTCTTTGTTTTATTTTTTTCATATTTCCCACAGAGAAATGTCATTTTTTCTGCCATTTCTCATTTTGTTTCCCTCCAACTTCCTTGTGGCCACACACCGTGTCAATGAGGGGCTGCGCTCCCGGTGGCCTTAAAGGAACTAAAGGATGTCCCAGCCGAGTTTTCTGCAGTGAAGCCCTTTTGTTGCCTTCTCTGGAGCCGCAGCAGCAATGTCTGTGTGCTGAGCTAGGGGCAGATCAGTGCTGGCCCAGCAGCTGTGCCCAGCAGCAGCAGCACTTGGTGTTGCCACTGCTGCTGCTGCGGCCCTGCCCCGCTGCCCTGGTGGCCCTGGAGTTGCTGCAGGGCCTGAGTGCTCTTGGGGCCAGGCACAGTCCTGGGGGTGGCAGTGCCGGGGCTGCAGCAGGGACAGGCCATGGGCACTGCTGGGGCAGCACTGACACCTCAGGCAGACAGGAAAGAGCAGCAGAGCAGGGGCTGATCCATCCCCAGTGCGCTGCACAGCCCAGGGCAGCGTCCCAGAGCGTCCTCATGGAGCTGACAACAACATCCCCCCTCTGCAACCCTGGCCTCTCCTCCAGCTCACACAGGTGCTCTATCCTTGCAGGCATAGACACGGCAGCACTGCCTGAGGAGCCCTTTTTGCATTGCACACAGCAGGTGGGAGCACTCCCATGCTGTTGCTGTGGGGACATGAACCTGAGGGAGCACAAATGCCATCAGCCCCTGGGGCCAGCAAGGGCTGGGGGACACAAGGGAAACCACTCAGCTTTGTTTTGGCCTCTGCAGTCAGCCAGAAATTTGTTCCCATCAGCTGGGAGTTTCCTGTCCGACTGCGGGCGCTGTTGCTCACAGCCAGGGCTGCCTGGCAGCCACCCCCAAACTGCCCTGACCATTTCCTTGGCTTCACCTTTGCTTTCTTTCCTTTGCCCTGCTAGAAATTTCTTTCTGTTGCCCAGCCTTGTTCCCTCCCCTGCAAACAGCCCATTCCTGTTTGCCCTTCCCTCTCTGGCCCCACTCCCCATTGCAGTTCCTGACTTGGCACCATGGGATAGTCCCTTGGGCAGCAGGATCATCCTACAAGTGCTGCAGGAATTGTCTGCAGGCTCCTGCAGTGCCTGGTGCTGCTCCCTTGCCAGAGGCACCCCAGGCCAGGGGGGCACATCTGGGCTGCTGTGTCTGCCTCTGGGGCTCCCTGTTCTGGGCAGTGAGGAGGAGCTGCAGAGGCTCTGCAGGACTGACAGGATGGGCTTTGGGGCTGGCAGGAGAAGCTGAGGGACCTGGGCTGCTGGAGCTTCTGAAGAGGAGACCTGTCAGTTTCTCAGCTGTTTAGGTGGCCTGGAAAGGCCCAGGGATGGCCTTGGACAACCGGCGCTTCAGAGGACGAGAAGAGACTTCAGATCTTTCTCGGTCTTGGTGTTTATTAATTGTTTATCTAAAAGATTTTCTCTCGGCCCAACAGAGGTCTGCACAGCAAGTCAGCCATGGGCACACTGAGAGCCCCCGGGGCGGTCACTTATCTTTATACTCGAAGTTACCTATACAATATTTATAATTTTTCCCCAATACCTTTTACCCTTATTAACCGGTGCACTTTTAGTAATAACCAATCCCAAAGTGCCAACATCACCACAGAAGATGGAGGCCAAGAAGAAGAAGAAGAAGAACAGGACACGCCCCAATTCCTCCATCTTACTTCTTTAGACCCCCCTGTACAGAAATCCTAAGCTCTGTGTCTAATACTCTAATTAACTTATCCCTTCACCATTCACCCAGTGAATTCCTCCCATTCCTCATACAGGTATCGTCTCCTGTGTATGATCAAAGTCCAGCCACCAGACACTTCTGGCAACATTCCAGGACTCCCGAGCCCCCCAAGGGTGGTCTCGGCCACTCTGCACCTCCGTCCTGAGGTGCTGAGATCCCACAGAGACCCAGGGCTCATCCTGCAACTGCTCCATGGGTGGTTCCAGAGAATCCCAGAATGAGCAAGGATAGAACAAGCCATGGAGATCATCAAGTCCAACCTGTGCCCTGGCACTGCCTTTTGTCCTCTGAGACTCCTCTTCTCCAGGACAAACAACAACAGCTCCCTCAGCCACTCCTCACAGCAGTTTGGTTCCAGATCCCTCCCCAACCTTGTTGCCCTTCTCTTGACACACTCCAGCCCCTCCATGTCCTTCCTATGTTGGGGGCCGCAGAACTGGACACAGCACTTGAGGTGCTGCCCAAGCAGTGCTGAGCACAGGGGAACATTCCCTGCCCTGCTCCTGCTGGCCACAGCATTCCTGATCCAGGCCAGGAGCCATTGGCCTTCTTGGCCACCTGGGCACACTGCTGCCTCATATCCAGCCTGCTGTCCATCACTCCCTGCAGGTCCCTTTCTGCCTGGCTGCTGTCCAGCCCCTCTGTCCCCAGCCTGTAGTGCTGCAGGGGTTGTTGTGGCCAAAGTGCAGGACCCAGCACTTGGACTTGTTAAACCTCACCTTGCTGGGTTTGGCCCCTGCATCTATATAGTCCAGGAGCCCTGCTCCCAGCATGAGCCCAGTTGCTGCCCCTGTGTGATTCCAGTTTCCTTGCCACTGCCAGTATGATCCTGGTCCACTTCCCCTCACTCCTGGCAGGATCCCTCTTCTTCCCAGTATGAGCCCAGGCACTCCCAGTCATTCCCTATGATGATGCAGTTTGTCCCCAACATGGTCCCAGTTGCTCCCAGCTGCTCCCACTTTCATCCAGTGTGTTCCCTGTTCTACCAGTTGCCCGTAGTATAGTCCCAGTAACTCCCAGTATGATGCCAGTTTCTCCCAGCAGGGCCCCAGTCACTCACACTTGCCCCCAGTTGCCCCCAGCTTCGTCCCAGTTCCCCCAGCACATTCCCAGTGGCTCCCAATGTGGTTCCAGCCACCACCTGCATGGTCTCAGGCACTCCCAGTATATCCCAGTTGCCCTGAACAGTCTCGTAGTTATTGCCAGGCACTCCCAGTTACCTCAGTATGGTTCAGCTGCCCCCAGTTTTATCCCAGTCACTGCCAGGACATCCCAGTTGTCACCAGCATGCATCCTGTCATTCCCAGTTTTTTACAGTTCCTCCCAGTGTGTGCTCAGGCAGCTCCCAGCATGGGCCTGGTAGCTCCCAGTAACCCTAGTCAGGGTCTATTGACACCCACTATAATCCCAGGAGGATCCCAGTCACTCCCAGTATGATGCCAGTGGCCCCCAGTGTGATCCCAGTTGTTCCCTGTCAATGCCAGCAGGACCCCAGTAGTGCCCAGTATGATCCTCATGACTCCCAGTCTCTCCCAGTATATCCCAGACACGCCCAGCATGCTCCCAGTCACTCCCAGTTCCTCCCAGTTGCTTTCAGCATGATTCCAGTTGCCCACAGCCCCTCCCAGTCAATCCCAGTATGATTCCAGTCACCCACAGTGTGATCCCAGTCTCAGCCAGCATGGACCCAGCTGCTCCCACTTACGATCCCAGCTGCTGCCAGAATAGTTCCAGTTGTTACCAGTTTCTCCCAGTATGATCCCAGTTTTCTCTAGAATAGTCCCAGTCCCTCTTAGCATTGTCCCACTCACTTCCAGTTGGCCCCAGCATGGTCCCAGCTGTTTGCAGTGTGGTTCCAGTGCTCCTAGTATGGTCACAGACACTCCCAGCATATCCCAGTTTCTCCAGTGAGGCTCTGGTTACCTGAGAATGATCCCAGTCTTTCCCACTTACTCCCACTTGCCTCCAGCATGATCCCAGTTTCTGGCACTGGCCCAAAGTGTGGTCCCAGTTACCTCAGATGTGTCCTTAGTCCCCTTAGCATGGTTTCAGTATCCTACAGTTGATCCCAGTTGCTCCCAATGTGTCCACATTTTCCTCTCAACATGGGCCCAGTAGCTCCCAGTACCCCCACAGTCAGGATCCATTCTCACCTGCTGGAATCCCAGTGGCTCCCAGAATAATCCCAGTTGCACCCAGTTACTCCCAGTAGGATTCCATTCCTGCCCAGAGTGACTCCCTGTCACTTCCTGTGTGGGCCCACTTGCTCCCAGTCACCTCCAGCATGGTTCCAGTCACAGCCAGCAGCTTCCCAGTCACTCTCAGTCTGGTTCCCGCAGGATCACAGTCATTCTCAGATACTCCTAATACTTTTCCAGTCACTCCCAGAATGATGGCAGTCAGTTCTAGTAAGATGCCAGCATGGGCACCGCTGCTCCCATTATCATCCAGTGTGGTTCCAGTTGCTCCCATTTATCCCCACTACGTTGGGAATAAATCACTGGGTTTCAATCAGTCCCCAGCGTATTCCAGTTACTCCCAGCATGTTCCCAATAAGTCCCAGTTGTCCTCAGTTGCTTCCAGCCTGATCCCAGTTGCTCACGGCCACTGCCAGTCACCCTCAGTGCAATCTCACTTGCTCTAAGTATGACCCAGCATGGTTCCAGTTGATCCCTGTTCCTTCTAGTGTGATTCCAGTTGAACCCAGTTGTCCCTTGTATTATCCCCATCACTCCCCATATGATCCCAGTCCCTCCCGGCATGGTCCCACTCATGCCCAAAGTTCCTCAGTATAGATTCAGTCATTCCCACTCCCAGTTACCCCCAGCATGGGGCCCCAGTTCGCCCCAGCATTGTTCCTTTTGTTCCCAGTGATCACCAGTGTGCTTACAGATACTCCCAGTATATTCCAGTTGCCCTCAGCATGTCCATGGTCCTTTCCATACTCCCCAGTGATCCCAGGAATCTACTTGTAATCCCAGTATCATCTCAGTCATGCCCAGTATATCCCAGTTGCCTCCAGCATGCATCCAGTAATTCCCAGTTCCTCCAGTTTGCTTGTAGCATGATCCCAGCTTCTCTCAGTTGCTCCCAGTAGCCCAAAGTGTGATCCCAGTTGCTCCTTTTCAACACCAATATGAGCCCAGTAACCTCCAGTATGATCCTTGTCACATGCCAGCACTCCCAGTATGGCTCCAGTATAATCACAGTTACTTACAGTCACTCACAGTGATTGGTCAAGTATGGTCCCAGTTGCCTCCAGCTGGATCAACCCAGTCAGCCCCAGTATGAAGCCATTTGCTTCCAGCACGCTTCCAGTTGCTCCCAGTCACCCCCAGTATGGGGGATGATGTGCATGATGTGTTCCCAGTCACTCTCAGATGCTTCCAGTATTAGTCCAGTCCCTCCCAGTATGATCCAGAGATGACTCCAGTGTGCTCCCAGTCACTGCCAGTATGAACCAGTTGTACCCCATATGGTTCCAGTTGCTCCGTTTCACCCTCACTTTTGTTCCAGTCATTTCCAGTCTCTCTCAGTGTACCCCAGTTCCTTCCAGCACATTCCCAGTCACTCCAAGTTCCTTCCAGCATGATCCCATTTTCTCACAACCACTCCCAGTCAGCCTCATGTAGTGGCACTCACTGCCAGTATGATCCCAGTCACCTCCAGCATGATCCCAGCTCATCCCAGTATAAGCCCAGTGGCTTCCAATCACCCCCAACACGCACCCAGTCACTCCCAGTTCCTCCCAGTTGCTTCTTGCATGATCCCAGTTGCTCACAGCTGCTCCTGGTCACCCTCAGAATGATCCCAGTCACTCCCAGTATATCCCATCTGTCCCCAATATGGTCTCAACTGCCCCTCACAGGCTCCTACTGTATCCCAGTATGATCCCAGCATGATGCCAGTATGATCCCAGTCTCCCTCAGTGTGATCGCAGTCTGCCCCAGCATGGGCTCAGCTGCTCCCAGTACAATCCCTGTAGCATCCCAGTACAATCCCAGTCACTGAAGGTGTTGATCTTTGACATCCCTGAAGGTCCCTTTTGGTCCTGAAACAGACTTGCAGAATCCTGAAACAAAGAACTGCTGAAGAAAAATCACTAATAACTATTAAAAGAAATCCCTTGATATTTACCAAACAATATTGAGAAAATTTCTGGAATGCCTTGGGCACTGTCCTTAATTGAATCACTTGGGCTGAGTCTGACTCAGTGGTTTTCCAGTACTTTGAGCTGGTAGCTCTGTCCACCTTCCACAGAACAGTGCCCCGGGCCTGGGTAGTGGGATCAAAGCCCCCAAACCCGGCGGTGGGCAGGCCAAACAGCCCAGACCTGGCTTGCAGGGCAGGGTGTTTGTTCTCACAGCCCACCCCCACCGTGCTGCCAATGCCTCGGCAGCAGGAGTGACCGAACGCTTTGTCCCTCTCCCCCCAGAACCACCAGTGCACACCGGCAGCTGGGAAGGAGAAGCTTTCCCAGGGATCTCCCTCCCGGATCTGCAGGTCTTCTTTCCCCAGAAAAAGTGAGCAATGCTCGCTCTCCAACACCCCCACCCCTAATCCCATGATTCAAATTCCAATGTTCCTGTTTTCTGCTCCTCAACATCACTCCCATCCCCTCCAGGCTTGTGGCCAGAGGCAGCGCCTCTGGGAGCCAAATCCCCCACGCCGCTGGCGCACGTGAGGGGAGTCAAGCACCCCAAATCCCAGCGAGAAGCCCCTGACCAAACGTGAATCAGCCTGTGAAAAACGTTGTGTCCCAGAAAAACACTGAGTTTGAAAGTTTTCAGCTGGGAGGCACCGGCTGTATACAAATGAGCCGTGCCTCCCCTGAGGGACAGGCCAGCGTCCCCTTCTTCTCTCCCAGCTCCCACCACAGGGGTGTTATAAATAAGAAGCTTGACTGGGCCAATATTCAAGCAGCAATCAATTCATTAATTAATATGGTAAAGTATGAGCAATACAGCGATGGGTACAGTGGGGGAAGTTTTCCCTCCAACTGCACACTGATAGTTGAGGCTTACAGGTGTTTATAGGGGTACTCATAAGCTTTCTCAGCCGTTTCTATTCCCAATTTTTATGTCAAAATTCCATACCTTTTGTGATTTAGTTTTTCTCAGGATGTATCCCAGAAAGGAGTATCCACAGATGGTGGTGGTTCGGTTTCTGAAAGAAGGAAGAAATCTCCCAGATGCTGTGGTCCAGATTCCAGATGTGGGTCCACCTTTTAGTTGCAGAGACTATAAATCTCATAACAGTGATGTCAAGCTTCCCTTGGCTGAAACTATTAATCCTTGAGTTGATGTTCATCTTCCTTTCTCAAGCTGCTTTTCGCTGTTTTGTTAAAGTGTGAGATTAGCATGTTTCTTTTTATATATATTCTGAAGCTATCGTTTCAAAGATCCTTACTACAATCAATATTCTAAAATTATACTTCAAAAGGTTATTATTGCCAAACTCTTTCAGGCTTAACTACAAGCATAAAGTTCTTGTCAAAAAGCAACATCCTTAAAGCTTTAATTCAAATGCTCCTAAATCAACTTAAGACTTTTTGAGGTTAATTACAAACAAAAGATACATTCCAAGGCCTTCTTCTGTGCTTTACTTTCCTCAGTAATTATTAGAATTTGTCATTATAACTGTCCCATGGTCGGTTTCCACACATATTACAATCACAAATACACAAGTTGCCTGTATGTACCTGACACGAAACACAGCTTTGTATTTCACAAGGGGGTACAGGGATGGCTCCTGTGAGAAGCTGCTGGAAGCTTCCACTGTGTCTGGCACAGCCAATTCCTGGTGGCTTCAAAGATGGACCTGATGCTGGCAAAGGCTGGGCCAGTTACAAATGGTGGCAATGCCTCTGTGATAAAACAGATTTAAAAAGAAATCAAAATAGAGATTGTGGCGCAGTTTTAACTCCAGTCAGAGGAGAACAGAGGGAGAACATGTGAGAAGAACAACTCTGCAGACATCAAGGTCAGTGCAGAAGGAGGGGCAGGAGGTGCTCCAGGCACTGCAGACCCAGGCACCCTGCAGGAGAGCCATGGAGAGAGGGGCCCTGCTCCCAGGCTGGAGCAGCCTGTCCCTGGAGGAATGCATCCCCTGGAAGAGTGACCCATGCTGCAGCAGTTTGGGAAGGACTGTTGTCCCTGGCATGGACTCACACTGCAGCAGTTTGCAGAGGGCTGCTGCCCCTGAAATGGACTCACATGGGAGAAGCTCCTGCAGAACTGTCTCCCTTGGGAGGGACCCACAGTGCAGCAGGGGAACCACTCCTCTCCCTGAGCAGGGGCAGAAGCCATGGGTGATGAACTGACCATAACCCCCATTCTCTGTCTCCCTGCACTGCTGGGGTAGGAGGCAGAGCTGGAAGGAGGGAGGTGAGTGGCTTATTTTATTTCCCCTTTTTCTGCTCTGATTTTGTTAGTAGTAAATGAATTTCACATCTCTAAGCTAAGCCTGTTTTTCCCAGGACAGTATTTGATGAGTGATCTTGCCCAGTCCTTATCTCAACCCATGAATCCTTTATTAAATTTTCTTTGTCCAGCTGCAGAGGGGAGTCAGTGAGCAGCCCACATGGATGCCTGGCATTTGGCCTGGGTGAACCCACGACGCCTTGGTACCACAGGGTCACAATGGACCCTTGGTTCTATGGGGTCTCGTTGGTTCCATCAGGCCCTGCAGGGCCACTTCATTCAACAAGGCCCCAAAGTTTCACAGTGGTCTCCAGGATTCTATGAGGCCCTGCAATGTCAAAATGGACCTTTGGATCCATGGGGGCCCACAGTGTCACAATGGGCTCTTTTGGTCCTACAGCTTCACAACGGCACCTCGGTTCCATGTGTCCTGCACTGTTCAATGAATCCTTAGTTCCATGGGGTCCTCTAGGGTCACAATGGTCTCCTTGGTTTCATGGTGCCACAGTTGCCATAATTTCCATGGTATCCCAAGTGCCCTTGGATCCCAAGAGGCCCCAGAGTGTGACAATGGCCCCTTGCTTCCATCAGGCCCTGTAGTGTCACAATGGTGCCCATGATTCCATCAGGCCCTGCACTGTCCCCATGGGCAGTTGGTTCAATGGCACTCCACAATGTCACCACGGCCCCTTGGTTCCACAGAGCCCCACTGTGTCACCGTGGTCTCTTTGCTTCCAAGGCTCAGAAGTGCCAGAATGACCCTTTGGTTCCATCAGGCCTTGAGGTTTCAAAATGGTCTCCATGGTTTCATGAGTACTCCCTGTGTCACAAGAGACTCTTTGTTCCCTGAAGATCTCCGGTGTCACAATGGGAACTTGGTTCCACGAGGTTTGGTAGAGTCACAATTGATTCCTTGGTTCCATGAAGCCCTGGTGTGTCACAGTGCCCATGGTTCCAAGAGTGTCCATGGTGTCACCACAGTCTCCTTGGATCCCCAGTATCACCACAGTCTCCTTGGATCCCCAGTATCACCATGGTCTCCTTGGTACCATCCGGGCCTTGTAACAAATGATAGGGAGCCATTTTGTGCCTTAGATGAAAGGCTGCAGAACTCATGGTTGTGAGGCTGTGTCACTGATTAGAAACAAAAACCACCTGAATCTGAACACGAAATATCATCTCAAGTACCTTCAATCCCAGCCTCGACAGACGTAGAAAATACAAACAGAGATTCCCCAATAAATCAAAAACAGGGACCATATTTGGAATGCAGGCAAAATGCATTCAAGTGCATTCGAATGCACTCGATACGATGGGGAGGTGATGATCCCCTATTCCAAGAGTGAACTTAAGAACAGCTGAAGGAACTGCAGAGAACCACAATATAAGAAAAGCTGGTGCCATAGGTAATTCTGGGATAGGGAGACCAGAAAGCAAGAGCAGATGAACCAGTGCAGTCACCACCAAGAAGATCAGGTTCACACGCTGTGGGCAGCAACCCCATCAGGCTGTGTCACCATCCCCTGGTACAAGGGGGGTCACGATAGTTCGTTTCACTGATCTCAGGGTGCAAAGACACACAGCAGGGCACTTTCAGTATTAACCAAAACAAATGCACCTTTTATTGAGTGCCCACAGCAGATGCAGCACAAGGATTAGAAAGGAGATAAAGGATAGAGAGACAGAGAAAAGGAGGGGGGGAATAGCTGCCAACAGAGAGATTAAATCTTTGTGGTCCAGCCAATAGATCCATCTGGTCACATCGGGGAGAGTCTCAAAGCCTTTGGTTAACTCAGGGCTCTTTTATAATCTACTGCCGGGAGGGGAGCAGGATGGCACATGGAGGGAACAGTGGAGAATAAATCCATTGGGAACAGGTACAGACAGCCCAGTTCTGAACAGCACAAACCGGTGCCAGCAGTGAGCGGGGCCCGTTGTTTCTGGACTGGTTCCTAAGGGAAACCTCCTGCTTCCCATGGCAGACATCCAGCTCCGGTCAGGCCAGCACCCCGCGGTTAGAATTTGAAGGGTCTCAGTCTCAGTCCTTGGGGAGGGCTTTAATTTCCGTCCTTGACAGCGGCTGTGAGGCAGATGAGGGATCTTTGGACCGTCTCTTACAGACTGACATCGCAAAACATAAAAATAATTATTCATCTCCCCTTAAAAGAAAATTAACTGAATTAATAAAATTATAATTATTTTTCTTATTTATAGTATTATTATTCTAAATTTGTATTACCAAATTTGAATGTTTTTATTAAAAAACCCATACCATTTTAGAAAGCAAAAAATTTATTGGTCACTGGTTCTAAGTAACATGATTCCCTTTGTGATAAATAGGTATGATTCGTGCTGATAGAAATTGAAACAGTAATCAATATTGATACAGTAATTAATATTTGAGAATAATAAAATAGTTAATAGTTAAAAGTTGTAATGCCAAAGAAGAGAGGGAAAGGAGGGGCTCCACCCACCCCCCCTTCTCAGCAGATGTTCTCAAGGACCACAGGAAAGAAGCTGAAGATACAGTTGCTAAAAATGACCAAGAACCTGGTTGGGTCCAAGAAAATGCTAATTATAAGGGACTTATTGCTTTGATATGTAGACGCAGTGATACGTTAGTCTTGGCTTACATTGTACTGGCTTGGTGCGCATGTGTAGCCCAAAGGTGAATTAAAGGACAACGAAGAAGACTACAGGGCCTTCATCAGTGACGACCCCCAAAGACTTGTGCGACCACCAAACCGAGTGGTGGCGCATGCGTGGTAAAGGTGGTAATGAAGGCGGAGACAGAAAAGTGACGAACCGAAAATAGGAGGAGATGGCATTGACACATGACATATAGGGGTAACTTTTACTTGGCAAGCTTGTACATGAAGTGGCAAAGGTCATTGAACCCTGCCCTCCATAGCCCGCGGTTGTTTTTGCTTATGCGCTAATTTTGGAACCAAGTTATCCCTTATTTTAATCAAATTATATTGTATCCAATTTTATATTTTTCATCTTAATTATTTCATCAAAATTGTTACTACTTTTAATATTGTTTGGTTTTTTTTAATGATGGGATAATTGCACAAACATACCACCTTCACTAATTCACTGTCCAGTGCGGCTCTCGATTTCTTCTTTATGCTAATTAGAACCATTTTAAATCCTTTTGTCATCTTTTTTATCATTTTCACAGACAGGGTAAAAAGGCCACTTTGGGGTCCATGGAGACATTTCTGGGGATCATTTGGGGCAGTTCAGGGTCTGGAGAGGGAATTCAGAGAGAACTTGAGGGTCTGGGGGACACTTGCAGGAGCCGGGTGGGTACTTGGAGGGGCACTCAGGGATTCTGAGGGACAGTTCGGGGTCCGGAGCAGCACTTGGGGGTCCAGGGTGGCCGTTGGAGGTCAGGGAGGGGAATTTGGGGCCCTTCAGGGTCCGGGCGGGCCCTTGGGGTGCTCTGACTGAGATCTCTGGGGCGCGGGGGTGATGGCAGTTGTAAGCGCGGGTCTAATACAGTTTAACGGGGCCGCGGAGCATCACGGGAGTTCGAGACGCAGCTGCAATGGCTCTCAGTGGGGCGCGGGGCATGACGGGAGATGAAGTCCCGGCTGGAACAGTGCTGGACATGCGCCGCAGAGCATGATGGGAGCCGTAGTCCCGGAAGTGGCTCCAATGCTTTGTTTGGAAGTCCGGGAAAGCTCTTCGGGGAGACTCCTGCGTCCGAGCCGCGACTTGAGATCCTGGGGGGAACGTAAGCGGTTCGAGAGAACTTGCGAGGAGTTCGAGGACCTCTAACAAGGCTCTTTAGGGTGCGGGGCACGGCAGGAGTTTTAGGCGCAGGACTGTGTTCTGAGGGGCTCTGGGGCCGCGTGGGAGGAGAGGAGATGAATTCCCAGAAGTGGCTGTACCGGGCATCTGTGGGTCGGGAGCACTGAGGGGATCCGGGGACACTTTTTGGGGGTCCCGAATGGGCGCTGAGGGGGCACTGAGGGCTCCTGGAGGGTCTGGGGGATACTTAAGGAACAAAGAGGCGGCGGATCCTGGATGTTCTGTGGAGCGCGGGGCATGACGGGCGTTGTAGTCCCGGCTCCATTAGGGCTCAATTGGGCCGCGGAGCATGACGGGAGTTGTGACTACCGTAGGCACCATCCCCGAGTCTCCGATCTCTGGCGCTGATTGGCTTCGAGAGATGACGGGCGGGAGTCTCGGCAAATGGGATGTGGCAAAGGCGGGAACGGCCCCTTCAACCTGTCCAGTCCCTCCCATTACAGCCCAGTTCATCCCGAGTACAGACCAGTACAACCCCAGTACAGCTCAGTTCATCCCAAGTAAAGGCCAGTACAATCCCAGTGCCCCTCCAGTCCCTCCCAGTACAGCCCCGTCCCTCCCAATAACCCTGAGTTTATTCCCAGTCCTTCCCAGTTCCCTCCAGTGTCATCCACAAGATGCCCCAGTGTCCCCAGTCTTCTCCGCAATGGCCCCAGTGTCTCCAGTATGTCCCAGTCCTCCCCAGTGTCACTCTCAGTATGTCTCAGTGTCTCCCACAGCGTTCCCAGTGTTCCCCAGTATGTCCCAGTCATCCCCAGTGTTTCCAATGACAGTTTCATTTCTCACGGTGGCCGTGGCAGCCAAACCCAGCAGTGGGGTCAGTGCAGTGCCCATGGCCACAGCCCCTTGCAGGGCCCAGTGCAGCTTGGGCTGATGATCCACCTTCACAGCTGGCCAAGGGCAGCTCTGCAGTGCCTTTGGTGGCACCTGGGGCTGGCACACACCTGAGCACTGTGTCTGTTTGCACTGGGGAAACTCAGCAGTTTGAGATGGCTGCAAAAAGTACAAAAAGGGAAAACCCCTCTCAGTCTGGGTGCAGCCAGCTCTGCAAGCACAGCAGGGCCCAGGGCAGTGAGGACAGACAGGATGGGGCTGGGCAATGTGGAGCAAGGTTGTCCACACTAGGTCAGAGCTCCAGGCACAGCTTCTGTGAGCAGGCCAGAGCTGCTGAGGAGAGACCCTGGGTCAATGTCAATCACAGAATGCTGCAATCACCTCTGCTCTACAGAGAAATTTAATAAAAGACACCCTTTAAAATAGGAATGTATATTTTATTACTGCTCTTTGAAATCTTTCTCCATGACTGGACTAGGAAAACTTTAATGACCCTCTCAGGGCTTTGCTGTTGTTTACATCAGACTCAGTCCTTGAGAGTGTTTTGAAAAAACTTCTCAAGAACACAAAGTTAAATTTAGACTCCAAATTTTCTTGAAGTTTTAATGGGTCCCACTGAGAGACACGACTGGAAAAATGTCCCCAGGTTCCAGGTAGAGCAGAACACTGGAGGCAGTGATGACAGCTGGGGACAAACAAGGCCAAGGTGTCTCTGGTGCTGAGCAAACCTGGATGTGTTTGAGGAATGCAAAGAGCCCAGGCCTGAGCCCCAGCCCCTGGCCAGGCAGATCCTGTCCCTCCCTCCTTGCTCAGGGCTCTTCCCAGGATGGGCACTGGTATGTGGGGATGTGCAATGGCAAGGGCAGGAGCATGGGGCAGCCCCTGCCAGGCTGCTGAGCAGGGACGAGGAGGCAATGAGGCCCCAGGCCTGCAAGGGTCACTTGTCTCCTGCTCCTGCCTCAGGCCCAGGGCCAGCAGCCATGGCCAAAGTGCTGCCCAAGTTGGCTCTGGCAGGGCTGTCTTGCAGCTGCTGCCCATCCCTGTGCCCTGTGCAGCCCAGGCTGTCCCACGGTGTCCCTGCCCTGCGCCTCTGTCCCTGCAGGCTGTCGGCATCCCCCAGCTGCCCCACCTGGCTGGGCCCTTCCTTTGCTGACAGCTCTGCCTCCTGCCTGCCTCTGCCTGCCCACACAAAGCCTGGGGCTGATACCAAAAGGGTTCATTCCATTTTTACCCTGCCTGTGAACTTTCAGCGCAGGAACAAGGCATGCAGGGGCTGCTTTCCCAACAGGAATGGTTGGGAGAGAAGAAGAAAACATCTGCCTGAAGGGTGCAGGGATAGAGAAAACAAGGACTGAATCTGGGAACTTGGGGTGGGTTTTATGGAAATGGGTAAATTGTAATTCACATTTAGTGACTGTATAGAAGCAACACGCTGGTAGAATTACATGTCCATGTGAGGTTGGGAGTTATCCCTCACTAGAGCTCAGGCCTGAGTAAATGACACCCTCTGAAATAGCAAATTCGTGTACAGGTACAAAGCAGCTCTGTGCTCAGTGGAGTGGAGACTGACGAGAGCAGAGGAGCCCTGGGAGGGATTGAAGGGAGGTTTCAGAGATGGTGGATCCTTTTGGCTTAATAGAGAACAGCCAGAGAAAGAAATAATTAATGCAAAGGGCAGACAGGGAGAGCCAGACAGGACCCAAACAGAAAGGAATTTCCCTGCCAGGGCAGGGCTGTAGTGCAGCATGTCCCCCAGAAGGAGCCTGTGTGTGGGCAGGCAGAGGCAGGCAGTCGTGTCCCTCAGTGGGAGCCATTAAAACTCCAAGAAAATTTGGAGTCTAAATTTAACTTTGTGTTCTTGGGAAGTTTTTTGAAGACACTCTCAAGGACTGTGTCTGATGTAAACAACAGTAAAGCCCTGAGAGGGTCATTAAAGTTCTCCTAGTCCAGTTATGGAGAAAGATATCAAAGAGCAGTAATGAAATATACATTCCTATTTTAAAGGGTGTCTTTTATTACATTTCTCATTGGATCAGAGGTGATTGCAGCATTCTGTGATTGATATTGACCCAGGGTCTCTCCTCAGCAGCTCTGGCCTGCTCACAGAAGCTGTGCCTGGAGCTCTGACCCAGTGTGGACAACCTTGCTCCACATTGCCCAGCCCCATCCTGTCTGTCCTCACTGCCCTGGGCCCTGCTGTGCTTGCAGAGCTGGCTGCACCCAGACTGAGAGGGGTTTTCCCTTTTTGTACTTTTTGCAGCCATCTCAAACTGCTGAGTTTCCCCAGTGCAAACAGACACAGTGCTCAGGTGTGTGCCAGCCCCAGGTGCCACCAAAGGCACTGCAGAGCTGCCCTGGGCCAGCTGTGAGGGTGGATCATCAGCCCAAGCTGCACTGGGCCCTGCAAGGGGCTGTGGCCATGGGCACTGCACTGACCCCACTGCTGGGTTTGGCTGCCACGGCCACCGAGAGAAATGAAACTGTCCTTGGAAACACTAGGGATGACTGGGACATACTGGGGAACACTGGGAACGCTGTGGGAGACACTGGGACATACTGGGAGTGACACTGGGGACGACTGGGACAAACTGGGAAAACTGGAAACGCTCTGGGAGACACTGGGACATACTGGGAGTGACACTCGGGAGGACTGGGACATACTGGGAGCACTGGGAATGCTGTGGGAGACACTGGGGCCGTTGCGGGGAGGACTGGGGACACTGGGGCACCCTGTGGATGACACTGGAGGGAACTTGGAGGGACTGGGTATAAACTCAGGTGTATGTGGAAGGACTGGGCTGTACTGGGAGGGATTGGAGGGGCACTGGGGTTGAACTGGGTTCTACTTGGGCTGTAGATGACGTGGGCTGTACTGGGGATGAACTGGGCTGTACTGGGAAGGACTGGAGAAGTTGAATGGGCGGTTCCCGCCTCTGCCGCATCCCATTTGCCGAGGCTTCTGCCCATTACTGCCCGAAGCCAATCAGCGCCAGAGACAGGAGACTCGGGGACGGTGCCTACAGTAGCCACAACTCCCGTCATGCCCCGCGGCCCGATTGAGCCCCATTGGAGCCGGGACTACAACGCCCGTCATGCCCCGCGCTCCACAGAACCCCGGGATCCGCCACCCCTTTGTCCCTTTAGCGTCCCCCAGACCCTCCAGGATCCCTCAGTGCCCCCTCAGTGCCCATTCGGGACCCCCCAAAAGCGTCCCCGGACCCCCTGAGTGCTCCCAACCCCACAGATGCCCGGTACAGCCACTTCTGGGAATTCATCTCCTCTCATCCCCCGCGGCCCCAGAGCCTCTCAGAACAGTCAGGCGCCTAAAACTCCTGGCGTGCCCCGCGCCCTAAAGAGCCCGGTTAGAGCTCCCCGAGCTCCCCTCAAGTTCTCTCGAACCGTTTACGTTCCCCCGAGGACCTCAAGTCGCGGCTCGGATGCAGAAGTGTCCGCCAAGAGCCTTCCCGGACCTCCAAACAAAGCGTTGGAGCCACTTCCGGGACTACGGCTCCCATCATGCTCTGCGGCACTTGCCCAGTGGTGTTTTAGCCGGGACTTCATCTCCCGTCATGCCCCGCACCTCCGCCCACGTCTATTGCAGCTGCGCCTCCAACTTCCATGATGCTCCGCGGCCCTGTTAAACTGCATTAGACCCGCGCCTACAACTCCCATCACCGCTCGCGCCCCAGAGAGCCCTGTCAGAGTCCTCCAAGGGCCCGCCCGGACCCCGAAGGGCCCCAAATTCGCCTTCCTGACCTCCAAGCGCCCCCCTGGACCCCCAAATTCTGCCCCGGACCCCGAACTGGAAGCTCTGAGTGCCCCACCAAGTGCCCACCCGGCTCCCCCAAGTGTCCTCCAGACCCTCAAGTTCTCTCTGAATTCCCTCTTCAGACCCAAAACTGCCCCAAATGTGCCCCAGAAATGTCTCCATGGACCGCAAAGTGGCCCCTTTTATCCTGTCTTTGAAAATTATAAAAAAGATAACAAAAGGATTAAAATAGGACTGATTAGCCTAAAGAAGTAGAAATTAATAGCCACACCGGTCAATGAATTAATGTTGGGAATTGTGTTACTTAGAACTAATGACCAATAAATTTTTTGCTTGCAAAAAAGGTATGGATTTTTAAATACAAATATTAAAATTTTGTAATACAAATATAGAATATTACTATCATAATAATAAAAATAATTATAATTTTCCTAATTCCGTAAATTTTATTTTTAAGGGGAAATGCACATTTATTTTTATGTTTACGGATGTCAGTCTGTAGGAGACGGTCCAAAGATCCCTCATCTGCCTCACAGTCGCCGTCAAGGATGGAGATGGAAGCCCTCCCCAAGGACTGAGACTGAGATAAAATTCTAACCCAGGGGTGCAGGCCTGACTGGAGCGGGATATCTGCCATGGGAAGCAGGATGTTTCCCATAGGAACCAGTCCAGAAACAACGGGCCCCGCTCACTGCTGGCACCGGTTTGTGCTGTTCAGAACTGGACTGTCTGTACCTGTTCCCAATGGATTTATTCTCCAATGTTCCCTCCATGTGCTGTCCTGCTCCCCTCCCAGCGGTAGATTATAAAAGAGCCCTGAGTTAACCAAAGGCTCTTTGAGAGCTTTTGAGACTCTCCCCAAAGTGACCAGATGGATCTATTGGCCGGAGCACGAGGATTTCATCTCTCTGTTGGCAGCTATTCCCCCCCTCCTTTTCTCTGTCTCTCTGTCCTTTATCTCCTTTCTAATCCTTCTGTTGCATCTGCTGTGGGCACTCAATAAAAGGTGCATTTCTTTTGGTTAATACTGAAAGTCCCCTGCTGTGTGTCTTTGCACCCTGAGATCAGTGAAATGAACCATTGTGATCACCTTTGCACCAGGGGATGGTGACACGGCCTGATGGGGTTGCTGCCCACAGCATGTGAACCTGATCTTCTTGGTGGTGACTGCACTGGTTCATCTGCTCTTGCTTTCTGGTCTCCCTATCCCAGAATTACCTATGGCACCAGCTTTTCTTATATTGTGGTTCTCTGCAGTTCCTTCAATAGTCAGCTGTTCTTAAGTTCACTCTTGGAATAGGGGATCATCACCTCCCCATCGTATCGAGTGCATTTGAATGCACTTGAATGCATTTTACCTGCATTCCAAATATGGTCCCTGTTTTTGATTTATTGGGGAATCTCTGTTTGTATTTTCTACGTCTGTCGAGGCTGGGATTAAAGGTACTTGAGATGATATTTCGCGTTTAGATTCAGGTGGTGTTTGTTTCTTATCAGTGACACAGCCTTACCACCATGAGTTCTGCAGCCTTTCATCTAAGGCACAAAATGGCTCCCTGTCTCTTGTTACAAGGCCTGGATGGTACCAAGGAGACCATGGTGGCATTGGGGATCCAAGGAGACTGTGGTGACACCATGGACACTCATGGAACCATGGGCATTGTGACACAGCAGGGTTTCATGGAACTCAGGAGTCAATTGTGACTCTACCAAACCTCATGGAACCAAGGGCCCATTGTGACCCTGAAGAACTTCAGGGAACCAAGAGTCTCTTGTGACACAGGGGGTACTCATGAAACCATGGAGACCATTTAGAAACTTCAAGGCCTGATGGAACCAAAGGGTCATTCTGGCACTTCTGAGCCTTGGAAGCAAAGGGACCACAGTGACACAGTGGGGCTCTGTGGAACCATGGGGCCTTGGTGACATTGTGGAGTGTCATTGAACCAACTGTCCTTGGTGACACTAGAGGGCCTGATGGAAGCAAGGGGCCATTGTCACACTCTGGGGCCTCTTGGGATCCAAGGGCAGTTGTGAGACCATGGAAAGTATGGCAGCTGTGGCACCACGAAACCAAGGAGAACATTATGACCTTACAGAACCCCATTGAACTAAGGATTCATGGAACAGTGCAGGACACATGGAACCAAGGGGCCATTGTGAAGCTGTAGAACCAAAAGAGCCCATTGTGACACTGTGGGCCCCCATGGATCCTAAGGTCCATTTTGACATTGCAGGGTCCCATGGAATCCTGGAGACCACTGTGAAACTTTGGGGCCTTGTTGAATGAAGTGGCCCTGCAGGGCCTGATGGAACCAACGAGACCCCATAGAACCAAGGGTCCATTGTGACCCTGTGGTACCAAGGTGTCGTGGGTTGACCCAGGCCAAGTGCCAGGCATCCATGCGGGCTGCTCACTCACTCCCCTCTGCAGCTGGACAAAGAGAATTTAATAAATGGTTCGTGGGTTGAGATAAGGACTGGGGTGAGATCACTCATCGAATATTGTCCTGAAGAAACAGGCTTAGCTTAGAGATGTGAAATTCATTTATTACTAATAAAGTAAGAGCAGGAAAAGGGGAAATAAAATATGCTCCTCAGCTCCCTCCTTCTAGCTCTGCCTCCTACCCCAGCAGTGCAGGGAGACAAGGAATGGGGGTTATGGTCAGTTCATCACCCATGGCTTCTGCCCCTGCTCAGGGAGAGGAGTGGTTCCCCTGCTGCACTGTGGGTCCCTCCCAAGGGAGACAGTTCTGCAGGAGCTTCTCCCATGTGAGTCCATTTCAGGGGCAGCAGCCCTCTGCAAACTGCTGCAGTGTGAGTCCATGCCAGGGACAACAGTCCTTCCCAAACTGCTGCAGCATGGGTCACTCTTCCAGGGGGTGCATTCCTCCAGGGACAGGCTGCTCCAGCCTGGGAGCAGGGCCCCTCTCTCCATGGCTCTCCTGCAGGGTGCCTGGGTCTGCAGTGCCTGGAGCACCTCCTGCCCCTCCTTCTGCACTGACCGTGATGTCTGCAGATTGTTCTTCTCACATGTTCTCCCTCTACTTTCCTCTGACTGGAGTTAAAACTGCGCCACAATCTCTATTTTGATTTCTTTTTCAATCTGTTATCGCAGAGGCATTGCCACCATTTGTAACTGGCCCAGCCTTTGCCAGCAGCAGGTCCATCTTTGAAGCCACCCGGGAATTGGCTGTGCCAGAGATGTTGGAAGCTTCCAGCAGCTTCTCACAGGAGCCATCCCTGTGCCCCCCTGTGAAATACAAAGCTGTGTTTTGTGTCAGGTACATACAGGCAATGTGTGTATTTGTGATTGTGATATGTGTGGAAACCGACCATGGGACACTTATAAAGACGAATTCTAATAATTACTGAAGAAAGTAAAGCATGCAAGAAGGCCTTTGAACCTATCCTTTGTTCGTAATTAACCTTTATAAGTCTTAAGTTTATTTAGGAGCAATTGAATGAAAGCTTTAAGGATGTTGCTCTTTGACAGGAACTTTCTGCTTGTAGTTAAGCCTTAAAGAGTTTTGCAATAATAATATTTTGAAGTATAATTTTAGAATATTGCTTGTAGTAAGAATCATTGAAACTATAGCTTTAGAATACATAAAGGAAACATGCTTATCTTACACCTTACCAAAACAGAGAAAAGCAGCTTGAGAAAGGAAGATGAACAACAACTCAAGGATTATTCAATTTGACCAAGGGGATCTGGACATCAATGTTTCGTGATTTATAGTCCTTGCAATCAAAATGTGGACCCACATCTGGAGAGCTGGACCACACCGTCTGGGAGACTTCTTCCTTCTTTCAGAAACCAAACCCCCACCATATGGGGATACTCCTTTCTGGGATACATCCTGAGAAAAACTAAATCACAATAGGTATGGAATTGTGACATAAAAATTGGGAATAGAAGTGGCTGATGAGTAAAAATTGGGAATAGAAACTTCTGAGAAAGCCTTTGAGTACCCCTATAAGTACCTTTAAGCCTCAACTATCAGTGTGCAGTTGGAGGGAAAACTTCCTGTCACCAGCTGTCACCGCTGGGGTGTCACACACAGGGCAACGCTGGGGCTGTCACCGCTGGGGTGTCACACACAGGGCAACGCTGGGGCTGTCACTGCTGGAGTGTCACACACAGGGGACACTGGGACTGTCACTGCTGGGGTGTCACACACAGGGCAACGCTGGGGCTGTCACTGCTGGAGTGTCACACACAGGGGACACTGGGACTGTCACTGCTGGGGTGTCACACACAGGGCAACGCTGGGGCTGTCACCGCTGGGGTGTCACACACAGGGGACACTGGGGCTGTCACCACTGGGGTGTCACACACAGAGGAACACTGGGGCTGCCCCGCTCCTGGCCTGTCCCCAACAGCTCTGCCAGCACCTCAAAGGGACACAAAGGTTGAGCCAAAGGGTGAGAATTGCAGGAGGGGCTGAGCTGGCAGGGCCCATTGGGATCAGCCAGTCCAGCCCCTGGCCCTGCATAGACCCCCCAACAATCGCAACCTGGGCAGCCCTGGGAGCACTGTCCAAAGGCCTCTGGAGCTCCAGCAGCCTCGGGGCTGTGCCCATTCCCTGGGGAGCCTGGGCAGTGCCTGAGCCCCCTCTGGGGGAAGAAGCTTTTGCTGATCCCCAGCCCAGCCCAGCCCTGCCCTGGCCCAGCTCCAGCTGTTCCCTTGGGTCCTGTCCCTGCTCCCCTGGGCAGAGATCAGAGCTTGCCCAGAGAAGCTGTATCTGCCCCTGGATCCCTGGCAGTGTCCAAGGCCAGGTTGGACAGGGCTTGGAGCAGCCTGGGATAGTGGAAGGTGCCCCTGCCCATCGCCAGGGGTGGAATGAGATGAACTTTAGGGTCTCTTTCAAGCCAAGCCATTCTGTGATTCTGTGATTTTTGGAGAGATGCTGAAGCTCTGGCTCAGCTTTATCTCACCCAATGTCTGGACCCAGCAGCAGCCATGGGTGGGATCATCTCCTCCTCCCTCTCCCTGTGGCTGGAACTCACCCAAGGGCAGCAACTGAATAATGTCCCTCATGGGCAGTGAGGAGTGCCAGAAAGGAACGTTGCTCCCTGGGGAAACACAATGTCCTTGGACTCCAGAAGAGCATTGAAATGGGCCCCCTCGAGCACCTCAGCACCACTGCAATCTCCTCTTACTGCACTCGGCCCAGGAGATCTCCCAGAGCAGCTGCAGAGGAGTCGCTGTCAGGAATAGGGACATTTATCACAGGTTGATGTAGATCAAAGCAAGCACTGGCACCATTCCACATTTTTGTTTGTCAGATGTCCCCATGCCACAATCTCAGTCACCGCAGGGTTCCTGTGTTTGGTTTTGTCTCTTGATATGGAGACACAGGAGCTCTCACAGCTGGACAAGGTGTCAGGAATCCCTTCCTGAGATAGACACCCTTGGAGAGGGTGAACAAGGAGGTTCCTTGCTGCAGGAGACTGTGTGGGTTTTGGAAACAGACCAGGCCTGGAGAAGGCTCCTTCTACAACCTCTTAGCACCCGGCAATCCCACATCTTTGTTTGTGTGACTGTCTTGTCAGGGCAGGGAAAGGGGAGAGAGGAGCCTCCTTGGGCAGGGAGAGGAGGCAGAGACACCAAAAGCAGGAGTCCCAAAGGGATCTGGGCACATCTGGATCCAATGACTGCAGTAAGTGTGCCATTACTAAATCCAGTTTGGAAGACCCATGGCCGTTATTCCCCAGGATTTTAGCCACTCATCAAAAGAATTCTAAACAACTGTCAGCTTTTTCATATTCTCCTTAAGCAATGACAATTTCTTGTCTATAGATTCAGAGTGGTCAGAGAGATTCATGCAACACATCCCTTCAAAATCTTCACACCCATCTCCTTGTGCTAGCAACAAAAAATCTATAGCAGCCCTATCCTGTAACACAGTGTGGTGTATGCTGCCTACATCAGTGGTGAGTTCCTTCAGTATTGCAGATGTAATGTTAATTTGTTTTCCTGTCCAACAAGCCAATTGTTTGAATTATGTAAGAGCCTTTGATGAAGCTAATGTTGGTGTAAAAAGTGATGCCAATTTAACTGAAGGCCAATTCCACAATTCTACATTATCCTTACAGTCTGAGCCTAATAGATGCACACTATGTTTTGCATGTTGGAATTTGTGCCTGATGTCAAGCATCTGTTGAATGCTAGGGGCAAACAGTGTCAATTTCCCAAAATAGCATGGTCCTCCTAATCCTTTCTGAGGAATTGCAGGCCAAGCTTTATCTCCACCAAAGAGAAACAAAAGTAGAAAAAAGTTATTGCAGAAGTTATTGTAGAAGGGACTTTTCTCTCCAATGATGTAGAAGCTTTTCTTGTAGTAACTAATGCTGCAAGTAGAGTTTGAAAACCTTTCGATTGGAAGATTTTAAAAAAGATGAGAGCTGCAATTTCACAATTTGGTTGAAAATGCCAACTTGCACAGTCACTTCTCCAGTATATTTTTCCATCTAACACATTAATTCCAGCTGATGTGCATACCCTAATAAGACTTAGAATACCACCCCATCAGCATGTGATGTTTCATAAAAGCTGGGAGGAAAAGTGTGCTCAAGAAGCTGCAAGACCTAGAGTGCAGGGTGATCCTCTGTATGGTTTAACAGCACAACAGTTACTTGGCAAAGGGCCCTGGGCTACTGCCACTGCCCAGGCTGGGAGCATTGATCAAGTCTTACAGATGAGCCAACAACTAGCATATAATGTTATCCTTGCACTTCCAGATAAGTTGCACACCATATCTTTTACACAGATTTGTCAAAGAAAAAATGAAGACTTTGATAAATTTGTAGACAAATTGCATGAAGCTATCTATAATCATTCTGATTTAAATTCAGACACAAAGATATAATTGTATGGACTTTGGGATCATTTCTCCATTCCAAATGGCTTTCCCTTCAGTCACAAGAGCCCTCCATCTCTTCCAAAATTGCCTGCTGAAACTCTTTTGCTCCCTTCCAAATCAGTTCACTACTCCAGCATAACCCTTGAAGCATGGACAGGTGACTCTTCAGCTAATTATAGTAGAAAAGAAGGGTATTTATTGCAGCCCTGGACACATGTGAACTCGTTTCCAAAGATACGTGCAAGGACTTGCAGACTCCTGCTCTCTATTTCTACAGAAAAGGTTTTACATTAGGTTTCTAAGGACCCATAATACATAATTATTACGTCCTGCTTTGTATTTTATCAACTGAATATCTGTTACAGCTGTGCAATTTTACTCCCTTAACTGGATAGGTGGGATTTTGAAATGAGGGAGTGGTTGTATGGGAGGAAGAAAGCTGTCTTCCTTTTGGTGAACTCTCCTCCCATGGCCAGTTGACAAGACCTTTTCACCTGCTGCTCACGGTCCAAGCCTCTCCTAACTGTTCAATTATTCTTAAGGCAAGGTCTTTCTATGGTCTCAGCTTCTTCACAATTGCTTCCTCTATCCCTTTCACTCCTAGCTTTATGTTCCTCATATATTGGTACTCTTTAACTAAGTTACGTGATTTCTGCTAGCTGTATTACTACCTTAGCTTCTTACCTAATTTTAAAATCTTAACTAAAATATGCAATTTTCTACTATCCCAATTTTATTCCCAGCTGGCCCCTCGACTCATCTGCACTTTTCAGTTATCCTAATTACATTTTCAGCTAACCCCTTGACTGCATCCGCCCAAGATGTTTGGGCTGCCTCATTCTTCCTTTGCTTTTGCCTTCAAATGCCATTGCCCTTTCTGCCTCAATTAGAAGTGTCACAGATGTACCAAAATGGGCCAGTGTGCTGGCCAAGGGCAGTGTGCTCTGGAGATGATGAATGAAGAGTCTTCCCAACTTTCAAAGCACACTGCAAAAAACACCAATCACTTGTTTTAAATTTTTTTAAGTTTAATAGCAATGAAATGGTTATTAAGATAGTAAGAAAAGTTAGAGTAATAAGAATTTGGACAATCAGAGTTAGAACAGTAAAGGACAATAAAAACAAAGACATACAGACACCCCTGGTGCTTCCTGGGCAATTATGCCTTGAAAGCACACAGGCTGGCAAAGGATTAGCCCTTAAAAGCAATAGCCTGTTGCATATTCATAAATCTCATACATGCTGCATAAATTCTTTTCAAACAAAGGGTGTTCTCTGGTTATTGTCAAGTTCTCCCCCTTAATCCTGTTGGCTCCTCAAAGTTGGGAAGGAGGTGGAAGAAAGTTGGTCTTTTCCAATAAGGATGCAAGAATTCTTTTCTTGGGGCTTTAGGTGTCCTGTTGCTGTTATCTCTGGGCAAAGAATTCCTTGATTATCCCATCCCTTTCTTGAGCTAGTCAAAAAAGTATCTTACATCATATAGTTTCTATTTTTTACATGATGGTATAAACTAAAACTATATTTACCACTGAAATAATTACCAATATAGCCAAACGGGACGTACATGAGCTTGTCTGGCCTTTGCTGCTTGACCAAATAGCAGCAACTGTGGAATTTTACCCCAGAGACACTTTTGGCTAGCTGGATGCTGCAGCTGGGCACTTGGAGGCAAGACTGGGCATGCAGGAGCTCAGGTTTACCTTTGGTGGAGAAGCTTTAAGGCGAGGTGAAGGAAAGGAGTCGGTTCTGATGGAGGGTTTCTATCCAGAGCTTTATTCCTTGCCCACAGGCCTCTGGATCCAGCAAGGGCTCCAGGAGAACTCCCGACCGCATGGTTTGCTCACCCTTTTACCCGGGGCAGAGGGGCAGGGAAGGAACACGGGGAGCACCAACCAGGTACGGGCGGGGAAGAGTCAAGGGACAGAGGACACCTGGATGGCCCAATGTCCTTCCAGGAGGGGAGCGCATCTTTTGAATTCTGCCAATCACTCGACGACCTTTTGGAATGCCAGGATTGACAGACAGCGCTCAGCAGGGGTCAGGGTGTGGAAAGGAGGGATGGCTGACACACCTGGCAGGGAATTATCAGGGAGGAACCTGGGGTATCTGAGGCAAACCGTGACATCACACTGCAACATACCACACTACTTAAAACAATACAGTACTGATAACTAAGACAACATAACACATATAGTATATTAATATATATATATATTCATTTTAATACCTGTGAAGTTCCTATCCTGTAATATGTACTTTTCACAACACCAAAGAAGCCATTTGCACATTTAAGAGACAGCTGACAAGTCAGAAGGAAATGCTCAGCTTGTTCACAGGGTGAGAAAGAAAGGATTCTTCCAGATGAGTTAGTTTCAGAAACTTTATTTATTTACAGTCCTACTCTATAATCCTGTGGGGGCTATTTACAGAAAAATGGACAGGCACTAAATCAACCGGCCTAACCTTCTTGAGCTAACTAAACTAATTAAACTTCTAGGACTAGGTCAGGTTTTTAATAAAGCTGCATTCAATTTTGTGGATAAAAAGGTGATGTTGCAAGCAGAAGAAGAAGCGATGCATGCTTGCCTCAAAACAAAATAGAACTACTAGTCAAGAGATGTGTGGACAAAGTGCAGCAACCAAACAAACAATGCATGACTATAGAAACCTGTAGGATAGGAAGTAATTATAAACTGTGTTTAGAAGCACAATAAATGGCTTCTCCTTGATTCACATGGGATTGTGCAGCCTTTTGTCTTTTCTCCACATAATCCTACTCTAAATCCCACTCTACAGTCCTACTCTACTATCCTACTCTAAGATGGCTATGGAGAAAATGGTCCTGATATGATTATAGCACTTTTTGCTTCTCCATCTTCCTCCTCACTGAGATGATGAGCGGTGCCAGGGTGGATGCAGCCTCGGCTGATGTTACAAATGGATGCTGTTCACAAAAAAAAACAACAAAAAAAACCAAAAAACCAAACCAAAATACCAAAAACAGTACAAAACCAAACAAAACAAATAAACCAAAAAAACCCCAAACAACAAAAAGACAAAGAACAGTGAACCATTACTTTCCAACCTCAGTGTTTCACAGGGTCAATTGGGATTGCTCTGGGTCCTAAAAAGACCCAGAAAGAGAAGCAATGGGACCATCTGCTACCCAGCAGTCATGTGCAGGACACTGCCATCACAGGCAAACCTGGCCCAGAATCCCACTTATCCATTCATTCAGGTTTCTTTATCTTGTTAGGATTTTTGCCCTGCCAGTGCTCTAGAAATGGTGCTTTCTGTCCCTGGGTTTTCTTCCTTTCAGGAAACTCCAAAGCCTTTCATTGGTCCCTCCCTTTGAAAGACAGGCACTGTGCTGATTCCCATGGGCACAGAAAGCAGTGTCTGCCTTTCCATGCCCTGCCCCTCGTGTGCTGGATGGCACCTTCCTTCCCAGCAGGGCCAGCCCAGTGGCACTGGGCCCTGCAGTTCCCTCTCTGCCACACAACCTGGCAGTAACCCTGGCACAGTTCCCGTCTGCTTGAGCGTGCCAGGCAGCAGATGGGGCTGGGACAAGTCCCTCCCAGCTGTCCCTGTTTGCATGGCAGAAACCTCTGAGGGTGGGCTGGGGGGCACAAACCAGGGCCCCTCAGAGGCTCACAGTGAGCCCCCCACAGCCCCTCCTGCCCACAGCCAAATCTCTGACCCCTAGGCTGGGACTGGCTTCCTTGGGTTCCTCCACCACCATTTCATGTCTCTGTACCCTGCATTGCTCTACTTCAATTCTTTTGCCATTAGATAAAACTGAACACTCCACCAAATCACAAAAGAGGGCAACAGAAACAGTCAGAGGACAGAGCACCTCTCCTCTCAGGAAATGCAGAGAGAGGTGGAGTTTTTCAGTTTTGTGAAGGACAGGCCCCAGGGAGACTTTATTGCCACTTTCCAAAACTTCAGAGTGGCTTTGAGGAAAGTGGGGTATATCTTTTTTAACAGGGCCAGTTACAATAGGATGTGGGTGAATATTTTTTAACACAAATAGGATCTAATCAGAACTTGTTTACTCCGAGCATGGTGTGACCCTGGCACAGCTTGCCCCAAGAGCTTGTAGGAGCCCCATCCCTGCAACCATTCTGGCTCCAGTGGCAAAGGGCTCTGAGCAACCCGATCTCTTTAAAGATGTCCCTGCTCATTGCAGGACACTTGCACCAGAGGACATTTACAGGGCCCTGCCAGCCCAGCCCAGTCTAGGATTCCTCACCATTTTCATTTGAAGAGCAGCAAGAGTGGAGGTGAGGAGGAAGGGGGCTCATCTGCTGCCTTGGGCTTGAGTGGAGGAGGAGCCCATCCCTCAGAGCCTGTTTCACCTGCAGCCCCTTCACATTTTACCTGCAGGAGCTCCTTGGCAGACCAGCGCCGTGCCTCGTCTCTCAGCAGGCAGCAGCTCAGGAAGTCACGCAGGCAAGATGAAAATAGGTTGGGCTGCTGCAGCTTTTGTCTTCCTCCTGTGGCTATCAGGAGTTGAGGCTGGGGAAAAAGGAGACACCAGGCTCCACCTGCTTCTTTTCCATGTGTCACTGCTCTCCCAGATCTCATTGATTAAGCTCCACTCTGCAGTGGCAGTTTCTGCCCTGGCAGAGACCCAGAGATGACTTCTCCTTACCAACCAAAAACCCAAACCCCAATGCAGCCACAGCTTTCCCACCATCCCACAGATCTTGCCTTGGCAGCTGATTTCATTGACTGACCCAGTTAGTGGGAACTATATCAGCACAAGCACATTTCCTTCCCTGAGGATTCATACCAGCTTGAGAGGCTTTTTGGAAGAAGGACTTTGCTATACTGACTCTACTGTATCCAAAGGTTAGTACATGGAAAGTATCTCTGCAGTGCTTCTTGGTCCCTTAAGTACAGCTGCCATAGAACAAAACTAATCAAGATTTTTGCTTTGTTCTTGAAAACAATGGGAATTGGAAGGAAAGAAAGGAAATCCACCAGGTATTCCTCAGGTAAGAAAACAAATATTTGGAATCTCATCTTCGACAGAGACACATTAAAATGCCTGCACAAATGTACTGGGATGAAAACGTCTGCTTGGACACACAGCGGCCACCTGCAGCTCTGTCTCTCAGCAGCCTGAAAATTTCTGCTTTCCTTACATGGAAAAGAAAAAACCTTTCATGGTCAAATCAGAAGGAGAGGTTCCATCCCTATGGACACCCTCTAGTCATTTGGCTACTCAAGTCAATGCATGAATGGTAGGCCCATCCCAGAAAGTGCCAGGAAACAAATGGGAGGTTTTGGCAGGCTCTCCAAATCACCAGGCTCTGGCTTGGTGACGGGCAGAATGTGGCTTGGGCTGGGAGAGAAACATGGTCACTGAGTGTTTCAGCAGCACTGCACAAGAAGCAGAAGAGATTCTGTGGCCTTTACACCCTCATGCCCAGGTTTAAGGCACGTTTTCCAGTGAGAAGAAACTGCACAGGGGTTTAAGTTTCTCCCTAAAAACCAGTGCCTTAGCAACTTTCTTGTGTTTGGGCTTCTTTTCTTCATTTCTGGAAATGTAACACCACTTCTGAGAGGCTTGCCTTGTGGTTTGAGGGGCATCTTCACAGACAGACAAGTGGGAACAACTTGAAACCCAAAGCAAATGTTGCCTGAGAAGAGCTGGGGAGTGTTTGCCTGTGGTGAGGCTTGAGCTGTCTGGCAACCCCTTTCCATGATGTGCAGAAACATCCAGCTGCTCCCCAGAACTCAGTCCCTCTGGGCACGCAGGCCTCTGGAAACACCTGACAATTCCAGCCTTTCTCCTGCCCAAGAGCATCTAACCTAAGCTGAGCTCCAGTTTCTTCAGCAAGGCCAAGGATGCTCACTTCCATGCAGCTGACAGTGTCCATGGAGCTCAGCAGGTCTTTCTCATACTCCTCAGGCCAAGGAATTACAGTGTAGATTGGCAAGACATCAGCTGATCCTTATCCAGCGTGGTTCATGTGGAACCAAGCTCTAACATGCTGACAAGTCAGAGGGAGAGAGCTCATTCTGCTCTTGCAAGATGGTATTTAGAAACATAAGACACCAACTTGGAACTATTCAAACCTCAACTTGCAGAATCCATCTCAAATAGACAAAAATAACAATGGCAAGAGGCCTTGGAGTCTCCATAAAAATGCCCACCACTGTCATGATAACTGTGCTTGTGGCACTGAAATAGATGGTGACAAAAGAGACTTTGCTATTATCCTCTTTAACCCAAAGGAGAATTTCAAAGCTGGAAATGGCAATGCACTCCCCTTGTGTACAAATAATTTATGCGGCTTTCTGTCCTTTTCCCACATCACCAGAGGTGACAAAGAGGGTTTTATCCTGACTCTCAGCTGAGCTCAGCCACTGGCCATGGTGGGGAGCTGGAGTCCTCCCTGTCATTAGAACTGTTCAGGCCAGGGATGGCCCTGCTCCTGTGGTAAAGAAACACAGCACCGGTGTCAACTGCCCACGCTGGATCCCAGCCCAGGCACCTGCCTGCAAGCTCATCAACTTGTTAAAGTACCAAGAAACAGCCAAGGGTTTGGCAAACAATTCTAACTGCAGTTGGAGAAAAACACATCCAAAACTTATCCAGGCCACCCACACACATGAGTGAACAATGTACAGATGACTTGAAAGCCTGAAAGTTTTGAAGACCCACAGGATTTGGAAAAGATGCTACATAATGGAAGAGAAGAGCTGTGTTTAAAACATGAAAAAGCAAGCAGAATTGCTTGGGCATTGCTTTGGTAGTAGTTTTTTTTCTCTTTTTCTTTTTTGTTTACTTTTCTTTTTCCTTTTTTTCTTATGTTTTCTATAAAATTGAAACTGGGAATGTCTAACCTCCATTTCTCAGGATATTTATCACATGTCTACCCTCTCCACTGAAAAATTCTTGTTCTTCAGAAACAGAGCTCCAACATTGTTCAAAAAACAAGTGAGAAGTGTCAGGCATGGCTGGAGGCCAAAATGGCAGGTTTCTGAACTGGTTAGGTTTCTGAACTGCCACTTCCCTTTCTGATACAACCAAAGCTACAGCAGATGCTGCTGTGCTGCAGGGGCATTTTTAGAAGGGGACCTTGGTGGAAGTGGTGCCAGCAGATGGCAATGGGATTTTGTCCAATGGCACACCGAGCATGGGACAGGTGAGAAAGACAGTGGGATCAGTGACTATTTGCACCTTACCAAGACAGGAGTTGCATTCCAGGAAGGAACTTCTCGTTCCACCATTTCGATGCCCACGATTCCCAAAGACCATATATCCACTTTGGGGCCACACGGTTGGCCTGTCACCACTTCAGGCGCCAGCCACCCAGCAGCGCCGGCCACGGAGCTCCGTCTGCCCTGCTCAGGGCTGAGCTGAGCAAAGAGGCCAAAGTCAGCTGTGGAGAAAACAACAACCCATGAAAGCCAGCTCCAATTAGGAAACCAAGCAAAAGAATTCCCCACTCTCAGGCTAAGAATGTGCTGTTGCATCTCCTGCAGAACTGTCCACACTCGATTTTCTTGGGGCTTTAGCCAAGGGAGTATGGAATTGGCCACTTCCAAAAAAACCCAGGTTTCTTAACGCTGCTCACAGCAGTGGACTTCATTCCCCTGAAGCTTTAGATTGTAGATCCCTCTGTCTAGAAGGGACACACACGGAGCAAGGCCACTCTTGACTGCTTGTGGTTCCTTATACCTCTGTGCACGTTGCAACTGTGCCTTCAAGGAGTCCCTGCACTGCCACCAGCACCATTTTTGGGGAGCTGGCAGTCACGCCAAGCAGCCCCACACCCACATCCCTGGAACGCTGCACCTGACCAAGAATATACTGACCCAGCTTGACAGAACCGTTGGTTCTGAAGAGGTGGTTTCTGCTCTTCACATCTTGGTGGATGACATGGTTTGAATGAAGAAAATCCAGTCCTTGCAGGCACTGAGAGAGAAAACACAAACAGGAGGGCAAAAATGAGTGATTTTCATCACACAAGAAAGGAAACAAAGAATTGAAAAGATTCCCTCTCCAGGGGAATGGGGAGCAATGGCAGAACAGTAATGGCCACTGAGAGGAAGAGCTTGCTGCTCCAACACTTGCAGAGCAGGACCTTTCTGAGGAAAGGCACGTCAGCTTTTGAAAGAGGAACCGCACCTGCTGTTGTAGGCTGTCCCCTGCAAACCAGCCAGGATGACTCCTGCTGCAGCGCATGTGCTCAGAAGCAAAGAGCATTGTGGCTGCACTCCTATCCTTTTTAGCTGAGGACTGAGAGAAACGAGTCTCTCTCTTTTTTCTTTGCTGTTTTTTTCAAATCCTGCCACAAGCACCTTTGCTTTTACAGGACAGGAATGCAGTGAAGACAGACTCCAGGCAAGTATTTAGAGAGGCAAAGTGGAGAACAGCAAATACAAATACAAGAGACAGAGCGAGAATACAACAGCAGGAGATAAGAGTACTGGCACTGAGTACAGGGAGTGTAGGGGCACTGGCAGGCCCTTCACTTGAGATGCTTTTACTTGCCTATAGCATACCAGCAACACAGAAACAAAGCTTGGCACAGGAAACCTCTCCTGTTCTGAGCCCCTGTTTCCCAGACAATCCTGCCCAAGCCCTTGGAAACACAGCTGGGATTGCTGACCTCCCGACTGATGGCTGCCATCTCATCTTCAGACAGGCAGGTCTGGCTGACGATATCGCTCAGGACACCTCCATCCATGTACTCTATAACCAGCAAGAGTTCCTCGCCCAGAAGGTAGCTGAAAGAAGGAAACAAGGGGGTAGAGATCAACATGCATGGCTACGTTGATTTTTTGCTTCCAGGTTTCCTATTTCCAGATGCCTTTGTGACAAGGACAGAATCAAAGGAATAGATATTCCCTCTTGGCTGTGCATTGTTTGCAATCTGTGCAGTCTCAAAGAGAAAGGCACAGTTGTGAAAAAGGAGATGTCTTAGATGGGCAACAAATGAAAAGTGCAGTTTAGAAACAGCCCAGATAAAAAACATGTCAGGCATGGTGTTTCTGGAAATAAGCACCTAGTCTTCCTGGCATGCACAGCAATGGCAAAGAGGGGCAACAATCCAAGGGAAATCCACTTAAAGATGGTTCATCTGCACTTAAGAAACTTTAAAAAATCAATCCAAATAAATGTGGAGGCAGTGAACTTTGAGGCTATTGAGTTAGGAAGATACAGCTGATCCAGGTATTGAATAATTTATCAAACTAGGTGTGCCAGGGAAGACTCATGCAGACAAGATGCACTCTCTTCTCATCCATTGGAGATGAGTAGAGAAATATGAATAAATAAAAATTAACAGCTTTACTTGCTGCCACTGACCAAAGTGGGATTTTAACCTCTCATGTTTGCTTTATGTAAACACACATCCATGGGATAAGACCATGACTTCTCACCTGTCTAAATAATTCACAACATTGGGACTCCTATACCTCTTCATGATCATTATTTCAATAAAGGTTAGCTCCTTCCTCCTCACTCCTTGAAGATTTATTTTTTTTATTGCCACCTAAAATGGCATTGAAAATCAGTAACTTGAGAGGTTGGTGGCACGAGACCACAAGGCACGTGGAGCGAGTGATTTTGCAATGAGATAGCTGAGCTGTGCCAAACTACCTTGTGATTAGGCACTGTAGTAATCAGGAACTGACATTCCAACAGCCCATTTCTCTGCTCCCTTGGGAGCCAGTTACAGGACATGTGGGGCCACTGACATTTTGGCCTTGACCACTTGGTAACAGCGGTGTCTCAGTTATCACCCACAAACCTCTGACCACACTCTCTGCTGCTTTGTTTGGGACTCAGAAGAAGGAATCCTTGCCTTAATACTCTGTGGATACATCTTGTGATATGGGCAGGGCTTAGGGCTTTCAGGGACGCCTTGCAGATCTCTCCCTATGTGCAGTTCCCAAGTGCAGCACTGCAGGTGGCTAAGGAACTACCAGTACCTTTCAGATGGATTTGCTGGCAGCCAGAAATGAGAATTCATGACTCTGAAGCTGCAGCCCCAAAGAGCAGTGAGGTGTTCAAAGGCACCACCTTTGTTTTAGCAATGGAGAGCGAGTGAGCGCGTCCTTCTCTGAAAGGAACCGCTGCCCTCTGTACCTTCCTTTTGGCAGCTGAGGAGGACAAAGTCCCAAATGTGTTTTGTGGTCTGGCACCAGTCAGTGCTTCTTGTGCCTTTTCAGCACAGCTCTGCCCAAAGCTCCAGCCACAGCTCGCACCAGAGGGGAAAGCCCTCGAGTGCAGCAGAGTCTGCAGGGGCTGTTGACATTTACCTCTCCTCCTGTGGCACTGTCGAGTGCTCTGTAAACATCTCCAAAAGTCCTAGAAACAAAACAGAAGCAGAGAGAGGAGAAGCCATTTAGATCTTGCAGTGAAAGCCAGCCCACACTGGAGATCTCTGCTGGAAGTGTCAAAACCTGCGGGATGCAGGAGGGCTCTGCCAGAAGGGAGATGATGCATTTTCCTCTCAAGTGCATGGGCACTGGGCCTGTTCCTGAAGCACTGGGGTTCAATTTCTAAAGGGAGGTTAGTCTTTCCTCTTGGGTTTCACTGTCTAAACGGTGTGGTTCCTATCCTGACCACAGAGTGTTTTCTTCTTCAAACCAGGGGAAAGAATTGTTCCTGGGAACTGTTATCTCACAGCTTTGATGGGACATAGGTTGCTCTTTCAGGCAAGCAAGTTTCTTCTCTTTTCATTAGTGTGCCAGTATGATTTTGAGACATACAAAAAATGCTAAAGAAATTAACAAGTGGGAACAGTAGCAAGGCATCTCTGACAATGCCTTCTGAGCCCACTCACAAATTCTGAGCAGCATTGAGAGATGGGACAATCTATCCCCAGTGTGTGATCATCTTTGCAGCCTGACTTCATGCTGGATAGACATTCCACCCCAAAAACACCTGGCCCATGGCTGTGCAGGAGTAACTGCTGTTGGACTCACCCGCTGCCAATAAAATTCAGATGCGTGTATTTCATCAGGGTATTTTCAGTGGTGTTCACCGTTCTCCCTGAGGGAAATAAAATGCAAGATGCTGACTTTAAAGCAGAGATCCCAGCTTCCAGGAGATACAAAAGGCAGCCCCAGCACCTGGAGCTCTGAGCCCTTTGTGGTCGGCTGGGTAACAACAACCACAACCAGGCAGACAGCCCTGCAGCACAGGTGGCCAGCACAGAGACTGATTTGTACAGTCCTTTGAAGAGTTCTCTTGACAGGAAACAAAGCACAGGGACGTGCAATCCCAGGAGAGGAGGACATCTTCCCCACCTTTCAGCAGTTTGCCAAAGGAATGCCTTCCCATTTGTAAACCAGAGCAGCTCAAGGTATAACCAATCCTGACGGGGCTTTCAGCATCAGAAGCCTGTCCTGTTTATGAGCAGGCTGAGCTCAAAGATGCCCCTCTCCCAGCTAAGGAAGGCTCCAGCCTCTGCAGTCCCTCCAGCCCTCAGGGACAGGGCAGTGACCACAACAAGGCTGGCAAAGCCCAAGCATGAGCACTGACAGGCACTGATGGGAAGAACCCAGAGTGAGCCTGAGCCCCAGACAAGCTGTTGCCCCCATTCAGGACACAACAGGATGGGCTTTGAGATCAGCCACACCGAGGCACAGATCAGTGCCCTTTTTGTCCCAACAGGTGATGGCAGACACAGAATCCACTGGGCTCTGGTCTCAGCCCCACCAGGTCTTATCTGAGAGCACAGCACTGGCAGCTGTTACGGGCAAGAAGCAGATTCATTGGGTTGTGCTGCAGAATCACAAAGGGCTTGATGTGTTTTCCTAGAGACTGATCTGAGCAGGGCCTGGGCCAATGGGTAGGATTCTAACAGTCATGGGAAAGAGTGGGAATCAGGTATGGAAAAGTGCCATGGATCTGAGGGATATACCATGGCTGGGCTGGAGGCTCTCTCCTGAGAAATGCCTGCAGTACAGTTTTATCTGATCACGCGACTTGGATGTGTCTCTTGGACACATCTTGATAAGCATAAAACTAGAAGATTAAATAAAGGTTGTTGTTGAAAGCGAAGGGAGACGACCCATCCTTGTTGATCAGCATTGAACTCCGATTTATTGATCCAATCAGTCACTTTTTATAACAGTGTTAATTAAGTTCATGCATATTGCAAAATCCAAGCTCAGGACAGGCTACAGAGAAAACTCTAACCCCTCCTTTTGTTTATAATACCTGTGGTTTGTGTATTGAAACCAAGATTTGTGTTCTCACCGTGATATGAAAAGTTCTCAAAACCTTCATATCTGTTCCCAGAGCAGCCAAGGACGGAATGTTTACCTGTTATGAGAAGACTGTCTGAGAAGCCTGTTTATAAAAAATGTGCCTGAGAACCTAATTCTTTACAGAAACGGGCTTGAGAACTGCTGCTTTACAGCTGCCTTTTACTTTTCCATCAACTGTATATTTTCATGGCCTCTTTCTTTAAGCCATGTCTGAGCATAATTCTCCAACAGGTTGTTATCAAAGTCTCTGTTTTTTCTTTGGGGGCACATGGAAAACACCTTGTGCTCTCTATTTGTCCTGTAACCTGATGTTCTTTCAAAGTAGTTCTTATTGACAAAAAGATAGCATTCTCTTATTGATAAAAGTATAGAATTCACATGAAAATAAACTGCAGATGTAGTAGTGGTAACAGTAAGAGTCAAAAAATGGCATCAGCAAGACGTGGGGTAGAAGGGCTCCTTCAGGATGGAGAAAAACACAACAAAAAACCCCCACCAAAAATGAACAACAGAAAAGCAATCTCACCCCCCCCCCCAAAAAAAAAGAAAAATTCCTAACCAAAAAGACAAAACTCCAAAGTCAGTCCATTTCTGTGAAGTTTTTTTGCTGTGATGACTGGTTGGAAGTCTGGAGGCTAAGGAGAATTTAGGAAGCTAAAAATTCTGTTCAGTTTGGCCACTAGCACACAGGACTTGCCTAGATCATTTGCTAGGTCACAGCCTTCTGCTGATCCAAGAACAATCCCTGCTTCAGCCTTTAGCAGAGAGGGAAGCTCAGGCAAACCCAAGCCTGAGGGTCGCAGGTGCCCTCAGAGGCAGCAGGAACACCCAGAGCTCTCTCGCTGCCCCGGAGCACAGCACTGCCTCTGGGGAGTCCTAAATGGCCCTGTGACACCGAGCTCAGGAGGAGCATTTGGTACAGCTCTGCTGACACCTGCACACAACACACTGTCCCTCAGACAAGAAACACCCCAGACGTACCCAGCAGCTCCAGGTACTCCTCCTCAATCTCCTGTTCCCGGGATGTGCCCGAGCCTGAGTTCCCAGGTTTCACAGAAGGGCTTCCTCGAGGTGATGCTGCTGCAGCAGCAGGTTCAGAGCTCATGATGTGCTGGACCTGGAGCATTTCTGGTGGGCACTGTTCCTGTGCCTCACTTCTAACTTGGGGTCCTTCATTGCCAGACATTGGCTGGAAGTCTTTGCAGGCTGCCCGGTAAGATGTCAACACTTGCACCTCAAGTCAAACAGAACAAAGCAGTCAGACACTACAGCTTGTCCCTGTCAGCCAGGAGTCATCGACTGTGAGGAAAGGGAAAGAACAGATTGACAGGGGGTACAACAGCTTGTTTCAATCCTCCATCTGGGTCACCAAGTTCCACTGTAAAAACACCTCAAGAAAAAAGGAGAGCAGGAACAGGCCAGCAGGAAAATCACATTTATTCAGCCCCTTCTTTCTGCTTCCCTCCCCACATCTGCCTCCATTGCAAACCTCCTGTCCCAGGGCTGATCTCTGCAGATTGCAAGGCTCTGTGCCTGTGGGACTCCTGGCCTCCTCAGTGCCAAGAGCTCTGGTTTATGCCCCTCTCTCTGCCCTTCCCTCTGTGCCCTGGCCAGTCAGGCTTACCTGGCCATTCTCCTGTGGCTCTTCCACCTGCTGCCTGAGCTGCTCTTCCTGCCCTCGGGCAGGGAACAGCTCTCCCTGAGTCTGGCATGGCAGCTCAGATGAGGCAGTGTGCTCCTGCTCTTTCTCTAGAAGCACCTGCACAGAAAGCAAGAGAAGATGGGTTTCAACTTCCCATACGCCCTTTGTGGGCCAAGACTCACAGACTGCTGGGCTCACACGTTCCCAAAGCATTGTGCTGCTGCTCTCCTGGGTCGTTCTCTGCCCGAGGGGAGGCACAGATTCCAAAGTGACCCTGGCCCTACAATCAGGGGCCATCTGGGACTGAAGCTCCAGCAGCCTCTCAGGCAGCTGACAGGGAAGGGGTGGCATTTCTCAAGGGTCTGGTGAGGGCCTCCCTCTGCTTCTGCCGTGTCCTGTTTGTCTTTCAGTAGTGACTGACTCCCCGCCCTGTCCCACAGCTCCATCCTGGCTCTGCAGGGGCTTCCTGGGTGAGCTCACTCCTTGTGAGAGACACTTCTGGAGTTCACCTTCTCTTCAGGCCTGCACCAGCATTCCTCCTTCCTGACATCCACACTCTTGTTAGAAAATTGGGTCATTCAGGAGATGAGGATGCATGCAAAGATCTCTGACGGAAGTCAGAGAACCTCTATGGCCACCTCAGTATATGGAGGAGGACCAAGGTGTTTCTTCTCCCTCTTTTGTCAACGGAGAATTCTGACCAGCAGTAACAGAGTTTCTCATAAGGCCCCATTAACGAATGCACTTACACAGCCCTGGGGATGCCAGTGAAGGAAACCATGTGTCATGTATGGCATGGCATGTATGACCGGAGTCATCAGACCCCAGATACAGCATGGGATAGTTCCACTCCCTCAGGACACGCAAAAATTTAAAGGATAAAAAGAAGGCTTCAGGGCACAAGAGGCTGGAGGAGGAAAACATGGGGAGAAAAAACAACCATCTCTGGAGGGGGAAACATCTCTGCCTGCTCAGGATCAGTCAATGGAACTTGTCTCTACTTCTGTCCTGAAGGGATGGCTTTAGGTGAGCTTTGCATCTTCCACTGCTTTGGAGCAGAGCCTGGAAGATTCAAATAGATATATAGATAGACAGATCTCACTTTTATAATCTCTCTTTTCTGTGCTGTGGTATTTACATTCTTTGAACACAGAGAGACATAATTCCCTCTCCTAGGTTTTTTTTAAGGGAAGGTAGTGAGAAACTTAGAGAAGAAGAGAAAACAATTATTATCTCTACTGGCTGTTCTTGTTGTTTAATACATGTAGAATATGTTATAGTGATTGTTTACTGAAAGTGATTTGTTAATTGGATTTTAGTGATAGTTGTTTAGCTTGATTAGCTAATTAGATAAAAGCTGTGTCATGACTTTCTGGAGACAGTCACGAGTTTTTCTTTAGTAGCTTCTTAGTATAGTGTCCCTTTCGTACAGTTTTAATATAGTACTAAGTGTAATATACCACAGCCTAAGAAAGCATTTGTTTAACCTTCTAAATCATAGAGTCAAAGCACATTATTCCCCACGTGGGGGTCAGCCGGAATCAATACTCTCCTTTCTGTCACTACACACATCAGCACTCGGTAGCAGTGCTCCGATCAGCAGCCATCCTGAACTTGCTCTCCTGTTGCCTAAGTAACCCACACTCTTGGGGAATCTGGAGCGTGTGGGTCCTTATGGAACGCAACCAGACCCAGAGCATTGCACTGGGAACTGCACTCTTTGTGCATCTGTGCTCGGGCAAGTTCTTCTCTTGGACTCGTCCACACCGATGGTGTTGAAGTGGCTGGAATCAAAAATGCAGCCCAGCCCCACACAGCTCCTGTGATCTCTGAGCACCAGCTGGAATGCAAGGGCATTGATTTCCTGCTCAATTCCCATACACAACACACACTGATTCCCTGAGCAGCCAAAAGAGATGGGAGCCGTTAACGTGAAAGTGATGTGTTTCTGCCAGTGCTGGAAAAGGGCAGGAAAGATTGAGAAAAAGCTCCCTGGAGAAGGAGAAATTACACAAGGCTTCTCCTTCTAGCAAAGAAACAAGCAAATAAACAAACAAAATATGGAAGTGTTACCTACTCCAGTGTCTAAAGCACTTGGATGCAGTGAAGGGATGTTTGGAAGGGAAAAAGCCCTCGTGCTGAGCATTGGCTCTATGGATCCAAGGCAGGGATCTATGGAAGTCTGCCTGAAGGTCCCTCATGAGCCCCCATTGTCCAGGCTAAAGCTCCCTCAGCACCTCCTCACTGGCCTTGTGCTGCACCCCTTGCCCAGCTCCCCTGTCCCTCTGTGCCCACGCTGCAGCCCCTCCATGACTTTCTGCTTCCCAGGGCCCACAGCTGCACACAGCACTCCAGCTGTGGCCGCAGTGCTGCCCAGCACAGGCCACGCTCCCTGCCCTGCTCCTGCTGCCCCACTGCTGCTGGCACAGCCACCGTGCCCTTGGCCTTCTTGGCCCCCTGGCCCCACGCTGCCTCATCTCCAGCTGCTCACGGCCGCCAGCCCTGCGTCCTTTGGGCCCACGCAGCTCCCCAGCCACAAAGGTGCCCATTGCACTTCAGATACTGCATGTGCTGTTTCAAGATGGCCTTCCTGTTCTATAACCACATCTTCTAAGTAGATATCATAAAGTTTGATCGGAATAGAATTCTAAGGGACTCTGACTAAATTAAAATGGTCTAATTCAACTGTACAGGAAATTGCTCCTAAATAAATATTCCACCCTATCTGCCGTCAGCAAGCAAGGTTCTCTCTGCAACACTAGGTTTGCAGTTCTTCAAAGCTCTGATATAGAAATTTAAAATATCCATTTTGCACTTTGTTATTTTTCTTCAGGCATGAAAATGGATTTTCTTTCAGCCTTCCTAGCTGGCTCTCTACACTCTGTTGCTACTGGCCAAGCTCTCAGCTTGCTCCACAATTCTTAAACATCAGGAACATGAAATGTTCCTTTCTCACTCACCTCAGGATCTTCAGCGCTGCTGAATACACGCTTCAGGTGACCTGTAGTGGGAAGGGAAAATGAACCAGATGCTGTCAGAAAACTGCCTGGGCTGCTGAATCCCACAGAACAAGTCAACCCAAACAGAGATGATTTCCCGTTTCACAACATCCCTTCAGCAGACACATTTCATTCACACAGCCAGCAAGAGATCAGGACAATATTCTTGGTTGTGCCTACACTTCAGCCTGTTTTGCCAGTAAATGAATACAAATATGACCAAGAAAATGCAAATTGTTCTTTAAAACTCAATGCTCCTGTACTACCAAAGACATAAAACAGCTTCTAAAATCCTCTCCTTCAGGTACTTTTTTTTTTTCTGGTCAGTTACAAGCACTAATTCTGATTAACTTGCAGGAAACAGTTGCCCAGAAAAGCTTCCCAAAATTCCCCTGACCTGTGGCAGTTCTATTGTGGAAGAGCACAGCAGCACCTCTAGGGTTCAGGAGCAGACACTCACTGCTTTAGAGTTTGAACTTCCTTTCAAAGGGAATAACTATTTTAGCACTCAGTAAAAGGTTATTAAGTTTGACAGTCAAATCCTTTCATCACAAAAGTTAAAAAGAAATAAGCTTTCTCTGAATTCTGGGAACAACTGCAGAGTTTTAAGAAGGCATTCCAAGAAGCTCTGCCAGTCTACAATTTCAAAGGTGTCTTGCTTGTCCCAGCAACCTGAGGAATTTACAGACTGCTGCCACAGACTCTCCCGTGCAGGGAACGGAAGCCCTGCAGGTTCCCCTGCAAATGCTGCCCCTGTGGCTACAGACACCCCCTTTTAGCTGGACCTCTTGACAGGAGCTTTAGCAAACCAGTGGCATCCTAATGCTCTTTCTCTTTCAAAAGAATGAGCAGGAAGACATACAAAAGCCAGGTTGGGTTACATCCAAACTTTAGTAGAAGGGAAACCTCTACTTACGGGTGAAGTGTGTCATGTAATACATGGAGAAAGAAATGCCATATACAGCAAAAGCTGCCATGGCCAGTTGGTGAAACATAGTCATTTTTGAAAGTTAGATAAATAATAGAAAAAACAATGATCTTGTCAGTTGGCAGCCACCCACTGACAAATCCCCAACCAGAAAAGTTCGCAACTGAGCAAACACTAGGGCTGCTCTGACACTCAGGCCTTCCGTGCACCAAGGCAACCTTCTGATGTCACTACGACAAGGTGGCAACCATGCCCTGACATCACAAAGCAAACGTTCCATGTTAGTCTGTGAATTTATGCAAAGCAATAACCAACCTTCCCTACAGAAAACACAAAAGAGCCAAGGAAGTTCTCCTCTGTCACAAAGGAGCACAAAATCCCCTCATGAGCCAAACCCTGTTGTTCAGGGGATTCAAGGGGAACTCCAAGGGCGCCCCAAGCACCTACAGCCTGTACCCCAGCTGAGCACTCAGATGGGACACAAGCAAAGGAAACCAGACCAAGAAAATGGCCCACAGCATTGTACATGTGAGAAATGACTCTCACTTTTAAAATTTTAAAGGCTTAGTAAACCTTAACAAAGGACTGAATAAGGAAAAATTGCAGTATAGGGAGTCTCTGTTACTAGCAGCCATGCGCTCATCTACAAAAAGGATGCTCTGCCTTTTATACCCTTAGCCCTCCAAAAGTTTTGTCAGTCAACTCTTTCTCTGCTGTCCATTGGTGGAGATTACTTTCTTGCATCCTGACTGGAGGTCAGGTGTTGTTACACCCTGCCTGCTGGTCACAAGCCAGCCCTCCCCAAATGCCCTGACTACCCAGGCTGTTACAAGGGGGACGGGAAAGAGGACTATGGGAGGATATATTACAATACCATCACTACACATTTGAACATCCACGTAACATCTACTTCTTATTGTCAGAGCCAACCATTGCATTACTCGTCTAGAACACACAGAGCCAGGAGAGAAGCCACTGTTGGCATCATAGCTGAAATGTTTCCTAACAAATCTCCCCACATATTTGCACCTTTATTGGACATGCCCAGGGCTCTGGTGTGTGTACATCTCTGGCTTTCTTCCCCTTTGGCAGCAGTCGAACTGGCAGCATCTGCCCTCCAGCAGCAGCTGCTCCCAGCTGGGAACGCCACTGGCGGTGCTGATTTCCAGAGGCTTCTGTGTGCCAGGGGAAGCCAAGGCAGGAGCGGGTTGAACGGCGCTGGCGCTGCTGCTGCTCTGTGCCAGAGCCCCGGCTGGGCAGGGCACGGTGCCCACTGCACTGCGGGCTCCTTCTCCTGCCACAGCTGGGCACACCTGGCAGCAAGGCATGACAACCTGTGGGCAAGCCAAGGCGTTTCTGGGGCTGCACTGCTCTGCACACACCCAGCACACCTGCAGCACAGAATTTTAACCCTCAAACAGGTAAACCAAAGGGAAACAGCTGGAAAAGATTTCATTTCAACCATTCTTTATGCTTCAATAGAAATGACCAAAATGAAAGTTACCGAGCAGGGCCGATCCACACTTCCAGCTCAGTGTGAGAAAAGAGGCATTACTTTATTTCAGTGCTGGGTGCCTGAGAATCACTCCCCTGAAACCTGCACACCCACGTGTTAAGTATCCATGGAACTAAGACATTACTTTCATTACTTTTATTCATTACTTTGCTCAAACTCACAGGCTAAACATTCTCCCAAAGTATTTGACATGTTTAAATCATTTCCCCAAAATTACTGACATTTAGAGTAGGGGTCTCTTGAGGGTCTCTGGTGGTCATGTGGTGAACATCCCATTCCTCAAATGCTCCTTCCATGGTTAAGAGCCTTCTTCTCCTTGAATGCATTGCAGCTACCTCCTCAGCAGGCCCACTGTCTTTATTCTCAAGGCTAAGACATCCACTTGCACACATTAACCACTGGTGTGAGGGAAGGTACGACTAAGCACTGCCTGTTAAAGCTTAACAAATTCACAATTTGTTGCATGTCAACACTTCCCCAACATCTCTCGTTCCTTCTCTGGGAATCAAACACGAGCATTTTGTGATCACTGAGCCCAAGGCTGCCTCCAACCCTCCTGTCACCCAGCAGCCCTTCTCTCCTCACAAACAGCAGGCCCAGCAGTGCCTTCCCTCACTGGCTCAGTCCCCAGCTGTGTCAGGAGTTCTCTGTCACACACTCCAGGACCATCCTGGACTGTTTGCTCTCCGCTGCACTCTGTTGCCAGCAGACATCCCCACCCTGTTCCATGCCCCTTGCAGAACCCTGCACCTGCTGTCCATGGGCACCTGGCAAGGGGAGGCACTGACGGCAGAGATGCACCAGCTGCACCGGGCAGGAACCAAAACCCTCTGGGGAACAGCTGCTGGGCTGGGTCTGGCACAGCTCTGCACGCCCCACTCCTCACGGGCTCTGGGCTGGAAATGCAATTGCACTTTCTGCCTCATGGAGAAACACCAGGGCTGCACAAACAACGGCCAGCAGGCCACATCCCAAAGGCACTGCAGCATGGAGCTGAGAAGGAAGAAGACCCTTCCCCAATTCCTAACCATACCAAAACCACCATAATTGGGACTTTTAATCTTCTGAATGGAGAGTTGATTCACAGGGTGACAAAGGAATCTTCCAATGGAGTTGAAGTTTGGTAGAGTTTTTATTCTGAGTCCTACTCAGACTATTGATTTGAAAATTTATTTGAAAATATTTTTTAAAAGGCTGTGCAGTCATATGGTTTTGTTCTAATACCAAGACGGCTAGATGAAATGTACTGGCATTTTAATTACATGCAAACTGATTAGTCTGTGAAAGCTTTCCTGCAGAATAGCCACTAAACAAGAAATGAAAATCTGTGGACTGTTTACTTTGCAAATTTCTACTAAATTTATCAGACAATGAGGCATTTTTAGGTAGATCATAGAGTAAATTAATTCCTATGGATAACTTGATTTGGATAAAACTGTTGATTTCAAATTAAAACTGCCAGCACGTACTAAGTGGAAATCTGAATACTCCCTTCTATGAGCTCTGAATTATTAGATAGTCATTGTTTGCCATATTAACAAAAATTAACATTCTGGCTATTTTTTTTTACTTACAGCCAGCTCTTCAACACTCTTTGTAATGTCAGAAAGAGAGTTTGTAGCAATGTGAACCATGGGTCGGTGGAGCATTGCAGAAGGCTCCTATGCCAGCACTAAACACTCACATTTACCATGGCATCACTTCTTGCCTTTAATTCCAAGCTACAGCTCAGTTCCTGAAGTATAGATTCACACTTGTAGTCTGTATTTGCAGCTGGTTCTTACTTTCCTGTCCAGAAAAAAATCATGCTTGGATCTCAAACCAAAATAAAACGAGGAGAGAGTCAGGTTCTGGAGAGGTATAGCAAGAACTAAGAGATTTATTTGCAAATATGTTGAAAAGTTGTTTGTACATGCTGCAAAAATGGCAGATTAAAGACTTGCACTCTAACTTGCAAGCTGAGCTTTGCCTGTTCTTTCTGGAGTGATTTCTTGAGGCCAGACACTGAACCTAATCAGTAAGAAAATCAAAACCACAGGAGTAGTTTGGAGAATATTGTAAATTATTCTGTCATGATGCTTTTTGCCTGAAAGTTCTGGCCATCATCCAATTGGAGTAATTAGAGGAGATTGAAGCCATCATACTGTGCCTGTGCACACAATTCCTTCCCAGGGGTAATCCATGAAGCAACGCTGACAAACCCACACCAGTAGCTGCTGCCACACAGCCATGAAGCAGAGAATATGTATTTCTGCTACACTTGGACAGCTGAAGATGCCTCTGCTGAGCTAATTTTAGTGACTGCCCACCACAGATGAGACCTTGTGGTCTGTCTCCAACAAGTCAGGGCAGTTCATATTCTGCCTAAATGAAGTGAGTCTAGCAATACATAGACCATGGAGCCTGAGGAAAGCCAGCAGCTGTGAGAGATTTAATTTGTTTCCGTATCTTTCTTTTTACTAATTCATTGCAATCTATCATTTAAAGAATGGAAACTTTTGGCATACCATTGGCTGGAAGGTTGGTCAATCTTCCATTCATGACTCCTCTGAAAGCATCACCCCACTGTTTTTATCAGTAGCTCTTCCATCATCATGGCTCACACAGCATTTCCTGCAGCTCTTCCTGGAGTCAGGGAAAGGCACCAGGAGAAGGGGGAGAAAGCTGTGTGCAGAGACTGTGTCAGCTACAGAGACATTTGTTTCCTCTGATTTGGCTGAATGGCTGCAGGAGCCTTGCTGGCACTGCTGGCGGGGTGGCCTTTTGCAGGGCTGGGCAGAGTTTGGGGCCCAGGATCCCTCCTCTCGGTGGGACACCAGGGTGAGCAGCCCCTGTCCCAGGCAGGAGCAGAGGTTCTGTGGCTCTGCCCTGGGCACAGGGACCTGCCACTGCCATGAGCTCCTGCCGCGGCTCCTCTGGGGCAGCTCCTGCTCTGCAGCGATGATGGGCGCAGCTGGGGGTGGCTGCAATGGAGGGGGGCTTCCAGTGGGCTCTGCTGGTCTGCCACACTGGAGCCAGCCGAGCTTCTGGAAGGAGTCTCCTCTTGTGAGCTGCTGGAGCTGGCACTGGCCACAGAGCCGCTGTGCTCATCCCTGACAGGACCAGAGCACAGCAGCCTCTGGGCCTCCTTGCTGCACGATGGCAGTGAGGGGGCCATGGACCAGAGGTTCAGTATGTGTGACTCAGTTTCCTGATAAACTGTGCTAAGAAAACCCTGCATCCCTCCTGCCAGATCTAAGACACTCCAAGAAATCTGTTGGCACATTGGGAACTCAGAATTGTTTGCATTTTGAACAATTGTCCTATGAGCGCTTTTGATGGTTTTTGTCATTTTGTGTTGATTCAGTTGATCCTTCAGAGAAGCTTTCCTAATAATATAAAACAGGAGGAATTGTGGAGACCCTGGGGGGGCATTCCCTGGTCTAGGGAGGCACAAGAAGCTTCCCTCAAAGAGCTGTTAGACCCCATTGGCTCCTTCTCCTGTTCCTATGTCTGTTCTTGTGTTCCTGAGCCACACCTTCCCTATTCCCTCACTGGCCCCCTTATCTTTGTACTGCCCCGAGATCAGGGTCAGCCCCCAGGCCCCTGTGGAGACAAAGTGAGACCCTCTGTGTGTGGGTGCTGGGAGCTGAACATCTCCCTGCACAGCTGAATAAAACATCTGTGGAGATCATGCAAAGGCCCTTTTTGCTTCTTTACCCTGGACTATGCTAGCAGCAATTCAGACTGCTACAGAGAAGAAGCTGCAGTACTGGCACCAAGGTTTTGGGGACTTGACCATAGGCACAGAGGGCGTGCAGGATGCTGCTCTATGGATTCCTTAACCAGCCACCTCTGGTGCTGGCATATTCCCTCCAGCTTCTGCTGCAGCCAGGGCCACCTTTGGTCCAGCAGATGACATTGTTATTTGAAAAATTCGGCCCACACCTTGGGCAGGAGGCCATCCACAGGCTCTGGCCCTGCAACCCCTGCTCAGCTAGAGACAGTGTTCCCTGTGGGGAAGATGGAGCAGCCATCACAGGGTCTGGGGGGTTGTTTTCAGCAAGGGGGTGTCAGGATCCGTCCTAGTGAACAGATGACCTGATGGTTGAATGGATAGGAATGATCTCAGAGTGCAAAAACCAACACGGTACCAGGGGGTTTGCAGTGATAATCAAATAAAATGTGGTTTTATTGAAATAACTACAGCAAAAATGCGATAGAGGGATTAAGGGAGAGAAAAAGATAGAGAAAGAGAGAGAGAGAGGGGGAGAGGGAGAGGGGATATAGCTACCAACGCAGAGACGAAGTGTATTGGTCCAGTCCAGCCGAGGATCTGCCTGCTATGCTGGGGAGATCTCAAAGGCTCTAGCTGACTCAGAGGTTTTTATTACTGAAAATTGTGAGGGGGGGGAAACAGATACAATAGGGAACAGATGTAACAGGTAGTCCATGTTCTCAGCAGTACATGAGAGCCATTGTGTTCTCAGTCCAGTGGTCACAATCTGCAGGCAAACATCTCGCTTTGGTCAGCTTGCCTCCCCACACACCTCCCCTGGGCTGGGGGTTTCAGTCCCAGTCCTTGGAAGGAGCAAAGGGGCCTTTTAGGAGTTTCATGTCTCAGTCCTTGGTGGGGAAGCGTCTTACATCTCAGTCTGTCTGTCACGCTGGTTGTAAAACAGGTGAGGGTCTTCTGTGGGAGACCACCTGAAACTCAGGAGAAGTCCAGCCAGGCCAAGAGGTGGGACAGCTTCCAAAGCTGCTATTGTTGCAAACGGGGCATGGTGCCCTCTTTTTAGCATACAGCAAACACACTTGTGAAAACAGTAGCTTCACACTGAGCTTTCAGGTCTCAGGGCCCGTGGCGTGTGACTTTTTCCCTTCAGAGCCAGATTCGCGACAGGGGGGGTCTTCTCTTCAGTGGTCTCTCAAGGACGATCTTGAGGCAGATGAGTGAAAATTCTGACAGACTCTCTCACAGGGGGCCAGGCTCTCTCCCTGCTGGGCTCTAGCAATTGTTTGGGGGAGCTGATGGCAAATTGTATGTAGTCCTGTTGATCCTTCTCAGAAAACGTAACAGCTTCTATCATTCCTCTGCAGAGTGGGCACGCTGGATTTCTCTTTGCCCACTGCAGGATGCAGCCCAGGCAGAACTGATGGTGACAGGGCAGAGAAAAATTCACATCCTTCTTAGTGCCCTGGCAGATGGGGCAGCTCCATTCTGTCCCCATGGCCATGTCTGTCTGTCCCAGCAGCAGGGAAGAGCTGAGGACCTTGAGCTGCTCTCATTTGCAGTCTTGCTTGGCCAGAGCCCAAGCTCGAGCCAGAGTGGTCCAGGCTCTGTCAGTGCCCAAATAGAAGCAGAAAGGGATGTTGTATCACAATCCATTCCTTGGTGAAGGAGCTCCATAGAAGCCTCAAGAGGCACCTCAGACACTCAACAGTCAAGGCAGTAACATATGGACAGGACACAGATGGCAGTTCATGGCTGGGAGAGCATTTCTAGACATATCCAAGGACAAATTTCCCAGGAATTCTCCACAGCTCTGGGATCTGCCCATCAGCTCTGTCAGAAGCTTCAGCAGAACCACCAAAGTCCTAAAAAGCAGCTTCCAGACACTTTTCCTACCATCCTGCCTAAGTCACCGGGTTGCTTGCTGCAAAACACTCTTCTTCTCCTCTTCCCCAATGCCCTGTGGACACTTGCGGCCAAAATAAAAAGCTCCTGGCCCTCTGTGTGATGTGATAATACAGTTTTTATATTTCCATGCTGAGATGAAAGAAAGCTGTGCTGTGGGTCAGGAGAGGCTAGGACACACTTGGCCTTCCTGCAGGCCGAGGGGGTCCCAGCAGACATCCTGCTGCTTTTTTGGGGAATATGTGAGGGGGAGTGGAGGGAGTGACAGAGAGGCCGAGACCATAGAGTGGAAACTCAGTTCCAGAGTGGCAGTGCAGACTCTCCCTGCTGAATGCCTGCTGGGGCTGGCAAAGAAGGAAAATGCCCCAATAACAGCCCGGTGGCACTGTGTCTCAGGGACAGGTACAGGGAGGTGACAACAAACAGCAGCATGGCCCAGTCTCACAGCTCCTAGGAAGCAGTGACAGAGGGGCTCATGTGCCAGAGGTTTCAGAAAGGCTGTCTTCTCAAATGGCCACTCTGAAACCCCTCTCTTTGCCTCTTGGGTTTGTGAATGCTTTTGACAGCCACAGCATCCTGGGGCAATGGATTCCATGATTTCATTAAGCACTCCTTGAAAACCACCTCCCATTGTTCAACTGAGCTGCCAGCCTGGTCATTTCAGAGGGTGCTGCCTTGGTGGAGAGAAAAATCAATCTTCTGCCTTTCAGGGAGCTGAAGGAGGAGGGACTCTTCACCATCAGACACCTGGCTGGGTCCCATTCAGAGGTCCTGCTTTGTGGACTTGGTGAGGTTTGCTTGGCAGTTACCAGCGAGGTGAGAACATTGTTCTGAATTGTCCCCCGTACTTTATACACGGTGGGTAGAGTAGGTATGTGCTTGTTCATCTCCATGTGTGCTCAGGGTCTGCCTTCATTTCTGGTTTAGACCTGATATTTCTAATGTCTGTCAGCTGTCTGTAGGATCTGTGGGCACATGCAGCTGTATTTACTGGCAGGTCGGGTATCTGACACTCATCTTTGAGTGTGGTGCCTTTATAATGCAATGTGCAAATGCAGAAACTGAGACACTAATGATGTTATTTGCCAGAGTCCCAGTCTCTGCCCAAGCTGTAATTTAACAGTGCAAATTATTCTGTAGACCTGAGCCTGTGTTTTCTGTTTCCTGGCATAGAAGCCAGAAATTGGTGCTAGAGTAAGCGCCTTTCTGTGCTTGTGCTCTCCTGCTCTTCCTGTCCTTGTATGCTCCTCTGGACACAGTGGGATGTGTTGTCATTTCCTGGGACTTCTGTTGAAGGCAACTGGTTTTCTTTTCAAGGTGATTCTTATGTTTCCCCTCATGGCTTCCCCAGATGACCAACCTCCGTTCCAAGGTGTCCTGCTCTGCCATTGTCACTCTGGGAGAGCTCTCTGTGACCTTGAAGAAGGACATGGACTCTGAGGTGGATGAGGTTGCTTGGGTCCTTCTCCAGATGGTGTCCAGCTCCCCAGAATTTGTTCAGAAAGCAGCCAGTCAGACCCTGGGGATCATGGTGGAGAATGTGACTCCTGCACGAGCAATGACTGCTCTCATGGACATGGGAGTCAAGTAGGTTCTTCTTCTTTTAGTGATATTCTTCACCTTTGTGTGTGTGGGAGGGAGAAGGGATGAGACAGAGAATGGGAATGGTGGGAGGGAAGGGTCCTGTATCCTGCATCTTCTGTGGACTCAGTGACTTGATTCTCCAACCAACCTCACTTCTTTCCTCTTGTCACCTATTTCTGCCCTCCTGCAGCCCATCAGTTCTCAGAATCACAGAAGTGTAGAATATGGGGAGCTGGAAGGGGCCCATCAGGACCATGGAGTCTAGCTCCTGGCCTTGCCCAGAACAGCCCAAGGGTCACACCAAGTGCCTGAGATTGTTGTCCAAATGCTCCTTCAGGCCTGTCAGGCTTGGTGCTGTGACCACTGCCCTGGGGAGCCTGTTCCAGTGCCCAACCACCCTCTGGGTGAAAAACCCTTTTTGCTGATATCCAAACTAAAGCTCCTCTGAGTCAGCTTCCTGCTGCTTCCTGGAGTTCTCCCAGTCTGTCTGATTTTCCTAGATGTGGTGATCAGTGGGGAAGGGAAAGTGCCTGCAAAGGCCAAGGATAGAGCCTTGTGCTTTTGTGGGCAGAGGGGCAATTGCAATTGCAGCTGTGAGCAGTGTTTGGTATTTCACAGTGCTAACCACAGAGGCCCTGGGAAAACCATGTCTCCTCATGATGCCATTAACTTGAGAAATGAGGAGGGTCCTTGCCCCCATGGAGCACTTGGGGGACAATCTGCTGGGTGTGGCACAGCCTGCACAGCAGGTGCAGCTCCTGCCAAAGGACTCTTGTATGACTGTCATGGCCTTAGAGCTCTACTTTCAGTTCAAAGTGATGTTTCACGTTAGCCTTGAGATGATGAATCACTTTACAGGCACCTTCACAGGCTGACTGCCATGGGACAGTTGGAGCAAATGCTGCCTTAAATGTTGGTGCTGGGCCTGATAGTTCCCAAGAGACACTCTCTAGAACAGGACAGCCCGGCTAAACTGCCTGCCACCCTTTCCTCAGCTTTGCAATAGGGTAAAACATTCAGATGGATCCGTTGCCAAGCCCCACAGAAGAAATAGGCTGCATTGCTGGATATTCTGCAATTTCATAGCCCACAACGTATTTTCCCTGCATTTGTTGTTTTCCAAAGTTCTGCAGATTTGGGGATACATGGGTGAAAAGAGCCTCAATCCTGCTGCAGGTCTCTGTGGTGTGCATCTGCCCCTGCTCTCTCCATCACATTTCCTAGTCATGGCATGGGGGGCCTGAAGCAGCTTCAGGTTAAGGACAAGGTGAAGGCAATCATGGCTCAGCCTCACACAGAGGTGAGGGGGGAGCTGGGCCAATCTCTGCTGGCAGGAAGGGTCTTGTGGCAGCCCAGAGAGGCTGTGCACATTGCCAGGGAACAGCTGTGCCCTGCATGTGCCCCTGCAATGAGCTGTGCTGCTGCCAGTGCCCCTGGAGCTGTGCGGCTGCTGAGCTGTGGGGCAGGGAGAGGAGCAGGAGGGTGCCTGTGCAGCTGAGCCATTCCTGGGGAGCACAGGGCTCTGGGCTCCCTGCTGTCCCAGGGCAGCCCAGAGGCCAGGCTGTGCCTGTGCTAGCTCTGGGCAAGTGGCTCAGGGTTTGCCCTGGCCTGCCTCAGTGTCTGCCAGCAGGAGCATGTTTCCCTGTGCAGCTGTTTACACATCTCCAGGAAATGTGTCCCAGGAATTATGGAGCTTCAGATGCTTTAGGTTTGCATGGAGGCCTCTGTTAAACTTTGTGTCTTCACTTTGCAGATCTGACTGGTTACAGTCTTACTGAGAAGTTTTCTTGGGACACTTGCAATGTTCCCTCACCCACAAAGTCCTCACCTCCTGTCCAGAAGAGCTCTCTGTCCTCCAAGCTCAGGAAGAAGCTGCCGCCTGTATGAAGAGTGTTTGAAGAATAGGATTGATGCGTTAGGCTTCATAGTTACAGCTGTACATATGTTCTGATCTTTAGATGTAGTTTTGAACTAATGTGTTTTGATTCTGTCTTTAAGTTTTGATGACATGTTTTTAATTCTATATATTTCATTTTGATGATGAAAAAAAGTAAATAAAAAAACAAAATTGAAAAAACCAAGAGGAGAATGTGAGACCAGGACCTGCCAGCCAGGAGATTATGGGAGTGCAGCTCACTCAACGTGCCAGTGTCTCACCACATCCTTTCCTCATTGGGCCTCTCCTCTTCCTCTTTGGCCATGTTTTCTTTGTGTCATTTGTGCTGCTCTTTGTTACTTGGCATTACAAGGGGCCACGCATTGACATGTTTGGGGGACAATGGACCCAAAAGATCCTATCTAGTCAAAGGTTTTCTACCTAGGTGTGTTCCGAGCTCACCAAAGGCCTGAGCAAAGAAACCAAGAGAAGTGTGCCCAAATCCCAAAGCTTTGCTCCTTTGCAATCTCCCACAGATCTGGCTCACAGGTGTCTTCAATCACAATTCCATAGGTAAGAAGAGGTCATGTATTTCACTGGGAAATGATGCACTGCTTTGGCAAAGTCACCCGTATGTATATTTACCCAGGACAGCACTCCAGCTGTGTTGTTTGCACCTTGTTTGCAGAAGGATGAGTGCCCTGGGAGGCCAATAACAAGTGACAAGGGTTCCTCAAATCTGCACTGCAGCCTGGGCGCCATTCAGCCCAGAGCTAGGGGATCATTTGTTCCCATGGATCAGTGCTTACCAGTGGAATGAATTCCTGCACAGCTGGAAGAAGCAATTCTGGATTCAGCTCCAGCTGTTGGTGGGCTGCATGATCATTGACAATGCTGCCCTTCCAGAAATTATTCTGCAGTTTCCTTTCATAGTCATTTGCAGCTTTTAAACTTCACATTTCAATTTGCTTTGCCTTAGGGAAAAGCACTTCTGGGCCCAGTGCAAGCTGTAACCTTTTGGCAGCAAAGTCCTCATGGTTGCCAGCTTCTGATGTTACACAATGTCACCTGGCTGCATGTGTTTGTCCCTGCCTAGCTCTGGGTCTAGTCCCGGCCTAGTAAAGCCCAGGCAGGGTGGCACGTGGCAGGGAAAATTGGTCCATGAGCTTATGGGGTTGCCATCAGCAGCAGAGTGAATGTGCCCTGTGGGGATTCCTCTGGAGACAAAATTAGAGACCTACCCCATGCTACAATATTCTCTTAGATCTTTCTAAAATATCCTATGAAAGGCTGTGAAACTTCACATCTCCTTGCACACCCACTATTTGGAGAGAGGCGTTTTTGTACCTCCTCAAAGTCATTGCTCTTGCACATGAGAAACATGAACATCCACCAACAGGAATGATGCATGGTCCTGCTGATGCTGCTTCAGAACACTGGGCAGTGCAGGGCTGGGTGTTAGCAATATGAGCACTTAATGAGCATTTCATGCTCCTTCAAGCTGTCCAGATCTCAGGGCTTTTTGTTTCAAAGCAGCCACTGCACCATCTCTAGGGAAGAACAGGAAATGGGAAACAGCGACTGCCAGCCTTGCAGGGGTGTGGGGGAAAACCTGAAGTGTCTGCATCAAAAGATGAATGGGAAGAGTGTAATGGCCAAAACAAACGCTTCATTAGGATAGCAGGAGCAGTTCTTTACTGCATGCTTGCATGAAGATCATTTGGGATCTCCTTTTTGTGTCTCATGCAGAAAAGGAGCTCTTAATAATACCACGCTACTTAAACCAGATTGGGATGCAGCTCTGTAGTGGTTCACAATGAAGCAGACTGCCTGCTTTGTCACTGCCAGCCTGGTGAGACTGCGAGTGACTGTAGTGTATCCCATACCTGTTTTGCCTCCAAGCAGAGCTTGGTTTTCCTTATTAGTGTGGAGTAAATACAAGAGTAATAAAATGGACAATTAAACTGGCCACTATGGAGGATATGCTCATGCTTTCGCATGTCAGTCCTGTACCTCATGCACCCAAGGCTTGTTACTCATCATGAAATATTTTAACAAAAAAACCTCAGCTCTCATGTTACATCTGAAGAAAATTGCACAATATCATCAAGAATTCTGCTGTCAGGAACAAGACAAGAGCCTTCCGACACTCACTTGCAGCTGTCCTGGATTGCTGCAGCCCTTTGTGAAAAGCTGCTGCAGACAGAGTGTTTGGAGTTGGTTTGGGCCTTTATGAAAGATCTGTGGAGCAGTGTGCAGGGCTCTCCTGGCAGGAAACTGTTTGTCCAAGCCCAGGGACACGGTGCCGGCGGGAGCGGAGCAGCCCCGCTCCCAGCCCGAGAGTCTGTGAGCTGAGCCACGCCGGGGAGACAAGGCAGCGAGGGGCTCCAGCCCAGCTGCTTCACTGCCCTGCCTGCTCCATGGAGCTCTGCCGTGGGAGAAAGCCGACACCGGATGAGTCCCCGAGCTTCCATCAGCTGCTGGAACTGCTCCGTGACAGCTCCTGTTCTTCCGAGAGAGACCCCAGCACCTTCTTGGAACGCATGTCATGGGGGGATTCTGTTTGATAATAAACTGTTGGGGGTTTTCCACTTTCATCTATCAGTAGTAATTTCCTATTGCTGGAAAGGGATTGTTGGAACACTTTAGAGGAGACAACTTCTTGCACAATATCCTGTTTGAAGTTGTCTGAAACTGTGTGAGACAGATGGCTTCACACAGGAGCATCCCCAAGGCTGCTGAGGGGAAGGCACAGAGGAAGACAAACCCAGTATTTCTGAGGGAACTCCTTGACACCAACCCAACCTGAGTTGTCAAACAGCAGACCTGATGTTTCGAGACATGGGCCAAAGGGGAAAACTTTCAGTGTGTTTGGTCCAGGCTGGGCTATGCTCGAGGCAAAGGTGTGTCAGTGTGTTGGATAATACTCTTTTCTTGACCTAGAGATGGGGACACTGAGAGGTGTTTTAAAAACTTTTATTCAATTTTCAGTCTTATGAGAAGGGTGAGACAATACAGATGTTATAATTCACGCCATCACAATCAGAAGCCAACTAATTCCAAATTATAATACATTATAATTAGGTTTTCTGGTCTATCAGCCTTTTGCCATGCCACGTTGTGAATGCCTTAAAAACAATTATTAAAACTGCCCCTCGTGGGTCCCACTACAATGCATCTTTCATAGCTCTGTTTTTCCAAAATCTTATTTGCAAGGCCATCTTTTGGAACTTTTTTCCAGCTCCATTTCTCTCTCAACAATATCTGTCCTATTCCATGGCATTTTTAAATTAGCATTTCTTGTCTCAAGGTTTATATACAGATTCATACTTTGTGGGCCTTCTATTAGGCCCTAAAAACTTTCTACAAATCCATATCCCACATCAGTGCACTTGGCTCCTTCTCTCCTCATTGTGCCTGGCAAGCCCAGGAGCCCAGAGCTCCTGCAGAACCCATCACAGCACTCAGTGGGAGCAAACTTGTGTCCAGTCCTCACCCGGAGCTGCGGTGCCCAGCATTCCACCACACTGCAATGAGGAACTGTTCCTGCTCTTTCAGAAGGAGCTGAGGATGTTTGGCCTTCAGATCAATTGTCTGCAGGCTCCTGCAGTGCCTGGTGCTGCTCCCTTGCCAGCGGCACCCCAGGTCAGGGGGGCACATCTGGGCTGCTGTGTCTGGCTCTGGGGCTCCCTGTTCTGGGCAGTGAGGAGGAGCTGCAGAGGCTCTGCAGGACTGACAGGATGGGCTTTGGGGCTGGCAGGAGAAGCTGAGGGACCTGGGCTGCTGGAGCTGCTGAACAGGAGGCCCAGAGCTCCTCCTGCAACCCTCCTCCAAGGGTGCTTTCAGAGAATCCCAGAATCAGCAAGGCTGGAACAGGCCATGGAGATCATCAAGTCCAGCCTGTGCCCTGACACTGCCTTGTCTCCCCTGGACCTCCTCTCCTCCAGGATAAACAACCCCAGCAGCTCCCTCACCCACTCCTCACAGCTCTTGTGCTCCAGACCCCTCTCCAGCCTTGTTGCCCTTCTCTGGACATGCTCCAGCCCCTCCATGTCCTTCCTAAATTGGGGGCCCAGAACTGGACACAGCACTCGAGGTGCTGCCCAAGCAATGCTGAGCACAGGGGAAGAATCCCTGCCCTGCCCCTGCTGGCCACACCATTCCTGATCCAGGCCAGGAGCCATTGGCCTTCTTGCCCACCTGGGCACACTGCTGGCTCATGTCCAGCCTGCTGTCCATCAGTGCCCCCAGGTCCCTTTCTGCCTGGCTGCTGTCCAGCCACTCTGGCATGTTGTTGAGGAAGGTAGGCAGGGAGGGAACGGGTCCAGATCCAGTCCTTCCTGAAATGTGGTGTTTGCTGGCACTGTCAGTTCCCAGATCTTGATATTTCCCTCTTCTGGTACAGCCCAAGTGCAGCAACTTGCTGGCAAAGAAAGCCAAAACCAAGCAAAGACCTGGTACCTACAGCAACCCGATCTCGGGTTTGCTGACACCGCCAGTACCCAGATCGGGAATGGTTCAGATGCCTGCACAGCCTAATTCCAGCAGTTTGCTGGCACAGAAAATAAGCATCTGGAAATTTCTCAGCGCCCGCACAACCCAAATGCAGCAATTTTCTGGCAAAGAAAGCCAGAACCCAGCAGCTTCCCTGTGCTGCCACCAGCACTGCCCAGATGCAGAATTGTTCAGGTTCCTGCGCAGCATCATTCCAGCAATTTGCTGGCACTAGAAGTTCACATCTGACAATTTCCTGGTGCTGCCACATTCCCCACCCAGACCTGGTGTGCGCTGGAAATGCCAGTGCCCACATCTGGCAATTTCCCTCTTCTGGCACTGCCCAGCTCCAGCAATTTGCTGGTAAAGAAAGCTAAAACCTGGCAATTTCCCCTTGCCAGCACTGCCCAATCTGGAGTTTGCTGGCAGCAGGACCCCAGGAAAGAAGGAACGAAAGAAGGAAAGAGGAAGGCATCCAGATGCAGTCCTTCCTGGAGCCTGGAGCCTGAAATGGGCTGTTTGCTGGCACTGCCAGTGCCCAGATCTGGAAATTTCCCTATTCTGGCACAGCCCAAGTGCAGCAATTTGCTGGCACAGAAATCCAAAACCTGTGGCAGCTTCCTGCTACCGGCTCTGGCACCACCCCCACATCTTGCCTTTCATGTAACCAGAACCCAGATTTGGAAATTTCCCGGTGCCAGCAGAGCCCAAATCTGGCAGATTTCTGTCACAGGCAATGACACCACCCAGATCTGGTGTTGGCTGGCAGCGCCAGCGCCCAGATCTGAAAACTTCCTGGTGCTGGCACAGCCCAAGTCCAGCGATTTGCTGGCACAGAAAGCCAAAGTTTGGAAATTTGCAGGTTCTGGCACCAGCACCATCCAGCTCTGGTGTTTGCTGGACCACCAGTGGTCCTGCACCCAGATGTGGAAATTTCCCGGTGCCTTCGCAGCCCAGCTCTAGCAATTTGGTTTTAGCTAGCTTAGGAAGAGAAGTTCCTCTTTCTGTGGAGGAACTGTGGCTTTCCTTTTTCTTGGAACTGTTTACACCTGCTCTGGACTCAAAACCCAGACAAACACCGGCAGCAGCTCACACCTGTGGCCCCCCGAGCTCTGGGACGCTGCATTCCAGCACCAGAGGGACTTAGAAGAGACCGAGGGAGCCAACTACAACCCACAAAAAGGACTTCCTGAATTTGCCATCTCTTCAGCACTGTCCGAGACTTTATTTAATATTATTCATTTTTCATGCTTGTGAATACTTTACTTGTTAAATAAACTGGGGTTTTTTCACTTTTCTCAAGAGAAGTCTTTTCCTGAACTAGTAGGGGCAGGGGCCGCTTGAATTCGCTTTCTAGACGGACCCCTTTTGGAGGTTTCCTCCCAAAATTAGCCCTAAGCAAGCACAAACAGTCACCATGAAAACTTCACCAGTGGCATCATTTCCTGGTGGCAAATCTTGCGACAGAAGCTTGACCTTGTTCTCCATGAGAGATTCTTGGGAAGAGCAGACAGGAGAAGATTCCTGGAAAACAGAAACAGCTTTCCAGAAGTGAAATGAAAACGAAAGAAACAATCCAAGATGTTTTCCTCTATTTATTTCTGTGCTCCCCTTTTTCATGTTGCATCCCAGTAATTCCAGATACACCTCATCTCTAAGATCGATGACTTGGTGATTTTTAGACACTCTAAAATAGCATGAGCCACACACAGTTTTCCTTCCCCTGTTTTTACTGGAATGCAACACTGGAGATGTAAGTGCAGTGCTTGGGTCAGGTAGGAATCCTACCCCAAGGGAAGGTGGCCCGACAGTGTTTGCCCCTCAGCAAGGACAATGCACAGCAGCGAGCGAGGGGATCGCTGTGCCAGTGTGCAGGAGTCAGGGCTCTGCATTCGGGCTCAAGGCTGCAAAGTTCCCGTGTTTGGGCAGACGGAGGGGCTGTCCCCGGGGCGCGCGGGGCTCGAACGTGGGGCTCGTGGGGCGAGCGGGGAACGGACACGGGGACGAACGGCCCCGGTGCTTCAGTTGCAGCGGCAGCAGCAGCAGCGGCGGCGGCGGCGACAGCAGCAGCAGCAAAGAGATAGTTTTAAACACTCTTTCTATTTCTCTTTTTTTTTTTCTTTTTCTTTATCTTTCTCTCCTTTTCCCGCTGTCGGGCACCCTTCTCTCGGGGTCCCTTGCCCGACGTCCCTCTCCTCTCCCCGCCTCCCTCTCCCCTGCAGGGCCGGGCCATGCCCCCGGCCCGCCCCCGGCCCCGGGCGGGGCTGTCCCGTGCCCGGCCCCGGCCGTCCCGCCGCGGTCTCGCCTCCGCCCGGCTCTGGCCGTACTGGCGGTGGCGCTGCCGGGCGGGAATCAGTGCCTGGGGCCGGGGCGGCATCGCCGCCCTTTGCCTCCGCCTGGCCCGAGCCCGGCCCCTGCCCCGGCTCTTCCCGGGGCCCGCGGAGGACACAGGCGGCGCGGCCGCTCTCACCGCCTCCGCTGCGGCTTCCCCGGCCCGAGCTCCATCGCTCGGCAGCGCGGCCGCCGGCCCCGAGCCTCTCGTGTCCCGTTCCCGGGAGCGAACGCCTGGGCATGGCCGGCCCGGGGCGGGTGAGGGGCGCTCGGGGGCCGTGGCTGGCCCGGGGCCGAGCGCTGACAGCCGCGTCCCGCCCGCAGGGACGGCGCAGGAGGCCCTGCAGGAGCGGCACCGGCTGGGCTCGCTGCTGGGGCGCGCTCCAGGCACAGACATGGAGCAGAGACCCCCTAGAGTGCCCAAGCTGGTGTGCGAGGAGGAGGAGGAAGAAGGCCCTGGAGCTGCACAGGACACGGAAAAGGCGGTGCCGTTCAATCCACCGCAGGAGGGTGAGTGGCAGAGCTGGGCTTCAGGGCACGAGCCTGCAGCCAGCTTGGCATCATGCCATGCCATGCCATGCCATCTCCTGTGGAAATGCCCACGGACAGGATGGAAGAGGGGCTGGGCAGACACCCCGCAGGGGCCGTGCTCCATCCCCCTGGAGGATCCCGGGGCTCTCCCTGCCTGGGGAGCGCAGGGCTGGGCTGTGTTCTCTGGCCTCTCCCGCAGCCCCTCAGCTCTGGCTGCGCTTGCTCTTTGCCAGATGCGGCCCTGGAGTGCACACATGAGCAGGAGTCCAGCCGTGGCCGCTTCCACAGAACAGCACAGGTACCTGCAGCCACCCCGACCTGGGCTGGGCCTGCTGTCCCTGCTCAGCCCAGCCCCGTGTGTGCGGCACTGCATGCAACATCCCCGGCTTCTTGCCCTTCTCCTACAGCTCGTTTGCGACTTCATCAGGAGCATTCGGCAGGAAGAGACCAGCACCATGGGCACTGGGCTCAGAGCACACTCAGAGCTCCTCAATCATGAGACCAGTGCCGCCCTGCTGGATTTGCTCCTGGAGAAGGGTGTTGCCAGGCCAGAACAAGTAAGCAGCCTGGGGCCAAGCTTCAATTGCCCCATGAGTCCCGTGGCTTCCCCAACCACGCCTGCTGGTCCCTGGGAGCCTTTGAGGCCATGGCAGTGTGCTGGGAAGGGAAGCACTTCTCTGGGGAAGCTGGGAACATTGCTCCATCTGGCAGCTTTCCAAGTCTCCCCTGCCTTCTCCAGGTGCCCGCCATGGTGAGGTACATTTACCGATGGGTCAAGGCCAATGATTCTGCTGAGCACAGGCTGGACAAGGCCCTGGTGAATCTCACCAAAGCTCACCCAGATGACACAGTCATGACGCTCCTGCGTGTGGCCCCGTCCTGTGACAGGTATGGGGCCCACTGGCCCAGAGGGCTCAGGCCTCCCCATCCCATCACCCTGTACAGCCTGGCCCAGGTGTCTCACTAACAGAGAGTTCCAGAGCCCTCTGGCTGCTCCCTTTCCCAGCCCTGGCACGTCAGCCCCCAAGCTTGCTGCCATGCTGCCTTGCTGCCCCTCAGGGCTCTGTCCCCACAGGCCTGGGCTGCCTGGCTGCTGCTGGCCAGGGCCAGTGGGCAGAGGCAGAGCCAGTGGTCAGCCTGGGCCCCTAGGGACGCCCAGGTGCTGTGTCTGAGACCCCCCTGAGACAGAGCTATGACCCCGCAGAGCTGCCATCTCCATGTGGAAGACCATCATGTGCTCGCTCAGGACTGCGGAGCCAGTGCAGCTGATCCTCCTGGATGTGCTGGGGAGCTGGCCAGAGTGCAGCATGTGCACCTCCGATGGGGGAAAAACGGGTGTCTTTGGCCTGGCTGTGAGTTTCTGCAACTGGCCTTTGCTGGCCCCAAGGCTGCCTCTCCAGCAGCTCTCCATCCTCCTTCCCCCACTGCATCTCCCTGCCTCAGGCACTGAGCTGAAACCTGGCCCAGGGGCAGCTTCAGGCCCACCAGGCCCCGTGCTCCCCGTGCCAAGGTCTCTCCTGGCCTCTCCCTGCCCTGCTTGGGCCCTGCCACATGCACACCTCAGCACTGAGCGCTGTCTCGGGGGGCTTTGTCCCTTGCAGGCAACCGTGGTGATGTGGAAGATCCTCCAGGAGCACCCTGTCCCACGTGTAGTGGAGCCGTATTTCCCGCACCTCTTTGTGCATCTGCTCTTCCAAGTGTTCTTCAGCACAGAAGAGATGCCAGAGGAGGTCAAAACCTTCTGGAAGGGATGCCAGGAAGAGCACAGCCTTGCCACCAACCCCAACAGGTGCTCCATCCCACTCCTCCTGTCCCTGCCATGTGGCCTGCCAAGGAGCCAGTGCTGCCAGTGTGACCTGGGATTTGCTTTCTGCACACAGGTTTGCAGTGCAGACCCTGCAGTCCCTGCTCTGCCTTCTCCAGTGTGAGCAGGTGGTGGTGTCAATGGAAGGCAAGCGTGGCTGGGACACGCTGCTCTGCGTCGATACCCATCACTCTGCCGTGGCTCTGCTGGCCGGGTGAGACACCCCCTTCTCCTCATTGCTCCTGGCATTTGTGCCCTGTGCCCGGGCTGTCCCACACAGTCCCCGTGGCTGTGGGCCAAAGGGACGAGGGACAGCCAAGCAGACTGGAAAAGGCTGGGAAAGGGGGTGCCCAGGAGCGGCCACACCTCAAAGGGCCCAGGTCCCCTGGCAGTGGGTGGTGGGGAAGGACAAGAACCATGTGAGTCAGTGCTGGGAGAGGCTTCCCCACCCCTCCCCGGCTCAGGATCTTAATGCCATTTTCTGCCTTCCAGGGAGATGTGCCATGCATCCATGCCCTTGTGCAAAAGGATCTTAGACTGCCTCCTTGAGATGCTCAATAAAAAGATTCCATACTGGGATTTCCTTGCTCTGGCATTCCTTGCGGAGGTGAGCCTGATGGCCAGCGCTGCCTGGCTGAGCTGCCTCCCAGCTCTCTGCCCTCTTGTCGCCGCAGCCGCCTGGCACGGTGCCCGCACCCTGTGCTGCTGCCTGGGCCCAGCCCTGTGCGGCTCCGGGCTCCTGCCAGCCGGCTCCCCCATCACTGCCCTGTGCCTTTCAGGGCCTCGAGTGCCTGGACTTGAGGGAATGCAGGGACAGCATCATAGATGTCTTGCCAAGGCATCTGCGGAGGGAGCGCGCAGACACTGTCAGCCAGCATCTCAGGGACCATTCCCCACTGGTGAGAAGGGGGCAGTGGCTGAAGCCGTACAGGCAACGTGGGGCTTGGCAGCGCAGTCACTTGGCCCTGCCTGGGCTTCGGACACTGGGGCAGCTGCTCCCCGCTCTCCTGCCTCCCGCTTCAGCTGCCCGAGTGCTTCAGTGTCATAGACATCTTTTTGTAAAAATCCTTTCTTAGGATTTTTTCCCTTCTGAGAACATGACGCCTCAGAAACAAAATGTAAACAATGGTTATCTGCTGCTGTGGAATGCAACAGGTGGATCCGTGATTAGTCTCATGTGGATGTTTGGAATTAGTGACCACTCACAGCAGAGCTGGCTCTCACTCTCTGTCCGAGCCACAGACTTTTGTTTTCATTCCTTTCTATTCTTAGCTTAGCTAGCTGTCTGAGATGAACCTTTCCCTTCTATTATTTTAGTATAGTTTTAATGTAATATACATATAATAAAATAATAAATCAAGCCTTCTGAAATATAAAGTCAGATCTACATCTCTTCCTTCATTCTGAAAACCTCTGTGACCACTGTCACACTTCAGGACAGGCCTTTGGCTCTGGGCCCTGCGGCAGCAGGGTGGCCTTTAACAAACTTGCCTTCTGCACAGGCCGAAAGAAAACGGAGCCTGACTGAAAGGGTCATGGACCTCCTGCTCAGGATGACCACCAGGATACTGGGCTATCTCTTCCTGGATGATGGTGCTGGGATACCCAGCCCCGTGGCCCTGGACCTGGCTAAGCTGTTCCTGCCACTCTTTGACAACGTAAGGCTCTATGCCCCCAGCCACGGGCACAGGCTGCTGCCCGGACACACGGTGCCCTGTGGAGATGCAGGCCTGTGCCAATGTGGGCCAGAATCAGCTGATGCTGAGCTCTTGCTGCCTTCCTGTTCTACAGGGTGATAGCCAGGTGCAGCAGCTCTCCATGATTCTCTTTCACACCTTGATGTCTGCCATAGAAGAAGAAGGAAAAAAGCCCCTGATGACACAAGTGTGTTAGAGCCTGCTCCCACTCTTCTTCCACTGCCACAATGGGAATCTGCGTGTGGCACAGGTGAGGACTCGTGGGCTGCTGCTGTCCCCCTGGCACAGGGCTTGGCTGCCTCCTGCCCTGCGCCTGCTGGACTGCAGCTCCTGTGCCCTGGGCTGTGGGGCCATCTCCGTGTCTCTGCTGCTCTCCAGACTTCTCAGGGAGCACTGCTTTGTGCGGTCAAGTTCCTGAAAAGGAAAGATCTTGAAAAAACTGTGAAGAAAGAGAAACTCTCGAAGTTCGCTGAGCTCCTGGTAAGGAGGGCCTTCAAGCCCCAGCCTCAGCCTGGAGAAGGCCCCTGAGGGCGGTGCTCCGTGTGCAGGGCTGGCAGCTGTGGCCCGCTGCTGCAGCCAGAGGCCCCGCGGGCTCTGCTCCAGGCTCCCGTGGGCCCGAGCCGGGTGCCCATGGAGCCCCGGCCCGGCGGGGCTGCGGGGCGGCACCACGGCTCCCCGGGCAGCAGCCGGCCCTCCGCCCCTCCCCTCGGGAGCCCTTGGCCAGGGGCTGCTGCCCGCGCCTCAGGGCTGTGTGGGCAGGCGAGGCCGGCGATGGGCGCAGGCAGTGCCCGGCCCAGGGGCTGAGCCCGCGCCAACCCTTCCCTCCTGCCGCTCTCTGCAGCTGGCAGAGGACAGGAGCAGAGTGGCCGAGCACCTGCGCCGGGCCCTGCGCTACCTGGAGAGCCCACAGGAGCCCCTGCGAGAGGCGGCCATCAGGTTCATGGGTGAGTCCCGAGCCCGGGCTGCCCTTCCCCTCCCCGGCCCGGCCCGGCCCGCCGCAGTTCGGCTGCGGCCCCGCCTGCTGCCCCGGCAGCGCCAGCCGGGCCCGGCGCCGTGGAGCCCCGCCTGGCCTGGGCGTTGCTACTGCCGCCCTCTGGCAGCTGTGCCCTGGGGCGGCAGCGTGCGGCAAGGGCCCGGGCTGAGCCCTGCCGGGCCAGCAGCCCGTGTGGCCACAGCGCCGGCAGCGCCGCCGGCAGGGAGCTGTGCCGCTGGGGTCGTGACAGGCTCTGTGTTCACAGGCATGGCCGGGCGGCGCCTGAGGGGGCAGCAGCAAGCGCTGCAGCTGATCTGCAATGGTGAGTGAGGGCAGCGGGCTGACAGCCGAGGCTGCCGGGGGAGAGCTGCAAGCCCTGCCCTGGCTGCGGAGGGCTCTGCTCCCATGGACAGAGCGCACGGAGCTTTCAGGGTTACGTGGGCCATTGGTGGCCAGCAGCTTCGGGCTGATGCCCTTGCTCCCTGCTCCCTCCTGGCCATGGCAAGAGCCGGCTGGGATGGCCCTTGCAGGGGGCTCTCCTGGGCTCCCCGCAGATCCAGCTCTGACCATGCTTCTATTCCTCTCTCTTGCATCCCTGGAACGCCTGACGAAGGACAGGAGCAGTGCCGTGGCACAGCTGGCACTTGAAACACTGCATGTCCTCCTGGCAATACAGCGTGGGCTATATTCCATCTTCCAGAGGCTGCAAGATCAGCTGCACAGAGCATGGAGGACTTGGCCTCGCCTGTCGGGGCTCGGCTGCTGCACTGCCAGATGACTGAGGAGGAGAGCTGATCTGGGAGGCTGTCTTTGCTGGGGCAACCTGTGCCAGGGGTAATTTTCCTTTTCTTTAAGATTTTTCTTTTCTTCTTTTCCATTTTTTATCTATATTGTAAATAAATAAATTCTAGAGTATATTATAATTATATATATTATATATATTATAGATTACTGTTGGTAAATCAATTTTAGAATGTGTTATGATGCACAGACCGCCAGGAGCTTTTCTTTGCTGCTCAGGGTGTACAGGGCAAGAGGCAGGAAAGGGTGAAAAGGGTGCTCATGCTCAGCCAGCTGCCCAGGCGTGCAGTGGGCAAGGGGAAATGGCCAGAAGCCCCTTGTCCTGTGGTGGTTCTGCTGAAGCCTTTGTGCTGCCCACCGAGCGGCTGGGCAGGGGCTGAGGCTGTGGGGATCCCTGCCAGAGCGGTGCCTGGCAATGGCCACAAGCCCTGTGCTGGGCAGGAAGCGCCATCCGTGTCCTCCTGCCCGTGTGCTGCTGGCTGCCTTGCTGAGGGCTCCCAGGTGCCTCTGGATGGGGCTGCTCTGGAGCGGCTGTGGGGCTGTGGCGCTGCTGCCGGGCAGCTTGGCCGGGCTGGGGCAGCCCCTGAGGGGCTGGGGCACTGGCAAGCCCTGAGCAATGGGCTGTCAGAGGCCACAAGCAGCCCTTGTTTGCTTTGGGATCACCGTGATTTTGGGGGGAAGTGCAGGGGGGAAGAGAGAAAGTGTGGGCCTCCCTCAGCTATGGCTGGGTTTTTCCCTACCATGTAGGAGTTGGGCCTTCCTCAAGGCCCTGACAGAGAGAAGAGTTTTTACCGTTTTTCTTGTTTTCCCTTTTTGCATCTAATCTCTTTGCAATAACGTGTCATTTATTTTTCCAGAGGAAATGTTCCAGGTGGTCCAGTGTGGATGGGGAAGTGCTGGGGAGCAGCTGTGGCGTGGATGGGCCGTGCCCTTGGAGAAGGCTGAGGCCATGGTTTGGGAGCAGCTTTTCTTGCAGCCGTGGCTGATGTGAGGTGGGTCCCTGTGTGCTTGGCAGGGTGGGATCAGAGCTTTTGGGAGATGGCAGCGAGCACAGGAGCATCCTGCTCTGGGCAGCTGCTGAGGGCTGGATGTGCCGTGGCTGGCTGCAGGCTGGGCACATGTCCTGCCCTCCTGCTCTGCTGCCAAAGGCAGCAGGGATGGGCAGCTCTGGGCACAGCTCTGGGCACAGCCAGCGTGGCCTGGGCACCGCAGGCCTTGGCACAAGGGCACAGGAGCCCTCAGCTGACGGGCGGTTTCTGCTTTCTCTCCTTGCAGCTGGGCTCTGCGGGTGCTGAGGCTGCTCTGGGCTCTGCCAGGGCTCTGCTGGGCTCAGCCCTGGGCCCAGCTGGGCTGGCTCTGCCCTCACATTGCTCTGACAGCTCTGCATCAGACGAGCCCGTTGTGAGCACAGCGCCTGAGCTTTCTGCTTTGGCAGGTGAGTGAGACTCTGCTGCAGGCCCAGAGATTGCAGCTGGGGACACACATCCAACTGGCAAGGACCCAAACTCTCCACAGTCCCAGCTGAACGCCTGGATCTGCACAGGGTGTTTTGTGTGTCCCATTCTTCCTTCTTGATTGGCTGGAAGTGTGAAATTGCACTTTCTTCCTCCTCTAGCAGTGCCACGAGTGGGCCAAAGCTGGCGAGTGGGCCGTGCTCCTGAGGCAGTGCAGTCTGGAGCTGGTGGATGGAGAATTGCCCTTCTGCACTTCCAAACCAGAGCAAAAAGCCGTAAGTGGGACTTTGTATCTCTAAGAAACTCCTGGCAGTTTCAAAGGGAATGTGCAGCTCATTCGCAGGTTGAGAAGGAAGGTCATCTTCTAAAGGATTTGGGCTTTGACAGAGTTTCCATTCCCAGTCCTGCTTGGAGCTGGAAGGGCACAAAGCAATTTCCTCTTGTTTCGAGCACAATTTAAAATACCAATGTTGGAAACAAAGCCCAAAATCTTTTAAGAGGCTTTTGAGGTCACAAAGATGGATCCATGCCATCAGCACATTTACAATGTAAAGAACTGAGTTGTCTTTTTAAAAAGATCATTTACCTCTTAATGCAAAGAATGTAACTTTGCCTTTATATTTTGTTTTTTTAACTAACATTATGTTATGTTTTTTCACTAACACTTTTATTTTATGATTTTATTCTTATCTCTTACAATTTACCTATTTTTTTCCTTTTTCCTTTTTTTTTTTCTTTCAATAGAAAACATGTGCTATAAAATGAGTGTCGTTTGCTCCTGGTTCCCATATGGAGCAGCTCCCTTCCTGCTGGCTGAGCTGCTCAGGCAGAGCCCGGCAGCTCCTAGCCCTGCAGGGCTGAGTCTTTTCCCCGTTGCTGGGCACAGACTGATGGAGCAGCACTGCTGAACTCGGGCACACAGAGGGACCAGCAGCAGCTGCCTTTGGCCACCTGAGGCTCCAAGGCCCAAACTCTGAGCAGCCAGGGCTGGAAGAGACTGGAAGAATCTGATCCCTGACTCTGGGCAGACAGGGCTGCACAAATGACCCCACAGCAGCAGCAGCAGCAGCAGCAGCAGCAGATGGAGCTGACTTTGAGCACAGCCCCTGCCCCTCTTCCCTCCCGTGTGCAGCGGTGTCACAGCAGCCTGAGGCACCTGGGAGCCCCCAGTGCCAGCAGGGACTGGAGATGGCAGCCCTGGGCTCCTGCAGGCTGTGCAAGGAACGGAGCTGGGCACTCCCTGTCCATGGGGAGCTTCCAGATGGAAAAGGCTGCTGTGCCCAGGCAGCTCCAAGGGCACAGAAAGGAGGCTCTGGAGCACTGGATCTGTGCCAGTGCCACAGTCCTGGGCAGCAGCCAGCGAGCCCTGGGGGAAAAGAGGGCACAGCACGAGGGACAGAAGCAGGCAAGGGCAGAGACTGGAGAGAGCCAGGCCCGGGAGCAGGAACAGCTGCTCCATTGCACTCTTGGAGAAAGCTCTTGGCTGGTTCAAAGCACTGAAAGGTGTGAAGGACAGAGAGGAGGCCACAGCAAACAATGCTCCTGTTTGCACAGCCTCCCCTCTCCGTGTCCCAGAAGGAATTGCATGGACTGTGTTCTTCTCTCCGAGCCGTCTCGTTCAGCATGAGCAGCTCAGCACCAGGAGCTGAGCAAGAGGGAACTTTTGGAGCAAAGGAATGCTGCTAAAATAGCCCCAGCTGAATGCAGTGGATAGAATCATGGAATCACAGAATCCTTTCTGTTGGAAAAGCCCTCTGAGCTCACCCAGTGCAGCCGCTCACCCAGCAGTGCCAAGCCCAGCACTAAACCACGTCCCTGAAGTGCCAAGGCCTGGACACCAGCCCAGAGTGAGGCCTGGACAGCAGGCCCTGAGCCAAAGGTGGCCTCTGGATGAACCTTCTTAGCAAAGGTTCTCTTTGTATCTGCTCCCTAATGAAATATGCATGGTCATTAGCACTGAGATAGATGTTGCCACTCCTTAGTGAAACATGTATTGACCTTTGTGTATTTAGAAGCCAGACAAGGCCATTGAAATCTGACATCTGGCCTTGTTTGGGGCTGTATAGTCAAAGTCACCTCCCTTGGTTCCTCCTGAGCCCTGGCCAGGCTTTGGGAGGGACCCAAGAGGAGGATGAAAGCAGATGTTGCCACACTAGCAGTGCTGTCAGTTTGTTCATTCAGCACTGTCAGAGCTGGGCCCTCTCCCAGCGGGGTTGGAGCCTCTCCTGGGGCTGGAGGCACCTGCAGGAATTCCCAGTGCCCAAGAGTGGCTCTGCAGCCCTTGGCTGTGACAGCTTCCCCAGCTGCTGTGTGGGTCTGGGGGATGGTAAAGGCTGAGGGTAAATGCTGCTGGATCTTTGTTAATCACTGCTGCAGTCTTTGGTGGGGATGGTTGGGTGCATTGCTGAGCTGCTCCTTTTGTGATTCTTTGCTGCTATGAACTGCAGGAAATGACACTGATTCCTTCAGCTGGAGTCTGTGTCTCTGCTGCTGACCCTGCCCACTGGTAAAACAAAACTGGCACAGTCTGGCCAGATGCCAACAAAATGTCCCTTTTTCAGTGTAAATGTGAGGAATCAGTCCCATCAGAAATTCCCAGCTGGGAAGCCCTTCCCTGGAGTTCCCTGGCTCTGGAGTGGGCTGAGGTCAGAGCCCCGTGTGAGCAGTGGGGCAGGCGGGTAAAAGAAGCTGCACCCCTGGATGGCTTCAAATGCATCCAAAAATTGCACATGGAAAAGGAAAAGACCTTGTGGGTTTGGACAGACAAAGATGAATTTGTTGAGAGTACATAGGAAACAGCACCTTCCGAAGAAACAATTATTGTTGGAATGCTCCCACATGGATCAAGAGAAGAAGGTTTTAATCTTGAGCAGCTCAGATGCATTTGTGCAAGTGAAATATCTATGTACATAATATTATATATGTATTTATAGTATAATAAGACCTCAATATATCTATTTTTATATACATTTATTTATGTCTGTATCTATCTATATTTCTATATCACTATCTATCTATAAAATTATATAATAATGTGAAATAGTGCTGACAATACTAATTTGGTAGCTTTGGCTGCTCAGGGATGTAACACTAAATACCCTACAGAACAGGATTGGCCAGGACCCTAATGTCAGTGGTCAGCTTTGTGAGATTGTATACAATGAAAAAGGGAGAAAGGGAGGAAATTGGCTATTTTTACAGGGTGTGCTGATTCTGTGATGCAGAGTGGTTGGTCTGTTCCTGTGAAAAATACAGTGATTTTGCCTGCAGGGTTTTTCATGTACCAGATTATGCACAAGCTGCAGGATTGGTTAAAAGGGTGAAGGGGTTGTTAAAAGTGCAGTTGGAAAAATGAGGAGATGGGAACCTTTGCCCATGGAGAACCCATCTCCCAGATGTGCTCCATGCCCTTCACAATGGCCACAGGGGAAATGGAAACCCCCTGGCTGTGCACGGCTGCCCCCAATTTGCAAATCCAACCATGGGCAGTGAGACTTGGGCTGCCTGGGAAATTGTTCTGGCTGTGATGGCCCCTGGCAGGGCCAGCCCAGAGGCTGCAGGGCTGGGCCTTCATGCATTGGAATTAATGAGGAGAAATTCAAAGCCAATGAGAGCTGTCAATTCTGAAACAGGAATTCAGATTCTTCCAGGACACTTGGCTTTGGTAACTGCTCCCTTCGAGCTTGGCCTTGCAAAGTGTTCCTGTCATGGCAGGAGGAATTGATGTAGAATATCCAGGAAAAATTACAGTAATTCTATAAACAATAACAAACAAGATTGGATTATTCAACCCCATGACAGGGTAGCACAATTATTGATCTTGCAATTTTAAGAACGATTGTGAAAAAAGGAGATCCACCTCCAGTCACCACCATTTGTGGAGATAAAGGGTTTGGATGCAGCAGCCATAATAATGGAGCCAGAGTGTGGGTCGGAGGCCAAAAGGCCCTCCCAAGGCAGCTGAAGGAGCAGCTCCTAGGAAAGACAGCTCTGAGTCCTGAAACCTGGGCAGGAACAATGGGAATGTGTCCCTGCAGCCAAGGATTCTGTGTGAGAACAAGTAGATCTGACAGGATATTGTTTTACACATCCTGCCACACCAGATCTCCCTGTTTGCCCCATGGGCCCCTTTGGAAAATGCTCTGATCCACCCGGCTCCATGGGAAAGCTGCTGTGACACTGAGGGACTTGCACAGGAATTCCATCCAGGAGCCTGGGTGCCCCTCAGGGACTGGGACCCGGCCCCTTCCAGCCAGAGGGGAAAGGGCCCCCCAAGCCTTGTCAGCCACAGACAGCATGGTAAAGCTGAACAGCAAAGGGCCTGGGGGCATTATTCTGGAATTAAAAAGGTGCCAGCTCCAGAGACAACAGAATTCTTGTTCCTAACTCAAATGAAATTGAAGAAAAAAGAATGAAGAACGGTGTCACTAAAGTACTACTGATGTCTGTAAGGTGTACCTTGATAGTCAGCCAGAATCTTTGTCTGCCACAAACATCTCTAGTGTTTCACCAAGGGATTGGTCTTTAAAATGTAATGATGGGTTATGATGGATTTCTGAGCTTCTTTTGTAATTCTTTGCTAATGATGATGTGCTTTGCTGAGCTTATCCTTTTGTAAATCTTTGCAGCTGTGCATGATATAAATGACACAATTCCTTAGGTTGGTGTCTGTGTCTTCGGTCATGACCCTGCCCACTGGTGAAACAGGGCCCCCTCTTGCGTAAGTGTTACCTGGGAAGGCAAAAGCCCTCCCTCCAAAATTCCCCCCTTCGTCCCTGTTCCCCCCTTCACACCCTGAGCATGATGTGCTCTGCTCTGGGCTATGCCTGGGTCAGCTGGGGTCCCCTGTCCTGGCTGTGTCCCCTGCAGCCCCAGCCCCTCCCCAGCGTGGCTGGACGAGGGGCAGGACAGGCCTTGGCTGTGCTGCAGCTCAGCAAGAACAAAACCATCTCTGCGTGCTCAGCCCTGTGCTCAGCACCCGGCCCAGCAGTGTCTCAGTGCCAGGGGCTGTGCCCTCAGTCCCTGCCAGGGGTTTCCATGGCCACTGCCAGGCCAGGTGACCCAGGTGTCCCCCCAGTGCCGGTTGCCATGGAAACAGTGCCAAGCCCTGCCCCTTTCTGTCTGACTGACCTGGCCTTTGGCCCTGGCAGTGCTGGTGGCTGCTGGTTCCTGGTGCCTGAGCGGCCAGCGCGGCGCAGGGCAGGTGGCCATGGCACAGCCCCCAGCAAGGGATCCCCTCTGGCTCTGGGCACTGACACCAGCCCTGAGCAAGGGCCCAGGGCAGCTTTCCATGGCCACCAACCATCACAACGGGTCCAGGCATTGGTTGCCATGGCACCAAACCAAGGACCGGTCCCCATGGCCGGTGCCATGGAACCTGGTGGCACCAAAGAGTGTCACTGCAATTGTACCTGGAACAGCCCTGGCACTGCTTTGTCCCAGGGTTGCCATGGCAGCCAAGGGCAGCAACAGCTCTGCAGGCAAGTGGCCATGGAACCTGGCTTCAGAAATGGCTCCTTGGGCTGGTTTCCAAGGAAACCTGAACTGATGGGGGTTGCCATGGCACCCAAACCCAGCAGTGGGGTCATTGCAGTGTCCATGGCAACAGTCCCTTGCAATGGCACCACTGCATGTTGGGATGATGATCCACCCTCAGAGCTGGCCCAGGGCAGGTCTGGAGAGCTCCTGGTGGCAGCTTGGGCTTGGCACACACTCGAGGAGGATGTCTGTTTGCAATGGGGAAACTCAGGAGTTTTAGTTTGCTTCAAAAATCAAAGAAGGAAAATCCCTCTTTGGCTGTGTGCAGCCACTTCTCCAAGCAAACAGGTTCCAGGTGAGTGAGGAGAGACACGATGGGCTTGGGGAATGTGGAGCAAGGTTGTCCACACTGGCTCAGAGCTCAAGGCACCACTTCTCTGAGCAGGCCAGGGCTCCTTAGGAGAGTCCCTGCATCAATATCAGTCACTGAATGCTGCAATCACCTCTTGTGTAATAAGAACAGCAATAAGAAGACACCCTTTAAAATAGGACTACATATTTCCTGGAAGCTCTTTGAACTATTAGTCGATAACTGTCAAAGGAAAACCTCCTAATGAACTACACTGGAGCAGAGGGAAATCAAGGCAGAGCCAGGGTTTTTCAGGACTTGCTTGATCCTCATGAGCCTCACTGTGCATTTGGAGTGAGCCATTGAACCTCAGGGCCTGGGAGGAGATTGCACAAACCTTGCCAGGAATCAAAGGCAGAGGAAACACCCCAAGTGTCTCCAGGCATTCATGGCTCCCTCTGAGGTCCCTCTCCAACCCAGCCTCCTCATGGACTCCTTGGAGGAGTGAATTTGTGGCCAGGATGGCACAAAAACCTCTCAGAGAGTGTGGAAAGGAAAATCCAAAGTACTTTCAACACATTGAGTGTCTCAAAGCATTAATTGAGGCCCCTGGGATGTGGGCTAGGGGAGGATGCTGAGGGCAGGACAAGGGGCTGACAGTGCCCAGCCTGGCTGGGGCTGTGCCAGGAGGCCCAAGGGCATCAGGACAAGGTGTCTCCTCAGAGCCCTTGGTGGCACAGACCCTGCTGTGCCCCAGGGCACCAAGACTTGGCTTCTCTTTGTCCCCACCTGTTGTCACTGCCTCCAGTTCTCTGCTCTGCCTGGGGCCTGGGGACACTTTCTCAGTCGCGTCCCTGACAGGGATCTCTTCAAAGTACAAGAAACTTCAGTGTTTCAATGGAACTGAGTTCTTGAGGGTTCTTGAGGGTTCTGTGACACCACAGAGCTGGTGGTGACATCACAGAGCTGGCTGTGATATCACAGACCAGGATGTGAGGCCATAGAGCAGAGTGTGCCATCATAGAGGGTGGCTCTGAGGCATCAGAGAGTGGGTTGTGACATCACCTGGTGGCTGTGTAACACCATAGAGGAGGCTATGACATCACAGAACAGATTGTGACATCACAGGCTGACTTTGTGACATCAGTCTTCTGTGATGTCACAGCATTGCTGTATGAAATTACAGGGTGACATACAGTTGGCCCTGTGACATCACAGGGTCAGTGTGACATCACAGGGGTTGTGTGGCATCACAGAGATGGCTGTGTGATATCAAAGGGGCAGTGTGACATCACAGGGGCATTGTGACATCACAGGGGCATTGTGACATCAAAGGGCAGTGTGACATCCCAGGGGCAGTGTGACATCACAGAGGCAGCTGTGTGACATCACAGGGGCTGTGTGAGGTCCCTGGGGAGGTCACTCTGCCCCGGCCCCCCTCACAGTTCCCCCCAAGAGCAGTCCAACCCTGCACTTGCACAGTGGGGTCTCCTGTCCCCCCGGGTCCCCCCGCCCCCGGCCCCGCAGCCTCCCACAGAGGATGTTCCACGAGATCGACCCCAGAGCCTGACATGGGGACGGGGGGACGGGGCCCTGGGGGTGGCACAGGGGGACAGGGACCCCCGGCAGCGTCCCCGTGTCCCCCAGGGCCAGAGTCTGGGCCAGGGCTCCTTCACCCTGTTACAAACGAGGCCTTGAGAGCGCTGAAAAAATCCCCAGCAAGGGATCAGCCAAAACCAGATTTAATGTTAAGGGACAGCAGCATAAAGTTCTTTGGCAAGAGTCACTCTGCCCCTGACTGGACACTTCAGGCACACCAAGGAAACAAAGCAACAACAAAACCAAACCAAATCCAGGCAATCAAACCAGAAATCATCAGAGAACTGTCCCTATGTGTGTGTGTGTGTGTGTGACACAAGGACAGCAAGGGCAAGGATAAAAGGAACACGGCCTGAAAGCTTAACAGAGCTCAAACTTAACAGGACTTTACTTATACATTAACCTTAATACTTTCAACCTCACAATTCAGCAAAAGAGCAGAGCGTAACAGCATGTAACCTAACTTAAACCTATGACTTTGCAATTTAACAGAGGAATAACACTTAACAATATTGAACTTAACATAAAACTTATATTAAAGGTAACGGCTTAGCAAAAGAAAAGCTCTCAGCAGCATTTAATTTAAGTTAGGCCTTGTGATTTAACCTTCCCTACAGGCCTGACTGACTCAGCTATCCAAGGCGCTCCAACCCCTCAGAGAGCAGCATTTCTACCACATTTTCCCATCACAGGCACTCCTGTGTGCATACAGACACAAAGAGTCAGTGCAAGGCACCTGTGAGCAATCCCCTGAGGGCAGGCAATGCTCAGTGCTGATTCTTTGGCATCTCCCCAGCAGACAAAGGGTTGAGCCTGGAGGAGTGGGGGGATCGGTCCAGGCTCCGTCGTTGTTCAGGATCCCCGAATGCAGCAAACGGGAGAGTTCCCGGCTGGGAGAGGCCCCACTCAGAGGGAGTCGCTGGCCCAGGAGAGCTCCAAGGGCTCCTTTTGGAGTGCTGTTTGCAGGGCCCCAAGAGAGGGGCTTCAGTCCCAGCAATGGTTCATCCTGGCCGCACTTGGCATCAGCAGCTTTCTTTGGCAGTGTGAGAAAAGGGATGTTGTGCCACTGGGGGAACAGAAACAGTTCCCAGGGCTGCTGCTAAAGGAACCAGGAGCTGGTTGGGCAGCAGCAGTGACTGGAGCAGACAGTGTTTGTGATGAGCTGTAGAGGCTGAGCCCAGGGGCTGTTGGCCAAGGCTGAGGCCCAAGGAGCATTTCTCAGCTGGCAGGGCGGCCTGAGAAGGGGAGGGGGGAATGCAGCAGCACAGGGCCATGGAACCAAGGGACTATTGTGACACTGTGGGGCCCTGTGAGACCAAGGGACCATTGTGACACTGTGAGGCCTCATGGAGTCATGGAGACCACTGTGACATTGCTGGGCCTCATGGAACCAAGGGGACAGTACTGACGCTGTGTGGCTCCATGGAATGTAGAGATCATTGTGACACTGAGAGGCCCCATCGAACCAAGGGTCCATTGTGACACCACCGGGCCTCATGGAACCATGGACCATTATGACACTTTGTGGTGTCATGGAACCAGGTGGCCATTGTGACACTGTGGGACTCCATGGAACCAAAGGTTCATTGTGACATTGCAAGGCCTCTTTGAACCATGAAAAGACAATTAAGACACTTTACAGCCTCATGGAACCAAAGGGCTATTGTGACACTGAGGGGCCCATGGAATCACAGAGACCATTGTGACACTCAGGGGACTCATGGAGACCATTGTGACACTATGAGGCCCCATGGAACAAGCAAAGCATTGTGACACTGTGAAGCCTCATGGAACCAGTGAGACCATTGTGACACTGGGAGGACCATTGTGATATTGTGGGACCTCGTGAAACCAAGAGGCCTTTGTGACACTGCAGGGCTGCATGGAACCAAAGATCCATTGTGACACTGCAGGGTCTCATGTCATCAGTGGTCCATTGTGACACTGGGCAACCAAAGGAGACTATTGTGACACTTCAGGGCTGCATGGAACCAAAGCTCCAGGGCGACACAGAGTGGCCTCCTGTCATCAATGGTCCATTGTGACACTGTGGAGCCAAAGGAGACCATTGTGACACTGCAAACCCCCAGGGTCCAAAGGCTCATTGTGACATTGCAGGGCTCATGGAACAGAGGAGTAATGTGACACTGTGGGGCCTGGGGAACCATGGAGACCATTGGAGAGGAGTAATGTGACACTGCAAGGCCCCATAGAATTGTTGGGACCATTGTGACGCTGCTGGGCCTTCTGTTATCTAGGGGCCATTGTGGCATTGTTGGACCCCATGGAAACAAGTAACCATTGTGGCACTGTGGGGTCTCATGGATCTAAGGCACCATTGTGACACTATGGGGCACTAGAAAACTAATGGAACATGGAACAGATTTGGCTGTTTTGGCCCCCCAGGGGCCATGTGACTGATCCAGCTGACCTTGGCATGTTGAGAGTCTCTTCTCATCTGATGCTGAAACACTGGGGCTCTGTACTTTCCTTCCTATGGAAAAGAACTGTCCTTCTGCTCCAGACACCCATGGCCAGAATTGGGATTTCACCTCCAAATTTCCTTATATCCAGGGATTGTTCCCATGGGAATATTGCCAGGACAAGTCTGGCTGGCAGTAGTTTCACAATGGTCACCTCTCATCTGTCCCCAAAACATTGGGGGAGGCTCCATGCTCTCCTTCCCATGGGAAAGAACTGTCCTGCTTCTCCAGGTGCCCATGGCCGAGATTGGGCTTCCACCTCCAAAATTCCCTATGTCCAAAGAATGCTTCCAGACAAAATCTGCCCTTACTGACAAGTCTGGCTGGTCTTGGCCTAGTGAGGCTCTCACCTGGCCTCCAAACACTGGGGCTCTGTGCTATAGAATAGAGCTGTCCTTCTCATCCATGTGCCCATGGCCAGAATTGGGATTTCACCTCCAACATTGTCCATTGTGACAGACTGGAGGAGATTGTTGGCTGGAAGCACTGCGTGTGAGGGGAGGAAGGGGCAGGTCCATCCTTGCCCCGCCCTGGAACCCAAGCACTGCCATGCCCTGGAACCCCAATCCCCCCAGAGCCTCTCTCCCAGCCCAGCAGTGTCTGCCAGTCCCTGGCACAGCACAGGCAATGCTCCACAGCCACCTCTGCAGCCCCCAGCCCAGCTCCTGAGGGACCAAATGAGCCCAAGTCCCACCTGGGGGAAGGGCCCAGGAAGACCAAGGGGTATTTAAGGCTGACCACAAGGCAAGCACACATCTTGGCCCTACCTCCTCTTGGAATTTCCATCTGAACAGTGCTGGAATGCAGGAGTTTGTTGCTGTCTGAGTGCTCCTCTGTATCTTTTTTGTCTTTCTCTCTGTGTCTACTTCTTCTGTTTCTGTGCTCCGGCAATATTGATTAACATTACATTGAACAGGCTTGAAGTTTGTGAAGTTGAATGGGCCAAGTCAATGCTTTGAGAAGTGTTTTTTGTTGATTGAATGTCTGTGGCAGTTTGACATAAGAAGAATTTTAAAAAGTATTTCAAAACTTTTTGTGTAACTGACAATCTGCTAAACAAGTGAGATACTGACCTCGCCTCTGTGAAAGACAAATGTTAAAGATGAAAAAACCTAGGAATCTCCTCTTTCTTTTCCATTCAGCAAAGAAGCAGCAGGCCCTGTCCATAGCCCCTATCTCAGCCAAACCAAACCAAACCAAACCAAACCAAACCAAACCAAACCAAACCAAACCAAACCAAACCAAACCAAGCAACTCTGCCATGGGCTGAGCCCCTTCCCCACTCTCCAGGCTGCCCCCCGCCCATCAGCTCCATTCTTACCAAACCAAACCCCAACAACTCCCAAACAGGAAAACAAAAGAGGCTACAAAACCCCAACCAGAACAAAGCTAGCCACACCTATTAAAATCTTACCTTCAAGTACCTTCCTCCCAACACAATTAAACTAAAAAGTCCTAAAACCTACAACGCATACAAAGTAACCCTACAACTAAAATTAAACACAAAAAACCGAAAAACAAACCATAAAACCAATGCTAACACAGCCCAACCAGAACTTCCACCACAAGTTACTGGCAGGTCAGGTGTTAACCCTTTCAATATTTCAATCCTGCCTGAAGTAAAAGAAAAAGAAAATACAAGCACATTAAAAAACAACATAAAACCAACAAAGTTTGTAAAGGAGAAATTAAATTGGAAACACAACAGAAGAAAAAACACCTTCATCTTAAAACTAAAATCCTCTTATAAACTATAAAGAAAAAACTCTGTCTCATAATAATATAAAACGTATACAAAACCCCTCAAATTAATATCCTTCAAAACCCTCCATACTAAAATAAAGAAATGATAAAATAACTGGAATTCATAAAAATTTTAAACAGAAAGAAAAAGTAATCCAGTACCCTCACAAGAAGATGTCTTCTGAAAGATAAAAATAATTTTAGAATAAGTAACAAAATTTTTTACCTTTAAAGGATTACTCTTTGAAACAACACCTCATAAGTCGACATGGCCCATCAACAAGCTGTTAACAATCTTGTAGCAATAAAAACCACTTCACAATAACAAAGTTCCCCAGAAGACTGTTATCCATAACAAAATTAAGAATCACAAAAAATATTTTTTCCTCTTGTAAAAAAACTCCACAACTAAACAAGAAATACTTCTCTCCCGAAGTAAACTAAAAAAAGGCTATTCTAGAAATAGTCAATGAACTAGAAGTTTTAAGTTAATTTTAAGTTAATTTTAAGTTAAATTTTACTTTCTTTACATTGTCAGTAAAAAGAAAAATGTAAAGAAAAAAGGTATTCTAAAGAGTTTACCTTAATTCTTACTACTTATTTATTTTTAATTAAATTTTAATAATTTTTTTTTATATCCTTTAAAAATTTTAAGCCTACTATACCTTTCTCATAATCCTATCTCACAACAAAATAAATATATAAATAATTAACTGACACTAAAACTCACCACACTCACCAATACATTAATTAAGAAATCTCAAGAACAGAGAAAACTTAAATTAACAAAACAAAACCTCTAAAATGTCATAATAAAACTTTTGCAGAAGTTTCTCTGATTTTCCAAAATTGCCAATAATGACTGTTTTGTTCTTCTGAGCTCCTGAGAATCTCCTGTTGATATTTGTTCAGGGAGTCAAACTCAGAGTACACAAACAATGGTAATTCCTTTTAAATGTCTCCTTGAGAGAGTGCTTTGGGGGATGGGAGTCAGGGCTTGTGTGTCCTGCTTGGCACAGCCCAGGCAGGGCTTTCCCAGCCACATTCCACACTCCATTTCCCAGCTGGAGCCGCTGGTGCCTCTGAGTTGTGCTGCCCCAGCCCCAGGGACGCTCTCCTTGTCTGCCCATTCCCCCACGGTCTCTGGGCAGGGATGGCCTCAGTGGGTGCTGCTGACATCCTCAGCACCTTGGAGGCTGCTGCTGAATTTTCCTGCTGCAGAGGCTTGTTCAGCCTTCAGCTCTTCAGTGCAGGAATTCAGTGTCCCAGGGTTCATTAACATTCAGAACACCTTGACAATCCAAGCCTCTGGGAATCATTTGATTTCAGTTTCCAAATCATTTGTAGTTAAGTAGATCTCAGAAGTGTACTTAAAGTGAACACATGATATTTAAAAAGACAGCAAGAAAAGATTTCTTAGGTCCTGTTTAGTTTTTTTTTTTCCTGTTAATTTATTGATATATGCAGTCTCCAACTGACACTGAATCCAAGTACCTCCTAATGCAGTTGGAATAGATATGAAAATCAAGACCCTCCATGGCTGACAATCAATCAGATGCTATCCCTACCCCACCCCATCATTTCCCCCATCCAAGCCCTGGCACTCAGAGCAGCCTTGTGTAAATCTGAGCTCCCTCCAGCCCAGGCTGCACCTGCAGCTTTCAGCTCCTTGGCTCCAACTCCCACCTGCTTTCCTTGGAGAACAAGCTGCCCGAGGCACAGAGGGACATTCATTTCTTGTCAGCCAACAAAGCCAAGGCAAGGCACAGCTCCATCAAATGCAGAAGTCATTCTTCTCCCTGGCTCTGCCCTGCCCCTGATCCCCACAGCCTGTCCTGTTTCCTTCATCCCTCATTTGCCAGGGACTCTCTGGGACAAGGGAGCTCTGCTCTGGGGATGGAGGGAGGTCCAGGTGCCACCACTGGAGTGGGAATCACAACTCATCAGGTTTGTGTCCTTTGGGGGTCAGGAACTGGTGAGACTCAGGCACAGAAACTTTCTCTTCATGGCCAACAGACCACAGTGGAACAGGACACAATTTAATAACAATCGCACTCTTCCCTGAGCCATGTGCTATGTCCCAGCAGCACCCGATGAATCCACCATCCACAAGTGATTTCCATACTAAAATTACTTTCAGACAAACATGGTTCTATGATAGATATAAACACAATTAAGTTCTTGCATCAGGATGCTCAACCTGGAGTGGGGTAAAACAGCTCCAACAATTCCTGATTTGGAAAGCTTCCAGTGGTGGATGGAGAAGGGAGGTCAGGCTGCTTTTCCTGTTGAGGAAATGCTGAAACCAGCCTGACTCATTTCATCTCCTCCTGTCCTGGCTGATCTCTCCTCTTTCCCCTTCCACCCATTGGCTTTTGTCTCCCCCCAGCCCCCTCCCCATGAAGAGCCTGGCTCTGTGTTCTCCATCCCCTCCTCGCTGGCACTGCCAGGCTGGCATGAGGAGCCCCTCAGCCTTCCCTGCTCCAGGCTGGACCAGCCCAGCTCCCTTAGCCTCTGCTCACAGCCCAGGGGCTCCAGCCCCACCTTGGAGGCCCTTCCCAGACCCTGCTCCAGCTGCCAGACATCTTTCCTGCCCTGGGAAACCCAAACCTGGCCCCAGTGACCTGGATAATCCCCGTCCTTGATGTCCTGGTCACACAGCCCTGGCCTCTTGTCCCCCTGTCAGGCTCTGGGGTGGATCCTGTGGAACATCCTTTGGTGGAGGCTGTGGCTCCAGGTGGGCCGGGGGGATCCCGGGGGACAGGGACCCTGCTGGGCATGAACAGCATTGGACTTGTTGGGAGAAATTGTGAGGGGGAGCTGGGGCAGAATGACCAACTCAGTGACCTGACACAGCCCTGCTGGGATGTCACAGAGCCCCTCTGGGATGTCACAGCCTGCTCTGTGATGTCACAGCCCATTCTCTAATGTCACACAGCTGGTCTCTAATGTCACAGCCAACTCTGTGATGGAATCTTCTGCTCTGTGATGCCAGATCTCTGCCCTGTGATATCACAGCGCGCTCTGTGACGTCACAGAGGCAGTCTATCATGTTATAATTCTCGATAATGTCACATGACCCACTCTGTGATGTCATAGCCCACTCTGTCACCTCATGTTACCAGATCATAAATTGTCTCCACCAGGTGAGCTGACACCTGGACCTTGTTCTCCAAAACCCCAGGCCTATGGAAACCACACAATGCCCATTGTGTGAGAAGGGGAACTGGAAGCTCACCAGCCTCAGTGTCCTGCCAGCTCAGCCAGACCCACTGGAACATTGGGGTCCATGACCACCAGGGACCACCAGAGAGAGCCCAGGACAGAAGAACACATGGGTTAAGGGGAGGGGAAATATGTTAATGATTTTGGGGAAATGATTATCATATTTATGTTTAGTCTGTGAAAACCAATTAATATGTGTGCAATATACAGAATATAAACAGAAACTTTCCTGCACTCAGCCTTCAGGGCTTTGGGAGGAGCTATCCCCCGTGCATCCAGCTGAATAAAGAATGCTGCTTCTTAATGCTGCATTGGGGTTAAGGAGTTTTCTGTTTTTACTAAATTTTTGGTAACATTCCCACTGCCAAGGAAAACTCTATGTCCTACTGTTCACAAACAGAGAAGAGCTGGTGGCAGGTGTGGGGCTCAGAGGTTGCCTGGAACAGAGTGACCATGAAAAAATCAAGTTTTCAATATTCTGTGAAAGAAGGAAGGGCAGCAACAAAACTTCTACACTGGAATTAGGAAGGGCAGACTTTGGCCTATTTAGGATGCTGATTTGGGGAGTACCAAATCAGGTACTGATTTTTTGAAGGGAAACAGCCCTTAAAAACCAAGGGGTCCAGGAAGGATGGAGACATTTCAAGAAAGTAATCTTAAGGGGGAAGGAGCAGCCTGTCCCAGTGTGGCAAAAGATGAGCTAGAGAGGAAAATGTCTAGCCTGGCTGCCCATGGAGCTTTTGTGGGAAGTCAAGGGAAAAAAGATGGAGCATCACCTTTAGACAGAAGGTCAGGACACTTAGGAAATGTTTAAGGATGTTATTAGGTCATGCTGAAAGAAAAGTTGACATGTGAAAGGTGTATTAGAGATTACCCAGGACACTTCCATGAAAAATAATAGAAAATATTTCTATAAATAAATTATTAGCAAACAATGGGATAAGGAGAACCTCTACTCTTTATTGGATACACTGGAGAATATAGAAACTAATGATAAGGAAAAGGCTGAACTACTTAACACCTTATTTGCCTCACCTTTCAATATTAGGACAGGTTGTCCACAGGACAAGTGTTCTTCTGAGCTGGCAGATGGGCACAAGGAGCAGAACAGCCCCTGGAATCTAGGAGGGAGCAGTTGGTGACCTGCTGAGCCACTCAGATGCTCACAGGTGTCTCTGGGAGCAGATGGGATCCATCCCAGGGGGATGAGGGAGCTGTGGATGAGCTCCCCAAGCTGCTCTCCATCATTTACCATCAGTCTTGGCTCAGTGGGGAGGTTCCAGAGGACTGGAGGTGCCAATGTGAGCCTATTCCCAAGAAGGGCTGGAAGGAGGAGCTGAGGAACTCCAGGCCTGTCAGCCTGACCTTGGTGCCCAGCAAGGTTATGGAACAGATCACCTTGAGTGCCATCACAGGGCGCCCACAGGATGGTCGAGGGATCAGAGCCAGGCAGCGTGGATTTAGGGGTGGCAGGTCCTGCCTGACCAACCTGGTCTCCTTTTATGACGAGGTGACCCACCTATGGATGCAGGAAAGGCTGTGGATGTTGTGTGCCTTGAATTCAGCAAAGCCTTTGACACTCTCTGACAGCATTCCCCGGAAAAACTGCAGGCCACGGCTTGGGCAGGTTCCCTCCTCGCTGGGAGATTTAAGAGCTGGCTGGAGGCTGGGCCCAGAGAGTAGTGGGGATGGTGCTGCACCCAGCTGGTGTCCAGGCACTGGTGGTGTCACCCAGGGATCTGTGCTGGGCCCAGTCCTGTTTAATATCTTCACTGATGATCTGGCTGAGGGGATCGAGTCCACCATTCACAAACTGCAGACGGCACCAAGCTGGGTGTGAGTGTGGATCTGCTGGAGGGCAGGACAAGAAGACACAGCCTTAAGCTGCACCAGGGGAGGTTCAGGCTGGAGAATAGGAAGTTCTTCACAGAAAGGGTGAGTGGGCATTGGAATGGCTGGCCAGGGGGAGGTGGCAGAGTCACTGTCCCTTTCCAGTGGCACTTAGTGGCATGGTCTGGGTGACAAGGCAGTATTAGGGCATTGGCTGGAGTTGATGATCGCAAAGGTCTTTTCCAGCCTATTTGATTCTTTCATTCTGTGATAATTGGGACACTCTGGGGCCATTGTGACACTGCAGGGCCTTGTGGAACTAAGAGGACCATGGTGACACCGTGCAGCCCCATAGAACCAGGGGTCCTCTGTGGTGTTCTGGAGCCAAATGGACCCAGGGAGTGCATCGTGACACTCTGGGTTCTCGTGGAACCACAGAGACCATTGTGACACTGCATGGCCTTGTCTAACCAAGGGGTTTCACCATTTTTGCATTGCAAAACCAAGGAGACCATTGGGAGACTGCAGGGCCCAGTGGAACCAAGGGGCTGTTCTGACGCTGCAGGGCCTCATGGAATGAAGGGGACACTGTGACACTGCAGGATCCTCTGTAACCAAGGGCCCACTGTGACACGAGGGGGCCTCCAGGAATCTGCAAGAACGTTGTGACACTGTGTGGCCCCGTGAAAACAAGGAGTCCATTGTGACACTGAGGGGACTTGTGGAACCACAGGCACCATGGTGACAGTGTGGGACCTCATGTGACCATGGGGCCATTATGACACTCTGGGGCCCCATGGATCCAAGGGCCCACTGTGAAACTGCAGCACCACCGAGAACATTGTGACACTGTGAAGCCCCATGGAACCAAGGAATCCATTTTCACATTTGGGGTCCCATGGAACAAAGGAGACCATTGTGACAGTGCAGGGCCTGGTGTAACCAAGAGGCCATTGTGACAGTGAGGGGCCCCTTGGAACCAAGGACATCTTGGCAGATGACACAAAGCTGGATGTGAGTGTGGATCTGCTGGAGGGTAGGAGGGCTCTGCACAGGGCCCTGGACAGGCTGGATCCAGGGCCCAAATCCAACAAGGTTGGAGGTTGAACAAGTCCAAGTACCTGGTTCTGCCCTTTGGCCAACAACAACCCCTGCAGTGCTACAGGCTGGGGACAGAGTGGTTGGAGAGCAGCCAGGCAGAAAGGGACCTGCAGGGACTGATGGACAGCAGGCTGGACATAAAGCAGCAGAGTGCCCAGGTGGGCAAGAAGGCCAATGGCTCCTGGCCTGGATCAGGAATGGTGTGGCCAGCAGGAGCAGAGCTGCTGTGCCAGCACTGATCTGCCCCCAGCTCTGCACACAGATATTGCTGCTGCAGCTCCAGAGAAGGCAACAAAAGGGCATCTCTGCAGAAAACTTTGCTGTGGGAGATCCTTTATTTCTTTTAAAGGCACCAAGAGAGCAGCTCCTCATTGACAAAGTCTGTGGCCACAGGGAAGGTGGAAAGAGAAAAAATGAGAAATGGTATAAAGCGTGATAGTCCTTTGTGGACAGTGTGGAAAAATGAATACAAAGGGAAAAAAGAACAAAACACAACCAAAGAAACCAGAAGTATGAAAGATGTCTTTTATTATAAGTGAGTTGCAGAAATTGGCCAGTAGTTTAATGGTCCTGAAACTAGCCAGTCATAAGTCTCCACACTGCAGCCTTGAGTTCCTGGTTCCTCAGACTGTAGATGAGGGGGTTCACGGCTGGAGGCACCACTGAGTACAGAACTGACATGGCCAGATCCAGGGATGGGGACGAGATGGAGGGGGGCTTCAGGTGAGCAAATGTGGAAGTGCTGAGGAACAGAGAGAGCACAGCCAGGTGAGGGAGGCAGGTAGAAAAGGCTTTGTGCCGTCCCTGCTCAGAGGGGATCCTCAGCACAGCCCTGAAGATCTGCACATAGGAGAAAACAATGAACATGAAACAACACAATGCTAAAGAGATGGAAAACACTATGGACCCAAATTCCCTGAGGTTTGAGTGTGAGCAGGAGAGCTTGAGGATCTGGGGGATTTCACAGAAGAACTGGCCCAGGGCATTGCCATGGCACAAGGGCAGGGAAAATGTATTGGCTGTGTGCATGAGAGCATTGAGAAAGCCACCGGCCCAGGCAGCTGCTGCCATGTGGGCACAAGCTCTGCTGCCCAGGAGGGTCCCGTAGTGCAGGGGTTTGCAGATGGACACGTAGCCGTCGTAGCACATGATGGTCAGGAGGGAAAGCTCTGCTGAGATGAAGAACACAAAGAAAAAGAGCTGAGCAGCACATCCAGTGTAGGAGATGGTCGTGGTGTCCCAGAGGGAATTGTGCATGGCTTTGGGGACAGTGGTGCAGATGGAGCCCAGGTCACTGAGGGCCAGGTTGAGCAGGAAGAAGAACATGGGCGTGTGCAGGTGGTGGCCGCAGGCTACGGCGCTGATGATGAGGCCGTTGCCCAGGAGGGCAGCCAGGGAGATGCCCAGCAAGAGGCAGAAGTGCAGGAGCTGCAGCTGCCGTGTGTCTGCCAATGCCAGCAGGAGGAAGTGCCTGATGGAGCTGCTGTTGGACATTTGCTGTGGCTTCACATGGGAACCTGTTCATGGAGAAAGGAACAGTGAAGAGTTAGAGGAAATACCTGTAACCAAAATAAAAGCCATTTCCCATACACCCTCCTCTGTAACACACAGACATTCTTTTGTCTTCATGAGTTCATTATAAGCTCTCCCAGAACTTTCCTGGTGTTCTTGTTTATAAATCCTCAGCATTTCTGCTGCCCTCAGGGAGAACAGAGCAAGTTCTTTGAGGTAAACTGATGAGTGGAGAATGAGGGGAGATGGTCTGTCATTTTGACCTCTTCAGGATTTTTCTGGGTTTTAATCTTTCTCCTGGGGAGGATGATCACCTTCCCATGCTTCCCCTAAAGAAGTCCCATGCACTGCTGAGAGGAGATGTTTCCACAACAGCCCAGCTCCACATTTGTAGCCAAGGACTCACGTTGCTCATTTCACCAACCCAGCAGCATTTTCAGTGTCACAACAGCTCTGCATTTCCCCATCAATCCTTGACTCAGAGATGCTCTAGGAAAGGTTCGCACCCTGGATTGGGGGTCCCAGCTTGGACTGAAATCTCAGAGAGACTTCCAAGTGTCCTTATGCTGGCATTGGATGAAGGGAGATACAGCTCCTTCCCTGGCTGCACTGACAGCATTGCCCAGAGCCGGGTGCTGGGGACAGCATCACCCTGAGCCAGCTGTGCCCCCTCCAGAGCCCCCAGGGCCGGGCAGCTGCTCCCAGCCCTGTGCTCTGCAGAGGGAACTGGGCCTGGGGCTGCAGAGCTGCCCCACGGCTCTGCTGCAGCTCTGCCTGCACAGGAGGGGCTGCATGCCTTGGAGCCCCGTCTCTGAGGGCAGAGGCTGGGCTGGGGCACAGGAGGGAGGGGGCTTGTTCAGAGGGAGGGGCTGCACTGGAGGGGCTCTTGTGGAGATCTCTAAACTCTACCTGCCACAGTATTTCTGGGGTTTGTTTTCTCTTATTGCCTGATCTTGTCTCTGCTTCCTGGAGATTTCCCTCCTGCAGCTGTTTCCCTGTGCCTGATCTCCCTGCCAGCACTCACGGACCTCAAATCTCTGTGCTCTCTCCTTGGCCTGACAGAACCCTGCCTGTTTGCAGGGCACTGGCTGGGGGCAGGTTCTGTTTGCAACTTGGAGAAAGGACAGCTCAGACTGAGCCTGATGACTCCAGCAAAGGTGAGGCTGGTGCTGTCCATGGGCAGAGTGGCTGAAAGAAAATTAGAGATCTCCTACTGATCACTAAAACGTATAGTTTGCATTGTCTCAGGCACTTGTCAAAATTAATAATAAATAATTAATAATCAACCTTTAATATTTATCTCCCCCTCCATGCCATTGTCCAATATTAGGAAAATGAATACAATATCTTAGAAAATTTCCTCATTTTTTACAAAGTCCTTGTTTTGGAAATATTCCATGATTGATCAGACCCCCTCAGCTTGACAGAGTTTCATGAGCATTTTACCTCCCCTGCACCACAAATACTCAGAGTTGTACTCACAGGGTCTGCAGGCATTGGGATGTTCCAGCTTTAGGAGATCATTCCAGGAGCTGCAGCTGCATTGTCCTGCAGCCAGAGGTTCCTGTGCCAAGGGCTGGCAGTGATTCTGCCCCAGGCACTTCTCAGCACCTTCCCAGCCCTGACTGATTGAAGCTCTCTGTGCCTCTGTGCTGTGCTCAGGGTGGCTTCAGGCAGTGCCCCAGCCCTGCTGGGCTGGCAGAAGAGCTGCTCATCAAGAGAAATGGGCTTTTGAAGCTCTTCTTGGTTACCAGGAGCTGCCTTTGTGCCACCAGCCCTGCCCAGCTCAGCAGCAGAGACACAGCACAAGGACTTTAATGAGCCTCTGGGGCTTTGTGCTCAGGCCCTGAGCATCAGTCCCTGAGAGGGAGCTGAAGAAACCTCTCCAGAACTCCAAGTCAGAATCCAACTCTAAAGTTTCTTGGACATTTAATGGGTCCCACTGAGGGACACGACTGAGAAAGTGTCCCCAGTCCCCAGGCATAGCAGAGAACTGGAGGCAGTTATGACTGGTGGGGACAAAGGGAAGCCAAGTCTTGGTGCCCTGGGGCACAGCAGCAGGGTCTGTGCCACCAAGGGCTGTGAAGAGACACCTTGTCCTGAGGAACTGGAGCCTCCTGGCACAGCCCTAGCCAGGCTGGGCACTGTCAGCCTCTTGTCCTGCCGTCAGCATCCCCCCCTAGCCCACATCCCAGTGGCCTCAAGGATCTGCTGGAAGGAGCCCCTTGGGAGACTTGCTCAGGAATGGCTCAGGGGGCTCCTGAATGCTCCCAGGGACTGCAGGTTTTTCAAAGGACTTTGGCTTTGGCTTTTGCCTTGGAGTCTGAGAGAATTGTGCAATGATGGCCTCCAATTATCTGCTGTAATTAGTCCCTGGAGAGGCTTTGTCAGTAACAACACTCAGTGGGGCTCATTGCTTCAAGGTACTTCAGTTATTTTAAGGTTCTTGGTGTTGTCCTTTTGATACTGACTCTGTGAGAGGTTTGTGCAATCATGGCCCCAATTATCTGCTTTAATGAGTCCCTGGGGAGCTTTGTACTGACGCTCAGTAGGGCTCATTAACACCTTGAGATACTCAAGGTTTTTAAGGTAGTGTATGGATTTAAGAATATTTTAGGTACTTTTAAGGATTTTCCTTTCCTCACTGAGTCTCTGGGAGGTTTTTGTGCCTTCCTGGCCTCCAATTCTCTCCTCCAAGGAGTCCATGAGGAGCCTGTGTTGGATATCTTCCCCTTTTCTGTTTTATAGCAAAGATGGAACTGAAAGAATTTTGTAAGACTTTCTAAAAGCATCCAATGAAACATGGGAAAATTAACAATACAAGAATAACCACTAAGAGAGTTAAATGTCCTGTTTTAGCTAGACATCATACAACCCTTTAGTCCCTTGCATTGGAAGGGTTTATTGACCCAGTCTTTGTTTTCCACTTGAAGCTTCTTGAACCCTTCCTTCAATACCTGAATGCTCTTGTGGATTGACTCACTGTGCCTGGAGAGGTTCATGCAACACATGCCCTCAGTCTACACAGCCATGCCCATGTGCCCAGAGTAAAAACTCTATCACTGTTCTGCAAGGTGGCATGTCTGATGGTCTCTATGTCTGAGAGCAGGCCACTCAATGTGCAGGAGGTAGCATTGGTTTGCTTACTTAACAGGCACCCAAGATGGTCTAATTGTCCTAAAGCTTTAGCTGCAGTCACCCAAGGTAGTCCAAATTGAGGGTGCTACCATCCAATACCTGGATTAAAGCTTTCAAAGCCATCTCTTTGATATCATCCAATACTTCTCTGGAGATAGCTGCTGTTTGATCATCTGGTAGGCTGTGTTGTCCTTCTCCAGCTAGATGATTGATTGTCAATTCTGCCCTTGCCTCATTATTAGCATAGTCTACTATTAATTGATTTAGTAAACACTTCATCCCCCTTCCCACAGGGTGTAATTTGTAGGTGACAACAACATGGTCAAAATATATTTTAAATCATAGGAGTTTAAGATATGTGCTGTAAACATGGCACTGATTAGGCCATTAAAAGAAGGCAAGTCCTTCCTCTGGTCTTTAGCTGTCCTATGCAGATCCTTGATTTCCCCATAAACCAGTGGCTGATACCTGGGATTCTGCTCCCTTCTTTCGAAACATCCCAGAGCAACGAGGAATTTTGAGACTATTTGCCAGTCTCCTTCCTTAACTGCTTCTTTCCTTTCCTAGGAATATTTTGGGGTTGAAGGTAGGGGTGGCTCTGGGGAATCCAAACTGTCTTCTGGGAAGGAAGAATAACTTGGAGGAGAAACATTTGGATTAGAAATTGTGTGACATTTTGGCTTAGTATCTTTGACCATGGGGGTTATATTCTTGCTGGAGGGTGAGGCAAAGGGCACTGCCATTTAGTCAGGTGTTGGGAAGGAAGGGCCTTGATTTAGGATGGTGGACTTCTGGGGTGGAGTTCTGGAGGCATTGCCCAGGGTGAAAGTGGAATGATTGACAGTGGGGCATGACTCACAGTTGTGGGGGTGTAGTCTGGAGGTTTGTTCAGGGTGGAAGAGAAGGTTGTGGTAGAAGAAAGTGGAGGAGCCAAGATAGAGTGAGGATGTTTGGGCTCCTGAGCCACATTCAGGCTCCTTCCATCTTGAGTCTCCAGGGCATGATGCTCCAAGACAACCTGGCATTGCCATCTTGGATCATCGTGGAAGGTCTGATAAAGGCAGGTTTGGGGGGAGGTCCCAAGTTAGGAGTGACCAACGGATAAAGTTTTTGATACACTGATTGCTGATGAAGTATCTCAAGGATAGTGTGGAAGATGGGGAGCATGTGGGGTGCAATGGGGTCGCTTTTGATCGAAAGGTTGTACAGTTTAACTCCCACTGAGTCCCAAAATTCAGTGATATGGATTTTTTCATCAGAGGCATCTGGAAAATTTTTAATGATTGATTTTAATTCATTCTTTGAAAATATTTTGTCATGATCAGTGAGAATTAACTTAAAGCATCCATATATACTCCTTTCTACTTTGGACATCTGACTGCCCATTTTTCTCTTTCTCTGCCTCATGGGGAACAGCCACCAGAACACACTAAATCAATTATGGGATGTGGGTGCATATTGTAAAAACACAGTGGCAAAATGGGCAAGAAATGTCTTGCATTTCCCCAAATCCACCTGCAATCCTATGCAGGTGAAACCGTCATCGTCCCTGCCGATCCTGGGCAAGGTCCCTTGAAACAACGATGAATCCGCTTGGCCCAGCACAATCCACAATCCCAGGGAGTGCTGCCCTATCCATCAGCTAACCACTCTGATGTGACTAAATGTCATGGTCCCTATTCGGGTGCCAAAAGTCACAATGAGGGTGGCTGTGACAAACCTTTCTGGTTCTCCAACTTCAGGGCAAAGGTGGTGAAAATGAAAAGGAGCAAATGCTGGGGAAGATGAAACAGGAAAGCATTATAAATATGATTGCCTGGCAAAAGATTTTGAGAATATGGAAACTATAAGTGAGACTGAAATGAAAGCAAGCTTTGAGATACCAAGCCTTAGTTACTGAACAACTAGAAAACAATGGTATGGCTGGTTGAAAGCAATCTTCCTTTGATGAAATAATACCCTCTGCTTGCAGACAAGTCCAAGGGTACGAGCAGACCCCACTAGCCGGGCAGAAGTGGTTCAAGGAGTAATTTTTAGGGTTTAAAATGTAACACAGTATGGTAATGTAATGATTCTTATAGGCTGTATGTAAATGCTATAAAATTTGTATCTTGTACTAGATTGGTTAGTGAAAATTAGAATATGCAGCACAGAAGAAGATTTCTTCTTTTGTAACAGGAACTCCCCTCCTCTTTCGGGTATCCATTTTGGGCGCCTCTTTCGAGCTCCTCTTTAGGGCCTGCTTTGAGCTGTGGCTGGCAGCTCCAAAACAGGCCCCTGCACCCACACCCTTTGCAATAAACCACAAGTTCCGAGACCTGGCTTCAGAAATCTCTCATCTCCGTCCGTCCCGATCGTCCTACCTTCTGATGCTCCTACACTCCTCTACCCCCTCTTTTCCTGTATTTATACTCTAAACTCTCTTTTGTCTTTAACCCCCGGACACCAGGAGCATTTGACTCAAAAAAATCCTCTATGCCCGGACGCTCCCGTGTCTGACCTACCAAGCAGCTGCTGTGTATGTGTATGTGTGTGTGCGTGTCTGTCTGTCTGCCTGTCTGTGTTGTCTGTGTGTGTCTCTGTGTCTGTGTGTGTGTCTGTATGCCTGTGTGGCTCTGTGTGTGTGTGTGTGTGTCTCTGCATCTGTGTGTGTGTCTGTGTGTCTGTATGTGTGTGTCTCTGTGTCTGTGTGTGTGTCTGTGTGTGTCTGTCTGTCTGTGCTGGTTCTCTCATGGCTTCTGCTCATTGGTACAAGGTTGTGTCCACCACCACGGACCACAACAAAAACTCCTTTCCTTCATCTACTTTGTGGTGTAAATGAACCATTCTATCTAATCATGATCAGAAAAAATCAGAGCTGTATTTATATAAATTTATCTGGAATTCAATCTTTAATCCTGTGGGACAAGTTGCTTAAAAGTTCCAATTCCACCAGTCCAATCATTTACACCTTTGACAAAATCTGGGGCTGGGATTGGATCCAGCCGCTCACATCTCCTCTCTTAGAAGGAATTTTAGAAGTCTAGGGGTCCTGCAGGGTTTGAGAACCCCTGGCGGCTGCTGGGTGTAATTTCTCCATCTCATGACTCAGCAGGAGTTTTCCTAATAAAGAAATAAAGCTTTTGCCTGAAGCTCCCACTGTGCCCATGACAGGAACGCCTGTGAGTGTCTGGGACATCCCAGCTCTTTGGCAGCCTGGGCACTCCTGGGATGTCACCGTGAAGCCCCCATGAGTGTCTGTGGCAGATTGGTGCCTTGGCAGCCCAAGGTCCCCTGGAATGTCACCATGGAATGACTGTGACTGCCTCTAACCATAGGGCTCTTTACCATCCCCAGAAAGCCCTGGGAGGTGTCCATGGAGCTGCTGTCTCTACCTGTGACATTCCAGCTCTGGAACAGCCTGGGGACTCTTGGAAAGTCCCCATGGAACCCATCTGAGGGCCTGTGACAAATCTGATCCTTAGAAGGCAACCATCACCAGGACCCTGGTGCTATGGTCAGTCTCCATGACAACCATCACCAGCCCCCTGCTGCTATGTTCAGTCCCTTGGCAGCTCCATGGAGACCCCATGCCAGGGGTGGTTGCCATGGACACCAGCTCAGGCCTGCAGCCAGAGCCCGTTGCCATGGCAACCATAGGCAGCCCCATCCCCAGGCTCATGGGATCCCAGAACCACAGAATTGGCTGAGCTGGGAGCAACCCATCAGGATCCTCCAGTCCAACTGCTGGCGGCCCTGCACAGGACACCCCAACAATGCCAGCCTGGGCCTGGCAGTGCTGTCCAAACGCTGCTGGAGCTCAGAGAGCCCTGGAGCTGGGACCCTTCCCTGGAGAGCCTGGGCAGGGCCCCAGCAGCCTCTGGGTAAAAACCTTTTCCTGACATCCAACCTGAGCCTGCCCCAACACAGCTGCAGCCGTTCCCTCCACTCCTGTCCCTGGGCACCAGAGGGAAGAGATTCCCACAGCTGTGGAGAGATTTATTAATAGTTGGTTAGCTGAGAAAGGCCATACTGACATAATGCCGCTGGTTAAGCTGAAGGAAGAAAGTCAGCAGTCAGCAAGCTGAAAGGAAAGGTCAGCAGTGACCTTGCTGCAACATGAGGATAGGGAGTAGAGATTATTCCTGAATATATCCTGAGAATATGTGAAAAGTATCAAAAGTAGAACCATAGGAATGCAGAAGTAGGCGTAGGTGCTGATATGTAACTGACCAATCCTGAGCTCAACTTTTGCAATATGTATGAAGCTCATTATGAACTGTATTTAACCCACCGTACTGATCAATAAAATTGGGCCTGTGATGATCAAATTGATGTCCGGGTCTCCTTCCATCGACAAATGGTGGAGAATGCGGGCAACGCCGAATCTCTGCCCTTTTTTCTCGGATTAAAAGAAAAAGGGGATTACGCCACGGTCAAGGAAGTTGGGTTTGGGTCCTTGCAGCCGGGACGGTCCGGAATTTGAAGCACCCTTGATGTTCACAACGGTGAATCAAGCCAATACGTGCCGCGGGAGCCTGGAGAGCTGCAACAGCGCGCGCTGATTAATAGGTATGGATAGGCAAGCGGCATATGATTTATTCGCCACGTATTTAGAACGGCGAGGAATAAAAGGGATAGATTTAAAAAAGGAATTACCAGGGTTATTAGCTTATGGCCATGCTAAAGGTATCTTTGCTAACCCACATACAGTTCATGAGCTAGCAGAGTGGAAGAAGTTTGGGGAAATACTGTGGGATACAGTGTTAGACGATGATAAGTCAGCAAAGAAATTAGGGAAGTTATGGCGGGTGGTGTATAACACGTTACTTCAGCAGGTATCTGAGAGAAAGGCAGCAGAAAGGGCGACAGAAGCTCATAAGAGGAATATAGGGTATGGTCGTGAGGATGATCCCCTGGCACCTTCTGTAACTAAGATACTTATGCCTAAGGGTCCCCAGCAAAGTGGTGTGAAGGATTTTCCTATAGGTACAGTGGAAACGTCTGCACCCTTCCTGTCATAGGGGGAGGGCGAGTCGGATGGTGGGGGTAAGAGCAAACCAGCTTTGCCTCCACCACCAACTTCAGGCGGGTCGGATGGTGGGGGTGGGAGCAAGCCAGCTTCAACTCCGCCGCCAGCTTTGCCTCCGCCGCTTCCCCCGAGTGAGCCGGCACCGGTTACAGCTTCGGCGGGGGGGTCACTTCCCCCGCGCGAGCCGGCTCCAGCAGGGGTGCTGTTTCCCCTGCGTGAGCCAGCTCCGCTCGAGCCGGCTCCGGTTTCACTGTCAGCTCCAGCGGGGGGGCTGCTTCCCCCGCGCGAGCCAGCCTCTGCTCCACTGCCTTCCCCGTGCGAAAACTCGGTGTCTGCACCGAAGCGCCAGCAGCATAGCACCCTTAAAGAGTCAGATCCCATCCCAGGGGCACACCGTGATCCATGGGGGGGATGGCTAAACAGAGGAGGGAAGCTTGGGTTGCTTTGGCGAAAGAAGTAATGCAAATGGGGGATGGTGAAGCGGTGGAAATAGCTTCTAGTCTTGCATGTCCGGTCACATACACACCACAGTATGATGCACAGGGGAACCTTATGCATAATATAGCAGTATATACTCCCTTAGATTGGAAGCTGTAAACTCAGCTACGTTCTACGGTTAGTCAGTTTGGAGTAAAAAGTGAACCTGTTAGGCAAATGCTAGATTATCTTTTGAATACTCAGGTTTTATGTCCTAATGATTTTAGAGGAATAGTTTGGTTGATATTCACTCAGCATCAGCAGTTATTGTTTAATGCACATGACCCATTACATGGAGTAACAGTAAAGGAGCTGATGGGCTTAGAGGCATTTTTACGTACAGAGGCACAGATGATATCGGGAGAAGATAAACTTAGAGAGGCTATGTGGTTACTGCGTGCTGCAATAGACATGGTTAAAGAGCCAGGAGGGTTACCGGTTTATATGGGCATTAAACAAGGTAGAGAAGAATCATTTGGAAATTTTATCGATAGAACAGCTACTGCTATAGATTGGGCTGGTGTTGCAGGGCGCTATTGAAGTAGTGTGCCTTGCAAAATAGCAATCCAGCAACCCAAAGAGTGTTAGCTACTTTAGGGGCAAATTGGGCTATTGAGGAAGCATTAGAGTGAATGGCATTAATGCCAACAGCTTCACAGGCATTTATAGCAGAAGCCTTAAAGGAATTAGGATTAGGGTTGCAAAAGCATAGTCTACTCAAAATCAGGTGTTAGCTGCTCTTGCTCCTCTCCGAAGCGGCTCACTGGCAGTCACGTAAGGAGGCTCGAGACCATTCATCAAGTGTTACCGATGCGGCAATGAGGGACAGACACAAGTTGCCGTCGTGTCATCGGAGACACCAGCTGCTGCCGTAACATCGCTGCTACCTCCTGCCTGCAACCCGCAACAACAGGGAGCCTCGGCTTGGACTTATCAGCAGCAGTAGACGTCACACTAATGACGAATCAGCCTGAGAGGATACCCACTGGAGTAAAGGGCCCTCTTATATTAAATGGACAAACATGTGGAACATTATTGCCGGGACGTTCCTCTACAACTATGTTGGGATTATTTGTTTTGCCTGGTGTTATCGATGCAGACTTTACAGGGGAAATACAAATCATGGTTTACACCCTTTATCCTCCGATTAAAATTACAAAGGGACAACGCATTGCACAATTGGTACCACTGTCACAAATGACATCAGGAATACAATCATTTACTGGACAAACACGGGATGAAAAAGGTTTTGGCTCTACTGGTGTTACACTCTTAACTGTGGATTTACAAAATAGACCAAAGCAAAAGGTTGAAATTACTTATGGGCATCAAAGCATAACCCTTTATGGATTATTGGATACAGGAACAGATACCAGCATCATTTCTCCAGAAGCATGGCCACAACATTGGCCTCTATTTCCTTCATCAAACATGCTCACAGGAGTGGGAGGATTTACATTGGCAAGCAGATCACCGTCTTCGTCTGTGTGTATTGAGAATCAACAAATATCTGCTGTGTTTTCAATTGTTCAACTGCCTCCTACAGTTTCTTGTTTAATTGGAAGGGACATTTTAATACAATTGGGAGTGGTGTTGACTAATCAGCACCCTTTGGGGTAATTGCCATTGCTTGGACTTTCCCCATTCCACTCACCTGGAAAACGGATACACCGGTGATGGTTAAGCAATGGCCATTAAAAGAGGAGAGTCTTATGCACGCCCATGAATCGGTACAGGAACAATATACAAAAGGGACACCTAGGTTTATCCACAAGCCCTTGCATATTCACTTGTTATTGCTGCAGAGAAAATTCAGACTACAAAGCCCTGGAAATATTTGGGATGGACTCTGATGGATCAAATAGTAATACCACAAAAATTGGAATTACAATTGGACATTAAAACTCTACATGATGCACAGAAGTTGCAGGGAGACTTACAGTGGCTGAAGCCTATTGTGGGAATACCAAATCATTTATTAGAAGCCCTACGGCCTTTGTTAAAAGGCGTGGACCCTACTACTCCTGTACACCTGACAAAGGAGCATCATCTTGCCTTGCAGCAAATTAGTAACTGTGTACAGCAAGGGTATGTGTCTCGTCGACAACTCGACCACCCCATTGACCTTACTATCTGGAATAGCCCTTGCCACTTGCTTGGTGCTCTCTCTCAGTTGCAAAAGAAAACGGGGGAGATACGGGTGTTGGAATGGTTATCACCACCACTGCAGCATAAGAAAACAATATCTTCAGAAATTGAACAATTGGCTTCATTATTCAAAAAGGGGCATCTCAGAATTCTTGAAGTGGATGGTAGAGAACCTGCTACTATTAGATTGCCTATGGAAAAAGAAACCTTGGACTGGTACTTTATTAATTCGAAGAATTTACAGGAAGCATTATTGATGTCACCTGCTAAAGTAGAGACTAGTAAATTAGTGCCTAAAGTTTTGCAATGGATGACAGAATGGAACTGGATCACTCGACCTTTGAGAGAAGAACGCCCCATAGAAGGAGCTATTACAGCTTTTACAGATGCAGGAAAGAAATCAAGGCATGCTGCTGTCACCTGACAAGAAAAGGGACAATGGAAGCATCAACTCCTCACAGCAGACCCTGCAGATAGCTTACAAACCCTGGAATTGTTAGCAGTAGTATGGGCGGTGTCCAACTTACAGGAGCCTTTAAATGTGGTCACAGACTCTATGTATGTTGCAGGAGTAGCCAAACGAATAGAGGAAGCAGCAATTAAGGAAGTGAATAATAAACGATTGTATGAGTTACTGATACAGTTAAGGAAGGCTTTACGAGAAAGAAATGCAGCATATTCTGTGATTCATATTAGGAGTCATAAGTGGTCTGAAGGTTTAGGAGAAGGGAATGAACGGGCAGATAAATTGGTTACTCTACCCATTGATAATTCTTGTCCTATTGACAAGCACACATTGGCCAGAGAAGCACATAGTAGATATCATCAAAATGCAAGAGGTTTAGCAAAACACTTTGAGCTGAGTTTGTCAGAAGCCAAGGCCATTGTCAGAGCATGTCCAACATGCAGTTATCATAATGGTGGGATAGGTCTAGGCATCGGGGTTAATCCTCGAGGTTTAGAAATAAATGAGAGATGGCAAATGGATGTTACACACATAGCCAGATTTGGTAAAGTCAAGCATGTGCACGTCACCATAGATACATATAGTCATTACATATGGGCTACGGCTCAGGCAGGAGAGAAAGCTATACATGTTATCAGACACCTGTTAAGTTGTTTCGCTGTTATGGGAGTTCCAAAGAGTATTAAAACCGATAATGGTCCAGCTTATGTAAGTGCTAGGGTTCGGAAATTTTTGAATCAGTGGTCTGTTAAGCACGTGACAGGTATTCCACACTCTCCTACTGGACAGGCAATAGTGGAAAGAGCAAATGGTACCCTTAAGCAGTATATTGAAAAACATCAAGATTTGGCAGATCCACAAGCATGTTTGGCTAAGGTTTTGTATGTGATTAACCATTTATGCATTTTTGGGGAAGATGATACCCTCCTGCAATGAAACATCATCCGAGGTCAGGTCAGGAAAATACTAAGGAAACAGAGGTCTGGGTTAAGTATAAGAACCCGAGTACAGGATTATGGGAAAAACCTGCAAAAGTATTATATTGGGGTCGGGGGTATCTTTGTGTTTCCTCACCTACAGGGCCTTTGTGGGTGCCTGCTAAGTGGACTAAACCTGTTTTTGATGCAGCCTCTGGTGGATCGCCTCACGGAGGAGGACAGGGAGCGACTGGGGAAGAAACTGCTTCTAGTCCTACAACCACTACTGTTACAATTGAAGGGGTGCTCGGAAGCGGTGGACAGAGCACTGACACGTCACTATCGGACGGCCCAGGAGTTGATTGGTTTTATTGACTCATTATCAACTTTTCGCTTAACGAATCCAGCGAAACTACATTGCCTTGACTGTCACAATCCACATTGTGCTGCCTGGATAGCTCTATGTTGTGGGGGTTGTGAAAGAACTTTTTGGATAGAACAATCATTATTGTGGGATTTGTGGTGTCACACTTGTGAACAAGAGCACACGTGGGGCAAAAGTTGGCAAGATGAATTAAGGAGACAAACAGGGCAAAATGCATATATAGCTTTAAATCTTTATGAGTCTCCTGAACAGAAAATTCTTGCTTATTATCGATGGGAACTACAATGTATTGTGAATAGAATTAAGGTTCAAAGTAAATCACGTATAGTTTCTATAAGGTGTAGGAAATTAGTGCCTTTAACACAGCATTCAATTGTAGGACCCTTCAAAGGGGATCCTGATAGAGCATTAGATTGCTGCATTGACAAGTTGAAAAAATTGAGTTTGCAAGTGGCAGGACCAGTGAAATCAGGAGCAGCAAGATTAAAGACAGATAAGAAAAAGAAGGCAAAAAGGGAACGGTCTCATTTGAATAAGGGTATCAGTGATTGCTAATTAATTTTCTATGATTAGAACAACTTTACAGTTGTGGAACCCTCAGGAGGATATAGTTGTTGAGGAGGATAACGAACAAGAACTACTATTACAAAATAAGATACACCTTGTGTTAAAGAAAGACCTTGAGCTGTTAGCCTTGTATAGTAAAAAGGCTGAAGAGGCTTTGCGATCACCACCATTGAATTGGTTGCTTTGGGTTGAAGAACCAGACTTCTATACTGGTCCTTACTTATATTCACTTCCTTGTTATGTTTGCAAAAGGGATAATGATAAATGCTATGCATGGGTAGCTTTGCATTGTGCAGATTGTAATCGGGTTTATTGGTATTCACAGAGGTCAGTAGATTATTTATGGTGTAACCCTTGTTCTGGAAGGTGGATTCGAAATTATTTCTGGGTTAGAGCTCTTGAACAAAGTACTGGCCTGCCAGGACGGACAGGATTACAGCTTTTTGAGAGTGCAGAACAAGTGGTTATAGCATATCTTAGGTGGAAGTTGCAGGAAAACCTTAGAATATTTAAAATTACTAAAGCCTCACGCATCATAGCAGCTCGCTGTAAAGCTGATTTGCCTTCAAACTTACCTCATGCTATACTTGTGAGCAAGGATGCTGATTTAGAATTAGATCAGTATATTCAAAAATTGACTCAGCCTTACAACAGACAATCTAGAAAACCAGGGAAAAGACAGCGAAGAAAGGAAAAACAAAACGAGCAGAAGGAAGAAAGGGAGAAGCAAAGCAAGCAAAAAGAAAAATGAGGTTTGTTCTTGTTATACTGCTCAATGCTGTAGCAAGTGAAGCAGTAGGAATAACACACTTTAGTCAACCAAGGGAAAATTTATGGGTGACACTTGCTAATCAAACTAACCAATCATCACTTTGTCTTAGTTTTGGAGGAGTCATTAACCCATTTCGAACATGCCTGGTGGGACTTCCGGTGTGGTCTCCTGGAGAATTTTGCAGTTGGATAAACAATCAAACCTTATGTATGCCTAACATGTCAAACATCACATTGCCAGTGCAACAAGGGTATACTGCAGGTCAGAGTGATGGCTATCATCAATGCTTACTAATCCAATCACTTTACACCTCTTTGCATTCTCCTCCTGAGGAATTAGATCTTTTTGGAAGTACAAATGCCAGCGTATCTAACACTACATCTGGCGGATGGTTTAGCTTCAGACTTTCGGGTGCTCAGAATTTAAACCAACCTAAAGAAACATGGGCCACCCTAGATTCATCCCTGAATGTGAGTGAATTCTCTCCACAGCATTACAGTCAATGTAACAGCACAAATATCACAGCACCAATGAAATTACCCACAGGAATATTTTTGATTTGTGGAGACAGGGCGTGGAATGGTATACCAGCTAAACCACAGGGTGGACCCTGTTTTTTGGGAAAATTGTCATTGTTTCACCCTAATGTGTCCTTGCTAATGCAGCTGAGTCAAAATTCAAACAGGAAAAGACGTAGTATACATGACTTAGACTGCAGCAAGATAGGAGATCCACAGTTTTGGGGCACATTCAAACAGGTGGTAGTTTCAACTGTCTTGCCAAGAGGATCTGCCAATAAAGCTATGAATTTAGCAAAACAATTAGGATGCTGGGCAAGGGATGAGCTGAACAAGACATCACAAATTCTAGACATGCTAACCGCAGATGTGCAAAGTGTTAACCATGCTGTTTTGCAGAATAGAGCTGCTGTAGATTTTTTGCTCTTAGCACAAGGGCATGGATGTGAAGAGTTCGAGGGAATGTGTTGCATGAATCTGTCTGATCATTCGGTGTCCATTCACACTAAGATAAAAGAATTGCAACAGGGACTTCACAAACTTAAGGAAGAAGACGGTTTAGGAATTGACGAATGGCTTAAAGGCTTAGGACTTGGACCATGGCTGAGGAACCTTGTGATCTATGCTATAGGCCTGCTGGGTGTAATCTTACTGTTTTTGCTTATTTTGCCTTGTATCTTTAACTGTATTCAAAACATGGTCAGCCGTACAATAGCAAAAACATGGCAAACTAATCTCCTTGCGCAAGAAGAAAACGGGGGAAATGTGGAGAGATTTATTAATAATTGGTTAGCTGAGAAAGGCCACGCTGAAATAATGCCGCTGGTTAAGCTGAAGGAGAAAAGCCAGCAGTCAGCAAGCTAAAAGGAAAAGTCAGCAGTGACCTTGCTGCAACATGAGGAGAGGGAGTAGAGATTAGTCCTGAATATATCCTGAGAATATGTGAAAAGTATCAAAAGTAGAACCATAGGAATGCAGAAGTAGGCGTAGGTGCTGATATGTAACTGACCAATCCTGAGCTCAACTTTTGCAATATGTATGAAGCTCATTATGAACTGTATTTAACCCGCCGTACTGATCAATAAAATTGGGCCTGTGATGATCAAATTTATGTCTGGGTCTCCTTCCGTCGACACTTTTCCCCGTCTCTCTCCCATACACCTTGTTTCTCTATCTGGCGTCCGTATACTTTCTTTCTTTACAGGAATGAACCTGCAAGGCTTGGATAAACACCACTGGTGTCCGTCCCCCAGAGCACGAGCAGCTCCCCAACAAGACTTCAGGACTAAGGGACAAAGCTTCCCCCTTCAGCTCTCCACAGCAGCTCTAGGGAGTCTCTCCATTGCAAGATCTCCTTTGTCAGTCCACAGTGACCAGAGTTGGCTGCAGGAAGCATTTGCATTGGAGCTCTCCCCAAATGGGGGGAAAAAAAAGAAGAGGTGATTCCTGTGGAAATACAAAGGCAACGCTGCTTGGGAAGAGACCAATGTAAGTATGCTACAGCTCTAGGCCAAAAATCCCTTGAAGAAAGCAACATCCATCCATGGGGAAGCACTTTGGCTTTGATATCAATGCTAACAAAATTGCTTCCCATTCCTGCTCCTGTAGCTAACTCCGAATCACGAGAAATGTGCCAACCCTGCCAAAGACAGGCAGACATAGTGAGATAAAACCAGCTAGTCTGTGGAAAAGGAGACCAAATGAATGTTTTCTAATCACCCCTTTTCATCCTTTTCCCAGCCAAAACAGAGCAATGTCCTTCCTCTCTGTCCCCGACGGTGACCCAGACAATGCATGCAGCGTAGGGATAACCTGCTGTGCTGTGCTGTGCAGAGCCGAGCCGAGCCCGGCCGGCCCCGGAGCCGCCCCGCCCGCGCTGTGCCCGCAGCCCTGGCTCTGCCGCGCGCGTCCTCGCGGGCTCGAGCGCACCGCCCCCCTCAGGCCGCGCGCCGCCGGCGCAGCCGCGGCCGTTGCGCTGAGGGCGTTGTGGCCGCAGTCGGCGATGGACGCCATGGCGGAGCTGCCGCTGCCCGCCGGGCTCAGCACCCGCACCTTCCCGCCAAGCTCTGGCGCCTGGTGAACAGCCCCCGCGTCCACTCCGTGCGCTGGGACAGCCGCGCCCAGGGGCTGCTCATCGACCGCTCCCTCTTGGAGCGGGAGCTGCTCAGCTCGGGCCGCGCCCACAGGGGCCGTGGCCATGGGCCGGCCCCGGTGCCGCTCACCTTCAGGGCCACGCAGTTCCTCAGCTTCGTGCGGCAGCTCTACCGCTACGGCTTCCGCAAGGTGCCGGGCTGGCTCGGCTCGGCCGCGCCGGGCGATGCCGGTGCCTGGCTCCACTACAGCAACCCCTGCTTTCGCCGCGACCGCCCCGACCTCCTGCTCCGTATCAAGCGCCGGAGCATGGCCAACAGGCAGCGGCCGGCGGTGGGCCGGGATGGCCGCAGGTGCCCGCCCCACTGCTCCCAGCAGCTCCCTGGGGCGCGGCCGCTGCCAGACGGGCAGCACGGGCGCGCTCGCTTCATGCCGCTGCCCAGGGAGCGGCCGCCGCTGCCGGCCAGGCGCCCGCCCAGCGGCTTCCTCCTGCTGCACAGGGAGCGGGCGCTGCCGGACGGGCGGGAGCTGCGCAGCCCCCGGCCCAGCCGCCTCCAGCAGCACCCCGGGGAGCGGCCGCTGCTCGCCCGGTGCCCGCCCTGCGGCTTCCACCTGCCGCACAGGGAGCGGCCGCTGCCGGCCCGGCGGGAGGGGCTTGTCGACAGAAGGAGACCAGGACATCAATTAGATCATCACAGGCCCAATTTTATTGATCAGTACAGCAGGTTAAATACAGTTCATAATGAGCTTCATACATATTGCAAAAGTTGAGCTCAGGATTGGTTAGTTACATATCAGCAACTACGCCTACTTCTGCATTCTTATGGTTCTACTTTTGATACTTTCTACATATTCTCAGGGAGAATCTCTCTTCCCTATCCTCATGTTGCGGCAAGGGCATTCTGTCCTTGCCTGTCATTGGTCACCGACTGCTGACTTCTTCTTTCAGCTTACTGACTGCTGACTTCCCTCTCTCAGCTTAACCAGCGGCATTATGTCAGTACGGCCTTTCTCAGCTAACCAATTATTAATAAATCTCTCCACAAGGGGCCGAGCCGCTTCCAGGAGCTCTACGGGGAGCGGCCGCCGCCCGCCGAGCGGGAGGTGCTCAGCATCCCGCCCTGCCACTTGCTCGGGCTCCACGGGGAGCCGCAGCCGCTCGGGCGGGAGGGGCTCCGCAGCCGCCTGCAGGAGCTCTGCGGGGAGCAGCTGCCTCCGGCCAAGCGGGAGGGGCTCGCCATCCAGCCCTGCAGCTTCCAGCAGCTCCACAGGGAGCAGCAGCCCCCAGCTGATGACGCACGAGGTAGGAAAAGTGTTGTGGCCTTGTTTTTCCAAAAGGTCGTGAAAAGTGACCGTTTGAAGTATTTTGCTGCAAGGCTCTGCCATTCTCAGCCAGAAGTTGTCAAGCCTACTAGAAAGGGGCACCTAGGGGGCCAAAAGATTCTCTGCCTGGTTTTGCTGTGTGCTTCCCGTGATGTTTGATCCACAGCAGCACTAGAGCTCTGTGTCCCACAGCCACGTTGTGGAGCCTGACCAATGTGTTTGGATTCTTGCAGCCACCCCGGGCACTTCAGGGCCCAGCGCTCCACCCGGCAGTGCAGCTTGTGCAGCATGGACGGCCTCCAGCTCAGCACAGAACGCACATGGGGAGGAGGAATGGCCACCAGCAGATCTAGGCCTTGCCGTAGAGAAAATGATTCAGGAGATCAGGAGGTACCTGTCTGAAAGATCTCCCTCTGTGCAGGTAGTTCCATTGGATGGGGATAAAAGGGCTGGACTGAGAGCTTTTGAACCTTGTTACACGGTTGAGAAGCAAAGGCTTCTTTAATTGAGCTTACTTCATTATTATTTAGTTATTGAATTATTCTTGGTATTGAATTCTTCTTGGATTTCTAAAAGAGGGGATGGAAAAGAAATGAAGAAGAGGTTTTACTTGCTGGGAAAGAGGAGAAGAGTGTTTGGAGAAGTGGCACTGAAGGCCAAGTTTCCTGTGCAGGGAGGGGCATGCCAGAGGTGCCTCTGTTGCAGCTGCAGCAGATGTGGGCTGTGCCTCTTTTGGGTGGGAAGGCCAAGGCAAAGCAAGGGCTGGGCTGCAGCTGCTGCTTCCTGGAGCCTTCTACTACTGCCCCATGTGTGTCCTCCAGGCATCACCTTGGCCCCCTGAATCCTGAGTTTAAAAGGCTTGTTATGTGAACCATGTGGGCAGTGTTCCCTCCTCTGTGCTCCATGTCCTTTGGGAGTGGAGAAGGACAGTTATTGTATCCCTGATATGATTCCAGCAAAATAGTGAGTGATCTTTGGGTTCCTTTCTGTTTTTCTGTTCAGGGCAATGTTGGTGTTGCCCCTTATTCTTCAGGAGGGGAGCCTGTGAACAGAGCTGCAGCAGAGGAAGCTTCATCTGGCACCGAGAGCTGCAGGAACAGTTCCCAGGAGCCCGAGGAGCCTGGTAAGGACAGAGCCCCCACTGGTTTAGAGAGCTGTGAGATGGCTGCTCTGAGCAGGGTTGGTGTTTCCTGGTGCCTTGAGTTCAAATCCTGCATGGGCACAACCTCCCTGAGCCCTGCCCTCCACGCTTCTCCGGAGGCTCTGACCCTAAGTCCTCTGCTGGGGCAGAGAGCAGGGAATAAACCTGACCTTGTGGGAGTTGTGTCACCAAGCCGGGTGTCCCAGTTTTGTGCTGAACCTGGTGGTTAAATTTACTGCAGGGTGCCAGGGGAGGCCAGGCTGAGCGACACTTGAAGGAGCAGGGGACAAAAAAGAGCAAAAATTCAGGGTAGAAGTCCAAATCACTGACTAAATGTAGTACCAGTCTGCTGGTATTGGTCCTGACCCACACGAAAAACAAGGAGCACAACATCAGAGGCCAACCAATTGAAAAATCACGGTAACTCCAGTATCAGAAGGAAAAGCTTGAATGACCCCTGATTAGGGAGGCCTAAGAGGAGAGAAGGAGCACTGTGGATCCATCCCTTAGCCAAGCTGGTGCAGCCTGCAGGCCTCGTTGGGAGCTCTGTCCCTCCCAGCCCTTCCTGCCAGAGCTGATGGTCGAGTTGGAGCAGCTGCTGCTCACTGCAGAGGGCAGTTTGTAGATGGCAGGTAATGGAGCTGGTTCATGACTCAGCTCCCAGCACCTTCAGCTTCAGCCATTTCAGTGAGGACTGAGGTCTCTCTGTCAGCTCAGAGAAAGAACAGGGCTGGGCTTCCTTGTGGCAGCTGGGACTGTCTGTGTTTCAAGCTCTCCTGGGTGCCCTTTGCACTGCAGGGGCTGGGACTTTATTGAGATAATTCAATGCTTTGAAGCACACTTTTGAACACTTGGAATGGTCCCTGTTCTTTTAAGGACAGATTGCTTCGAATTGCCAAGTGAGAGTCTGCCTGTCAGGCCATCTTTGACAGCCCCTGGTAGAAGGACAATTGCTGCCCAAGGGAAAGGTGCAGAAGGGCCAATATTGACTGAGTGTTCCCTTTGCTTCCCAGATGCCATCTGACCAACATCTCCAGGAGGGCTGGAAGAGACAGGGGAGAGCCTGTGACCATCAGGCAGGTAGAACTCCTCTGCTTGTAGATATGTTTATAGATTTCTATGGTTATTTATTAGTGGTTATAGTTCCATTTATAGATGATAGTGTTCTATTTATATAGACATATATTGATAGATCTGTATAGTTAAATGTGGATATGTATATAGGTATAGATATGATATAATTATATTTTATAATATATTTACATTTGTAGATTTTCAGAGTTAGATTTTTCTATGTGTAGAGTAAAATATTTATATATATATATGAAGTTACATTTATGAATGTGTATAGTTATATAGTTAGAGGAATGTTTAGATGGAGACATTAATGGAAGGATTGCTGTTTGTGCAAGCCTAGGCCGCATTTGTACCTCTTTCCCCCCTCAGCTGCCTTTTTCACCTCTTGCTTTTCCCCCGGTGCCCCCTGTGTCCCCTGTCCCTGTGCTGGGTCCGAGCTGGCGGCCAGGCCGGGCGGAGCAGCACTTCCAGCCCCGGCTGTCCCTGGAGCGGTGGGAGCTGCCGCTGGCCCCAGGCACTGTCCCTGAGGAGCTGCTGAAGGACGGTGAGACTGAGGGGGCTGAGGGGGCCGTGGCGCTGAAGGAACAGTGACCCTGAGCTGCTGCTGGGGCTGAGGGCTGTGGGGCACCCGAGCACCATGGTGGCACTGAGGTGACAGGGAAGTGGCAAAGGCTGGCAGGGTGGTGGGTCTCAGGGGACAGGATGGCTCAGAAGGGACTGAGGGGCGTGAGAGGACTGTGAGGGGCTGAAGAAACTGAAGGGGGCTGGGGCTTCACCGAGAGCATGGCGGGGCTGAGGGGATGGAGGGGGCCAGCAGGGAGCACAGAGGGCTCCAGGGCTGCAGCTCTGCCAGGCCTTGGAAGCAATTCCAGAGCCTCCACTTTTGCCACAGCTGCCATGAAGACCTTGAGGACAGCTGGAGACTGACGGGAGCCAGCAGGGAGGAGCTGAAGGCCAGCAGCAAGAGAAGTGAACGGGGCCCTGCTGCTGCCAGCCTGGAGAGAGCCCGGCTGAGGCCCCAGGCCCGGGGAGGCAGGTGGGGCTGTGGCTGCCGTGGGCTGTGGCCGTGGGCACTGCCCGGCAGGGCAGGAGCGGGCCCTGCCCGTGCTGGGGCTGCTCAGCGCAGCTGCCCCGGCTGGCACAGGGGCTGTCCTTGGGCAAGGCAGCTGTGCCGCAGGGCCCGGGAGCTGTGCCGGCTCTGCCGGGCTGCCGGGGCTGCGGGACAGTCCCGCCGCGGCTGCGCTCACCACAGCCCGGCCCGCCCGGCTGCTTTCTCTTTCTGACCCCCTGGGGAGGCTCTGAGATTTCCTCTTCCCTGATGGAAGTGCAGCTGCTGCCAAGGGAAACGTCCCCACACTCACTCAGTGTTCCCTTTGCTTGCCAGATGTCCCATCTGCTGTCCCTGTCCAGGAGAGCTGCTCTGCACGGGAGGAGGAGACCGAGCGAGAGGCTTTGAAGATGGGGCAGCTGGGATCCCTCTGCTTTGAGTGTTCTTTACAGATACATGGACTTGAACATAGACAGGGATTATTACATCTGTATTTCTGTATGTGGGTTGCTATTTGTATGGATTTATTTCCATGTGTATATTCTTGTATTTATGTATATTTTTTGTTATGAATGTATGCTATTTGTATATATACATATATGTTTGAAATTACATATATGTGTATCAATTTATCTATGTATACATGGATATTGTTATATCTGTGTTAATTTCTGTTTCTTATGGGTACAGTGGTGTAGGTCTCTTTTGATATGATTTTTGTTATATGGCTTTTAAAATAGGAATATTGGTATTTGTATAGGTATATAAGTCTATTTGTATAGGTATATTTATCTGTTTATGGATGTAATTCTATTTACATATCTATGGATGTATTTTTGTGTTCCTAGATGGGCCTAATCCTTGTAGTAATATGTAATAAATTAAGTTGTTAAACGCCTAATTGATCTTTGTGTATAGTGAGTTTTTGTAGAGGTTGGCAAGAAATTAACTGAAGTTGGTATTTGTATATTATTACATACACAGGTTGTAATAATCTAATAAATTCCTGTTTTTAACCTAAATTGAGATTTGTATAGTTCTGTATTGTCAGCGTGGGTGTAGCACTTTGTAATAAATGACATTTTTCAACTGAAATTGATTCTCGTGTATTTGTGGATCAGCAGCGTGGCTGTAGCAATCTGCAAGAAATGCCATTTGTCAGCTATGATGGGTGTTCTGACATTTGTGCTACCCAAAGCCATGGGCAGATGTAAATGCTGGAGGATTTTGGCCATGCAAATCTCCAGCCATGCCCAGCACCTGCCCCACCTGCACTCAGGCTGGGCAGGGGAAGCGCAGATTTGGGATGGCAGCAGAGCCCCACGTTGGCTCAGAACTCGCTGCAGAGGCAGCTGAGAAAACTCCGGGGCTCCACTGAGAGTAGAACTCCATGCAGGAGCAACCCTGGCAGGAGAAATCATTCACAATGAAAAAAAGAGAGAAAATGTGGCAAAGCAGATGTGGGGATACTCTGTGAGGCTGATAAAATGCTCTGAATCACCCCTGCCTAGGCACATCTTCTGCAAAAAGGTTTTATTAAAAACTGAACACCTCCCATAAAATACAGATTGCTCTTTCCCCTTCACTTACCTTGCTGTGTGAGTGGAGACACTCTCTCCTTATCACTGAGAATTTTTGCCCTTCAGCACCTCACATTTAATCACAGATGATGTACTACCTTGGCACCATCAATGAAAACAGCCCTGTCCTCATGGCAGTGTTTGCAAAGTCCGTGACAGACGGAACCATCCATTTCTGTCCAAACTGTGCCTGAGCTGAGTGAGGGCTCCAGGAGCTCAGGAGGGTGCAAGAGCACCGCACGCGGGAAGGTTTTGCAAAGCTTCCTAAGCACCAGTAAACTCTGGGTTTGCCAGTCTTCCCCTGCAATATTGTCCTATGCTCCCTTAGCTGTCAGCCTAAAGTCTGCTGTGCAAACCTTAGGTCTATGTTGGACCTCATAAACTTCTTGAGCATCAACTTAGGTGCAAACCTGCTACAAAACCCTTCAGGTACCACACTGATTTAGAGTGGCAGGACTTCACTGTTCTAGCAGAGAATTTTATTTACTTGCTCCTGCAAATCATTTCCAGAGTAGAAGTGAAATCAGTGCCTTGCTATCTGGATGTGACAGGATTTTCCTCCTGTCCCAACAGACAACAGGGGAAAAGATTTGTTTCTATTATACCATTACATCTAAATCTTTGGTTTGAGAGCAAAAGGAAAATGCTCCTTTAAGAAGTTCTGCCTGGACTTTTTGGCATGAGGACAAACTGTGGTGTGCTGGCAGGAGCAGCACTGTCCCTGTGGGTGCAAACCCCCTGAAGGATGAACAGGCTGCTTTCACAGGGGCCACACCTGCAGCATGAAAACCCACCGTGCCATTAACTCGATGCAAACTAAACACAAGTGACTCAGCTCTGCATCCTCAGCAAGGACTTGCCTCTGCAGAGATGTTACTGACAGACTCAGCTCTTGTTTGTAAGGGCTGTTGAATTGTCACACAAATCAACCACCTCTCCCTCTCTTGTCCTTCTTGGCGTCCAGCCGCTGAGCTGCTGCTGAGATAGAAGAGGCAGAGTCCTTCAGGGCAAACGGGGACTTTCCAATGGGCAGAAACTTCCTCCTTTCTTTTGTTTTCACTGACAACAGAGGGGTTTGTCTTCAGTCCCTGTGTCAGCAGGGAAATTGTGCCTGCCCATCACACCTAGGATCTGAACAACCTGGATTTTTATTGGTGTAAAATCCACAGTGACCTGACCTTCTGCAGGAATATGGAGAGAAGAGTCAAAAGCGATTCCTGGAATGTTGCAATAAGCAGATAGTGGTAATAAACATATATAGATAAAAAGGCAAAAAAGCTCATAAAAGCATATGGAACTGATGTAAACCTAATAAAAAGAAGCATTCTATTGTAATAAAGAGTGAGAGTTGCAGACCACAGTGTGGGAAATAGCTACTCACTTTTCATTGTTTAGGAAGGTTTATTAAACCTTATCAAAAATACAACAGAAGATTGAATGAAGAAAAAAGGTTACAGCACCGGGAGCAAAAGATTTTCCCCACCATGTTCTCAGGCCCCTCACAATGGAGGTTTTCCCTTTTTAACCCTTTAACCCCTCCTGAAGTTCTGTCCATCAACCCCTTCTTCGCTGTCCACTGGTGGAGATCTCTTCCTCAAATCCTGACTGGGGGTCAGGTGTGGCCATATCGACACACCAGCCCTCCCAGATGTCCCAACCCCAGCTATCTCTTGATAACCATGTCAGGGGTACAGCACAACTATAAATCTATAAACTTTTCTTAACCTGCATACATTGTGAAAAATGCCCATCACTTATTTTTAAAATTTTTAAAAGTTCATTAGTAATAAAATGGTTCTAAAAATAGTAATGCAATTAGAATAATTTGGACAAGCTGAATTAGGACAATATGAGACAATAGAGACAAAGAGTTATGGATGTCCGGGTACCTTTTTCTGGGCAGCAGGAACCCGAGAAAGGACACACATTAACAAAGGATTAACCCTTAAAAGGAATGGCCCGTTGCATATTCATACACTTCATACATGATGCATAAATTCCATTCAAATACAGGATTCTGTCTGGTCATCAACTTCTTCCTTCTAATCCTAACAGTGCTTTCGAGGCAGGAAGAAGTTAGTTTCTTCTGATAAGAGGGCAATAAATTCTTTTCTCTGAAAGATTTAGATTTCCTGTGGCTGCTATCGGGTGCGAGTGCCTCATTCCTTTCTTAAAAAAATCCCACTGACATAGTTCTTATTTTAATTACAAAAGCTACCTTTCAATTACAAGACTACATTTATCATATTGTTAAAATGTTAATACAGCACTACTAAACAATACATCAAAACACATATGGTAAATATCTGCATAGAGCCATATAATGTGCTCTTTTCACATACATTATATTTGTCTAATAATTGTGAGAGTCAATCATCACATGACTCATCTATCACAACAGGAAAAAAAGTTTCTGGTGGGAGGGACACTGGTTTTAAAGGTAGGATCTGTTTTTGAGGTTTGATTTGTTCCCTCTTTCAGATTACAAGGAAGTCATGGTGTTCCAGAGTAGAAGCTGGAGCCAAAAGTTTGAGAACAGGATGTGATAAGATCACCAGAGTATTTTATCTGTATCTAGGAAGAAGCCTTGAAGAGCTTCTTTTTGACTTTTACTGAAAGTAGAAGTCCTGTTTTTACCAAGAATTTTGATCTCTTGGTGTTTTGGAGGAAGAAAAAGAAAACAACAAATCACCTAAAGTCTGCATTGAGATGAGGTGTATCACAGAAGGCTGAGGGCTCACCAAGGCAAGAGAGACCCTCCTGTGACCGTGGTCACAGGGGTTTTCAGGTGAAGGGAGAGACGAGAATGTTGACTCCATGTTCAGAAGGCTTGATTTATTATTTTATGATATATATATTACATTATAACTATACTAAAATGGAAAAGAAGGTAATGTTTCCTCTCATAAGCTAGCTAAGCTAAGAATAGAAAAGAATGATAACAAAAGGCAGCTCTCTCGGGCTTTGTCCGAGATAGCTTGGTCCTTGATTGACCACTCATTATAAAGATCCAAGATGGGCCAATCACAGGTGGACCTGTTGCATTCCACAGCAGCAGATAATAATTGTTTACATTTTGTTGCTGAAACTGCAGCTTCTCAGAAGGAAAAATCCTAAGAAAGGATTTTTCATAAAAGATGTCTGCAACATGTCACCTTTTTTTATTTAGTTAAATTAAAAGAAAAATGCTTGTAATTTTCTCTGCTGGGCTCATGCAGAGAAAAGGACCAACACTTGACAGGTTATCTGTTGCCAATCAAACATCACTCAAGTGCTCCTGTGGAATGAACAGGGAATTTCTTCACCTGTAGAACATAAAATTCTATCATATCACTAAAACAATTTTACAATATAAGATAAAGCAAAAACAATGCAAAGAAAATTCAAGTTCAAGGAGCTGAGTTTCAGGAAAAGTCCATGGACTGAAGATATTCCTCTTTGCCATCCGTTTTGGTCCTGAAACAGGCTTGCTACAGAAAAATCCATCAATAGTTATCAAAAGTCCATTGACAGTCATCAAACCAAATGCTTTTGAGCTGCTGCCAGCTCTTTCAACCCTTTTCTTTTTCTTTTTTCTTTTTTCTTTTTTTTTGTCTCTTTGTCTTTGTCTGAAAGAGCAGCAGCAGCAGAGCAGCCAGAGAGGCCTTGGGGGACCCTGGCCCATGTGGACGGACAAGGAACCCCAGATCTGGCCCACAAAGCGGTGGCCCAGGACCAGAAGGGGGAAGCAAAACCCCCAACCCCATCAGGAGGCTGGGAGATGGCCCTGGCCCAGGGACCCGAGCCCAACAGCCCAGGCCCAACCCACGAGGCAGGCTCGACCTTGCCACAGGCCTGCACCCTGCTGCCAGTACAAAGGCTGAATGGGCCAAACGCTTCTTTTCCCCAAAATCACCAAGGCACACTGGCAGTGGGGGAATTGAAGATGCCCCGATGATCTCCATCTCAGGTCTGGGAATGTTTGTTCGTCACAATTATTCTTTTTTTGCTTTTCTGCAGTAATATTGTCATCATCTATTCCTTCCAGACAATTTTATCCTACTTTTTGGGGAATTCCTTTTGCTGCCCTCCCAGATCAGCCTGATTTCCGGGGCTCCTTCCCAAAGTGAGGTGCAGCCCATCGCCTCCACTCTCCAGCTGGAACAGAAGGAAACACAGAGTTTGCTGATGTGGGAGAGGATCTTCTCTTTCCTGCCTGCTTTTCCCTCTGGGACAGGTTGGTGTGTGTTCATTTGATAAAGGCAGGTTTAAACTCTGAAGCAGCTGTGTTTCAAACTGCTCCCTTCTCCAGCTCTTCTGTGGGTATCCTCGGACAAAAGGCCTCTTGGTGGGAGCTCTCTGTGGCAGGTTAAGGAAGGAGGTTGATACTTCAGGGTTGTGAATGCTGAAAGCAGCTGGTTTCTGGAGGTGTCCAGAACTGGGAGTGGCTCCTTTTCTCACCTGCCTGCAGAAAAGGAAGTTGCAAAGTGGGAATTTCATTTGTGGAGATGGTAATTAGGAGTGTTTGCCAAGAGATGGGCTGGCAGAGAGGCAGGTCTCATGCTGAACTGGCTGTGTGTTTGTTTTGATGGTGGAGAGGGTCAGAGATGCAGACACAGACACCAGCTGAAGGAACAGTGTGATTTACTGTAATGCAAAAAGTGCAAAAAAGAGTCAGGAAAGGATAAGCTAAGCAATGCACCTCAGCATTATTACAAAAGGGTGCCTCTGGTGATTCAGGAAGATGCATCACCAGGTACCCCAATGGTTTCCCCTTCATCCAGAGCTCCATATCAGCTGCGGGAAGCTGTCCCAGCCCAGCCCTGCAGAGCCACGGCCGGGAACCGGGAAATCCTGCGGTGCCTCCACCTTTGGCGGCCACGAGGCTCCTGAGTGCGCTGTGAGAGTAGCCCGGCTCTGACAGTGCTGGACGAGCAATGTGCCAGAGCTTCTGCTGGGGCACAGCTGGTGTCATTCTCCTCTTGGTTTTCTCCCCGAGCCTGCCCAGGGCTCAAGGAGGAACCAAGGCCAGGTGTGGCCTTGTCCATTTTCCTCATGCAGAAAGGTGAAGATGTGTTTCACCAGTGAATGGATGCAACATTCCTTTTGATAATAACACTTGGTTAAGGAGCAGATAGATAGAACATTGGGTTGGGAAGGTGATCTAGAGAGCAGCTTTGGCTCAGGTCCTGTTGTTGAGGCTTCAGTCAGGGTCTGTTGTTCAGGCCTTAGTCCTTCAGTATTTTGTGGTGCAAATCACACCTGTGCAGAGCTGCAAAAAAACAAGTGTGTCCTTAGCACATTTGAAACAGGGAACAGGATTAGCCCTGCAAGGCCAGGCTGGGGCAAAGAGCAGAAGGCCAGCACCCTGCTTTTGCCCACAGGCAGCCCTGCAGAGCAAGCAGCCCCTCCTGCCCAGGGGCTGAGGTGCCCGAAGCTGCCTCCCCGCTGTGCAGCTCTGCAGAGCCCACGGGGCGCAGGGTCCTGGGCAGCCAGGGCAGCCCGGCTTCCTTGGAGCACAAGGAGTGTCCCAGAGAGAAGCTGCTGCCCTTTGCTTTGGAACTGTTCCTCAGAGTCTTGTCATTAATCCACAGTGTCTGATGTGTTTTCCTTTCCTCTGCCAAATTTAACACAGCTTTTTGAGAAAATTGACTGATGTAGCTGCTGGTGGTGGTGGTGGTGGTGCTTTTGTCTGCAGGTAAGGGCAGGTGATTTGGACCAAGGACAGAGTCCATTGGTATCACCCCAGCTTTGCCAAGTCAAGAAAACCATTCAGAATTGGGCTACCAGTGCTGAGCAGTTTTCCTAGGCTTTGGAAAGCTACCACCATTGTCGCAGACATTTCTCCACAGAAATCCTTTTCTTTCATATTTCTGTGTCTTCGGGAGCCAGAGGCCCCCGAAGAGAAGGTAAACAATTATTATCAGCTGCTGTGGAATGCAATAGGATTCACCTTGATTGGCTCATTTTCTATGTTTATAATTAAGGGCCAATCATCAGTGCAAGCCAGGGGACTGAGTCCCTGGACACAACTTTGTTGTGGATTCTTTTCTATCTATTCTTAGCTTAGCTAGCAGCTCTGCAAACCTCTCTCTATATTCTATTAGTATAGTAATAATGTATTATATATCATATATTAATAAATTCAGCCTTCTGATCAAGATACAAGATTCACCGTCTCTCTCTCACCAGCAGCGACCCACTCAGGCCGCTGTAATACACCATAAGAAACCCAAGAGATTTTTTCTCCAGGAGGATACCAGCAGTAGCACAATGCCAATGTTTTCCACCCCTTTTCTGTGTCTTTTAAGAGTTCCTCAGTGCCCAGCAGGAATGAAATGACCTGTGATAATGTGGTTTGGGAGCTCTGTGTTGTTCATTTCCACATGAGTGTTCATGACAAGCTGGACACCCCACTCGTGGCTCTGTCGAGTTAAATTGATCCCAATTGTTTGCAAACAGCAGCCCTGAGATGCTCAGAAGAGCAAGCACAGTGGGTGGGTGTTCATGCACACACCTGGGGGCGGACTGCTGAGTGGGCAGAAGGTTTTGCACTGTGGTAAATCATCACACTCCAAAGCTGGAGGAAGAAAACAAATCTATATGAAATGAAAAGATATAAATCTACATGAAATGAAGAGATATCAAAATGAATGAAATAATACATATTAATTTATCATAGATGCAATTTAACACCTATATACTATTGCCAGCTGGGGGTCTGTGTACAAATCACGAACGGGACGGGGCTGCTGAGGAACGTGCCTCGAGCTGCTTGTTTCCCAGCATCAGTCTCATTACATGGCTATGACCATGGGAAGATGCCAGCAGCTCACATCGCTGGCAGCAGGCAATGAACTTAATGGTACAACTTACTTTAAAAGTTTTTTGACCAATCACACAAGCAAAAGCATATTGACAGTAGTTCTATCCAATCACTATAAGCACACGTACCTTTTGTTAAAACACTGCTTGCTTATTTTGAATACAATACCTGCTTGTAAGCCTTAAAACACAATGGACAGAGCTCCATTTTTAAGCTTAGAAGTTCCTAATATCTTGCTAGAGATACTTTTTTGAAGCTTAGGGAGTCATTCTAGCCAAGCATTAATAGAGAGACCATTGTTCTATTTGTCCTTATTTTTCTACTACTTATATAGCTTTTCTGCTGACAAGTCTTATGGCTGCTGCTTAGCTCTAATTGCAGTTCTGCTGTCTCTGAGGCCTGCCTTTTGCACCTTTCCCAAAACTCTCTGATTTGAAGGATTCCCACAATTCCCTCTCTCGGTACAACTAAAAAGAAACCTTTGTAACCATGCTGTTTGTTAACTACCTTGCATTTCATACTTTTACTATAGTATACCTGCTTATTACTTGCTTAAACCATCCTTTTTGCTAGCATTGAGCCTTGCTATATTCCAAGACAGCAATTTTAATGCTGTGAAAGTCCAGTCAGTTCAAAGGGCATAAGTCATGTCTGACAGCAATTACAAGTCATTGTCCAAAAAAGTTTAGCCTGTTCCAAGGTCTTAATTCAAAACCTTCCTCCATGTCTATACCTTCACCTACCATCTCTGTGAGATTTCAAGAACTCTCTGTGAGTTCTTGAATCCATTTCCTCCCTCTCTCTCTTGTAGGATAAAAACTTTTTGATAGTTTTGTCCATCATTTATTACACACACCAAAGTATGCAAGGTATTACTACTACTATCACTACCAAAACCCCCAATACATATATAGACCTATTCTACAAAGTTGGCCAAGGTGCAAAGCTCCATCCTTGGAACAAATCATCTAACCATGACCCACCATCTTCTTTAACTGGAGCTGTCAAATCTTTCAGCTTTTGTATGCTTTTGTGGATGGATTCAGTGAGTGATCAGAGAGGTTCATGCAACACAATCCTTCAAATTCCTCACAACGATGCCCATGTGCCTGTAAAAGAAAATCAATTGCTGCTCTGTTCTGTAATGTTGCATGTCTGACAGCACTAACATCAGTCATCATGTCACTAATTGCAATGGAAGTAGCACTGTCTTCTTTCTTCAGTCAACACCCCAATCGGTGTAATGGTTTCAATGCCTCGCCCGAGGCAAGTTGATGGAGAAATAAATTCGATGTACCTCATTTTGCAGGGCACTAGGGTCTGAAATTGCTATTACAGTTTTCTTTATAATGGGCACATCTGTTTGCTCTGTTTTCTCTTGATGGCTTATTTAACGCTAGGTGCTATTACAGTGAGTTGTCTGATGCTACATGGGCCACCTTTAATTTTTGAGGGAATGTCCTGCCAGGCTCTATCTCCACAAATGAGCCAATATTCTGTTGCTAATTGATGTGGGGACTCATCTAGGTCATCTACTCGTCAGCAGTTTCACCCTTAGGGGGCACTGGGGTAGTACAATTGCACCACAAACTGGACTATCTGTCCTCAGGATGATGGGGAGTAACATTCAATAGTGGATCTCCCTGGTACTGAAACTCAGCACAAAATTCCATCACCAATGAACCAAGAATTCCAATTCTTGAGGTTCAGAAGGGGCTTTAAGAAGATCAGGGGCCCAGTGATGTCAGCTGGTTATGGGATTGGTCTCGTTGGCAGCCTCACACCAATATTTGTCACGATTGGGTATTGGCTGCTCCTTGGCTGGCACAGGCACACTGACCAGACGGGTTGCAAAGGATTTGTCTGGGCTCAAATTGATCAAACGCATGGTGACTGAGCCTGCTAACTTGGCTAAAGCAAGGCAAACATTCATTTTTGGTTGATCCACAGGCATGTATGCATGCAAAAGCAAGCAAGCAAAACCAACAAGTGCCAGTATATCCTTTGATCAAACTCCGTGTTCCTGTTCAGCTGTTTTTTGGCAGAAGTTTCCTCATCTATTTCAGTTTTCAAGCAAATCTTTTAGCATTTGTTCAGGGACTGGCCAACTATAGCGCACTAAACTGTCCCTCTAACCTTCATTTTTTACAAATCTGGATATCTTAGAATTCTTTTGAACACCATGGGCACCATGCTTTTGCTGAAAGAGCTCTATGATACAAACCATTTTCACAGTCCAAAAATCAATAATCAATCTCAAGATTTGTAGCTTTCACAGGTTGAACGGGGAATGCCTGGCATGCACTGTAGCTTCTCCGTGCGGCTCACGTCTGCGTGCTCATTTCCCTGCTGGTGGAATTGTCGCTGCACTCTCGTGTATGGGACGGTTTCACGTCCTTCACGGGGACCCACTTAGGTCCGACACCTTTGCAAATACAAGCATACCCTTTGCCCCAAGTGATTAGTGGAAATGGTCCTTCAATTTGTCCTAACTAAAGGTTTCTGATCAAAACTGCAGGATTTTCTTTCAATTTTTCCTGTGTGCTGTTTGAAAAGTGCCTAAAAACGGGAGGATTAGGTCCTGCAAATGCGCTATTCGAAACATAAAGACATATAAAGCTTTGCTCAGCCTCATCTGAGGTGTTGCTTGGGCCACTCCCCCTTTTGCTGATCTAGAATGGGATTTAGAGTGTGGTGCATCCTTTCAACAATTGCCTGACCTGTGTGGGAATAGGGAATTCCAAAAATGTGGCGAACACCCCAGTCCATCAAAAATATCGCCAATTTTTGAGCTGTGTATGTGGGGCCATTTGTTGGTTTTCATCTCGTGGGGGATCAGTTTGGCAAGCTGTGGGCCCAGTGACACTGACAAGGACAAAAGCAAAAGACGAGAGGCGCTTTCTCTTCCCGGGACCAAAGTCCCACAGCTTTAATGGAGAACAGCTCCAGGAGAGAAAGGGAGTGTCCAGGATAGGAAATAAGATGTCCAGGGAAAGAAAGAGAGTGTCCTCCTCATGGCAGGAGACTTTAAATGCTCGGAGAGGGGGGCAGTAGAAAGGAACTACCATAGTTTAACATAATAAATCACCACACTGTAGTTTTCTGCATAAATTGCTGCACTTGTTGAAAACAAAATCCCGAAGTCTCCCTAAACACAACTGTGCAGTCCCAAATGACCACAATGTGGGAGGAAAACCACTCAACCACCCTGTATTCCCAAGCACCAGGTGTCACAGGGAGCACCAACCCCTGCAACTAGAAAGTCCACACACACAGGCTCACCGGGAAGGGAATATCTCTTTATGAGGGGACAGAGAGCTCACTCTTCTCAGCACAACACACACCATACACCACATCGGCATCCACCCACATCATCTTCCTCAAACATTCACACACTGAAAACACAACCACAATTACAACACACAGGAAAAATAGCAGCAATAAAACAGGATTTGCTCAATTCACCCCCAGAATTGCTAGCAGGCCCTTATTGACACAGCAAATCCTTTCTGCCATCAGCCAGACCCAAGCCCAAACTGCACAGGCGTACGTTGTGCACAGGACATCTCTGTGTGACTTAGGAACAGCCCTTGCCCTGCATACGCCTTACGGGTTACTTTATACAGAGTTAAACATTCCCTTTCTCCACAGTGCCAGCAGTCTTGTCTGTCCCCCACGAGGAGCAGCTGAGAGCGGAGGTGCCTCCTGGAAAGGAATGTCCTGGCAGCGCCCAGAGATGTCCAGAGCCCGGTTGTTCTCGCTGGAGCAGAGAAGCGTTCCTGCCGCGGTCACCAAATGAGGTGTGGAATAGAACTCCCCACAGTTAAAGGTAGGAGGTGGTGTGTTTATTACAGCCAGGCACAGGAGGAGTTGTCTCCTAAAGACATGTGTGAAGAAGAACTGTCTCTCTACTGATCTAAAAAAATCTTACATATTCATATAATTCCCAAAACAACTAATACATATTCATTAGGTAACCCTACCTACCCCCTTTGTATTCAAATGTATTATAACTGAGTCCAAAGTTCCTTCACATTTGCGGATTCTTTCACATCACATGGGTGGGTGGGTTTTCAAGTGGGGAATGGTCTCCTTCTGATGAAGGCCAAGACGTCTTCCTCAATTTGACCTCTTTCCTTATGATCTGTTGGCAGGCTTTCACACCCCTTGGCTATAGTTGTAGTTTCGGGGCCCAGGTGCAGGCTACGGTCCTCTTCTTTGTCACAAAGAAATCCACATCCCATCCTGCTTCTTTAAACATAGTAAAGACAGGCAAGTGATATATTACCCTAGCCTTAACTACCTTATCTGCTGAAAATTAACTATCCCTTATTATTTCTACTCTTCTTGCTATACTCTTTCCCCCTAACTAAATCTTGCTAAAATTTTAACTCTTCCAGTTCTTTTAAATCCTGGATTCATTGGCCTCATCTCACATGCCAGGCATGTGTGAGCCGATGCTGTAACTGGGAAATTCCACTCCTGAGCAGGAGATCCCAGGCCTGGTTCTGAGCTGGAAGGGTGAGAAGGATGAGATGCACAGCATTTTGATCCAGGGGATGTCCTGAAAGTGCATTGCCTACCTGCCCCTGCTGCTGAGCACCACACTCCACCTCCTTCTCCTGCTCAGCAAATTTTTAGGAATCCAGGGCTTGGTATATATTATTTGCTAGTGCAACAAATAGAATGAATTTGCTTTGCAAGCCCAGTTTTGTCCTGGGTTATTTTGTGCATGGGTCTGTTTCCTCCTGAACCTGTGTCAGAGACTGGCAGGGACCTACAAGACACTCCTATTCTCATATCAGTAAATTCGGAGAAGTGATTTAAGTGTCAATAAGTATCAATCAGTAAATCAAATAATTTGGGGGAATGTGATGATGGTCAAAGGTGTGGGATCTCAGTCCCTCAGGATGGAGGTGCAGAGTGGCCGAGAACACCCTTGGGGGGCTCGGGAGTCCTGGAATGTTGCCAGAAGTGTCTGGTGGCTGGACTTTGATCCGACACAGGAGACGACGCCTGTATGAGGACTGGGAAGGTTTCACTGGGTGAATGGTGAAGGGATAAGTTAGTTAAAGTGTAAAACACAGGGTTTAGGATTTTGGTACAGGGGGGTCTAAAGAAGTAAGATGGAGGAATTGGGGCGTGTCCTGTCCTTCTTCTTCTTCTTCTTGGCCTCCATCTTCTGTGGTGGTGGTGGCACTTTGGGATTGGTTATTACTAGAAGTGCACCGGTTAATAAGGGTAGAAGGTATTGGGGAGAAATGATAAATATTGTACACGTAACTTCGGGTATAAAGATAAGTGACCGCCCCGGGGGCTTGGGGAGTGTGCCCATGGCTGACTTGCTGTGCAGACCTCTGTCGGGCTGAAAGAAAATCTTTTAGATAAACAATTAATAAACACCAAGACCGAGACAAGATCAGAAGTCTCTCCTCGTCCTTTGAAGCGTCAGCTCTTCAAGGCCATCCCTGGGCCTTCCTAGGCCACCTAAACAGCACAGAAAACCTTACAAGTGGCGTCCCTGAGCTATCTTCCGGCTGGTCATAAATCAGCAAAGAGAAGAGAAACATTGAAAATTTACAGAGCTGGGCAAGGGGTGCAGCACAAGGCCAGTGAGGAGGTGCTGAGGGAGCTTTAGCCTGGACAATGGGGGCTCATGAGGGACCTTCAGGCAGACTGCCATAGATCCCTCCCTTGGATCCATAGAGCCAATGCTCAGCACGAGGGCTGTTTCCCTGCCAAACATCCCTTCACTGCATCCAAGTGCTTTAGACACTGGAGTAGGTAACACTTTCATATTTTGTTGATTTGTTTGTTTGCTAGAAGGAGAAGCCTTGTGCAATTTCTCCTTCTCCAGGGAGCAAGGGAGCTTTTTTTCTCAATCTTTCCTGCCCTTTTCCAGCACTGGCTGAAATTCTGCTAGAATTTTAGTGTTCAAGGAGGCAGTTCTGGATAATGCAGTATTTTTGCACAAGAACACATAGTTTGGGGCAGGGATGTTGGTGCAGAACGAGCTGTTCTGGTGCCGGACCAGCCAGTAGGGCTTGCCCATCATTTTCAAGTTAACGGCTCCCGTGTCTTTTGGCTGCCCAGGGAATCAGTGTGTGTTGTGTTTGGGAACTGAGTAGGAAATCAATGCCCTTGCATTCCAGCTGGTGCTCAGAGATTAGAGGAGCTGGGAGGGGCTGGGCTGCATTTCTGATTCCAGCCACTTTAGCACCATCAGTGTGGGCGAGTCCAAGCGAAGAGCTTGCCCAAGCACAGATGCACAAAGAGAGCCGTTCCCAGTGCAATTCTCTGGGTCTGGTTGCATTCCATAAGGACCTACATGCTCCAGATTCCCCAAGAGTGTGGGTTACTGAAGCAACAGGACAGCAAGTTCAGGATGGCTGCTGGTTGGGCCACTGCTGCCGAGTGCTGATGTGTGTAGCGACAGAAAGGACAGGATTGATTCAGGGTGACCCTGACGTGGCAAAAAATGTGCTTTCACTCTATGATTTAGAAGTTTAAACAAATGTTTTATTAAGCTATGTTATATTACACTAGTACTATATTAATACTATACTAAAGAGATATACTAAAAACATACAAAAGAAAAACTCGTGACTGTCTCCACACAGCCTTTTATCTAATTATCTAATCAGTCTAAACAACTATCACTAAAATCCAATTAACAAATCACTTTCAGTAAACAATCACTATAACACATTCTTCATGTACTAAAAAACAAGAACAGCAAGTAGAGATAATAATTGTTTTCTCTCCTTTTATGAGTTTCTCACTACCTTCCCTTAAAAAAAATCTAGAAGAGAGAATTATATCTCTCTCCATTCAAAGAATGTAAATACTACAGCACAGTAAAGAGAGATTATAAAAGTGAGATCTGTCTATCTATCTATTTTAATCTTCCTGGCTCTGCTCAAAAACAGTGGAAGATGCAAAGCTCACCTAAAGGCATCCCTTCAGGAGAGAAGTAGAGACAAGTTCCATTGACTGATCCTGAGCAGGCAGAGATGTTTCCCCCTCCAGAGATGGTTGTTTTTTCCCCTCATGTTTTCCTACTCCAGCCTTTTCTGACCCGAAGCCTTCTTTTGTCCTTTAAATTTTTGCATGTCTTAAGGGAGTGGAACTATCCCATGCTGTAGCTGGGGTCTGGTGACTCTGGTCATACATGCCATGCCATACATGACACATGGTTTCCTTCACTGGAATTCCCAGGGCTGTGTAACTGCATTCGTTAATGGGGCCTTAGGAGAAACTCTGTTACTGCTGGTCAGAATTCTCCGTTGACAAAAGAGGGAGAAGAAACACCTTGGTCCTCCTCCATATACTGAGGTGGCCATAGAGGTTCTCTGACTTCCATCAGAGATCTTTGCATGCATCCTTATCTCGTGAATGACCCGGTTTTCTAACAGGAGTGTGGATGTCAGGAAGGAGGAATGCTGGTGCAGGCCTGAAGAGAAGGTGAACTCCAGAAGTGTCTCTCACAAGGAGTGAGCTCACCCAGGAAGCCCCTGCAGAGCCAGGATGGAGCTGTGGGACAGGGCGGGGTGTCAGTCACTACTGAAAGACAAACAGGACACGGCAGAAGCAGAGGGAGGCCCTCACCAGACCCTTGAGAAATGCCACCCCTTCCCTGTCAGCTGCCTGAGAGGCTGCTGGAGCTTCAGTCCCAGATGGCCCCTGATTGTAGGGCCAGGGTCACTTTGGAATCTGTGCCTCCCCTCGGGCAGAGAACGACCCAGGAGAGCAGCAGCACAGTGCTTTGGGAACGTGTGAGCCCAGCAGTCTGTGAGTCTTGGCCCACAAAGGGCGTATGGGAAGTTGAAACCCATCTTCTCTTGCTTTCTGTGCAGGTGCTTCTAGACAAAGAGCAGGAGCACACTGCCTCATCTGAGCTGCCATGCCAGACTCAGGGAGAGCTGTTCCCAGCCCGAGGGCAGGAAGAGCAGCTCAGGCAGCAGGTGGAAGAGCCACAGGAGAATGGCCAGGTAAGCCTGACTGGTCAGGGCACAGAGGGAAGGGCAGGAAGAGGGGCATAAACCAGAGCTCTTGGGACTGAGGAGGCCGGGAGTCCCACAGGCAATGGAGGCACAGAGCCTTGCAATCTGCAGAGATCAGCCCTGGGACAGGAGGTTTGCAATGGAGGCGGATGTGGGGAGGGAAGCAGAAAGAAGGGGCTGAATAAATGTGATTTTGAGGCTGCAAGAGGAAAAAAGCTGAGCCTGATGGCAGCTCTCAGTCCCTTGCTCTGCTTTTGTGTGTACAGAACATCAAGGCAGAGCCACAAGCAGAGCTGCCCAAAGCTCAGAGTGACATCATGGCAGTGAAGAGAAAGAACAAGGAAGACATGGGAAGAATTCAAGAGGAGAATCTCCATCAGCAGAGGGGCGATCAACAAAACCAGGTGAATGAAAGAGTTGCAGCCACTCCACTCATGAAATGTCCTCTCTTTTGTTTATTAGAGAACATGAAGGAACAGCTGGATGCAGAGCTTCAGACAGCTCACAGTATGATCAAGGCAAGGCATAAGCGGCTGGACGAAGAAATGAAAATCATCAGAGAGAAACTTAATCGTTTCCATCAGTCTCTGCAAAACCAAGTGAGTGAAAGAGGGATGCAGCCACTGCAGTCACCAATCTGGTGGTTTCTGCCCTTCTTGCCTTTCCAGTGCAGAGCAGCAGGGAGTGGGGTGCTGCCTCTGAGTGCCATGCTGCTGTAGTGTGTGTATCACAGTCACTCTGAAGGACATTTCCTGGTGTGCTGAATCTCAACATCTGCCCTGGACAGTGAAACTTGTCCTTTGGCCTTTTGGCCAGCAGTCATCCAAATTGATTCCTGCTGGCCTGTTCCTGCTCTCCTTTGTTCTTGAGGTGCTTTTACAGTGGAACTTGGTGACCCAGATGGAGGATTGAAACAAGCTGTTGTATCCCCTGTCAATCTGTTCTTTGCCTTTCCTCACAGTCGATGACTCCTGGCTGACAGGGACAAGCTGTAGTGTCTGACTGCTTTGTTCTGTTTGACTTGAGGTGCAAGTGTTGACATCTCACCGGGCAGCCTGCGAAGACTTGCAGGGAATGTGTGGCAATGAAGAACCCCAAGTTAGAAGTGAGGCACAGGAGCAGTGCCCACCAGAAATGCTCCAGGTCCAGCACATCATGGGCTCTGAACCTGCTGCTGCAGCAGCATCACCTCGAGGAAGCCCTTCTGTGAAACCTGGGAGCTCGGGCTCGGGCACATCCCGGGAACAGGAGATTGAGGAGGAGTACCTGGAGCTGCTGGGTACGTCTGGGGTGTTTCTTATCTGAGGGACAGTGTGTTGTGTGCAGGTGTCAGCAGAGCTGTACCAAATGCTCCTCCTGAGCTCGGTGTCACAGGGCCATTTAGGACTCCCCAGAGGCAGTGCTGTGCTCCGAGGCAGTGAGAGAGCTCTGGGTGTTCCTGCTGCCTCTGAGGGCACCTGCGACTGGCTTGGGTTTGCCTGAGCTTCCCTCTCTGCTAAAGGCTGAAGCAGGGATTGTTCTTGGATCAGCAGAAGGCTGTGACTTTGCAAATGATCCAGGCAAGTCCTGTGTGCTAGTGGCCAAACTGAACAGAATTTTTAGCTTCCTAAATTCTCCTTAGACTCCTGACTTCCAACCAGTCATCACAGCAAAAAAAACTTCACAGAAATGGACTGACTTTGGAGTTTTGTCGTTTTGGTTGGGGATTTTTTTTTGGGGGGGGTGGGGTGGGATTGCTTTTCTGTTGTTCATTTTTGGTGGGGGTTTTTTGTTGTGCTTTTCTCCATCCTGAAGGAGCCCTTCTACCCCACGTCTTACTGATGTCATTTTTATGACTGTTACTGTTACTACTACTACATCTGCAGTTTATTTTCATGAGAATGCTATATTTTTGTCAAGAAGAGAATGCTATCTTTTTGTCAATAAGAACTACTTTGAAAGAACATCAGGTTACAGGACAAATAGAGAGCACAAGGTATTTTCCATGTGCCCCCAAAGAAAAAACAGAGACTTTGATAATAATAATAAATATAGACACTTTGATAATAATAAAAACAGAGACTTTAAATTTAATCTTCTAGTTTTATGCTTTTCAAGATGTGTCCAGGAGACACATCCAAGTGGCGTGATCAGATAAAACTGTACTGCAGGCATTTCTCAGGAGAGAGCCTCCAGCCCAGCCATGGTATATCCCTCAGATCCATGGCACTTTTCCATACATGATTCCCACTCTTTCCCATGACTGTTAGAATCCTACCCATTGGCCCAGGCCCTGCTCAGATCAGTCTCTAGGAAAACACATCAAGCCCTTTGTGATTCTGCAGCACAACCCAATGAAACTGCTTCTTGCCCCTAACAGCTGCCAGTGCTCTGCTCTCAGATAAGAGACCTGGTGGGGCTGAGACCAGAGCCCAGTGGATTCTGTGTCTGCCATCACCTGTTGGGACAAAAAGGGCACTGATCTGTGCCTCGGTGTGGCTGATCTCAAAGCCCATCCTGTCGTGTCCTGAATGGGGGCAACAGCTTGTCTGGGGCTCAGGCTCACTCTGGCTTCTTCCCATCAGTGCCTGTCAGTGCTCATGCTTGGGCTTTGCCAGCCTTGTTGTGGTCGCTGCCCTATCCCTGAGGGCTGGAGGGACTGCAGAGGCTGGAGCCTTCCTTAGCTGGGAGAGGGGCATCTTTGAGCTCAGCCTGCTTACAAACAGGTCAGGGTCCTGATGCTGAAAGCCCCGTCAGGATCGGTTACAGCTTGAGCTGCTCTGGTTTACAAATGGGAAGGCATTCCTTTGGCAAACTGCTGAAAGGTGGGGAAGATGTCCTCCTCTCCTGGGATTGCATGTCCCTGTGCTTTGTTTCCTGTCAAGAGAACTCTTCAAAGGACTGTACAAATCAGTCTCTGTGCTGGCCACCTGTGCTGCAGGGCTGTCTGCCTGGTTGTGGTTTTTGTTACCCAGCCGACCACAAAAGGCTCAGACCTCCAGGCGCTGGGGCTGCCTTTTGTATCTCCTGGAAGCTGGGATCTCTGCTTTAAAGTCAGCATCTTGCATTTTGTTTCCCTCAGGGAGAATGGTGAACACCACTGAAAATCCCCTGATAAAATACACGCATCTGAATTTTATTGGCAGCGGGTGAGTCCAACAGCAGTTACTCCTGCACAACGGTGGGCCAGGTGTTTTTGGGGTGGAATGTCTATCCAGCGTGAAGTCAGGCCAGCTGCAAAGATGATCACACACTGGGGATAGATTGTCCCATCTCTCAATGCTGCTCAGAATTTGTGAGTGGGCTCAGAAGGCATTGTCAGAGATGCCTTGCTACCGAGGTCTTGCCTGCATCAAGGAACAGGACCTGGAAGGTCTCCTTGTCTCTCAAGTGTGGGACAGCTCTGTGTTAATTTCTTTAGCATTTTTTGTATGTCTCAAAATCATACTGGCACACTAATGAAAAGAGAAGAAACTTGCTTGCCTGAAAGATCAACCTATGCCCTATCAAAGCTGTGAGATAACAGTTCCCAGGAACAATTCTTTCCCCTGGTTTGAAGAGGGAAACACTCTGTGGTCAGGATAGGAACCACACTGTTTAGACAGTGAAACCCAAGAGGAAAGACTAAACTCCCTTTAGAAATTGAACCCCAGTGCTTCAGGAACAGGCCCAGTGCCCGTGCACTTGAGAGGAAAATGCATCATCTGCCTTCTGGCAGAGCCCTCCTGCATCCTGCAGGTTTTGACACTTCCAGCAGAGATCTCCTGTGTGGGCTGGCTTTCACTGCAAGATCTAAACAGCTTCTCCTTTCTCTGCTTCTGTTTTTTTTCTAGGACTTTTGGAGATGTTTACAGAGCACTCGACAGTGCCACAGGAGGAGAGGTAAATGTCAACAGCCCCTGCAGACTCTGCTGCACTCGAGGGCTTTCCCCTCTGGTGTGAGCTGTGGCTGGAGCTTTGGGCAGAGCTGTGCTGAAAAGGCACAAGAAGCACAGACTGGTGCCAGCCCACAAAACACATTTGGGACTTTGTCCTCCTCAGCTGCCGGAAGGAAGGCACGGAGGGCAGCGGTTCCTTTCAGAGAAGGACGCGCTCACTCGCTCTCCATTGCTAAAACAAAGGTGGTGCCTGCGAGCACCTCACTGCTCTTTGGGGCTGCAGCTTCAGAGTCCTGAATTCTCATTTCTGCCTGCCAGCAAATCCATCTGAAAGTTACTGGTAGTTCCTTAGCCACCTGCAGTGCTGCACTTGAGAACTGCACATAGGGAGAGATCTGCAAGGCGTCCCTGAAAGCCCTAAGCCCTGCCCATATCACAAGATGTATCCACAGAGTATTAAGGCATGGATTCCTTCTTCTGAGTCCCAAACAAAGCAGCAGAGAGTGCGGTCAGAGGTTTGTGGGTGATAACTGAGACACCGCTGTTACCAAGTGGTCAAGGCAAAATGTCAGTGGCCCCACGTGCCCTGTAACTGGCTCCCAAGGGAGCAGAGAAATGGGCTGTTGGAATGTCAGTTCCTGATTACTGCAGTGCCTAATCACAAGGCAGTTTGGCACAGCTCAGCTGTGTCATTGCAAAATCACTCGCTCCACGTGCCTTGTGGTCTCGTGCCACCAACCTCTCAAGTTACTGATTTTCAATGTCATTTTAGGTGGCAATAAAAATAATAAATCTTCAAGGAGTGAGGAGGAAGGAGCTAACCTTTAATGAAATAATGATCATGAAGAGGTATAGGAGTCCCAATGTTGTGAATTATTTAGACAGGTGAGAGGTCATGGTCTTATCCCATGGATGTGTGTTTACATAAAGCAAACATGAGAGGTTCAAAACCCACTTTGGTCAGTGGCAACAAGTAAAGCTGTTAATTTTTATTTATTCATATTTCTCTACTCATCTCCAATGGATGAGAAGAGAGTGCATCTTGTCTGCATGAGTCTTCCCTGGCACACCTAGTTTGATAATTACTCCAAAATTATTCAAAACCTGGATCAGCTGTATCTTCCTAACTCAATAGCCTCAAAGTTCACTGCCTCCACATTTATTTGGGATTGATTTTTTAAAGTTTCTTAAGTGCAGATGAACCATCCTAAAGTGGATTTCCCTTGGATTGTTGCCCCTCTTTGCCATTGCTCTGCATGCCAGGAAGACTAGGTGCTTATTTCCAGAAACACCATGCCTGACATGTGTTTTATCTGGGCTGTTTCTAAACTGCACTTTTCATTTGCTGCCCATCTAAGACATCTCCTTTTTCACAGATGTGTCTTTCTCTTTGAGACTGCACAGATTGCAAACAATGCACAGCCAAGAGGGAATGTCTATTCCATTGATTCTGTCCTTGTCACAAAAGCATCTGGAAATAGGAAACCTGGAAGCAAAAAATCAACGTAGCCATGCATGTTGATCTCTACCTCCTTGTTTCCTTCTTTCAGCTACCTTCTGGGCGAGGAACTCTTGCTGGTTATAGAGTACATGGATGGAGGTGTCCTGAGCGACATCATCAGCCAGACCTGCCTGTCTGAAGATGAGATGGCAGCCATCAGTCGGGAGGTCAGAAATCCCAGCTGTGTTTCCAAGGGCTTGGGCAGGATTGTCTGGGAAACAGGGGCTCAGAACAGGAGAGGTTTCCTGTGCCGAGCTTCGTTTCTGTGTTGCTGGTATGCTATGGGCAAGTAAAAGCATCTCAAGTGAAAGGCCTGCCAGTGCCCCTGCACTCCCTTTACTCAGTGCCAGTACTCTTATCTATCTCCTGCTGTTGTATTCTCGCTCTGTCTCTTGTATTTGTATTTGCTGTTCTCCACCTTGCCTCTCTAAATGTTTGCCTGGAGTCTGTCTTCACTGCATTCCTTGCCTGTAAAAGCAAAGGTGCTGGTGGCAGGATTTGAAACAAACAGCAAAGAAAGAAGAGAGAGACTCGTTTCTCTCAGTGCTCAGCTAAAGAGGATAGGAGTGCAGCCAGAATGCTCTTTGCTTCTGAGCACATGCGCTGCAGCAGGAGTCATCCTGGCTGGTTGGCAGGGGACAGCCTACAACAGCAGGTGCTGTTGCTCTTTCAAAAGCTGACGTGCCTTTCCTCAGAAAGGTCCTGCTCTGCAAGTGTTGGAGCAGCAAGCTCTTCCTCTCAGTGGCCATTACTGTTCTGCCATTACTCCCCATTCCCCTGGAGAGGAAATCTTTTAGATTCTTTGTTTCCTTTCTTGTGTGATGAAATCACATCACTTGTTTTTGCCCTTCTGTTTCTGTTTTCTCGCTCAGTGCCTGCAAGGACTGGATTTTCTTCATGCAAACGATGTGATCCATCGAGACGTGAAGAGTGACAACATCCTTCTCAGAACCGACGGTTCTGTCAAACTGGGTCAGTATATTCTTGGTCAGGTGCAGCGTTCCAGAGATGTGGGTGTGGGGCTGCTTGGCGTGACTGCCAGCTCCCCAAAAATGGTGCTGGTGGACGTGCAGGGACCCCTGCTGCGAGCTGAGGGCACAGTTGCAACGTGCACAGAGGTAGAAGGAGCCACAAGCAGTCAAGAGTGGCCTTGCTCTGTGTGGGTCCCTTCCAGAGGGAGGGAGTTACAAGTCTAAAGTTTCCAAAGAACAAAAGCCACTGCTAGAGGCAGTGTAAAACATGGGGGGATTTTTAAAGTCGCCAATGCCAGGAGATTCAACAGAGCAATTTCAAACTTCTGCTGGGGAATTCTTTTGCTTGCTTTCCTAATTGCACAGAAGTCAGATAAAACCAGTATTTTGTTTTCTCCTCAGCTGATTTTGGCCTCGCTATTCAGCTCACCCCTGAGCAGAGCAGACGGTGCTCGGTAACCGGGACTCCTTGGTGGATGGCGCCTGAAGTGGTGACAGGTCAACCATATGGCCCCAAAGTGGACATATGGTCTTTTGGAATTGTGGGAATTGAAATGATAGAACAAGAACCTCCTTACTTGGGCGAAAGTTCTGGCACGGTAAGGAGCAAATACTCACTGATCCCACTGTCTTTCTCACCTCTCCCATGTCCTGTGTGCCACTGGACAAAATCCCATTGCCATCTGCTGGAACTACTTCCACCAAGGTCCCCTCCTACAAATGTCCCTGCAACACATCAGCATCTGCTGGACTTTTGGTTGCATCAGTGGGGGAACTCAAGCCTTACCACATGCAAACAAACTCCAAACAAACTCCATTCTCACTCAACACTTTCCTTTGGGTTAGTGGTTCCAGTTCTTTTGTCTGTGTAGATGGCCTTATTAACAGGAAAAAAGCATCTTAAAAGTGTTGTTATCTTTCCAGAAATGAAGGAAGGAAACCCAAACCCAACAAAGTTTCTAAAACCGTGGTCTTTAGAGAGGAACCTAACCCTGTGTGCAGTTTCTTCTCACTGGAAAACATGGGCATGAGGGTGTAATGCACAGAGTCTCTTCTGCTTCTTGTGCAGTGCTGCTGAAACAGTCAGTGACCGTGTTTCTCTCCTAGCCCAAGCAACATTCTGCACGTCACCAAGCCAGAGCCTGGTGATGCGGAGAGCCTGCCAAAACCTCCTGTTTGTTTCCTGGCACTTTCTGGGATGGGCCTACCATTAATGCATTGACTTGAGCAGCCAAATGACTAGAGGGTGCCCATAGGGTTGGAACCTCTCCTTCTTCTGACCTAGACAATTTTTCTTTTGCTGCAAAAATGGGAAGCTGAAATTTTCAGACTGCTGAGAGACAGAGCTGCAAGTGGCTCCTGTGTGCCCAAGCAGGCATTTTCATCCCAATACATTTGTGCAGGCATCTTAATGTGTCTGTGTTGAAGAGGAGATTGTAAATATTTGTTTCCCTACCTGGGTATTAACTGATGGATTTCCTTTCTTTTCTTCCAATTCCCATTGTTTTCAAGAACAGCACAAAAAGCTTGATGAGTTTTGTTCTTTGTGCGCTTAAAGGACCAACAAGCACTGCAGAGATGCCTTTCATGTACTAACCCTTGAAATTAGTTAGTATAGCAAAGTCCCTCTTCCAAAAACCATCTCAAGCTGGCATGAATCCTCAGAGAAGCAGATGTCCTTTTGCTGATGTAGTTCCCACTAACTAGGTCAGGCGATGAAATCAGCTGCCAAGGCAAGATCTGCAGGATGGTGGAAAAGCTGTGGCTGCATCGGGGTTTGGGTTTTTGGTTGGTAAAGGAAAGTCATCTCTGGGTCTGTGCCAGGGCAGAAACTGCCACTGAAGAACAGAGGTTAAACAAAGGGATCTGGGAGAGCCTTAGAGATGTGAAAGCAGGAGGTGGAGCCTGGTGTCTCCTTTCTCTCCAGGCTACATACCTGATAGCCACAGTAGGGACTCCACAGCTGCGGCAGCCCAAGCTCCTCTCGGCTTTGCTGCGTGACTTCCTGAGCTGTTGCCTGCAGACAGACGAGGAGCAGCGCTGGTCTGCCAAGGAGCTCCTGCAGGTAAAATGTGAAGGGGCTGCAGGTGAAACAGGCTCTGAGGGATGGGCTCCTCCTCCACTCAAGCCCAAGGCAGCAGATGAGCCCCCTTCCTCCTCACCTCCACTCTTGCTGCTCTTCAAATGAAAATGGTGAGGAATCCTAGACTGGGCTGGGCTGGCAGGGCCCTGTAAATGTCCTCTGGTGCAAGTGTCCTGCAATGAGCAGGGACATCTTTAAAGAGATCAGGTTGCTCAGAGCCCTTTGCCACCGGAGCCGGAATGGTTGCAGGGATGGGGCTCCTACAAGCTCTTGGGGCAAGCTGTGCCAGGGTGGCACCATGCTCCGAGTAAACAAGTTCTTCCTTAGACCTACTCTGATTAGATGCCCTTAGTGTTTAAAAATATTTGTCCATATCAAATTGTAACTGGCCCTGTTAAAAAAGATGTCTCCCACTTTCTTCAAAGCCACTGTGAAGTCTTGGAAAGTGGCAATAAAGTCTCCCTGGGGCCTGTCCTTCACAAAACTGAATAACTCCATCTCCCTCTGCATTTCCTGTGAGGAGAGGTGCTCTGTCCTCTGACTGTGTCTGTTGCCCTCTTTTGTGATTTGGTGGAGTGTTCAGTTTTATCTAATGGCAAAAGAATTGAAGTAGAGCAATGCAGGGTACAGAGATATGAAATGGTGGTGGAGGAACCCAAGGAAGCCAGTCCCAGCCTAGGGGTCAGAGATTTGGCTGTGGGCAGGAGAGGCTGTGGGGGGCTCACTGTGAGCCTCTGAGGGGCCCTGGTTTGTGCCCCCCAGCCCACCCTCAGAGGTTTCTGCCCCGCAAACAGGGACAGCTGGGAGGGACTTGTCCCAGCCCCATCTGCTGCCTGGCACGCTCAAGCAGACGGGAACTGTGCCAGGGTTACTGCCAGGTTGTGTGGCAGAGAGGGAACTGCAGGGCCCAGTGCCACTGGGCTGGCCCTGCTGGGAAGGAAGGTGCCATCCAGCACACGAGGGGCAGGGCATGGAAAGGCAGACACTGCTTTCTGTCCCTGTGGGAATCAGCACAGTGCCTGTCTTTCAAAGGCAGGGACCCATGTGAGCCATTGGAGTTTCCTGAAAGGAAGAAAACCCAGGGACAGAAAGCACCATTTCTAGAGCACTGGCAGGGCAAAAATCCCAGCATGATGAAGACATCACAATAAACAGATGAGTGGGATTCTGGGCCAGGTTTGCCTGTGATGGCAAGATCTTGCACATTGGGGATGACTGGGGAGCAGATGGTCGCATTGCTCCTCTTGCTGGGTCTTTCCAGGAACTTGATGTATCCTGATTGAGTCCCTGAAGCAATGAGCTTGGAAAGTAATGGTTCACTGTTCTTTGTTGTATTTTTTTTTTTTCCGGTGGACAGCATCCATTTGTAACTTCAGCCAAGCCACCATTCATCCTGGCACAAGTCATCAACTCAGTGAAGAAGACGAATAACCCTAACCCTAAACTCTAAACCTAAAACCTAACCCTAACCTTAAATGCTAACCCAAACCCTAACCCTATCCCTATCTCTATCTCTTACCCTTTCCCTTACCCTTTCCCTAACCCCAACCCTAAGCCTAAGCCAAAGCCTAAACCTAAACCCAAACCTGAACCTAAGTCTAAGCCTAAACATAACCCTAAACCTAAGCCTAAGCCTAAGCCTAAGCCTAACCCTAACCCTAACCTTAGGAGACGAGAACATAGCAATCATGTCAAGATGTTATCTCTGTTACCAATTTAGAGTAGGATTGTAGAGTAGGGTTGCTAAAGAGATTTGTAGCATAGAATTATAGATTAGAGTTGTAATTAATAAAGTTTCTGAAACATCAACTCACTTGGAAGATTTTCCTCCTTCTGACCCCTTCAGAAAATTCAACATTTCCTTCTGAATTACCAATTGTTTTTTATTGGTACTAAGTCACACATATGGCTTTCTTTGTATGGTTTCATAAGTGAGGAGGGCTCTTCTTCATTCATCCTCTCCAGACCGCACTGCCTTTGGAATATGACCCACTGGCTGGTTATGGCGCAGCTGTGGTATTTCTAGTTGAGGCAGAAAGGGCAATGGCATTTGAAGGCAAAACCAAAGGAAGAATGAGGAAGCCCAAACACCCTGTGCAGATGCAGGCCTTCAGCTGTGACTGGAGAGCAATGGGGTTCCTGCCATTTGGATTTGTATCCCCAAATGCAATAATCTCTTTGGCTGGAGGAGAGCCTTGCTCAAGTGAGAAAGCAGAAAGATCAGAGAGGGTGCTCGGGAAGGTCTCCTGTGGCGCAGAGCTGTCAGCGCCTGTGAGGTGAGAGCGGGCCCGGCCTTGCCCAGGCTGGAGCCCCAGCAGAGCCCCGGCAGAGGCCGGAGCATCCTGAGCCCCGGCAGAGGCAGGCTGGAAGGAGGCCCTTGGAGCTGCAAGAGGCAGCAGCCGGGCCCTGGGTGCCTCTTGCTGGGAGCGGGCGAATCCTCCGCTCTCAGAGCCCAGGTGGCAGCTGGCTGCTGCCGAGGGGAAGCGCAGCCGTGCTGGGCACAGCCCGGCCTGGAGGCCATGGCCGTCTGGAGTGTGCCCAGGAGCAGGGAAAGGCCAAGGGCAGCCGCGGGCCGCTGGGCTGGCTGAGGATTCCTCCTCTTCTGCCGGCTGCCCTGCAACTCCTGGCAAAGGCCAGCAGTGTGTGCAGCACTCTGGGCACCGGGGCAGGGAGCCGGGCTGCTCGGCAGGCTGGAGCACAGTGCAGCTCCTTCAGGCCCGGCACTTGTGCCAGGGAAGCGAGGCCAGCGTGAGGCAGGGACAGCTTGGCAGGGCCCATCTGCAGGAGCCAGCGCCTCACGCAGCTCTGGGAGGAAGCGCCTGCAACCCTGCAGTTCTGCACTGAGCCAGAGCAAAGGTGTGAGATGCAGAGTGTTTGGCAGAAATATTCAGGCCCACCAGGCCAGCCTGCTTTGTGCTCTGTGGTGCACAGCAAGCGCTGTGCAATGCAGCTCTGAGCTGCTGGGAGAGAGGCAGTCGGCGATGTGCCTGAGGTGAGTCAAGGGGTTAGCTGAAAATTTAATGAGGATAATTGAAAAGTGAGGATGAGTCGAGGACCCAGCTGGGAATAGAATTGGGATAGTAGAAGATTGCATATTTTAGTTAAGATTTTAAAATGAGGTAAGAAGCTAAGTTAGTAATACAGCTAGCAGAAATCATGTGCCTTAGTTAAAGAGTACCAAATATATTAGGAACATAAAGCTAGGAGTGACAGGGATAGAGGAAGCAATTGTGAAGAAGCAGAGACCATAGAAAGACCTTGCCTTAAGAATAATTGAACAGTTAGGAGAGGCTTGGACCATGAGCAGCAGGTCAAAAGGTCTTGCCAACTGGCCATGGGAGAAGAGTTCACCATGGGGAAGACTGCTTTCTTCGTCCCATTGAACCACTCCCTCATTTCAAAATCCCACCAATCCAGTTAAGGGAATACAATTGCGCAGCTGTAATAGATATTCAGCTGATAAAAATGTGAAGCAGGCAGGTAATAATTATGTATTATGGGTCCTTAGAAACCTAATGTAAAAACTTTTCTGTAGAAATAGAGACCAGGAGTCTGCAACTCCTTGCACGTGTCTTTGGAAACTAGTTCACATGTGACCAGGGCTGCAATAAATACCCTTCTTTTCAACTATAATTAGTTGAGTCATCTGTCTGTGCTTCAAGGGTTATGCTGGAGTAGTGAACTGATTTGCAAGGGAGCAGAAGAGTTTCAGCAGGCAATTTTTGGAAGAGATGGAAGGCTCTTGTGACTGAAGGGAAAGCCATTTGGAATGGAGAAATTATCCCAAAGTCCATCCAATTGTATCTTTGTGTCTGAATTTAAATCAGAATGATTATAGATAGCTTCATGCAACTTGTCTACAAATTTATCAAAGTCTTCATTCTTTCTTTGACAAATCTGTGTAAAAGACATAGTGTGTAACTTATCTGGAAGTGCAAGAAATGCATTACATGCTAGTTGTTGGCTCATCTGTAAGACTTGATCAATGCTCCTAGCCTGGGCAGTGGCAGTAGCCCAGGGCCCTTTGCCAAGTAACTGTTGTGCTGTTAAATCATACAGAGGATCACCCTGCACTCTAGGTCTTGCAGCTTCTTGAGCACACTTTTCCTCCCAGCTTTTATGAAACATCACCTGCTGATAGGGTGGCACTCTAAGTCTTATTAGGGTATGCACATCAGCTGGAATTAATGTGTTAGATGGAAAAATATACTGCAGAAGTGACTGTGCAAGTTGGAATTTTCAACCAAATTGTGAAAATGCAGCTCTCATCTTTTCTAAAATCTTCCAATCGAAAGGTTCTCAAACTCTACTTGCAGCATTAGTTACTACAAGAAAAGCTTCTACATCATTGGAGAGAAAAGTCCCTTCTACAATAGCTTCTGCAATAACTTTTTTCTACTTTTGTTTCTCTTTGGTGGAGATAAAGCTTGGCCTGCAATTCCTCAGAAAGGATTAGGAGGACCATGCTAGTTTGGGAAATTGACACTGTTTGCCCCTAGCATATAACAGATGCTTGACATCAGGCACAAATTCCAACGTGCAAAATGTAGTGAACATCTATTAGGCTCAGACTGCAAGGATAATGTAGAATTGTGGAATTGGCCTTCGGTTATCCTGGCATCACTTTTTACACCAGGATTAGCTTCATCACAGGCCCTTACATCATTCAAACGATTGGCTTGTTGGACAGGAAAACAAATTAACATTACATCTGCAATCCAGAATGAGCTTACCACTGATGTAGGTAGCATACACCACGCTGTGTTGCAGGATAGGACTGCTATAAATTTTTTGTTGCTAGCACAAGGAGATGAGCGTGAAGATTTTGAAGGGATGTGTTGCATGAATCTCTCTGACCACTCTGGATCTATTGACAAGAAATTGTCATTGCTTAAGAAGAATATGAAAAAGCTCACAGTGGTTGAGAATTCTTTTGATGAGTGGCTAAAATCCTGGGGAATAACAGGCTGGCTCAAGGATTTAGTACCCTTTGGCATAATGATACTTTGTCTTCTTTTTCATTTCTGCTTGTAGTGCCTTGCTGTGCAGAAAATAATTGAGCATGCTTTTAAATCAGTCTGGCTTGTGCAAAAACAAAACCGGGGAACTGTTGAGAGTTTTTTGCAGATTGAGGAGTTCTTGCTAGACAAGGGCCATATTCAGCCGATGCACAATCCAACCTGCTTGTACTAATGGACAATGGACACATTCACAAACAATGGATAATGGACATATTCAGAAATGGGGTTGGTATATCCTTGAGAAAAATACAAGAAGAGCCATCAGGACTCAGCAAGTTTAACAGCAAGCTTGGGAAAGAAGGAAAAAGTTGAACCATGAGTGGGCCAGAAGACGACAGCAAGACGCGTGAAAAATTAGGTGATCCAATCAGCATTCTAATTTAGATGTGTAAACAGCTAGGATTAACCAATCATGTATTAGCTAGAGACACGTGGACAGTAGAGATTTATTATAAATATAGTCTTTTTAGGGATAATAAATTTGGCTTCACTGGATCATATTGGTTGTGGTGTGATATCCCTGAACCTCCGCACCCCGCACAAGGGCAGCTGGGGAGGCCCAGCCTGGGCAGCAGCAGAAAGGAATTTCCCTGGCAGGGCCGGGCTGTGGTGCAGCACGTGCCCAGCAGGAGCCTGGAGCAGCCCAAGGCTCTGTGTGGGCAGGCAGGGGCAGGCAGGAGGCAGAGCTGTCAGCAAAGGAAGGGCCCAGCCAGGTGGGGCAGCCGGGGGATGCCGACAGCCTGCAGGGACAGAGGCGCAGGGTAGGGACACCGTGGGACAGCCTGGGCTGCACAGGGCACAGGGATGGGCAGCAGCTGCAAGACAGCCCTGCCAGAGCCAACATGGGCGGCACTTTGGCCATGGCTGCTGGCCCTGGGCCTGAGGCCACGAGGGGACAAGTGACCCTTGCAGGCCTGGGGCCTCATTGCCTCCTCGTCCCTGCTCAGCAGCCTGGCAGGGGCCACCCCATGCTCCTGTCCCTGGCATTGCACATGCCCACATGCCAGTGCCCATCCCGGGAAGAGCCCTGAGCAAGGAGAGCGGGACAGGATCTGCCTGGCCAGGGGCTGGGGCTCAGGCCTTGGCCCTTTGAATTCCTGAAACACATCCAGGGGTGCTCAGCACAGAGATATCTTTGCCTTGCTTGTCCCCAGCTGTCATCACTGCCTCCAGTGTTCTGCTCTCCCTGGAACCTGGGGACACTTTCTCAGTCCTGTCCCTCACAGGGATCTATTTAAAGTACAAGAAACTTCAGTGTTTCAATCTCACTTTGAGCTCTTGAGAAGTTCTTTTAGCCCACTCTGAGGGACTGGGTCTGATGCAAAGAGCACCAAAGCCCCAGAGGGTCATTAAGTCCCTGTGCTGTGTCTGTGCTGCTGAGCTGGGCCCGGCTCCTGGCCCAGAGGCAGCTCCTGGCAAGGGCAGCGCTGCAGAGAGACAGCTCTGGCCAGGAGCAGCTCCTGTGCACAGCCCAGCAGGGCTGAGACGCTGCCAGGGCCCCTCAGGGACACCAGCAGGGCACAGACAGAGCTCACAGGGGCTCAGCACTGGCAGGGGCTGTGGCATGTCCCAGAGGGGGCTGTGTCACAGCAGCACCTCTGGGGCTGTGTCACAGAGGCACAGAGCAGCTGGGATGTCAGCAAAGGGCTGTGTGACAGCACAGAGTGGGCTGTGTGACAACACTGAGGGGGGAGTGACATCACAGAGCCAGCTGTGACATCATATATTGTGATTCTGTGACATCACAACGTGGGTTGTGACATAGAGTATGATATCATAGGGCAGCTGATGTCACAAAGAAGGCTGTGTCATCACAGACAAGGCTGTGACATCACAGGGGAAACTGTGACATCACAAATCTGCTCTGTGACATCACATATCAGCTGAATGGCATCATATGGAAGCTGTGTGAAATAACATAGTGGTTGTGTGACATCATAGGAGTCTGTGTGACATCACTGGTAGCCTGTGACATCAAAGGGGCTGTGTGACCTCACAAGGATGCTGTGTGGCATCACAGGGGCAGTATGACATCACAGGGGCAGGGTGACATCTCAGGGGCTGTGTGACATCTCAGGAGCTGTGTGACATCACAGGGGCTTTGTGAGGTCACTGGGGAGGTCACTCAGCCCCGGCCCCCCTCACAGTTCCCCCCAGAGCAGTCCAACGCTGCTCGTGCACAGCAGGGTCCCCTGTCCCCCCAGGTCCCCCCGCCCCCGGCGCCGCAGCCTCCCCCAGAGGATGTTCCACGAGATCGACCCCAGAGCCTGACACGGGGATGGGGGGACGGGGCCCTGGGGGTGGCACAGGGGGAGAGGGACCCCCCGGCAGGGTCCTCGTGTTCCCCAGGGGCAGAGCCTGGGCCAGGGCTCCTTCACCCTGGTACCAACGAGGACTTGAGTGCGCTGAAAAAATCCCCGGCAAAGGATCAGCAAAAACCAAATTTATTATTAAGGGACAGCAGCACAAAGTTCCTTGGCAAGAGTCACTCTGCTCCTGACTGGACACTTCAGGCACACCAAGGAAACAAAGCAACTACAAAACCAAACAAAATTCAGGCACTCAAACCAGAAATGAACCATGAACTGTACGTGTGCGTGTGCATGCATGTGTGTGTGACTAAAGGACAGTGTGGGCAAGGATAAAAAGAATGCAGCCGAAAAGCTAAGCAGAGCTCAAACTTAACAGACCTTGATTGATACCTTAGACTTCAGCATTTAGCAAAACAACAGCACTTGACAGTATTTAACCTTACTTAGAACCTAGGACTTAATGATTTCACAGTTGAATAATGCTTAACAATATTCAACTTATCTTATAACTTATACTAAACTTCATTGCTTAGTAAAAGAACAATCCTTAGGAACATGTAACATAGTTTACAGCTTGTAACTCACCCTTACTTGCAGACCTGATTGACTCAGCTATCCAAGGCACTCAAGCCCCTCAGAGTGCAGCATTTCTGCCACATTTCCCCAGCACAGGCACTCCTGTGTGCACACAGACACAAAGAGTCAGTGCAAGGCACCTGGGAGAAATTCCCCTGAAAGCAGGAAATGCTCACTGTGGATCCTTTGCCATCTCCCCAGAGGGTGCAGTGCTGAGCCTGGAGGAGCGGGGGGATTGGCCCAGGCTCCGTCGTTGTTCAGGATCCCCGAGTGCAGCAAACAGGAGAGTTCCCGGCTGGGAGAGGCCCCACTCAGAGGGAGTGGCTGGCCCAGGAGAGCTCCAAGGGCTCCTTTTGGAGTGCTGTTTGCAGGGCCCCAAGAGAGGGGCTTCAGTCCCAGCAATGGTTCATCTTGGCCACACTCGGCACCAACAGCTTTCTTTGGCAGTGTGAGAACAGGGATGTTGTGCTACTGAGGGAACAACTGAGCTACTGAGCCCAGTTCCCAGGGCTGCTGCTAAAGGAACCAGGGGCTGGTTGGGCAGCAGCAGTGCCTGGAGCAGACAGAGTTTGTGATGAGCTGCAGAGGAGCTGAGCCCAGGGGCTGTTGGCCAAGGCCCAGGCCCAAGGAGCATTTCTCAGCTGGCAGGGCGGCCTGGGAAGGGGAGGGGGGAATGCAGCAGCACAGGGCCCATGGAACCAAGGGACCATTGTGACACTGTGGGGCCCTGTGAGACCAAGGGACCATTGTGACACTGTGGGGTCCTCTGACACCAAGGGACCATTGTGACACTTTGGGCCCCTGTGACACTGAAGGGACAATTGTAACACTGTGGGGCCTCATGGAATCATGGAGGGCACTTTGACATTGCTGGGCGTCATGGAACCAGGGGGACTGTACTGACACTGTGTGACTCCATGGAATGTAGGGGTCCTTGTGACCCTGAGAGGCCCCATCAAACCAAGGGGCCCTTGTGACATTGCTGGGCCTCATGGAATCCTGGAGACCATTATGGCACTTGGGGGTGTCATGGAACCAAGGGGCCATTGTGACACTGTGAGATTCCATGGAACCAAAGGTCCAGTGTGCCATTGCAAGGCCTCATGGAACCATGGAATGACCATTAACTCACTTCACAGCCTCATGGAACCAGGCAGCCATTGTGACACTGAGGGGACTCATGGAATCATGGAGACCATTGTGACACTGTGGGGCACCATGGAACCAAGGAGACCATTGTGACACTGTGGGGCCTTGTGAGACCAAGGGACCATTGTGACACTGTGGGGCCTCATGGAACCAAGAGGCCTTTGTGACACTGCAGGGCTGCATGGAACCAAGGGGCCTTTGTGACATTGCGAGGCCTTCTGTCCTCAGTGGTCCATTGTGCACTAAGAAACCAAGCAGGACCATTGTGACATGGCAGGGCTGCATGGAACCAAAGCTTCAGAGTGACACAGAGTGGCCTCCTGTCATCAATGGTCCATTGTGACACTGTGGAGCCAAAGGAGACCATTGTGACACCACAAACCCCCATGGTCCAAAGGTCCATTGTGACAGTGCAGGGCTCACGGAACAGAGGAGTGACGTGACATTGTGGGGCCTGTGGAACCACGGAGACCATTGTGACAAGGCCTCATGGAATCCTTGGGACCATTGAGACACTGCGGGACCTTCAGGAACCTGGGGGCCATTGTGACACTGTGGGACCCCATGGAACCAAGACACCCTTATGACACCTCAGGGCCCCACAAAACCAAGGGAACACAGAACAGGTCTGGCTGGTTTGGCCTCCCGTGGGCCACCTGACCGGTGCAGCTGACCCGGGCATGTTGAGGGTCTCTTCTCATCTGTTGCTGAAACACTGGGGCTCTGTGCTTTCCTTCCTATGGGAAAGAACTGTCCTTCTCCTCCAGGCGCCCATGGCCAGAACTGGGATTTCACCTCCAAATCTCCTCATATCCAGGGATTGTTCCACAGCAATATTGCCTGGACAAATCTGTCTGGCAGTGGTTTCACAAGGGTCACTCTCATCTGTCCCCAAAACCCTGGGGAAGGCTCTGTGCTCTCCTTCCTATGGAAAGGAACTGTCCTTCTCGGCCAAGTCCCCATGGCCAAATTTGGGTTCCATCTCCAACACTACCTATTGTGACAAACTGGAGGAGATTGTTGGCTTGAATCATGTCATGTGTTGGGAGGAAGAGGTAGGTCCAGCCTTGCCCTGGAACCCCAGCCCTGCCCTGCCCTGGAACCCCAATCCCTCCAGAGCCTCTATCCCAGCCCAGCAGTGGCTGCCGGTCCATGGCACAGCACAGGCAATGCTCCACAGCCTCCTTTGCAGCCCCCAGCCGAGCTCCTGAGGGACCAAATGACCCCAAGTTCCACCTGGGGGAAGGGCCCAGGAAGACCAAGGGGTATTTAAGGCTGACCACAAGGCAAGCACACATCTCGACCCTACCTCCTCCTGGAATTTCCATCTGAACAACACTGGAATCCGGGTGTGTGTGCTTCTCTATATCTTATTTTTCTTTCTGTCTTTCTGTGTCTACTTCTATTTCTTTCCCCTTGCAAATTTTGATTAACTTAAAATTGAAAAGGCTTGGATTACTGAAGTTGAATGGGTGAAGTTAATGTTTTGAGAAGTGTTTGTTGTTGATTGACTGTCATATTAAATCTTTCGCCAAAATTTCAATGATTTTCTAAATTTCTCAGTAAAGGCTGTTTGGTTGTTTTGAGCTCCTGAGAATGTCTTGTTGGTATTTCTGCAGTACATCCAACTCAGAGGACACAACAGGTAATAAAACCTGTGCTCCTTTCCAGGCAGACATCAGTTGTTCTGATGTTCTGTTCATCCAGGCAGTTCTACTTGTAGGGCTGATGTGCCCTGAGGTGCCAAGCTAAGACTGGCCCCTTGCAAGCTGATGAGTCGGCTGGAATTCCATCCCGTCCCATCCCTCAGCATCCCTGCATTTCCCTCCTGCAGCCCTGGTCTCCAGCACAGCCATGGAGGCTCTTTGGGCTCTGGACTATCCCTGCAGCCCCCAAGGACAGCTGAGCTCTGCCTTTGGCACAGTCAGGCCTGGCCAGCGCAGGCCATGCTCAGCAATTGCTTGTGTGTGCCTGGCATTGTTGTCAGCCCCGGCAGCGGCTGCGTGGCCCCTTTGTGGCCCTGTGCTGGCCCAGCCATGGTGGCCCAGCCCCTGTGCAGGCCCAGCCCAGGCCAGGAACATTGCGGCTGGGAACGGCCCCTATGCCGTGGTGCCCACAGCAGCCTTGGGGCTCTCTGCCCCATGGCCTCCCTGCTGGGCAGCATCTGCCAGCTCCTGCAGAGCCCGTGGCACCTGTGGGGCTGCACAGACAGCCCTGCCCCGGGCTCTGCTGGCCTCTGGGCCAGCAAAGAGGCCGGACAAGGCTGGCCATGGCTGGGAAAGGGCCCTGAGCCCCGCAGGAAGATGGAGCTGGGCCACAGCCAAACTTGGCCCAGGCAAAAGCTAGGCTCAGCAGCCAGGGCTGCCAAGGGTTGGGCACAGAGGCTGGTGCTGACAAATGTCCTGGTCCCCCTCCCTGCTCTGTCCATGCCAACAAGGGCACAGAGCAGCCTCCTCTCTGGGCCACTTGCCTGTTTGCAATGCCTTGCACAGGTGCTGGCCCTGCCCCACAAGGCCTGGCCTGAGTCCTGCCCCTGCACGCTCAGCCAGGTTGAGATGGACACTGATGGTTTCTGGGCCAGGCTCTCTGAGCCCAGCCCAGCTCCCTGCAAGCTCTGCCAGCTGCCCTGAGCTCTGGGCAGCACCAAGGGCCTCTCCCCAGCCCAGCCCAGCTGGCTCTGGCCCCACAGCTCTGCTCAGGCCAGGCTGCTCTGGGCACTGCCCCATGGCCTCAGCCCCTGGCAAGGGCACAGCAGCAGCTGCAGCTGCCACAGGACTCAGCCCCAGCCATGGGGGAAGGTGCTTGGCCAAGGCCAAAGGAGGCTCCCTGGCTGCCCTGCTCCCCTCGGGCTGAGGTGCTGAGAGCTCTGCAGCCCCTGCTGCCCTCCCATCTGCCCAGGGCAGCACAAGAGCTCCGGCCTTGGGGCCCTCAAGACCAGTTCCTGATCCAGGCCCAGGGCCCATGCCAAAGCTGGGGCAGCCATGAAGCTCTGCCCATTTCTGTTCATTGCTGCTCTGATGGCGATGGATCCTCAGCCACTTGAAGGCTGCTGATGAATTTTATTACTCCACAGGCCACTTCTTTCTTGGGCTCTTCAGTTCAGGAATTCAGTGAGAAAAGCTCATAAGCATTTGTTCTAAACACCCAAATAAGACAAGTCCTTGGGAACATTTCAAGTCCTTAATCCTTCTGTGGTTAACTACACAGCTTTCACAACTGTATTCAATGTGAATCTACTATATTGAAAACAATGAAGAGAGAATTGCTTTGTCCTGTTCAGTTTTGTTTTCCTGTTCATAGGTTCAGATCAGCAATGTCCAATTGATATCGACCCCCAGCACCTCCTAATGCAGTTTGAACAGATATGAAAATCAAGACCCTTCATGGCTGAAAATCACTCAGATGTTGTCCCTACCCCCACCCCAATATTTCTCCCATCCAAGCCCTGGGACTCAGAGCAGCTGAGGAATGGAGTCACATACAGGGATGTCCCCAGGGCTCAGGACTGGGACTAGGTCAGGTAAATCTCTTTATTGCTGATATGGAAAGCTGCCCTGGTCCCTTGCTCAGGGCTGGTGTCAGTGTCCAGAGCCAGAGGGGATCCCTTTGCTGGGGGCTGTGCCATGGCCACCTGCCCTGTGCCACGCTGGCCGCTCAGGCACCAGGAACCAGCAGCCAGCGGCACTGCCAGGGCCAAAGGCCAGGTCAGCCAGACAGAAAGGGGCAGGGCTGGGCACTGTTTCCATGGCAACCGGCACTGGGGGGACACCTGGGTCACCTGGCCTGGCAGTTGCCATGGAAACCACTGGCAGGGACTGAGGGCACAGCCCCTGGCACTGAGACACTGCTGGGCCGGGTGCTGAGCACAGGGCTGAGCACGCAGAGATGGTTTTGTTCTTGCTGAGCTGCAGCACAGCCAAGGCCTGTCCTGCCCCTCGTCCAGCCACGCTGGGGAGGGGCTGGGGCTGCGGGGGAGCTGGGCAGGGGACACAGCCAGGACAGGGGACACCAACTGACCCCGGGCATAGCCCAGAGCAGAGCACATCATGCTCAGGGTGTGAAGGGGGGGAACAGGGAGGAAGGGGGGAATTTTGGAGGGAGGGCTTTTGCCTTCCCAGGGAACATGACCAAGAGGGGGCCCTGTTTCACCAGTGGGCAGGGTCACTACCAAAGACACAGACACCAACTTGTTGCCCGATTGATAAATGACACAAAACTCGGATAAGTTTTGTGGGTGCTTTATTAAGGGCCCGGGGAACTGGGGGACTCACGTCCCAAAGTCCGAGCCCCCGAATTCGCGTATGGGTGCTTCCCTCTTATACATGCGATTCACAACAAAGTCTCTAAGGAACAGTTTCCCCGTTCCCCTTGCCTGGTCACAGACCCCTTGTGATACATTCCTTGGTTCACAAATAAGATCATTAATCCTCTGCTTATCTTATTCTAAGAGCATTGTATGCTGCCTCTAGACAGTTTAGCATTCTTACCTTCTTGCACTAGTTTAATTATTTATTAAATCTCTAAGACTACCTGCTAGGTAACACACAAAACCCAACACACACTCTCAACGGCTACAAAACTACTTTTTAACAAACCAGTTCACACACAACTCACTATAATTAAATATATTGCTAAATTTCATTTCTTTTCCAACAAACTTAAGGAATTGTGTAATTTTTATCATGCACAGCTGCAAAGATTTACAAAAGGATAAGCTCAGCAAAGCACTTCATCATTAGCAAAGAATTACAAAAGAAGCTCAGCAATCCATCATAAGCCATCATTACATTTTGATGACCAATCCCTTGGTGAAACACTAGAGGTGTTTGTGGCAGACGAAGATTCTGGCTGACTATCAAGGTACACCTTATAGACATCAGTAGTACTTTAGTGACACCGTTCTTCATTATTTTTTCTCAATCTCATTCCAATTAGGAACAAGAAATCTGTTGTGCATGGAGCTGGCACCTTTTTAATTCCAGAATAATGCCCCCAGGCCCTTTGATGTTCAGCTTTACCATGCTGTCTGTGGCTAACAAGGCTTGGGGGGCCCTTTCCCCTCCGGCTGGAAGGGGCCGGGTCCCAGTCCCTGAGGGGCACCCAGGCTCCTGGATGGAATTCCTGTGCAAGTCCCTCAGTGTCACAGCAGCCTTCACATGGAGCCCCGTGGATCAGAGCATTTTCCAAAGGGGCCCTTGGGGCAAACAGGGAGATCTGGTCTGGCAGGATGTGTAAAACAATATCCTGGCAGATCTACTTGTTCTCACACAGAATCCTTGGCTGCAGGGACACATTCCCATTGTTCCTGCCCAGGTTTCAGGACTCAGAGTTGTCTTTCCTAGGAGCTGTTCCTTCAGCTGCCTCGGGAGGGCCTTTTGTCCTCTGGACCCACACTCTGGCTCCATTATTAGGGCTGCTGGATCCAAACCCTTTATCTCCACAAATGGTGGTGACTGGAGCTGGATCTCCTTTTTTCACAATCGTTCTTAAAAGATCAATAATTGTGCTACCCTGTCACGGGGTTGAATAATCCAATCCTGGTCACTACTGCTTAACAGAATTACTGCAATTTCTTCTGGATATTCTGCATCAATTCCTCCTGCCATGACAGGAACACTTTGCAAGGCCAAGCTCCAAGGGAGCAGTTACCAAAGCAAAGTGTCCTGGAGGAATCTGAATTCCTGTTTCAGAATTGACAGCTCTCATTTGCTTTGAATTTATCATAATGAATTCCAATGCATGAAGGCCCAGCCCTGCAGCCTCTGGGCTGGCCCTGCCAGGGGCCATCACAGCCAGAACAATTTCCCAGGCAGCCCAAGTCTCACTGCCCATGGTTGGATTTGCAAATTGGGGGCAGCCGTGCACAGCCAGGGGGTTTCCATTTCCCCAGTGGGCCATTGTGAAGGGCATGGAGCACATCTGGGAGATGGGTTCTCCATGGACAAAGGTTCCCATCTCCTCATTTTTTCAACTGCTCTTTTAATAACCCCTTCACCCATGCAACCAATCCTGCAGCTTGTGCATAATCTGGTACATGAAAAACCCTGCAGGCAAAATCACTGTATTTTTCACAGGAACAGACAAAGCACACTGCATCACAGTATCAGCAACCCCTGCAAAAATAGCCAATTTCCCCCTTCCTCCTTTTTTCATTGTATACAATCTCACAAAGTTGACCACTGACATTAGGGTCCTGGCCAATCCTGTTCTGTAGGGTATTTAGTGTTACATCCCTGAGCAGCCAAAGATACCAAATTAGTATTTTCAGCACTATTTCACATTATTATTATATATGTACATATTGATATGAAAATATAATTATAGACATATCTACATAAATATATAAATATGAATATGAAGGTCTTATTATCCTATAAATATGTATATAGTTATTTATTATATTGATATTTCACTTGCACAAGTGCATCTGAGCTCAAGATTAAAACCTTCTTCTGTTGCTCCATGTGGGAGCATTCCAACAATAATTGTTCCTTCTGAAGGTGCTGTTTCCTATGTACTCACAACAAATTCATCTTTGTCTGCCCAAACCCACAAGGTCTTTTCCTTTTCCCTGTGCAATGTTTGGATGCATTTGAAGCCATCCAGGGGTGCAGCTTCTTTTACCCGACTGCCCCACTGCTCCCACGGGGCTCCGACCTCAGCCCACTCCAGAGCCAGGGAACTCCAGGGAAGGGCTTCCCAGCTGGCAATTTCTGATGGGACTGACTCCTCACATTTACACTGACAAGTGACATTTTGTTGGCATCTGGCCGACTGTGCCAGTTTTGTTTTACCAGTGGGCAGGGTCAGCACCAAAGCCACAGACTACAACTGAAGGAATCAGTGTCATTTCCTGCAGTTCAGAGCAGCAAAGAATCACAAAAGGAGCAGCTCAGCAATGCACCCAACCATCCCCACCAAAGATTGCAGCAGTGATTAACAAAGATCCAGCAGCATTTACCCTCAGCCTTTACCATCCCCCAGACCCACACAGCAGCTGGGGAAGCTGTCACAGCCAAGGGCTGCAGAGCCACTCCTGGGCACTGGGAATTCCTGCAGGTGCCTCCAGCCCCAGGTGAGGCTCCAACCCCGCTGGGAGAGGGCCCAGCTCTGACAGTGCTGAATGAACAAACTGACAGCACTGCTAGTGTGGCAACATCTGCCTTCATCCTCCTCTTGAGTCCCTCCCAAAGCCTGGCCAGTGCCCAGGAGGAACCAAGGGAGGTGACTTTGATCCTTGAGCCCCAAACAAGGCCAGATGTCAGATTTCATGGCCTTGTCTGGCTTCTAAATACACAAAGGTCAATACATGTTTCACAAAGGAGTGGCTACATCTATCACAGTGCTAATGACCATGCATATTTCATTAGGGAGCAGATACAAAGATAACCTTTGCTTGGAAAGTTCATCCAGAGGCCACCTTTGGCTCAGGGCCTGCTGTCCAGGCCTCACTCAGGGCTGGTGTCCTCCTTGGAGCTGCCTGGGCACAGCAGCCTTTTCCATCTGGAAGCTCCCCATGCACAGGGTGTGCCCAGCTCCGTTCCTTGCACAGCCTCCAGGAGCCCAGGGCTGCCATCTCCAGTCCCTGCTGGCACTGGGGGCTCCCAGGTGCCTCAGGCTGCTGTGACACTGCTGCACACGGGAGGGAAGAGGGGCAGGGGCTGTGCTCAAAGTCAGCTCCATCTGCTGCTGCTGCTGCTGCTGCTGTGGGGTCATTTGTGCAGCCCTGGCCCAGAGTCAGGGATCAGATCCTGCCAGTCTCTTCCAGCCCTGGCTGCTCAGAGTTTGGGCCTTGGAGCCTCAGGTGGCCAAAGGCAGCTGCTGCTGGTGCCTCTGTGTGCCCGTGTTCAGCAGTGCTGCTCCATCAGTCTGTGCTCAGCAACGGGGAAAAGCCTCAGCAGCCCTGCAGGGCCAGGAGCTGCCGGGCTCTGCCTGAGCAGCTCAGCCAGAAGGAAGGGAGCTGCTCCACACGGGAACCAGGAGCAAAGGACATTCCTTTGATAGGACATGTTTTCTATTTAAAGAAAAAAAAAGGAAAAAGGAAAAAAATTGATAAATTGTAAAAGAAAAGAATAAAATCCAAGTGTTAGTGAAAAAACATAACATACAGTTAATGAAAAAAAAACAAAACATAAATGCCAAGTTACATTCTTTGCATTAAGAGGTAAATGATCTTTTTAAAAAGACAACTCAGTTATTTACATTGTAAATGTGCTGATGGCATGGATCCATCTTTGTCACCTCAAAAGCCTCTTAAAAGATTTTGGGCTTTGTTTCCAATATTGGTATTTGAAGTTGTGGTCAAAGCAAGAGGAAATTGCTTTGTGCCCTTCCAGCTCCATGCAGGACTGGGAATGGAAACTCTGTCAAAGCCCAAATACTTTAGAAGATGACCTTCCTTCTCATCCTGGGAATGAGAACACATTCCCTTTGAAACTGTCAGGGATTTCGTAGAGACACGAAGTCCCACTGACAGCTTTTTGCTCTGGTTTGGCAGTGCAGAAGGGCAATTCTCCATCCACCAGCTCCAGACTGCACTGCCTCAGGAGCACAGCCCACTCGCCAGCTTTGGCCCACTCGTGGCACTTCTAGAGGAGGAAGAAAGTGCAATTGCACAATTCCAGCCAATCAAGAAGGAAGAATGGGACACACAAAACACCCTGTACAGATCCAGGCATTCACCTGGGGCTGTGGAGAGTTTGGGTCCTTGCCAATTGGATGTGTGTCCCCAGCTGCAATCTCTGGGCCTGCAGCAGGGTCTCACTCACCTGCCAAAGCACAAAGCTCAGGCGCTGTGCTCGCAACGGGTTCGTCTGATGCAGAGATGTCAGAGCAATGTGAGGGCAGAGCCAGCCCAGCTGGGCCCAGGGCTGAGCCCAGCAGAGCCCTGGCAGAGCCCAGAGCAGCCTCAGCACCCGCAGAGCCCGGCTGCAAGGAGAGAAAGCAGAAAGTGCCCGTCAGCTGAGGGCTCCTGTGGCCTTGTGCCAAGGCCTGCGGTGCCCAGGCCATGCTGGCTGTGCCCAGAGCTGTGCCCAGAGCTGCCCATCCCTGCTGCCTTTGGCAGCAGAGCAGGAGGGCAGCACATGTGCCCGGCCTGCAGCCAGCCAGGGCACATCCAGCCCTCAGCAGCTGCCCAGAGCAGGATGCTCCTGTGCTCGCTGCCATCTCCCAAAAGCTCTGATCCCACTCTGCCAAGCACACAGGGACCCACCTCACACCACCCATGGCTGCAAGAAAAGCTGCTCCCAAACCATGGCCTCAGCCTTCTCCAAGGGCACGGCCCATCCACGCCACAGCTGCTCCCAAGCACTTCCCCATCCACACTGGACCACCTTAAACGCTTCCTCTGCAAAAGAAACAACACATTATTGAAAAGAGATTAGATGCAAAAAGGGAAAACAAGAAAAACAGTAAAAACTCTTATCTCTGTCAGGGCCTTGAGGAAGGCCCAACCCCTACATGCTAGGGAAAAACCCAGCAATGGGTAAGGGAAGCCCACACTTTCTCTCTTCCCCCCTGCACTGCCCCCCAAAATCAGGGTGACCCCAAAGCAAACAAGGGCAGTGGAGCAGCCCAAGCCCTTCCTTGCCTGCACAGCAAAGCAGCTGTGCCCAGGTTCTGGAGTCCCACCTCTGCTCCCACCATGGGGTTGGTTTGTGTCGGGATGGCTGCCCCAGCCCCAGCCCGGGGCACGGTGGGTGCTGGGGGCTGTTGGCAGGGCCAGGACCCCACTCCCATTTCGTACCCACCCCAGCCCATCCTCCCAGCCCTGCCAAAAGCAGCTGGGCAGCGACTGAAGAATAAGTTGCATCTGCGCCAGCAAAAGGGAGAGCCTTTGGTTCCCAGCCAGGCTGGGCCATGCCCAAATCTGGCAGAATTTCCCTGGGTGGGGACTCATCTGCAAATTCCCTGTGGAGTTTGGCTTTGAAGAAGGTGCCAGAATCAAAGTGCATCACCTTCAGCCTCCCGTGGCCAGGCTGAGGAAGAGCTTGTCATCCTTGATGTCACCCTCGCTGCCTCCAGCAGCAGCAGCAGCAGCAGCTGCAGCAGCAGCAGCAGCAGCATCCCCACCCGGTACAGCTTCTCCAGGGACTCCTTCTCCTTCCCTGGGGGCAGACCAGGCTCTCAGGGCTCTGCCCAGGGCCCCAGCTGTCAGGGAACCAGGACAAGCAAAACCAGCTGGAAAGGCGGCCACCAATGCTGGGCAGAGCAGCTCAGCTCCAGCACAAGGGCTGTGTGTTCCCATCCCATGACCCCGGTGCAGTGACACTGGCAGCACAAAAAGGGCTGGGTTCCTTTGCTTCTCATTGCCAAGGCATATGTGGAGCAGGAACTTACCAGGGCTCTGGATCAAAGTGTGCCTGTGGCTCTCTCCCTTCTTCTATGGCAGAGGAATATCCCACATCCAAGGATCACAGAACAGGTTTTCCAGTGTGGGTCTGTCCAAGGAGTTCACGGATAAACACCACCTGATCAGGTCTTTGCACTCTGGGGAGAGAAAGCAGAAACTGCCGGTCGGCCAGAGAAGGCTCCTGTCTGCTTTACCCCACTATTCCCGTGCCCAGGCCATGCTGGATGTGCTCATAGCTGGGCCTAAACTTTCCCATCAATTCCCTGTTTTGGAGGAGAGCAGGACATGTGCCACCTCCTCAGCAGTTGCCACAGCGGGATGCCCATGAGCCCGCTGCTGTCTCCCAGCACTGGGATTCCCCCCATGCCCAGAGAAGAGGATCCACCTTGAGAGAGCTGTTGTGGCAGCGGGAGCTGGCCCCAGCTGAGGTTCTGGCCCCTCCTGAAAGGGTGCTCCCCGCAGACCATCTGGTGTAGCAGGATGCCCAGGGACCAGATGGTAGCTGGCTCGCCATGGTACCAGCCAAAGTCGTTCCATTCCGGGGGGCTGTACGACAGTGTTCCTATGGAATACAGATGGAGTTCATCAGGGGGATGCTGCTGCTCCCCGAGCCTGGCCCCAGAATCCCTGCGCCTGCAGGGGCTGCATCAGGGGCACACAAGGTGACCACTGCCCTCTCGACAGCACCTGGGACTTGTGCACAAAGTTAGGGTTGGAAAAGAAGCCTCTGGTGCTGGCAGAGGGCAGCTCGGCTAGGCCCGACCATGACATGCAAAGGAAAAACCCACTCCATGCTGGGGAAAAAACCTGCCCTTATCCTCCCTGCCTGCATTGCCCCAAAAATATTATGAAGCCAAGGCAAACAGGGCGAGTGGAGCAGTCCAAGCCCTTCCTCTCATCTGCACACCAAAGTGTCTGGGGCACAGGTTCCGCCCTCCCTCTCTGCTACCCCACCCACGGGGGTTTTGGTCGGGCTGGCTGCCCCAGCCCAGCCCTAGTCCTGGGCAGAGTGGGTGGCAAAGGCTGCCAGCAGGGCTGGAAGACAGCTCCCCACACAGCCCTGCTCTAAAGCAACTCAGCTGAAGACTCAGTGCCCTGACTGGCAGCAAAAGGGAGAATCCCCGCTGCCACAGCCAGCTTGGGCTGGGAGATGTTGGCCCATGAGATGTCAGCAGCGGGAGCACAGCCCTGCATGGGCTCACCTGCAAAGTGAGTGTAGACTGTGTCCTGCAGGTAGGTGCCACAGCCAAAGTCAATCAGTTTGGCCTGCCCGGTGTCCAGGTCAACCAGGATGTTCTCTGGCTTGATGTCGCGGTGCAGGACCCCGCAGCTGGTGCAGTGCCGCACGGCCTCCAGCACCTGGTGGAACAGCCCCCGCGCCTCCTCCTCGGGCAGGAACCGCCGTGCCCGAATGAAACGCTGCAGGTCCTGACACTGCTCTGGCCGCTCCAGCACCATCACGATGCAGTTGGGGAGCTCGAGCCACTCCAGCAGCTGGACCACACCAGGGAAGCCAGTGGACACCTTGGCTAGCAGCACGACCTCCAGGGGTGCGCTGGTGCCGTCGGGCTGCGGGAGGAGCACCATGCCGTCAGTGGGGCCGATGCCGTGCCAGGCCTGGGGAAGCCCTCAGCCAGCCCGGGATGCTCTGCGCCCTGCGCTGGCCCCACGCCCGCTCTCCCTCGGGGCGTCCTGGCGGCTCCCACCGTGCCGGGCCCCGGCTCATCCCCGGCCGGCAGCCCCGGCTGCTGGCCCCGCTCACTCACCAGCTCGCCCCAGTGCCGGACGCGGTTCCGTGGCACCCTTTTGATGGCCACCTGCAAGTCAAGGGCAGCAGCGGGGTGAGCTCGCCGCCCGCACTGCGAGCCCCATCCTCCGCCCTCCGCCCTCCTCCTCCTCCATCCCCTCCTCCTGCGCCCGCCGCCGGCCCCGCCGCTCACCGGGGCGCCGTCCGAGACCCGCGTGGCCGCGAAGACTCTTCCGAAGCCGCCGCGTCCCAGCAGCGATCCCAGCCGGTACCGCTCCTGCAGGGCCTCCTGCGCCGTCCCTGCGGGCGGGACGCGGCGGTCAGCGCTCGGCCCGGGGCCAGCAACGGCCCCCGAGCGCCCCTCACCCGCCCCGGGCCGGCCATGCCCAGGCGTTCGCTCTTCGGAACGCGGCACGGGAGGCTCGGGGCCGGCGGCCGCGCTGCCGAGCGGCGGAGCTCGGGCCGGGGAAGCCGCAGCGGAGGCGGCGGGAGCGGCCGCGCCGCCTGTGTCCTCCGCAGGCCCCGGGAGGAGCCGGAGCCGGGGCCGGGACCGGGGGCGGGGCTGGGGCCGGGGCCGGGGTCGGGACTGGACCCTGCCTCGGGGCCGGGGCCGGGTTCGGGCCAGGCGGAGGCAAAGGGCGGCGATGCCGCCCCGGCCCCAGGCACTGATGCCCGCCCAGCAGCGCCACCGCCAGTACAGCCAGAGCCGGGCGGAGGCGAGACCGCGGCGGGACGGCCGGGGCCGGGCACGGGGCAGCCCCGCCCGGGGCCGGGGGCGGGCCGGGGGCATGGCCCGGCCCTGCAGGGGAGAGGGAGGCGGGGAGAGGAGAGGGACGCCGGGCAAGGGACCCCAAGAGAAGGGTGCCCGACAGCGGGAAACGGAGAAAGAGAGAAAGAGCGAGAGAAAGAGAAAGAACGATTTTTCTAGTCTATCTTCTTTTGCTGCTGTCGCCGCTGCTGCTGCTGCCGCTGCTGCTGCCGCCGCTGCAACTGAAGCACCGGGGCCGTTCGTCCCCGTGTCTGTTCCCCGCTCGCCCCACGAGCCCCACGTTCGAGCCCCTCGCGCCCCGGGGACAGCCCCTCCGTCTGCCCAAACACGGGAACTTTGCAGCCTTGAGCCCAGATGCAGAGCCCTGACTCCTGAAGTCTGGCACAGCGATCCCCTCGCTTGCTCCTATGCATTGTCCTTGCTGAGCGTCAAACACTGTCGGGCCACCTTCCCTTGGGGTAGGATTCCGACCTGAGCCCAGCACTGCACTTACACCTCCAGTGTTGCTTTCCAGTAAAAACAGGGGAAGGAAAACTGTGTGTGGCTCATGGTATTTTAGTGTCTAAAAATCACTAAGTCATCGATCCTAGAGGTGCAGTGCATCTGGAATTACTTGGATGGAGAAGTAGTGCAACATGGAAAAGGGGAGCATAGAAATAAATAGAGGAAAGCATCTTGGATTGTTTCTTTCATTTTCATTTCACTTCTGGAAAGCTGTTTCATTTTTCCAGGAATCTTCTCCTGTCTGCACTTCCCAATAATTACTCATGGAGAATAAGGTCAATTTTCTGTCACAAGATTTGCCACCAGGAAATTATGTCACTGGTGAAATTTGCATGATGACTGTTTGTGCTGGCTTAGGGCAAATTTTGGGAGGAAATCTCCAAAATGGGTCTGTCTAGAAATCAAGTTCAAGCGGCCCCTACCCCTACTAGTTCAGGAAAAGACTTCCCTTGAGAAAAGTGAAAAAAAGAGTTTATTTAACAAGTAAAGTATTCAGAAGCATGAAAAATGAATAGTATTAAATCAAACCTCTGACAGTGCTGAAGAGATGGCAAATTCAGAAAGTCCTTTTTGTGGGTTGTAGTTGGCTCACTCGGTTTCTCCTGAGTCCCTCTGGTGGAATGCAGCGTCCCAGAGCTCGGGGGCCACAGGTGTGAGCTGCTGCCGGTGTTTGTCTGGGTTTTCAGTCCAGAGCAGGTTTAAACAGTTCCAAGAAAAAGGAAAGTCACAGTCCAAGGAACTTCTCTGCCCCACCTAGCTAAAAAATAATTGCTAGACCTGGGCTGTGAAGGCATCGGGAAATTTCCAAATCTGGGCACTGGTGGTCCCAGCAAATACCAGAGCTGGATGGTGCTGGTGCCAGAACCTGCAGATTCCCAAACTTTGGCTTTCTATGCCAGCAAATCCCTGGACTTGGGCTGTGCCAGCACCAGGAAGTTTTCAGATCTGGGCACTGGTGCTGCCAGCAAACACCAGATGTGGGTGGTGTCATTGCCAGCGACAGAAATCTGCCAGATTTGGGCTCTGCTGGCACTGAGAAATTTCCAAATCTGGGTTCTGGTTACATGAAACACAAGATGTGGGGGCGGTGCCAGACCCAGTAGCAGGAAGCTGCCATGGTTTTTGGATTTCTGTGCCAGCAAATTGCTGCACTTGGGCTGTGCCAGAATAGGGAAATTTCCAGATCTGGGCACTGGCAGTGCCAGCAAACAGCCCATTTCAGGCTCCAGGCTCCAGGAACGACTGCATCTGGGTGCCTTCCTCTTTTCTTCTTTCCTTCTTTCTTTCTTGGGATCCTGCTGCCAGCAAACTCCAGATTGGGCAGTGCTGGCAAGGGGAAATTGCCAGGTTTTAGCTTTCTTTGCCAGCAAATTCTGGACATGGGCAGTGCCAGAAGAGGGAAATTGCCAGATGTGGGCACTGGCAGTGCCAGCGCACACCAGATCTGGGTGGGGAATGTGCTAGCACCAGGAAATTGCCAAATGTGAACTTTCAGTGCCAGCATATTGCTGGAATTATGCTGTGCAGGAACCTGAAAAATTCTGGATCTGGGCACTTGTGGTGTCAGCAAACACAAGATTGGGTTGCTGTAGGTACCAGGTATTTGCAAGGTTTTGGTTTGCTTTGCCAGAAAATTACTAGATTTGGGCTGTGCTGGCACTGGGAAATTCCCGCATCTGGGCACTGGTGGTGCCAGCAAACACCAGATCTTGCATTGCCAATGGCAGTAGCAGGGAATTGCCAGATTGTGGCTTTCTTTACCAGAAAATGGATGGATTTGGCTTTGCCGGAACAGGGAAATATCCAGATGTGAGAACTGGCAGTGGCAGCAAACACCGGGTCTGGGTACTTGTATTGGCATCAGGAAATTGCCGGATTTTGGCTTTCTGTGCCAGCAAATTGCAGGACTTGGGCTGTGCCAGCATTGGGAAATTTCCAGATCTGGGCACTTGTGCAGCAAACACCAGACCTGGGTGGTGCTGGGGTAGCACCGGGAAGCTGCTGGGTTCTGGCTTTCTTTGCCAGAAAATTGCTGCATTTGGGTTGTGCGGGCACTGAGAAATTTCCAGATGCTAATTTTCTGTGCCAAACTGCTGGAATTAGGCTGTGCAGGGATCTGAAACATTCCCGATCTGGGTACTGGCGGTGTCAGCAAACCCGAGATCGGGTTGCTGTAGGTACCAGGTCTTTGCTTGGTTTTGGCTTTCTTTGCCAGCAAGTTGCTGCACTTGGGCGGTACCAGAATAGGGAAATATCAAAAGATGGGATCTGGCAGTGCCAGCAAACACCACATTTCAGGAAGGACTGGATCTGGACCCGTTCCCTCCCTGCCTCCCTCCCTCAACAAGGTGCCAGAGGGGCTGGACAGCAGCCAGGCAGAAAGGGACCTGCAGGGACTGATTGACAGCAGGCTGGACATGAGCCAGCAGTGTGCCCAGGTGGCCAAGGAGGCCAATGGCTCCTGGCCTGGATCAGTAATGGTGTGGCCAGCAGGACCAGGGCAGGGATTCTTTCCCTGTGCTGGGCACTGCTTGGGCAGCACCTCAAGTGCTGTGCCCAGTTCTGGGGCCCCCAAATTAGGAAGGACATGGAGGGGCTGGAGCATGTCCAAAGAAGGGCAACAAGGCTGGGGAGGGGTCTGGAGCACAAGTCCTGTGAGGAGTGCCTGAGGAAGCTGGGGTTGTTCATCTTGGAGGAGGCCCAGGGGAGACAAGGCAGTGTCAGGGCACAGGCTGGACTTGATGATCTCCATGGCCTGTTCCACCCTTGCTGATTCTGGGATTCTCTGAAGCTGCCCTTGGAGCAGTTGCAGGAGGAGCCCTGGGCCTCCTCTTCAGGAGCTCCAGCAGCCCAGGTCCCTCAGCTTCTCCTGCCAGCCCCAAAGCCCATCCTGTCAGTCCTGCAGAGCCTCTGCAGCTCCTCCTCACTGCCCAGAACAGGGAGCCCCAGAGCCAGACACAGCAGCCCAGATGTGCCCCCCTGGCCTGGGGTGCCGCTGGCAAGGGAGCAGCACCAGGCACTGCAGGAGCCTGCAGACAATTGATCTGAAGGCCAAAGCTCCTTAGCTCCTTCTGAAAGAGCAGGAACAGTTCCTCATTGCAGTGTGGTGGAATGTTGGGCACCGCAGCTCCGGGTGAGGACTGGACACAAGTTTGCTCCCACTGAGTGCTGTGATGGGTTCTGCAGGAGCTCTGGGCTCCTGGGCTTGCCAGGCACAATGAGGAGAGAAGGAGCCAAGTGCACTGATGTGGGATATGGATTTGTAGAAAGTTTTTAGGGCCTAATAGAAGGCCCACAAAGTATGAATCTGTATATAAATCTTGAGACAAGGAATGGTAACTTAAAAATTTCCATGGAATAGGACAGATATTGTTGAGACAGAAGTGGAGCTGGAAAAAATTTTCAAAAGATGGCCTTGCAAATAAGATTTTGGAAAAACAGAGCTATGAAAGATGCATTGTAGTGGGACTCAAGAGTATTTTTAAATAATTGGCTTTAAGGCATCTACAACATGGCATGGCAAAAGGCTGATTGACCAAGAAACGCTTATAATGTACTATAATTAGGAAGTAGTTGGCTTCTTAATTGTGATGGCGTGAATTATAACATCTGTATTGTCTCACCCTTCTCATGAGACTGAAAATGGAATAAAAGTTCTTAAAACACCTCTCAGTTGCCCCATCTCTAGGTCAAGAAAAGAGTATTATCCAACACACTGACACACCTTTGCCTCGAGCATAACCCAGCCTGGACCAAACACACTGAAAGGTTTCCCCTGTGGCCCATGTCTCGAAACATCAGGTCTGCTGTTTGACAGCTCAGGTTGGGTTTGTGTCAAGGAGTTCCCTCAGAAATACTGGATGTGTCTTCCTCTGTGCCTTCCCCTCAGCAGCCTTGGGGATGCTCCTGTGTGAAGCCATGTGTCTCACACAGTTTCAGACAACTTCAAACAGGATATTGTACAATAAATTGTTTCCTCTAAAGTGTTCCAACAATCCCTTTCCAGCAATAGGAAATTATTATTAATAGATGAAAGTGGCAAACCCCCAACAGTTTATTATTAAACAGAATCCCCCCATGACACGTGTTCCAAGAAGGCACCGAGGTCTCTCTCGGAAGAACAGGAGCTGTCACGGAGCAGTTCCAGCAGCTGATGGAAGCTCGGGGGCTCGTCCGGCGTCGGCTTTCTCCCACGGCAGAGCTCCATGGAGCGGGCAGGGCAGTGAAGCAGCTGGGCTGGAGCCCCTCACTGCCTTGTCTCCCCGGCGTGGCTCAGCCCACAGACTCTCGGGCTGGGAGCGGGGCCGCTCCGCTCCTGCCAGCACCGTGTCCCTGGGCTTGGACAAACAGTTTCCTGCCAGGAGAGCCCTGCACACTGCTCCACAGATCTTTCATAAAGGCCCAAACCAACTCCAAACACTCTGTCTGCAGCAGCTTTTCACAAAGGGCTGCAGCAATCCAGGACAGCTGCAAGTGAGTGTCGGAAGGCTCTTGTCTTGTTCCTGACAGCAGAATTCTTGATGATCTGATGCAGTTTTATTCAGATATAACATGAGAACTGAGGTTTTTTTGTTAAAATACTTTATGATGAGTAACAAGCCTTGGGAGCATGAGGTATAGGACTGACATGCCAAAGCATGAGCATATCCTCCAAAGCGGCCAGTCTAATTGTCCATTTTATTACTCTTTTAATTACTCCACACTAATAAGGAAAACCAAGCTCTGCTTGGAGGCAAAACAGGTATGGGATACACTACAGTCCCTCGCAGGCTCAGCAGGCTGGCAGTGACAAAGCAGGCCGTCTGCTTCATTGTGAACCACTACAGAGCTACATCCCAATCTGGTTTAGGTAGCGTGGTATTATTAAGAGCTCCTTTTCTGCATGAGACACAAAAAGGAGATTCCAGATGATCTTCATGCAAGCATGCAGTAAAGAACTTCTCCTGCTATCCTAAGGAAGCGTTTGCTTTGGCCATTACACTCTTCCCATTCATCTTTTGATGCAGACACCTCAGGTTTTCTCTCACACCCCTGCAAGGTTGGCAGTCTCTGTTTCCCATTTCCTGTTCTTCCCTAGAGATGGTGCAGTGGCTGCTTTGAAACAAAAAGCCCTGAGATCTGGATAGCTTGAAGAAGCATGAAATGCTAATTAAGTGCTCATATTGGTAACACCCAGGTCTGCACTTCCCAGTGCTCTGAAGCAGCAGCAGCAGGACCATGCATCATTCCTGTTGGTTGATGTTCATGTTTCTGATGTGCAAGAGCAATGACTTTGAGGAGGGACAAAAATGCCCCTCTTCAAACAGTGGGTGTGCAAGGAGATGTGAAGTTTCACAGCCTTTTCTAGGATATTTCAGAAAGATCTAAGAGAATATTGTGGCATGGGGTAGGTCCCTAATTTTGTCTCCAGAGAAGTCCCCAAAGGGCACATTCACTCTGCTGCTGATGGCAACCCCATAAGCTCATGGACCAGTTTTCCCTGCAACGTTCCACCCTGCCTGGGCTTTGCTAGGCCGGGACTAGACCCAGAGCCAAGCAAACACATGCAGCCAGGTGACATTGTGTAACATCAGAAGCTGGCAACCATGAGGACTTTGCTGTCAAAAGGTTACAGCTTGCACTGGGCCCAGAAGTGTTTTACCCTAATGCAAAGCAAAGTGAAATGTGAAGTTTAAAAGCTTCAAATGACTATGAAAGGAAACTGCAGAATAATTTCTGGAAGGGCAGCATTGTCAATGATCATGCTGCCCACCAAGAGCTGGAGCTGAACCCAGAATTGCTTCTTCCAGCTGTGCAGGAATTCATTCCACTGGTAAGCACTGATCCACGGGAACAAATGATCCCCTAGCTCTGGGCTGAATGGCACCCAGGCTGCAGTGCAGATTTGAGGACCCTTGTCACTTGTTATTGGCCTCCCAGTGCACTCATCCTTCTGCAAACAAGGTGCAAACAACACAGCTGGAGTGCTGTCCTGGGTAAATATACATACAGGTGACTTTGCCAAAGCAGTGCATCTTTTCCCAGTGAAATACATGACCTCTTCTTACCTATGGAATTGTGATTGAAGACACCTGTGAGCCAGATCTGTGGGAGATTGCAAAGGAGCAAAGCTTTGGGATTTGGGCACACTTCTCTTGGTTTCTTTGCTCAGGCCTTTGGTGAGCACAGAACACACCTAGGTAGAAAACCTTTGGTTATACAGGATCTTTTGGATCCATTGCCCCTCAAACAGGTCAACAGGTGACTCTGTTGTAATGCTAAGTAACAAAGAGCAGCACAAATGACAAAAAGAAAACATGGCCAAAGTGGAAGAGGAGAGGCCCAATGAGGAAAGCATGTGGTGAGACACTGGCACATCGAGTGAGCTGCACTCCCATAATCTCTATGCCAGCAGGTCCTGGTCTCACATTCTCCTCTTGGTTTCTTCAATTTTGTTTATTTATTTACTTTTCTTTCATCATCAAAATGAAATATATAGAATTAAAGACATGTCATCAAAACTTAAAGACAGAATCAAAACACATTAATTCAAAACTACATCTAAAGATCAGAACATATGTACATCTATAACTATGAAGCCTAACGCATCAATCCTATTCTTCAAACACTCTCCATACAGGTGGCAGCTTCTTCCTGAGCTTGGAGGATAGAGAGCTCTTCTGGATGGGAGACAAGGACTTTGTGGGTGAGAGAACAAGTGTCCAGAGAAAACTTCTCAGTAAGACTGTAACCAGTCAGATCTGCAAAGCGGAGACACAAACTTTAACAGAGGCCTCCATGCAAACCTAAAGCATCTGAAGCTCCATAATTCCTGGGACACATTTCCTGGAAATGTCCAAACAGCTGCACAGGGAAACATGCTCCTGCTGGCAGACACTGAGGCAGGCCCGGGCAAACCCTGAGCCACTTGCCCAGAGCTGGCACAGGCCCAGCCTGGCCTCTGGGCTGCCCTGGGACAGCAGGGAGCCCAGAGCCCTGTGCTCCCCAGGAATGGCTCAGCTGCACAGGCACCCTCCTGCTCCTCTGCCTGCCCCACAGCTCAGCAGCCCCACAGCTCCAGGGGCACTGGCAGCAGCAAGCTCATTGCAGGGGCACGTGCAGGGCACAGCTGTTCCCTGGCAATGTGCACAGCCTCTCTGGGCTGCCACAAGACCCTTCCTGCCAGCAGAGATTGGCCCAGCTCCCCCCTCACCTCTGTGTGAGGCTGAGCCATGACTGCCCTTCACCTTGTTCTCAGTCTGGAGCTGCTCCAGGCCCCCATGCCATGACTAGGAAATGTGATGGAGTGAGCAGGGGCAGATGAACAACCTTCCTTAGGATTTCATCATTTTTGGCACAGCTAAAAAGGCAAATCCAGAGGTGTCGAACTCAGCGCTTCCTCAGCTTTCTGGAGAACATCTCGCCTTCGCCAGCCCAGCATTTTGGAGAGGTTTTCCCGCACATGTGGAGGCTTGCTGGCAGCATATTTCTTCAGCTGGGTGCCCATCACCTTGCAGAGGGCAGAGGCCAGCTTGGTGGCCACGGTGCGGACGTTGGTGCTCCGCACAGGCAGCGCCTTGTTCTCCAGGCAGGACCACAGCACGGGCAGGGCGTCGCGCTGGGCGACTTCAGGGCTCCTGGCATGAACCCCCTGCACAAGCACTGCCGGGACAGAGACACAGCTCCTTACCCACCAGCCTCACTGCAACAAGGATCTGCCTCTGCTTCTGCTTCTTGCCAGCCTCTCTGGCCAAGAGCAGCAAAACAGCACCCAGAGCCCCTTGGTCCAGAAACGGGCAAAGCAGCTGAGCATCCTGGAAACAGAACCACCCACCCCTCAGTACTAATTGCTCCAACCAGAGCCTTATCCCTGCGGCAGACTTCCTACCTTTACTACATTATTTCACAATCTCTGCATGAACAATGAATGACATGTCCAATTGCCTTTGATTTCCATTAAGAAGTTGTCTAAACCCACACTGAAGATTTGGAAATGCACCGTAGAGAGGAAATGGAGAGATTTCTAATGAAAGGATGATTGCATTTTTGTAACTTTGATGCCAAGTGCCAAATGTCTAATCTGGCTCTTCCCTGTGCTCAGCGGCACACAGCAAAGGGCAGGGTTAGAACACACCTCAAAACTCCAGCCCACCAGAGATGGCTGCTGCCTGACAGCTGGATGAGAAACATCAGTGGCCAGCTGGTGTCTTTGGCAGAATGCTTTTGGGGCTTCCAACAAAGAGCTGTTTCAAACCTCAGGGCGTCTTAGAGAATTACCCAGACCCCATTGCCTTGGCATTTGGGCATCTCCACATTTTAATGCCACTTCCCCTCTCAATGTTAATGGCATTTTGTCTTATAATGTCCACTTGAATAAGGGCATAGAGAAAGAAAAATGCTACACAGGGGACTCAAATATAACCAAAACACGAGTGTTTTCTCATATTGTCTCTGAAATCTCTCTGCTCATTTTCTGAACTGAACTATATCAAACACAGACAAAAAGTTACTACCAACAGGCTTCTTGCATGGCAGATTTGGCTGAGAGATCAAAACCTGAAATGCTTTGGAGACCATTCTTGTTTTCTGATCAGACAAAATGTTATCTAGCAGCCATTTAATATTCTGTGGTGGAAGAGACTTAATTTTCTCTATGCTGTTAATCCACCAGCAGTCAGCAACAATGAAAGAGCTCCTGCAAGTACCCAAAACCAATTCTGCTTAGCAGGAAATGGTTATGGAACCCATTTTAAAATGGGAATTCATTTGAGTTTAAATGCAATTAAAGACATTGGTGACTACTGAACAGGAGGAGCACCTGTCTGTTCCTACTATATTGCAGAGAGAGCATCTGCTCTTTCTAAAGTACTCCAAATTTATGGTTAAATCGTTTTTTTTGAAAAAGATGACCTCTTTTTCAAAGAACAGCTAAACTAAATTCCCTGTTGCTGGAGATGGACTTTATTCAAATGCTCTTTAAAGGGCCTTTGACATTCCCAATTGCTGAACATGCCCTTTTGAGATTCTTAATGAAGACACAAAGTGTATTAAACCTTGCATTCAAAGATGTTGGCATATTTAGCAGTGGATTTAGCCCCAGATAAAGCAAGGCTATCAATCACCTCTGCTATATATTGAGATTGTCCTTTTTCCATTCCTTGGCTCTTGCTGACCCAGCAAGCTCCTCTGAGGAATCAATTATCAGCTGCATTTGTAGCATTTTGGACAGCACTGACACAGGCAGACACTGTTTGCACACCCTGAAAGGCTCAGTCCAAGGCCACTCTGGCAGCACAGGCAGGGAGCCTCAGCACTCTGCTTCTGTCCCTGTGCCCCAGAGGCTGCCTTGCACTAAACCCGTGCCTCTGGTACCTCTGTTGAGTTCTGGCCTAAGCTGTGACCCCCAGGCCCTGCACGGTTCAGCCTCAAAACTTTCCAAGAGAAAAACAATAATTCTGTGAGGACAAAACAAACTGATGCCCTGAAACAGCATTGGCCACCATTTCCCCTCAAAGATCACAGATGTCCCTGAGCTCCCCAGAGAGGAGCCAGCTGGGGCATTTTTAGCCCTCCCTTTGCTGGAGGTGGTTCTGAGATGCCCCAGTGAGAGCTCAGCCCCAGGCCGAGCACTGCCCCCATCTCAGGTGCTGCCCAGCTCTGCAGCAGCCAGGGAAAACCTGCCAAACCCACCTGCCTTGGCTATGGGGCAGCAGGGACACGCTCAGCACCTCCTGGTTTGGAGGAGCTGTCTGCTCTGCTCACAGGCATTCCCTGTAAATGCTCCCTGGGAAGAGCTCTGGGCTCAGAAGGGGAGGCCAAACATGTGATACGCTCGGTGACATCCAGCAGGGCTTGGCCACTCAGGTGATTCCATTGGTAGCTGAACTCTTTCAGCAGGGACACTTTATCTACAAGGGAAACACATGTTTCTGCTCACTTTGCTCAGGTCATAGGAGAAAGGGCAGGGCCAACCCCATTTTATAAAATAAAGTACATTTCTATGGATTTTTGAATCCTTTTCTTCTTTCCTTCCAGCCTACCTGGCAGGGTTTTAAATTCCAAAATAAAAGCTCTCCTTTTGTCGGTTTCTCGGCTGTTTTATGGCCTGGAAAGGCTCGGGGATGGTCTTGGGCAGCCCGCGCTCCAAAGGATGAAAAGAGGCTTCAGGTTTTTTCTCGGTCTTCAGTGTTTATTAGTTGTTTATCTAAAAGATTTTCTCTCGGCCCGACAGAGGTCTGCACAGCAAGCCAGCCATGAGCACACTGAGCGCCCCCGGGGCGGTCACCTATCTTTATACTCAAAATTATGTATACAATATTTATCAATTTTCCCCAATACCTTTTACCCTTATTGACCTGTGCACTTTTAGTAATAACCAATCCCAACATGCCAACATCACCACAGAAGATGGAGGCTAAGAAGAAGAACAGGACACGCCCCAATTCCTCCATCTTACTTCTTTAGACCCCCTGTACAGAAATCTTAAACCCTGTGTTTCACACTCTAATTAACTTATCCCTTCACCATTCACCCCAGTGAAATCCTCCCATCCTCATACAGGTGTCATCTCCCATGTAGGATCAAAGTCCAGCCACCAGACACTTCTGGCAACATTCCAGGACTCCCGAGCCCCCCAAGGGTGGTCTCGGTCACTCTGCACATGAGTCCTGAGGTGCTGAGATCCCACATCCTTTCACATTTGTAAATCCAAAGTTGTCTGCTGTAGCTGGAGCTGTGTTAAAACATTTCACATCAGGGACCTCAGGAGTTCAGTCACATGGAAGCAGTGAAAAGGTTTTGCATCCCAGAGCACAAAGGAAGAGCCCCATGCTTGGGACACAGAAAGGCACTGAGTCAGACAGTTCCTGAGTTCACAGAGCAGCTGGGGAGGAGAAAGTGGAAGCTCCCCTTGAAGACCTGCCTCTTGAACACTCCTTTTTTCAGGCATATTTCCCCAGTGCAGCATTCTCAGAGCTGACATAAATCTGTGTGGCAAAGGAATTTAGAGCAGCCCTTGCCTATGTAGTTAATTGCTGTGGCCATCTTGCCCCACGCAAAACAACACGTGGAACAAGGCATCATTGACAGCTGGGTTTATACCTGTTTGATATAAAGAAATGAACTTGGTGAATCACAAGTTCCCCTTTGAACATAGAAGACAAAGAAGAAAAGTGGAAAAAAGGGAGCTAATGCCTCTAATGTAGAGCCTTGCAGGTGGCTGCCCTGCAGAAGCTCTGATGGGTCAGTGTCCCTTCATGCCAACAGCAAAGCTGTTCATTTGGGAAGTCAGACGGGGCCCAAGCAAACTCCAAACCCCCTTTGCCCCTGAACTGTAGCAGAGCTGCAGTCCAAGACTTGCTCTTCAGACAAGCAGCACAGAGCCAAGGGCTCCTGGGACTGTTGGGAAATGCTGATCCCATTCCAGCCTGTTGGGGATGGTGCATAAGGACTGCACCTGCACAGCCTCTGGTGGGTGTCAGCTGCAGTGTTCCACAGACAAGAGCAGCTGTCAAGGCACTCAGCGCTCTCTTGTGCAGGAGAGACAGAGACGAAGCTGAGGAGAGTCCCTGCCAGGGCTCAGCCTCACCCAAATGAGCAATGCATTCTCCCAGTGCTTTCACAGCTGCCCCACGAACCCTGGGATCCTTTGAGTTCAGGTTCTTTGTTATTCCTTCCACCAAACCAATGATCACTGGGTTCAAGGCATCTTTCAGGGCTCCTGTGATTTCAGCCAGCACGTCCAGCACCCTCTGCTTCACTTTCTTGTGGCTGTCAGATATTCTCAGGACAAAATAATCAAAAATCTGTGAAGAGAACAAGCAATGTGAAAGCTGGATTCAAATGCCCCTGTTTGAAGAGTGGCTGTAGCAGTCAGCAATGTCAAAGATGAAAGTGATCCTTTCTGTCAGGTCAGCACTCATTTGCACAATTTCACTGTTTTCCTGTGGGCCACTCACTGGAATGGTGGCACAACCTCATGCTGGTTGAAAGATTTTCTTCTGTTTTTAGGAGGTTTGGCTGGGGACTGAATGGTTGCTATGGTATTTCTCTCCATCTATAAATCATTAAATAAATTCCATTTATTAATGCTAAAGAGTACCTTTGCTTTGAATGGAAGCAGATGTTTACAATGCCTGGTTTTCTATACAGTTGCCTCAAGTACTGAGGGCAATTATCATTTTGCCAAAGCTATGGCTGGAGGAGATCTAAGTTTTCTTTTGTTTGTCTCAGAGCCAGTGTCTGGAGAAGAGGAGGGCCCTGATCAACTCTTCCAGGATCCAGACAATTTCTCTAAGTAACAGGTGGACTTCTGAAATGTCATGTGCTGTACAGCTCTCATTAGAGCAGGTTCAGTCCCTTGACAGCCACATTATCAGGCACCTTTCCCTGGAAAAAGGGAAAAAGCAGCTACTGGGAGGAGAAGGCAGAGATGAGTCCTTAGCTGTTTTCCTCCTTTTCTAAAGAGAAAAAAAGACCCCCAAGAAGGGTGAGCACTCTCTTTACCAAGAGGAATAGGAACAAGGATGGAAATGAGTAGCCAGAGCTGTGCCTGTGTAAGACAAGATGGAGTATATAGAAGTATTCTTAAATAAAACAGCTGGGTTTAAACCAACCCAGCCTGATACTTCTCTTCCCTATGCAAACCCATTTTTGGTCTGGAGAACAATTGCCATGCTTTCAGGGGCTGGATTCCCTTCACCCAGCTGGGAGTAGGAGAGAGCAGCAGTTACACCAGCAGAAAATTCTGCCATCATCTGATGAAAAGCATCAATAGGCACCTGCCAGACAAATACAACTGGACTGAAATAACTTGTCCTGAAGCCTGGACCTGAATTACATTTGTCTGGGTGAGAAGGACCAGCGTGTCCCAAACAGCCAGGACAGCGTGCCAAGACACACTGAATTAACTTTGCTGCTGCAGGCTTTGGAAAGGAGCTAAAGGAAAGGAGCAGCGAAGATACCCTACATACTTGGGCAATGTTAGTGGAGATGAGCTGGGGGCTGTTTTTGCACAGGTCTAGGAGGAGTTCCACTCCTTCCATCCGTGCCTGAAACCCCTTGGCTTCCAGGAGATGGTAAAGCTTCTGGAGCAGCTCCGTTTCTTCCACAGCTGGAGGTGACGTGACCTGGGCTTTTGCACGGGGTAGGAGGTGTCCATCAGAGGGAGATTTCACCCTGGAAAATAAAACCAAATGAGGACCTGGTGGTGATAATTATCATAGCATGGCATCCCCATAGTGGAAATAATTAGCATTGACTCCATGATTCCAGAAGGCTGATCAATCACTCTATTATACTATACTATACTATACTATACTATAACTATACTATACTATACTATACTATACTATACTGAAACTCATTGCCCTCACAGACAGTCTGATACAGACAGACCAGACTGGGCAATTGAATCCAAAACACCATCACCAGTGGCCAATTAAGAAATTACCCTTTGGTAAACAAATCTCCATAACACATTCCACGTGTTCACAACAACAGGTGCAGCAAGTGAGGATAAGAATTGTTTCTCATTCTTTTCTCCGATCTTCTCACAGCCTTCCCCAGAAAAATGCCTGGGAAAGTTGTGCCTGCTGCTCTCTATGGAGACAGTTGCAGCCACAGACAATACCTGCAGTTAATTGTGAGCAGAACATCTTGAGCAGCTTTCCTAATTATGTGATTTCAAAGCTGCAAAGTCATGAGGCTCTGAAGAACAACATGGACCTCATGACAATCATTACAGGAGACAATCTGCAAGTGACATTCTCACCACTGCTCACTCAGGAAAGCCAAGGATGAGATGCATCTGATCTATCTTCAGATGGCTGCCAGGGCACACAGGTCACTTTGCTTTGTGGAGAAAGAGAGACACTACTGCCAAGTTTAAATGCCTCCTCATATGGGACATGTGTGTCTTAGAATAAGGAAACTCATCACTCTGGAGAATTGTCTCTGCAACCAGGTATGACAATCTGGAAAAGTAGCTCAGATGCATTCTGAACAGATAAACAGGGCCATATTTGAAAGATTCAGAAAATCAGTAACAGAGATAAAAACAGAAGCCAGACATCCCAGACTATGCTCATATTTCATTTGCTTCCCTGGAGACCAGATGCACAGCTTAACAACCCCACTGGGAACAATTCTCCTGATCAACCTGTCTCTTCCATGAGCACAGGAAGATTCCAGCTGTGCTACTGAGGCATGTGGTCACTTTCCTGCCACTGCTGAGCAGGACAGAGCTAAATAAATCCCCTCTGCTATCAGAGGAGAACAGGTACAAGCAGCTCTGCAGCTGCCATGAAGAGATAGCAAGGAGCAAATTCCTGTCTTAAATGCTGATTGCAGCACAGGGGGAAATAAACCAAACATGCTGTCCATCAAGCAGATTACATGGAGGACAGGAATATCAAGGCAAAAAGTCCACATTCAGATACCTGTTGACTGAAGTTGTTCAGGAATTGCCTTGCTCCTTACTACTCAAACTTGGCACTGTTTGAGGGTAAGGAAACCATGATTCAGCCAGGCAAACCACACGGATGAGAACTGCATCTTTGTGGAAGGGCATCTTGCTTCCAGACTGAGATTTTCACCAAAACACCCATCTGAAAACGACTCCACTCAGGTGAAAAAAAGCCCTGTTTGAATTTACTTGTCCCAAGTCAGGCAGCAGAAACTTGGCCCTCTCCCAGCCTCCACAACACTGCCCTTGCCACTGCACTGGATCGTCTGAGCTGCCACCAATGGGTGTCTGTTTGTCTCTCCATTTTTGTGGAAATCCCTCCAGAGAAGTTGTGTTCAGCACAATGCACAAGTAGACATTTTTTATTCTAGAGCATTTGTAGGGAAAGGAAACAATCTGTGGCATTGGTCATCTCTGCCAGACAGTTTTTCCTGAGGAAGAGGCATGTAAAGCTTGCCATGTGCTTTGTCACATCTGACAAAAGTGCTCAGTACCGTTTGCCAGCAGACAATGTGGCCTGGGGCTCCTTTGAGCCATTGTTCCTCTCCTTCACAGATGGGCCTTGACAGATGGGCCTTCAGCCTTCTGGTTTTCCATCCCCTACAAAGACACAGAGAAACCCCATCAATCTTTAGAATATAAAACAGGAAATTCCCTGTTGAAAACACAAGTTAAAACCAGGATCACTGCTACCAAGGCTTAGGGAAATATTTCCTAACTTACAGATGGAAACAGACCAGAGATTCAGTGATGCCAACTCTTTGTTTTCAATAGCCCAAGGCAGGTTATGGGTGCTACCAGACTCAGCAGCAGTCTAAAATCCCAAATTCCTTAGTCTTGAGCATAAATGGGAATAATGCAAACTGGCAGACAACGAGTGGTTGTGAAGGAATCAACAGAAAAAATTGGACTCTTTTGGGGGTCGGCCCATTGTGTTGGAAGTCGATTTGGTTCAACATTAACTCTCCCTGTGCCTGCACAAAGGCAGGCTCCCTTCTATAATGTCGATGGAAAAAATAAAATCGCCTCCCTCAAACAAACAAAGGATTTTTCACTGGATGCTGCTGAATTCACCAAGCTTCTTCCAGCCCCACAGGGCTGGACAGCAGGGCAGTATTCCCAAAAGACAGACAGTCATTGTAGTAAGTAGGATTGACCTGGACATCTTTTGTAAATTTGGGAATTTTCTTGGCACTACTACTTCCAGTGTCCTTTGCAAAGACTCTGTTATCTTCAGAAGCACAATTCTCACTTAATTGCTTTACAGGGGGCAGGGTAGGGAGAGCATGGTGGGGGCTTACGCTTAAATGTAAACCCATTTTCTCCTCTTTCCCTTTCCTCTTTGTGACCAGTATTGAAAATATGCAAAACCCCACTTTTTCCCTAAGAATATCAGTTCCTTTGTGGTCTGCAGATGAACAGGCTGAGGATTAACAGCTCATTCCCAGGAGCAAAATGATTCAGCAGAAGAGGAATGAGCTAAAGACAGATTGGGTATGTTTGATCTCATATTAGCAGTGGCAATACTTGCACGAAGGAGACATTTCTCCTGCCAAGCACTTATTTTCTCCCTAATTCTTGTCAGAATATCTTCCAGGTCACGGGGGGAAAGAGATTGTTCCAAAACTGTTTTAAATTGTTGATGATTGAGCAACATCTTCACCATCTCCTGTCCATAATGCCTAAGGAAGGAAGGCAGGAAGGAAGGAAACAAAAGAAAAGTGAACAAACACAGGAAGAGCGTTACCAGAAGAGACTGATACCTTAAACTCATCAGGTGCCATCCCTGCATAAGAAGGCATTGCCTACTCAGCAAAGAGGGAGATTTACCTCACTTGACACTGCACAGTGATGTCAGCTGAACACAAGAGGCAAGAGGAGAATGTGGGGCCACAGAAAAATACCATTTCACTCTGAAACTGGGGGTGTGCTTCTGTGGCATCAAAGCATCCCAGGGACCAAGCAAAACACATCTGCTTTGTTGTCAGAGCCTATTAGCAGTGTCTTGCTGCCATTGCACAGTAATTTGCCTTTCTTTAACTGGCAGGGAAGCCAGGACAAAACACCTCATGCATCCTATTGATTATTCTATACTATGGGTATGCACAGGGGCAGCTAGTGGCTCTGGTGTTCTTGGCAGCTATTCATGGGAATTTCATCACCAAAGAAAGGGGATTTTGGTGGTTTGGGTTGATTTTGCCACTAGGAAACCACAGTTTTCTTCAAGAAGAAGTTTGGAACTCACTCAGCCACAGATAACAGCATTCTAGAAATCTGCAGAACAGGTTTAGAAAAACTGAATATTTTGGCTAAAGACCTCTGAAATATTTCTAGAAAGTCTGAAGTTAATGAAAAATGGATGTTTGGGATCCTTCAGTGATGAACATTAGCCAACACTTTGGCTTTGTGTTGTGCACCTAAGGCCAAACAAAAGTGTTGGACTGGCTGATCTGAGCTCTTTTGATCTCAGTAAAGAATCCTTCAAGCCACAGGAAAAAGGTGGCAATGCTCCTTTTTGCTGGCCAAACTCAGGTTTCCCAGCACAGCCATTTGCCCAGGCAGCCCAGAGCAGTGGTCACAGTGCCAAGGCTGACAGAGCTCAAGAAGAGTTTGGACAATGCTCTCAAGCACATGGAGTGACTCTTGGGGTCACTGCACATGGCCAGAAGATGGACTCGATGACCCTGATGGGCCCTTCCAACTCAGCATATTCCATGGTTCTGTGACCCTTATTCACACCGTGAGGTAACTTCATATTCCCTTTAGTTTCCACTCTTGTGTGGTTTCACCTTTACAGCCAGACACAAAGCGGTTTTCCTGTTTTGGGAGGTGAATGAAATGAAGATCATTACCTTGTGTCCTTGTGGCAGTCCTGAGCAAGCTTCCCTGCCACGTGTGGCAGCCTCTCAGCCCTGGGGGTGCCTGCGAGCTGGGTGACTCCAATTCTCTCCACCAGGGACAGGAGGAGTTGGGCCGCACACTCGCGCACCGGGGCGGGGCGGCTGCTGGGGAGGAGAGAGCAAACCCTGGGCACAGGGACAAGGAGCAGCGGCAGCGCCGGCCTTGGCCAGAGCTGCTCCCTGCCCTTGCTGGGGGAAGGAGCCTGGGCTCTCCCTGCACCTTCAGACACCTGCACAAGGCTCTGTCCTCAGCTAAACACAAAGGTAGCATTGCACACTAGGCCTGCCTGCACGGAAGAGGGAGGAATTCAGTCTCCCTGCACTGTCTGATACTCAGTTTCTTTCACAGTCTTTACTCGGAGAAAGATTAAAGAAATAGATGACATATGAATAATTTAGAAATTAAGGACAATTGATGCTGACCCATCAGAGGGCACCCAGTACACAGAGCTGCAGCAGGATTGAGGCTCTTTCCAGCCATTTATCCCCAAATCTGCAGACCTTTGGAAAACAACAAATGCAGGGAAAACACGTGGTGGGCTGTGAAGTTGCAGAATATCCAGCAATGCAGCCTGTTTCTTCTGTGGGGCTTGGCAATGGATCCATCTGAATATTTTACCCCATTCCAAAGCTAAGGAAAGGGGGGCAGGCAGTTTAGCCAGGCTGTCCTGTTCTAGAGAGTGTCTTTTTGGAACTATCAGGCCCAGCACCAACATTTAAGGCAGCATTTGCTTCAACTGTCCCATGGCTGTCAGCCTGTGGAGGTGCCTGTAAAGTGATTCATCTTCTCAAGGCTAACATGAAACATCAGTTTGCATAGAAAGTAGAGCTCTACGCCAGGACAGTCACACAAGGCTCCTTTGGCAGGAGCTGCACCTGCTGTGCAGGCTGTGCCACACCCAGCAGATTGTCCCCCATGTGCTCCACGCCCCAGCAAGGACCCTCCTCATTTCCCAAGTTAGTGGCATCATGAGGAGACATGGTTTTCCCAGGGCCTCTGTGGTTAGCACTGTGAAATACCAAACACTGCTCACAGCTGCAATTGCAATTGTCCCTCTGCCCACAAAAGCACAAGGCTCTATCCTTGGCCTTTGCAGGCACTTTCCCTTCCCCATCAGTTACCACATCTAGGAAAATCTGACAGACTGGGAGAACTCCAGGAAGCAGCAGGAAGCTGACTCAGAGGAGCTTTAGTTTGGATATCAGCAAAAAGGGTTTTTCACCCAGAGGGTGGTTGGGCACTGGAACAGGCTCCCCAGGGCAGTGGTCACAGCACCAAGCCTGACAGGCCTGAAGGAGCATTTGGACAGCAATCTCAGGCACTTGGTGTGACCCTTGGGCTGTTCTGGGCAAGGCCAGGAGCTGGACTCCATGGTCCTGATGGGCCCCTTCCAGCTCCCCATATTCTACACTTCTGTGATTCTGAGAACTGATGGGCTGCAGGAGGGAAGAAATAGGTGACGAGAGGACAGAAGTGAAGTTGGTTGGAGAATCAAGTCACTGAGTTCATAGAAGATGCAGGATACAGGACCCTTCCCTCCAACCATTCCCATTCTCTGTCTCATCCCTTCTCCCTCCCACACACACAAAGGTGAAGAATATCACTAAAAGAAGAAGAACCTACTTGACTCCCATGTCCATGAGAGCAGTCATTGCTCGTGCAGGAGTCACATTCTCCACCACGATCCCCAGGGTCTGACTGGCTGCTTTCTGAACAAATTCTGGGGAGCTGGACACCATCTGGAGAAGGACCCAAGCACCCTCATCCACCTCAGAGTCCATGTCCTTCTTCAAGGTCACAGAGAGCTCTCCCAGAGTGACAATGGCAGAGCAGGACACCTTGGAACTGAGGTTGGTCACCTGGGGAAGCCATGAGGGGAAACATAAGATTCACCTTGAAAAGAAAACCAGTTGCCTTCAGGAGAAGTCCCAGGAAATGACAACACATCCCATTGTGTCCAGGGGAACATACAAGTACAGGAAGAGCTGGAGAGCACAAGCACAGAAAGGCACTTACTCTGGCACCAGTTTCTGGCCTCAAACCTGCTCACTGCAGGTCTAAAATAAAAATTTCATTCAGTGTTCTACTTAACACTTCTAAAATGTCCACAGCTTTCATTTTAGGCCCTTTTACTCTAAAATTAAAGCAAGGGCTGCTTTCAAATCATCAAGGCACACGTCATAAAGATAAAAGAGTCAGGTGCTCCTGTTCCACAAACCAACAGCAGCAGTTGAAGCACTCAGCCAGGAAACAGAAAACACAGGCTCAGGTCTACAGAATAATTTGCAGTGTTGAATTACAGCTTGGGCAGAGACTGGGACTCTGGGAAATAACATCATTAGCATCTCAGTTTCTGCATTTGCACTCAAAGATGAGTGTCAGATACCAAACCTGCCAGTAAATACAGCTGCATGTGCCCACAGATCCTACAGATAGCTGACAGAAATCAGAAATCTCAGGTCGAAAACCAGAAATGAAGGCAGACCCTTAGCACACATGCAGATGAACAAGCACATACCTACTCTACACACCGTGTATGAAGTATAGGGGACAATTCAGAACAGTGTTCTCACCTCGCTGGTAACTGCCAAGCAAACCTCACAGAGGCTTCAAAGCAGGACCTCTGAATGGGACTCAGCCAGGTGTTGGATGGTGAAGAGTCCCTTCTCGTTCAGCTCCCTGAAAGGCAGAAGATTGATTTTTCTCTCCACCAAGGCAGCACCCTCTGAAATGAGCAGCACTGGGACAGGTACATAGAGGTGTCAGGGATGGGCAGGGGCGTTTGGAGCCTGCAGTTGCTCCTCAGCTTGGCCCCTCTCCTGCAGAGGCTGGTCCAGGCCAACACTTGGGTGGTGCTCTGGGGCCTGGAGCCAGGGGTGAGGTACCACATCTGTACCAGCTGCGCAGCAAGCCCGACAGTACCTCCATGGATGGCGTCTGGGGGCCCTGGTCGCAGGCTCTGGCTGCAGAGACCCCCCACTCCTCCGGTGAGCAGCCATCCCCTCTGCAGGGTGCTGGCAGCAACAGCAGGGAGGCACCCACGCCTGGGGCTGCAGGGGTGGGGGTCCTGTTGTAGCAAGGTGTGACTCCCAAGTTTTGGGGGGACAAGGGGAAGCAGCCCCCTCCCTGTCCTGGCTCTCCCTGCCCAGGAGACATCGGGCTGTGCTGCAGAACCCCTGACCTGCGGCACGTGTGCTGCGAGTGGGGCTGGGACCCTGCAGAGCCCCACAGCTCCCACCAGCTCCTCTACCGGCCACCTCCGAGCGGGGCTGGCACAAGGTAAGGGGCATGGCAGGCAGGTGGCACCCATGCAGGCACATCCCAGAGACCACTGGTCCTGCTGTGTCCCAATATCCCACACTGGGCCCCTTGCCCATGCCCTGCTCTGTCCTGCCCTTCCACCACCAATCTCATACCCCCTCACCACATTGCACCTCCAACTACAAGCAGCAGTAGCTTTCCTGGGGAAGAGCAGGAGGAATGCTGGCTGTGGGTATGCTTTGGTGAGACTGACTGGCTCCCCACTCCTCCCACAGGGAAGATGCATGGCAACAGTGCGAGGAGGTAAGCAGGGGGCATTAGGCACCTATGCCTGCACCTTCCAGCCCAAGGCTGGCAGTGCCATCTCTGTCCTGGTGAATGTCACCAGGACCCACATGCTGCCCACACTCAGCTACTTCAAGGAGCCCTTTTGGCTGCACCAGGCTGGTGAGTCCCAGTGCCACCGCAGCCCCTACTTGGTTCACAGGGGACACAGTGTCCCCTGTCCCGTTTCACAGGAGTGACAAATGCCTATCCCCAACACCAGCAGTGCTCACAGATGCCCCACAGCTTGTGCAGGCAACAGCGTCGCAGGGCCGGCTGAGCCTGCAGTGGCTGCCGCCCCTGGAGCTGCCTGCAGAGCAGCTGGACTACCAGGTCCGCTATGCCATGGAGAACAGCCATGACTGGAAGGCAAGGCCTGCCCAGGGTACCCCGAGCAGCGCTGCCCCCCTCCGCTGCTGACACACGGCAGCAGCGGGGTCGGGCCAAGCGGGACCCGCCCCTTGGTGCCAGCCCACAGCAGCCATGCCTCCAGCTCGGCTCTGCCCCGCAGGTCCTGCAGGTTCCGCGAGCAGCGAGGAAAGAGGTCCTGGACCTGCGGCCAGGCTCCCGCTACCCCGTGCAGGTGCGGGCCCAGCCCAGCGTGCCGTGGTACCGGGGCAGCTGGAGCGCCGGGCCCAAACCCGTTGTGGTTGATGCCGTGGCCGATGTGGGTAAGGGGCAGGGCTGGAGGCTGCGGCCGCAGGAGCCACACGGCTGATGGCAAGAGACGGACAGTGCTGGAAATGGGGAGGGGGGCACGGGGCAGGGGGCTGCGAGGGGCTCAGAGATGGTGGCTCTGGGAAAGGCTACAGTTCCGGCATTCCTCCTCCGATGCAGGCTGGCTCATCCCCAGTGTTACGGTGGTGCCGCTGCTCTTCTCAGCAGCGCTCCTGGGGCTGTGCTGCACCTTCCCCTCCCTCTACAGGTAAGGGCTGTGCCGGGGGCAGGCGGGGGGGTCCAGCACCAAGCCTGGGCACCTTGCATGGGGCATTAGGGCACCTCAAGTCTGAGGGTCAATTCGATGCCCCTTCCTGCGTACCCAGCAACATGAAGCAGAAACTCTGGCCGCCCGTTCCTGAGCTGCACCGTGCTCTGGGCAGCTTCGTCCAGGAAAGCAGCAAGCACGGCCAGGTGAGTGGGTGGGCAGGGCGACTCAGCTGCTCCTGGGGGCAGCTCGAAGGGCAGCCCCTACCCTGTCCACTCCATGTCGCCCCAGGCCATGCCTTCGACGAGCAGCTGCCGGAGGAGACCGTCCTGCCCTGCCTGCTGGAGGTGCTGCCCGGCCCGCGGCATGAGGCGGGCCCGCCGCCAGAGCACGCTGGGGGCCGCCTGTCCAGCACCGACATCGCCAACCAGTCCTACCCGCTCATGAGCGGCTGGGAGCCGCGGGCAGCCACGACCGCCCCCACCACACCATAAACTGCTGTTCCCCCCGAGCCCCTGCCCGATCCCTCCTGCGCCACCGTGGCCCTGGCCCGGATCGCCCCGCCTTAGCAAGATCACCCCGCCCTGGTCCCGCCCCTGGTCCCGCCCCGGTCCCGCATCCGGTCCCGCTCCCGGTCCCACCCTGTCACTTCACGCGCGGAGCGCTCCACCCCATCCCACGGCTCAGCCAATCGCGTTGCGTCGCGCGGCCATCGCCGGGCAGTGGGCGGCTGTTGGGTGTGAAGCGGCCAAGCGCGGCCCCGTCTGCCCGCCGTTTGAAATGCTGCGGGGCGGGCAAGCGGCGGCGGCGCCGTGGAGGTGAGCGTGCCACAGAGCCAGAGAGGCGGCCTGGAGGCGCAGTCCCGAGTGGGGAGGCTGTGGTGAGGCGGGCAGGGGAAGGGAGAATGTCGCTTATCGGAGGGAGCCCCAAAGAGCGGCTGGAAGAGGTGCCGGCTGATCAAGGAGCCCCGAGGAGCGGAGGGAGGGCGTATCGGCTGACGGAGTGTCCCGAGGAGCGGCTGGGGAGAGTGGGGGTGTGCGTTGGCGGGGAGGAGTGGCCGGAGCGCTTGCACGGTCCGGTGGTGGGGAGGCCGGCGGGGCTGTCGGAGTAGGCTCAGCCCGGCCGGTGGGCACGGCTAACCCCGCCCGCCCGCAGGACCACGGCACAGTTCCTGTTGGAGGCGGACCTGCACGGGCTGCTGAATCTGGACACGCTGATCCCGAACGCGCCGCCTGTGTGATGGCAGCACAAGGCCAAGGAGAGCAGCCCCGGGCCCAGCCCCGTCGGCGTGTCGCCCGTGAAGCCGGCCAGTCGCTCCCACAGCTCCAGCAAGACGCCGTCCACGACAGCCGGTGAGCGCCGGCCACCGGCGGCAGAGGTTGAGTGCGGGAGCCTCACCCAGGCTGCTTGTCCATAGCCATGGGGCTCTGGGCTCCCTGCCACGCTGCCCTACCGGCTGCTGCTCAGGCAGGAGGAGGTGGGCTGTGCTCCTGACAGCCACCCACCTCCTTGCCAGCATGAGGGGCAGAGCTCTGAGCACTGGGGCTGGCGAGCTGCTGTTCACCCAGCTGAGCCTTGCTGGCACAGCTGTATGCTAGGACGAGTGTGGGCAGGACTGTCAGCTGACAGCTTTACATCCTGTGAGCGTTTTTGTATCTTCCCCTTCTCTCTGGACTCTGAAATTGTTGCACTAGACCCAAGGAGTTGCACCACACTGTACCTAACCAACTTGGTGGCAGGGAGGAAAATATAAGTTAGTTGTGACTGTGTGGCATGAGACCTCAGAGTCCTACTTGTCTGGTGGGTGTGATGTGGAAGAGTGTTGGGTTTGCTCCCGTGAAAGCTCTAATACAGGCTGTTAAATAGCTGTAAGACAATATTTTCATATGTGAATGCAGGTAAATCTGGATCCAAAATTCAAAGCTACCCCACAAAGGCCGGGGGGAATCGCTACATTCCCAATCGCAGCACTATGCAGATGGAGATGGCAAATTTCCTCTTAACCAAAGAGAATGACCCTGCTGAGGATTCCCCTACCAAGAAGGTGAGCATGTTGCTAAGTTACAATTGCTTCAACAACCGCTACTCTTTCCTGCCCCTTTACAGAGCAGTGAACAATAGGTTCTATCAAGTGGGCACACGGGACTGACAAGTCCCAGCCATCACTACTTGCAGCTCTGGGCTTCAGGAGCCTAGGATGAGACTGAAGCTGTAGAGACTGCCATGCACTCTAAGCCTATGCTGCTTCTGGTAGCAAAATTTAGCTTTTGACTAATGAGGCTTTAAAATGTAGCAGGCAACACAAACACAAAGCTGTAAGCCTATACAAAGTGAAACTGCTGGTGGTAGCTATTCTAGGACAATGTCTGCACAGGGAACACTACTGGAATGTTTTACACTGTCTTCTGAAATCTGTTTGTGAAGCATTTGGTCGCTTTGTGGCTGTGGCTTTTCCCACTGGCAATGACACTGAATTTTCCATTGTGTGAAAATGTGAGCAGGACAATGTATGAAAGTCTGAGGAAAAACTGCTTTGACCTGCCTCTGTGTGACTGACCCTTGCAGCACAGGCAAACATCTTCAGATTCTAAGAGAAGGGGACTTAGGTGTCTGTTTAAATTGCAGTGTGGGAATTGTTTTAAATGCATTGCACTGAGGGTGATTTGTCTCTGTAGGAGCAACAGAAAGCCTGGGCAGTGAATCTGAATGGTTTTGATGTAGAAGAGGCAAAAATCCTCCACCTCAGAGGAAAACCACAGAATGCTCCAGAAGGTATGGTCCAGGCTCTGTGTGAGCTGAATCAGCAGGAGAGATCAGGTCAGGGGAACAGCAACACAGAGGCTCTGTGTGTGGTCACAGGAGAAATCAACTGGTTTCTGGGAGCTGTACATGCTGGAGTCTCCTTTCTTAAGGTTCCTGAGGTGGAGGGAGGGCATAACAGTTACAGTGAATTTATTTAGGAGAGCTGCTATGACTGCCAGCTGGTCACCTGTTACAGGGCTTGCAAGGGTCTTCAGGGTGGAGAGAGAGACGAGAATCTTGACCTCATGTTCAGAAGGCTTGATTTATTATTTTATGATATATATTACATTATTACTATACTAAAAGAAATAGAAGGAAAGTTCTCAGAAGCTAGCTAAGCTAAGAATAGAAAAAGAATGAATAAGCAAAGGGCTGTGTCTCAGCAGAGAGCGAGACCTAGCTCTGCCTTGAGTGGTCAGTAAATCCAAACATCCACCTGAGACCAATCACACATCCACCTGTTGCATTCCCCAGCAGCAGATAACCATTGTTTACCTTTGGTTGCTGAGGCCACAGCTTCTCAGAAGGGGGAAAAATCCTAAAGAAAGGATTTTTATGAAAAGATGTCGGTGACATTTCACCTATACTGCAGGTTCCAAACCTTCCTGAAGTCTGTAAGAGCATCAAACCCTCTGCTGTGCACTTTCTAGCTTAAACTACAACTAAATATAATGGGATTCAAAAACCCAAGTGTTTGTCAAATTTGTTTCCATGAATGAGGAAATTGTAGCTCACCCCTGTTCAGCAGTTCATACTGCCAGTGATTTTAGTGCACTGCAGGCTTGTGAGTGTTTCTCTTAGGACTTTATTTTCACTCCAAGGGATTCCTAGTTGGGTGAGCAGCACTCAGCTGGGAGGAAACTAACTCAGGTTAACAAACCTGTTCCCCTGCACACAGGCTGTCAGAATAACCTGAAAGTGCTCTACAGTCAGAAAATGGCACCTGGATCCAGCAGGAAGAATAGCAGAAATATTCCCTCAAAGCCAGAACGGGTCTTGGATGCACCAGAGATGTTCAACGACTACTGTAAGTAGGCTGCAGGGTTGAGTGCTGGGCATCCAGAACATTCTGCACTGGATTGCTGTTCCTAGGACAGTGTAACTGGGCTGTCTGTATTATTTGGTGTACCCAGGCTAGCACAGACCCCTTCTGGAGTGTCCCTGTGTGGCCTTAGCGGGACAGAGGTCTAGGGCACAGTGTAGATGCCTTGGAGCAGGGTACCTGGCCCCAGCAGCTGGGCATAGTGACACTCAGAAGGCTGCCCCTCACCTGTACGTGTGTGTGTGCACATGTGCACCCACACCTGCTGCAGCAGCACGGGTGAAGGGCAGAGCTCTCTAGCCATCATGGTGTGACCTGCATTGCTCTTTCAAATTGTAGAACTGAATCTCATAGACTGGAGCTCCCAGAACTTCCTGGCAGTGGCTCTGGACAACACTGCTACACAGCGCTCTCATACCAGAACCTCAGTGCTGCCTCACCTGAGGATTTAGAGCTGCCTCCCGGCCTTTCCAGGCTAAGTGCAGGTGCTCAGGACTCTGAGGTTTCCTAGCTTCTTGGGAGAAGGTGTTTGCTTCATCTGGACTTCTTGGGGTTTCATTGGAGGAGCCAGGCACAGGCAAATTTCATCTCCACTGTGAGCTCTTCATTCTGCTTGTTCCCATGAAGCTCAAATGCCAACCTGAGCTCATCGTTCCTATGGTTCCCATAGACCATCACAGCCCTTCCATGGCCTCTCCAGAGAGGAGCAGCTGCACATCTTCAGAGCAGCAGTTGCTGGCCCGCATCCCATCAGGGAGGGAAAGAGTTGCTACCCTTGCTTTCCAAGCAGGTCCTGGTAAATGACCCTTTAAAGTGTTTTCCTGCAGTGCTCTATCATGGGTAGATCTCAAGTGAGAATCAGGTAGAAAGGGTCAAGTCGCCTAGGAAGGGGGACCTTGAAAACAGAAAGATTCTCTGCCTGCTTTTCCTGTCCTTGCTGCAGATTTGGAGGGAGTTCTGGGCATTTTGCAGACAGCCTCTCTGTAGGGGTACAAGGGCAAGGTGGAAGATATTGCCTAACGAGTGGTCAGTGTTAGGTGCACTCTCCTCTTTCTTTGAATGAAGCCAAACTAGGACTAGGATAGGATATTGCAGACATTTAAGACTGTCTGCCCTGCAAATCAAGCTGTGCCATTTGACGCTGGCAGGGGCTATGTAGAAATCACGAGCGGGCCGGGGCTGCTGAGGAACGCGCCTCGAGCTGTTTGTTTTCCAGCATCAGTCTCATTACATGGTTATGACAATGGGAAGATGCCAGCAGCTCACATCCCAGGCAGCAGACAAAGAACTTAATGTTAAAACTTACTTTAAAAGTTTTTTGACCAATCACCCAAAGCAAAAGCATATTGACAGTAGTTCTATCCAATCACTATAAACACAGGTACCTTTGGTTAAAACAGTGCTTGTTTATTTCAAAGACAATACCTACTAGTAAGCCTTAAAACACAGTGCACTGAGCTCCATTATTAAGCTTCAACCTTCCCAATATCTTGCTAGATAAACTTTTCTGTAGCTTGGAGATTTATTCTAGACCAGCGTTAATACACAGACCATTGTTCTATTTGTCCTTGCTTTTCTGCAGTTTAAATAATTTTTCTGCTGACCTATCTCACGGCTGCTGCTTGGCTCTAATCACAGTTCTGCTGTATCTGAGACCTGACTTTTGCAGCTTTCCCAAAACTCTCTAATTTTGTGGATTCCCTCAGAGGACTCAGTGTCAGAGCCTCTGGAGAAGCGTGGAGGGCAGGGCTCAGGCAGGCTGTGCCAGCGCAGGATTTGAACTCAAGGCACCAGGAAGCACCAAGGCTGCAGACAGGAATTCAACCCTTCTCATCTCCCTCACTGCCAGAGGCAGGCTCAGAGCAGCCATCTGACACCTCTCTAAACCAGTGGGGGCTCTGTCCTTACCAGGCTCCTCGGGCTCCTGGGGATTGTTCCCACAGCTCTCGGTGCCAGGCAAAGCTCCCTCTGCTGCAGCTCTGTCCACAGGCTCCCCTCCTGAGGACTCAGGGGCAACATTAATATTCCCCTTGAAAGAGAAACAGAAAGGAAGAAACCCTTCTCACCACTTATACAAAACACCTGGTCCAACAACTCCATGGCTCACACACTTAATCCCTTGTTCCTAACAAGAACTCTGGGCCCCAACGCCCTTCAACAGTCAGAAAAAACTGACTTCTCAAACACAGTCCAAAAGCTGTCAAAGCTGACAGTGACAGTGTTGAACATGGGGATGACACTGAACACATGGAATGGCTGCTAAGGAAATCAATTGCTGCTCTGTTCTGTAAGGTTGCATGTCTGACAGCACTAACATCAGTCCTCATGTCACTAATTGCAATGGAAGTAGCACTGTCTTCTTCTTCAGCCAACCCCCCAATCGGTGTAATGGTTTCAATGCCTCACCCAAGGCAAGTTGATGTAGAAATAAATTCAATGTACCTCATTTTGCAGGGCCCTAGGGTCTGAAATTGCTATTACAGTTTTCTTGATAATAAATGGCAAATCTTTTTTCTTTGTGTTTTCTCTTGATGGCTTTTTTAACGATAGGTGCTATCACAGTGAGTTGTCTGATGCTACATGGGCCACCTTTAATTTTTGAGGGAATGTCCTGCCAGGCTCTATCTCCACAAATGAGCCAATATTCTGTTGCTAAGGACTCATCTAGGTCATCTACTCGTCAGCAGTTTCACCCTTAGGGGGCACTGGGGTACTACAATTGCACCACAAACTGGACTATCTGTCCTCAGGATGATGGGGAGTAACATTCAACTGTGGATCTCCCTGGTACTGAAACTTAGCACAAAATTCCATCACCAATGAACCAAGAATTCCAATTCTTGAGGTTCAGAAGGTGCTTTAAGAAGATCAGGGGCCCAGTGATGTCAGCTGGTTATGGGATTGGTCTCGTTGGCAGCCTCACACCAATATTTGTCACGATTGGGTATTGGCTGCTCCTTGGCTGGCACAGGCACACTGACCAGACGGGTTGCAAAGGATTTGTCTGGGCTGAAATGGGTCAAACACATGGTGTCTGAGCCTGCTGACTTGGCTAAAGCAAGGCAAACATTCATTTTTGGTTGATCTACAGGCACGTATGCATGCAAAAGCAAGCAAACAAAGCCAACAAGTGCAGTATATCATTTGATCAAGCTCCATGTTCCTGGTCAACTGTTTTTTGGCAAAAGCTTCCCCATCTATTTCAGTTTTCAAGCAAATCTTTTAGCACTTGTTCAGGGACTGGCCAACAATGGGGCACTAAACTGTCCCTCTAACCTTCAATTTTTACAAATTTGGATATCTTAGAATTCTTTGGAACAGAATGGATACCATGCTTTTGCTGAAAGAGCTCTATGATACAAACCATTTTCCCAGTCCAAAAATCAACATCAAACTCCAGAATTGTAGCTTTCACAGGTTGAACGGGGAACGCCTGGCATGAACCGTAGCTTCTCCGTGCGGCTCACATCTGCGTGCTCATTTCCCTGCTGGTGGAATTGTCAGTGTGCTCTTGTGTATGAGACAGTTTCACATCCTTCACCAGGACCCACTTAGGTCCAGCACCTGTGCAAATACAAGCATACCCTTTGCCCCAAGTGATTAGTGGAAATGGTCCTTCAATTTGTCCTAACTCAAGGTTTCTGATGAAAACTGCAGGATTTTCTTTCAATTTTTCCTGTGTGCTGTTTGAAAAGTGCCTAAAAATTGGAGGATTAGTTCCTGCAAATGAGCTATTAAAAACATAAAGACATATAAAGCTTTGCTCAACCTCATCTGGGATGTTGCTTGGGCCACTCCCCGTTTTCTTGATGTAGAATGGTTTTAGAGTGTGGTGCGTCCTTTCAACAATTGCCTGACCTGTGTAGGAATAGGGAATTCCAAAATGTGGCGAACACCCCAGTCCATCAAAAATGTGGCCAATTTTTGAGCTGTGTATATGGGACCATTTGTCAGTTTTCATCTTGTGGGGGATCAGTTTGGCGAGCTCTGGGCCCAGTGACACTGACAAGGACAAAAGCAAAAGACGAGAGGCGCTCTCTCTTCCCAGGACCAAGTCCCACAGCTTTAATGGAGAACAGCTCCAGGAGAGAAAGGGAGTGTCCAGGAAAGGAAAGAGGATGTCCAGGGGAGGAAAGAGAGTGTCCTCCTCGTGGCAGGAGACTGTAAATGCTCGGAGAGGGGGGCAGTAGAAAGAACTGCCATAGTTCAGCATAATAAATCACCACACTGTAGTTTTCTGCATAAATTGCTGCACTTGTTGAAAACAAAATCCTGAAATCTCCCCAAACACAACCGTGCAGTCCCAAATGACCACAATGTGGGAGAAAAACCACTCAACCCCCCTGTATTCCCAAGCACCAGGTGTCACAGGGAGTACCAATCCGTGCACATAGAAAGTCCACACACACAGGCTCACCGGGAAGGGAATATCTCTTTATGAGGGGACAGAGAGCTCACTCTTCTCAACACAACACACACCATACACCACATCGGCATCCACCCACATCATCTTCCTCAAACATTCACACACTGAAAACACAACCACAATTACAACACACAGGAAAAACAGCAGCAATAAAACAGGATTTGCTCAATTCACCCCCAGAATTGCTAGCAGGTCCTTATTGACACAGCAAATCCTTTCTGCCATCAGCAAGACCCAAGCCCAAACTGCACAGGCATACGTTGTGCACAGGACATCTCTGTGTGACTTGTGAACAGCCCTTCCCCTGCATACGCCTTTCAGGTTAGTTTATACAGAGTTAAACGTTCCTTTCTCCACAGTGCCAGCAGTCTTGTCTGTCCCCCACGAGGAGCAGCCGAGAGCGGAGGTGCCTCCAGGAAAGGAATGTCCTGGCAGCGCCCAGAGACGTCCAGAGCCCGGATGTTCTCACTGGAGCAGGGAAGCGTTCCTGCCGCGGTCACCAAATGAGGTGTGGAATAGAACTCCCCACAGTTAAAGGTAGGAGGTGGTGTGTTTATTACAGCCAGGCATAGGAGGAGTTGTCTCCTAAAGACATGTGTGAAGAATCACTGGCTCTCTCTCTCATCTCTACTCATCTAAAATATCTTACACATTCATATAAATCCCAAAAAACCTAACACATATTCATTAGATAACACTGCCTACCCTCCTTTGAATTAAAATGTATTATAATTGAGTCCAAAGTTCCTTCACATTTCTGCAGTCTTTCATTTCAAATGGGTTGTTGGGTTTTAAAGTGGGGAATGGTCTCCTTCTGATGAAGGCCAAGACGTCTTCCTCAATTTGACCTCTTTCCTTATGATCTGTTGGCAGGCTTTCACACCCCTTGGCTATAGTCGTAGTTTCGGGGCCCAGGTGCAGGCTATGGTCCTCTTCTTTGTCACAAAGAAATCCGCATCCCATCCCGCTTCTTTAAACATAGTAAAGACAGGCAAGTGATATATTACCCTAGCCTTCACTACCTTATCTGATAAAAATTAACTATCCCTTATTATTTCTACTCTTCTTACTATACTCTTTCCCCCTAACTAAATCTTGCTAAAATTTTAACTCTTCCAGTTCTTTTAAATCCTGGATTCATGGCCTCATATCACACACCAGCCATGTGTGAGCCGATGCTGTAACTGGGAAATTCCACTCCTGAGCAGGAGTTCCCAGGCCTGGTTCTGAGCTGGAAGGGTGAGAAGGATGAGATGCACGTGGTTTTGCTCCAGGGGATGTCCTGAAAGTGCACTGCCTACCTTCCTCTGCTGCCGAGCACCACGCTCCACCTCCTTCTCCTGCTCAGCAGATTTTTAGGAATCCAGGGCTTGGTATGTATTATTTGCTACTGCAGCAAATAGAATGAATTTGCTTTGCAAGCCCAGTTTTGTTCTGGCTTATTTTGTGCATGGGTCTCCTCCTGAACCTGGGACAATGACCAGTGGGGACCTACAGGACACTCCTATTCTCTTGTCAGTACATTCGGAGAAGTTATTTAAGTATCAAGAAGTCAATAAGTATCAATCAGTAAATCAAATAATTTGGGGGAATATTTAGCCTGTGAGTTTCAGCAAAGTATTGAATATGTCTTAGATCCATGGATACAAACTAGTAAGTGAGATTGCTGGGTGTGCACGTGTTAGGGAATTGATTCCCCACACACCCAGTGCTGAGATCAAGGATTGCCTCTCTTCTAACCCTGAGCCGGCAGCAGGGATCGGGCCCTGCTTGGTAACATTCATTTTGAAGACTTCTGTTGAGCAGGTAAGAATGGTGAAAATTAAATCTTTTCCAGCTGTTTTCCTTTGGTTTACCAGTTTGAGGGTTAAAATTGTGTGCTGCAGGTGTGCTGGGTGTGTGCAGAGCAGTGCAGCCCCAGAAACCCCTTGGCTTGCCCACAGGTTGTCATGCCTTGTTGCCAGGTGTGCCCAGCTGTGGCAGGAGAAGGAGCCCGCAGCGCAGTGGGCACCGTGCCCTGCCCATCCGGGGCCCTCTGGCACAGAGCAGCAGCAGCGCCAGCGCCGTTCAACCCGTTCCTGCCTTGGCTTCCCCTGGCACACAGAAGCCTCTGGAAATCAGCACCGCCAGTGGCGTTCCCAGCTGGGAGCAGCTGCTGCTGGCGGGTAGATGATGCCAGTTTGACTGCTGCCAAAGGCGAAGAGAGGCAGAGATGTACACGCACCGGAGCCCTGGGCATGTCCAATAAAGGAGCAAATATGTGGGGAGATTTGTTAGGAAACATTTCATCTGTGATACCAACAGTAGCTTCTCTCCTGGTTCTGTGTGTTCCAGACGAGTAATGCAATGGTTGGCTCTGACAATTAAGAAGCAGATGTTATGTGGATGTTCAAATGAGTAGTGATTATATTGTAATATATCCTCCCATAGTCCTCTTTCCCGTCCCCCTTGTAACAGCCTGGGTAGTCAGGGCATTTGGGGAGGGCTGGCTTGTGACCAGCAGGCAGGGTGTAACAACACGTGACCTCCAGTCGGGATGCAGGAAAGTAATCTCCACCAATGGACAGCAGAGAAAGAGTTGCCTGACAAAACTTTTGGAGGGGCCGAGGGTATAAAAGGCAGAGCATCGTTTTTGTAGATGAGCACATGGCTGCTAGTCACAGAGACTCCCAATGCTGCAATTTTTCCTTATTCAGTCCTTTGTTAAGGTTTACTAAACCTTTAAAATTTTAAAAGTGAGAGTCATTTCTCACATGTGCAATGCTGTGGGCCATTATCTTGGTCTCGTTTCCTTTGCTTGGGTCCCATCTGAGTGCTCAGCTGGGGTACAGGCTGTAGGTGCTTGGGGCACTCCTGGAGTTCCTCTTGGATCCCCTGAACAACAGGGTTTGGCCCATGAGGGGAATTTTTGCTGCTTTGTGACAGAGAAGAACTTCCCAGGCTCTTTTGTGTTTGCTGTAGGGAAGGTTGATTATTGCTTTGCATAAATTCACAGACCAACATGCTTTGTGATGCTTTTCTTTGTCATACTTTGCTTTGTGATGTCACACATGGTTGCCACATCGTTGTGGTGACATCAGAAGTTTGCCTTGGTGCACAGAAGGCCTGAGTGTCAGAGCAGCCTTGCTGACATCAGGAGAACCCTCCTGGTTGGAGCATTGGTCAATGGGTAGTTGCACTCTGAGAGGCCATTTTTTTTTCTAGTGTTGGAGAAGACTGGCACAGCTCTGGGAATATGATCCACCATCTGGCCACAGCAGCTTTTGCTGCTTATGGTGTTTGTTTTTCCGCGTATTACGTTACACACTTTGCACGTAAGTAGAGTTTTCCATTCTACTTAGGTTAGGATGTATCCTAACCTGGCTTTTGTATGTCTTCCTGCTGGTGGCTGAGTTTCTGATTTTGAAAGAGAAAGAGCATTAGGATGCCACTGGTGTGGTAAAGCTCCTGTCAGGAGGTTCAGCTAAAAAGGGGGTGTCTGTAGCCACAGGGGCAGCATTTGCAGGGGAACCTGCAGGACTTCCGTTCCCTCCACAGGAGAGTCTATGGCAGCAGAGTCTGTCGTTTCCTCAGTTTGCTGGGACAAGCAAGACACCTTTGAGATTGTAGACTGGCAGAGCTTCTTGGAAGGCCTTCTAAAAACTCTGCAGTTGTTCCCAGAATTCAGAGAAAGCTTATTTCTTTTTAACTTTTGTCATGAAAGGATTTGACTGTCTAACTTGACCTTTTTCAAAGTACTAAAATAGTGATTCCCTTTGCAAGGAAATGCAAACTCCAAAGCAGTGAGTGTCTGCCACAGCTCAGGGGGATTTTAGGGAAGCTTTTCTGAGCAACTGTTTCAAGCAAGTTAATGAGAACCGGTGCATGCAACTGATTAAAAAAAAAAAAAGAACCTCAAGGAGAGGATTTCAGAAGCTGTTTTATGTCTTTGGTAGAACAGGAGCACTGAGTGTTAAAAAACAATTTGCATTTTCTTGGTCATATTTGTATTCATTTACTGGCAAAACAGGCCAAATTGTACGCACAAGCAAGAATATTGTCCTGATCCCTTGCTGGCTGTGCGAATGAAATGTGTCTGCTGGAGGAATGTTGTGAAACGGGAAATCATCTCTGTTTGGGTTGACTTGTTCTGTGGGATTCAGCAGCCCAGGCAGTTTTCTGACAGCATCTGGTTAATTTTCCCTTCCCACTACAGGTCACCTGAAGCGTGTATTCAGCAGCGCTGAAGATCCTGAGGTGAGTGAGAAAGAAACATTTCATGTTCCTGATGTTTAAGAATTGTAGAGGAAGATGTGAGCTTGGCCAGTAGCAGTAGACTGAAGAGGGCCAGCTAGGAAGGCCGAAAGAAAATCCATATTCATGCCTGAAACAAAAATAACAAAGGAAGCGATAGATATTTTTTAATTTCCTTCTCAGAGTTTGAAGAACTAAAAACCTAGTTTTGAAAAGAGAACGATGTTTGCAGACAGCAGATAGGGAAAATTTAATTAAGAGCAATTTCCTGTACAGTTGAATTAGATCATTTTAATTTAAACAGAGGGACTTAGAATCCTATTCCTATCAAACTTTATGATATCCACTTGGAACATGAGGTGGTAGCACAGGAAGGCCATCTTGCAATGGTGCCTGCTGTATCTGAAGTGCAATGGGCACCTTTGTGGCTGGGGAGCTGCGTGGGCCCAAAGGACGCAGGGCTGGCGGCCGTGAGCAGCTGAAGATGAGGCAGCGTGGGGCCAGGGGCCCAAGAAGGCCAAGGGCACGGTGGCTGTGCCAGCAGCAGTGGGGCAGCAGGAGCAGGGCAGGGAGCGTGGCCCTGTGCTGGGCAGCGCTGCGGCCACAGCTGGAGTGCTGTGTGCAGCTGTGGGCCCTGGGAAGCAGAAAGTCATGGAGGGGCTGCAGCGTGGGCACAGAGGGACAGGGGAGCTGGGCAAGGGGTGCAGCACAAGGCCAGGGAGGAGGTGCTGAGGGAGCTTTAGCCTGGACAATGGGGGCTCATGAGGGACCTTCAGGCAGACTTCCATAGATCCCTGCCTTGGATCCATAGAGCCAATGCTCAGCACGAGGGCTGTTTCCCTGCCAAACATCCCTTCACTGCATCCAAGTGCTTTAGACACTGGAGTAGGTAACACTTTCATATTTTGTTTGTTTATTTGTTTGTTTGTTTGCTAGAAGGAGAAGCCTTGTTGTCCTGGTTTAGGGCATATTTGGTAGAGAATCTCCAAAGGGACCCCTCCAGAAAGCAAACCCACACGGGCCCTCCCCCCAATTGGTTTGGGAAAAATTCCTCGGAGAGAAGTGGAAAGAACCTGCTTATTTAACAGGCACAGCACTCCCAAGCACACAAAATGAACAATACTGGATGACACTGCTCTGAGAAAGATGACAAAATCAGAAAGTTTCTTTTGGGGGTGGTTGCTCTGTTAGTCCCTCCGGCGCTGGGGCAGCTGCTGCAGCCAAACGGTGCAAACCCTCGGTGTTTCCAGGTCCCAGTCTGGAGCAGGTTTGAGATGGTCGAAGAAAAAGGAGAGGAGAAACAGTCCAGGAAGGAATTTGGACCGTTTAGCTAGAACTAGCTAATAAGCAGAAGCAAAAGCAAGCATAAGCGAGAGCAGAGAGACAGCAAGCAAAGCAGAAAAGCCAAAGGCAAAAAGCAAAAACAGCCCTATGTACTGCCTGTCTCTGTGTCCCTGATAAGAGAAACCCAAACAAAACTTTCACTCTTCAGAGACAGTCTTAAAGGCACAGAACAGATGAATGGGGATACAAGCATCATAGCGTTACCCCAGGACATTCCACCTCTTATCCCCATATCATCAACATACTACAACACATCATGCATTATTCATACAAAATTTCCATCTGTTCCCCCAAAATTTACAACCAATACCCATCATGCCTTCATCACATCCCCACACTGGATGACTGAATCCAGGCCCTATATTACAGAGCTGCAGGATTCCCCCCTTTCACTTTACTCACTTAAAGTTCCATCTATCACTTGCTCAGACCTTTGACACTTACACATTTCTTTCTATGTCATGTCTGTATGGTTTAATGTACAGACAATGGCAGTAACATCCAATGAACAGTGATTTTGCATATCATTCTTACCCCACAATCAGATCTCCCTGAGGTACACATCATGTTGTTCTATCTCTTTGCATTATCCACCACGTGCAACCTGGTCCCTGAGCAAAGACAACCCCACGAATGGGTTTGTCTCTACTCGAAGCAGAATTGATCCGCACAGTTTTCCCTAACAAACCTCTGATATATACCACTGGGACTTTGTCTCCTTCTATTATATTCAGGGACTCAGACTGGGCAGGACCTGCTCGGTTGGTGGAACCTCGGGTTTTAACTAACCAGGTGGCCTTTGCTAAATGCTGCTCCCAATTTTTGAAAGATCCCCCACCCAAAGCTTTCACCTGGGTTTTTAGTAGTCCACTGTACCTCTCCACTTTGCCTGCAGCTGGTGCATGGTAGGGGATATGGTACACCCACTCAATGCCTTATTCCCTAGCCCAGGTGTTGATAAGGCTGTTCTTGAAATGGTCCCGTTGTCGGACTCAGTCCTCTCAGGGGTGCCATGTCTCCACAGAACTTGCTTTTCAAGGCCCAGTATGGTGTTCTGGGCTGTAGCATGAGACACAGGGTAGGTTTCCAACCATCCAGTGGTGGCCTCCACCATGGTCAGCACGTAGCGCTTGCCCTGGCGTGTCTGGGGCAGTGTGATGTAGTCAATCTGCCAGGCCTCCCCATACTTGTACTTGGACCACCGCCCACCGTAGCAGAGGGGCTTCACTTGCTTGGCCTGCTTGATGGCAGCACACCTCTCACAGGCATGCATGACGTGAGAAATACTGTCCATGGTTAGATCCACCCCTAGGGCTCATGCCCACTTATAGGTGGCATCTCTGCCCTGATGGCCTGAGGCATCATGGGCCCATCTAGCTAGGAATAACTCTCCCTTATGTTCCCAATCTAGGTCTATTTTGGACACCTCTATCTTTGCAGCTTGGTCTACCTGCTCATTGTTTTGGTGCTCCTCATTGGCCCTACTCTTGGGTACATGGGCATCTACATGGCGGACTTTCACAGGTAGCCTCCCTAACCTGGTAGCAATGTCTTTCCACTCTTCAGCAGCTCAAATTGGTTTTCCTCTACGTTGCCAGTTAGCCTTTTTCAAGCTCTCCAGCCATCCCCACAGAGCATTGGCTACCATCCATGAATCAGTGTAGAGGTAGAGCTTTGGCCACTTCTCTATCTCCACAATGTCTAGGGCCAGTTGAACAGTTTTGAGTTGAGCAAGTTGGCTCGATACACCTTCTCCTTCAGTGGCCTCTGCCATCTGTCGTGTGGGGCTCCATACGGCTGCTTTCCATTTCCGGTTCATCCCTACGATGCGACAGGAACCGTCAGTGAAAAGAGCGTAGCGTGTTTCCTCTGGTGGCAGTTGGTTATAGGGAGGAGCCTCTTCAGCCCGTGTCACTGGTTCTTGTTCCTCTTCATCTGTGACACCAAAATTCTCACCTTCGGGCCAATTTGTAATTACCTCCAAAATCCCAGGGCGATTCAGTTTTCCAATACGGGCGCGCTGAGTGATGAGAGCAATCCACTTGCTCCATGTAGCACTGGTGGCATGGTGAGTGGAAGGAAACTTGCCTTTGAACATCCACCCCAGCACTGGTAGTCAGGGTGCCAGGAGGAGTTGTGCTTCAGTGCCTATTACCTCCGAGGCAGCCTGGACTCCTTCATAGGCAGCCAAGATTTCTTTCTCTGTTGGAGTGTAGTTGGCTTCAGACCCTCTGTAGCTTTGACTCCAAAATCCCAGTGGTCGACCCTGTGTCTCCCCAGGCACCTTCTTCCAAAGGCTGCAGGACAAGCCATGGTTCCCGGCTGCAGAGTAGAGCATGTTCTTTACCTCTGGTCCTGTCCTGACCGGACCAAGGGCTACTGCATGAGCAATCTCCCGCTTGATCTGGAAAAAGGCTTGTTGCTGCTCAGGGCCCCAGTGGAAATTGTTCTTCTTGCGGGTGACCAGGTAAAGAGGGCTCATGATCTGACTGTACTCAGGAATATGCATCCTCTAAAAACCTATTGCACCCAAGAAAGCTTGTGTCTCTTTCTTATTGGTAGGTGGAGACATTCCTGTGATCTTGTTGATGACATCTGTGGGAATCTGACGGCGTCCGTCTTGCCACTTCACTCCCAGGAACTGAATCTCACAAGCTGGTCCCTTTACTTTGCTCTATTTAATGGTGAAACCAGTTTCCAGGAGGATCTGGATGATTTCCTTCCCTTTCTCAAACACTTCCACAGCTGTGTTCCCCCACACAATGATGTCATCAATATACTGCAGATGTTCTGGAGCCTCACCCCTTTCTAGTGCAGTCTGGATCAGTCCATGGCAGATGGTGGGGCTGTGCTTCCCCACCTGGGGCAGTCGGTTCCAGGTCTACTGCACTCCCCTCCATGTGAAAGCAAACTGAGGCCTGCATTCTGCTGCCAGAGGAATGGAGAAAAAGGCATTGGCAATGTCTATAGTGGCATACCACTTTGCTGCCTTGGACTCTAGCTCATACTGGAGCTCTAATATGTCTGGCACAGCAGCACTCAGTGGTGGAGTCGCTTCATTCAAGGCACGGTAGTCCACAGTCAATCTCCATTCTCCTTCAGATTTTCGCACAGGCCAAATGGGGCTGTTGAAGGGTGAGTGGGTCTTGCTGACCACCCCTTGTTCTCCAGCTCTCGGATCATCTTATGGATGGGGATCACAGCATCTCGAGTGGTCCTATACTGCCGTCAATGCACTATGGAAGTGGCAATTGGTACTCGTTGCTCTTCTCCTGTCAGGCATCCAACTGCAGATAACCTCAGATAACCCAGGCAAGGTGTTCAATTGCTGGATGCCCTCTGTCTCTAGAGCAGCTATTCCAAATGCCCATCTGAGCATTTGGGTCTTTGAAATACCCACTTCAAAGGTAGTCTATGCCCAAAATACATGGGGCCTCTGGGCCAGTCACAATAGAATGCTTCTTCAACTCATTTCCCGTTAGGCTCACATCAGCTTCCACCAAAGTGAAATCCTGGGATCCCCCTGTCACACCAGCAATAGAAACAGACTCTGTCCCCACACTTCTTGATGGGATTAATGTACATTGCACACCAGTATCGACCAAAGCTTTGTACTCCTGTGGCTCTGATGTGCCTGGCCAACGAATCCACACAGACCAGAAAACATGGTTTTCCCCAGCCTCTACCTGGCTAGAGGCAGGGCCCCTCTAAGCCTGGTTATCCTTCTTTCTCTGGGCATATATTTTGGATGTTCCTTTGAGGGGATCAGACATGTCATCATCATCATACCTGGCCATTCAGTTACGGGCAACTGGAGCTGCTTTCCTCCTGGTGGCTTCCTTCAGTTCACGCACCCGTTGTGCCAGAACAGCAGTAGGTTTCCTATCCCACCTTCTCATGTTTTCCCCACAATCGCGCAGGTAAAACCAGAGCTCAGCTTGTGGGGTGTACCTTCTCTCACCATCTGGGAAACGTCTGCCTTGAATACCAGAACCTCCGATCTGTACTGCTGAAATTTGGAGAAGGTCTTCTTTAATCTCCTCTCTGAGCTTCTTATGATTCTCCTCTAGCTTATCCTCTAAGTTCTGCAGACGTGTTTCTACCGCTGCGATTCTGGCATGGGTCGGGCCATGTACAGCATCTGCATATGCTCAGAGCTTCCTTGCCATGTCAAGCACAGTCTCATCCCTCTCATCCCTCTTCATGATGGGTAAGGCAGAAGCATATTCATGCGGCCCAAGTCATTCAAGTTTTCGCCACATCACAGACATGCATGGTACTAAGTCTGGGTTCCTAGTTGTTACATCATCTGAGAAGATAATCTCTGCCACTGCCATTTCTCTCAGGCGTTGGATCCCTTGCTCTATGGTCTTCCACTGAATTTGTTGCATATAGAGATCATCTGCACACAGGTATCTTCGTGCAACACTGTTCAAGACCCGTGCCCAGAGGCTGTGTGGATTAGCCCCCCTCATCATTTCTTGGTCGATGACAGGATCCTGCGACAGGGATCCCAAATGCCTGGCTTCAGTGCCATCCAGAATTGTAGCCTCTCCTGCAGCATCCCAGAGACGGACCAGCCAACTAATTATGGATTCATCAGGTTGTCGGGTGTTATCCTTCCTTAGGCCACGAAGGTCCTTCAGGGAAAAGGACTCAATATTTGCATCTGATCTTACAACTGCTGCTTTGAATCCTGATTTTATATTAGGAGGCATTGAGGTTCCTTCTCCTCCGTCATCATCATCATCATCATCATCATCATCATCATCATCATCATCATCATCATCATCATCCACTGGTTGATTGGTCTTGTCGGTGCATTTCCCAGTTCTAGTACTGGTAGCAACAGCCATGGGTTTAGATGCTGGCTTAGTCTCACTATCTGGTTTGGCTGCTGGCTTCGAGCCTGGGCTGTTGGCTGCAGCCTGAATCACCGGGACAGTTGCTGATTTATCTCCCTGCCCCCCTGCCTCTGTCTGCTGCCCGACAGTATCTAGCAGAGTGAGATAAGCATATGCCAGGGCCCAGCTCACTGCAATGACCTTCCTCTCCTTAGGCTCATCCTGGTACTTCTCTTGCAGATATTTCCCCACCTCAGCTGGGTTCTGAATTTGTTCATGGGGAAAATCCCAGACTATAGGGTCAGAGAATTCCTTCAGGGTTTGGCCCATATCCTCCCATTTCCCACACCACTCAGGATTTTCCACACTGGGGTCTACTCCTGAGTCAGGGGTCTCATCAGCCCATCTAGAAATCTCAGCCCTCATTCTAGAGAAGCAGCAGGCTGTATAGAAGAAGGTTACCAGATTGAATACCAAAAAGATGGTTTCTTTAACATTGAGGGGAAACTGAACATCCTTCACTAGTGATGCAACTGATTCAGAGGAGAAGACGGAAAGCAGAGGCTGAAAAACCTCATTCCCTCCTGCTGCTCCTGCAACAAACTGGATGCATAACCATAGCCATGAACCATTCATATCTGGAGCAGACCCTAGCATGTTTATAAACTTCTTGCACATGATTGCCACCAAGCCCAGCAGGATAGCTACTCCGGTCACTGCCCCTCTGATGTAAGAACTACGTATTAGGGACAATACTAAAGCTATTTCTGGATAAGAAAATAAATCTAAGGACAAGAAAGGTATTAAAATCTCAAAAAACCCTAGGGACCAGAAATGCATGTAAACCTTCACCCCAATAGACATTATGAATCCAAAAAGCATGGCTATTAGCTGATTTAAACGAACACAGAGTAATAGCAACCAAAATGCAGTCAAAACAGGGTTTTCTCATTCTCTCTCGAGCCCCACATTTGGGCACCAATATTTTGTGCTGGTTTAGGGCAAACTTGTTAAAGAATCTGCAAAGGAGGGCCCCTCCAGAAAGCAAAACCCACACAAGCCCTCCCCGCAACCGGTCCGGGAAAAATATTCCTCGGAGAGAGGTGGAAAGAACCTGTTAATTTCAGGATTCATTACTTCCTCTCCTTAGGCTCATCCTGGTGCTTCTCTTTCAGATATTTCCCCACCTCAGCTGGGTTCTGAATTTGTTCATGGGGAAAATCCCAGACTATAGGCTTTGACTTTGGGAATGATTTTTTTCTTTTTTTATTGTTTTTTATTTTTTAAGTATCCATGCCAAGTCTCTCATATCTTCCCCTCCAAGTTTTGTCTTCCTCCTTGACCTTTTCCCCTGCTTTTGCAACATCTGTGAGCTTACTTTTGGCATGTTTTGGTCCTTTGCATTGCAGCTGATTTCCTCACAGCCTATTTTTTCAAGACTCTAAAATTCCCGATTTTCTGCTTTTTTCAATTGCATTTCATTGGAACCTATCTCCTTTCCAAAGTGTTTGTAAGCCTTTCTTTTGGGATTCGCAAGATTCCTTTTCCCTTCCCGAAAGGAAATTTCCTTTTCTTTTGGGAAGGGAAAAGGAATCTTGCCATTTCAATGGGGACAAATAGAGGAATCTTTGGTGCATGTCCCTGCCCTTGATTGCATGCCATGCCTTTTGATGGCTTTGACTTTGGGAAAGATTTTTTTCTTTTTTTGGTTGTTTTCTGAAGTGTCGGTGCCTTGTCCCTCATATCTTGCCCCCTAAGTTGTGTCTTCCTCCTTGACCTTTTCCCCTGCTTTTGCAATATCTGTGAGCTTAGTTCTGGCATGTTTTGGTCCTTTGCACTGCACCTGATATAATCCTGGGCCATTTTCTTAGACACACTAAATTTCCCAAATTTTCGTTTTTCCTCCTCCAATTGCAATTCCTTTGGTGGTGTCTCCATTCCAGCATGTTTGTAGGTCCTTCTTTTCTGTTTTGGCCTTCAGTGGGGATCAATTTTGGCAAGCTTTGCTGCATGTGCCTGCACTTGCTTGTGTATGGCCTGCCTGGATTCTGATGGCTTTGAGTTTGGGAAAGATTTTTTTTCTTTTTTTGGTTGTTTTCTAAAGTGTCCATGCCATGTCCCTCATATCTTGGCCCCTAAGTTGTGTCTTCCTTCTTGACTTTTTTTACCCTGCTTTTGCAACATCTGTGAGCTTAGTTTTGGTATGGTTTGGTCCTTTGCAATGCAGCTGATTTCCTCACAGCCTATTTTTTGAAGACACTAAAATTCCCGATTTTCTGCTTTTTTCAATTGCATTTCATTGGAACCTATCTCCTTTCCAAAGTGTTTGTAAGCCTTTCTTTTGGGATTCGCAAGATTCCTTTTCCCTTCCCGAAAGGAAATTTCATTTCCTTTTGGAAAGGGAAAAGGAATCTTGCCATTTCAATGGGGACCAATAGAGGAATCTTTGGTGCATGTCCCTGCCCTTGATGGAATGCCATGCCTTTTGATGGCTTTGACTTTGGGAAAGATTTTTTTCTTTTTTTGGTTGTTTTCTGAAGTGTCGGTGCCTTGTCCCTCATATCTTGCCCCCTAAGTTTTGTCTTCCTCCTTGACTTTTTCCCCTGCTTTTGCAACATCTGTGAGCTTAGTTTTTGCATGTTTTGGTCCTTTGCACTGCACCTGATATAATCCTGGGCCATTTTCTTAGACACACTAAATTTCCCAAATTTTCTTTTTTTCTCCTCCAATTGCAATTCCTTTGATGGTGTCTCCATTCCAGCGTGTTTGTAGGTCCTTCTTTTCTGTTTTGTCCTTCAGTGGGGATCAATTTTAGCAAGCTTTGCTGCATGTGCCTGCACTTGCTGGCATATGGCCTGCCTGCAATTGATGGCTTTGATTTTTGCAAATATTTTTGTCTTTTTTTGGTTGTTTTATGAAGTGTCTGTGCCATGTCCCTCATATCTTGCCCCCTAAGTTGTGTCTTCCTCCTTGACTTTTTCTCCCAATTTTGCAACATCTGTGAGCTTAGTTCTGGCATGTTTTGGTCCTTTGCAATGCAGCTGATTTCCTCACAGCCTATTTTTTGAAGACACTAAAATTTCCGATTTTCTGCTTTTTTCAATTGCATTTCATTTGAACCTGTCTCCTGGGACAAAAGGGTTTTAAAGTTTTTTTCATTCACAGTCCTTAGAGGCTTTCTGTTTTTTAGCATAAAGTATATCCCCAGTCTCTGGGATAGTTTAAAAGCTGTTCTTTCTCTTCCCAAACTATATTGTCTTGCAATTGGCATCATGCTGCCATGGCCACAGTTTCTGTGTGCCTGGGTGCTGTGTTTGAGGGGCTGGGAGCTGAGGGGGCTGCAGGTGCTGTGGTGCTGATGATGCTCCCTTGTGCTTTACCCTTCTGTCTTGTGCCTTACTCCTCATTATCCGTAGTGAACATGCTCTCCGTGCCTTGGTTAGGATGTGCTTGATTAAAATAACCTGTCAGAGATGAGATGGAGACTAATTAAAGCTCATTGCCTGGTGTGGGTAAAGGGGCTTTTGCTTATATGCCCCAAACAAATTACTGGCACCTGCTTTTGGAGCTCCTTGCCTGGTTCTCCAATAAAACTTGTTTGCTTTGGGGAGGACAATTGCCAACAGATCTAAATTCATGTAGGAAATTGCTTTGCAGTAGGAACTGTTCTATCAACAGAGAAAATATTTCTTCTGTGCATCTCTGGGCTCGACCAGGGCCAGAGGCTGTGCACAGGGGAAACAGGTCTATTTTTATTGGAGTTATGAGGAGTGCTTGGAGAGAATGTTTTACTCTTCTTGTCTTTTCTGGCTGAGCATCCCTTGATTATAAATATTACAGTGGCATAAAGCCCTGGAAATCAAGCACTGGTTTGAAGATGCTGCTACAAAGGGCACGAGCTGCTTGGACCTACTTTTGTGCCAACAGCTCCATCATCAGCACAGGGCAGCATGGACAAAGAATTTATTCCTGGCAAATCCATGCCATGGAGATGGACTTTGGCTCTTGAAGCCCATGTTCACACTGTGCAGCTTGGGTCAGCTGTGCAAACAAAGAAAAGGCAGCGTTTTAGGGAGGGGAAATTCCTGCCAATGCTAAATAAGTGCTGCTTTATTGCCTCCCTAAAGCTGATGTGCTGCTGGCTCCAGACAAAGGCCATCCACCATTTTGGAGTTATGGAGAACCTGTTTTGTTGGGCTCCTGCTGCTGTCAAGGAGTCAAGTTCATCCCAAGGACACAGATATACAATCAATAACCTGTTTACCAAAACAAAATGTTCTCTGCTGGCTGTCTTGCAGTCACTGGTTATTAAGGTGATTTATTTGTATGAAGTGTTCAGGCTTTTAAAAGCATTGCAGGTTAATAATAGAATCAGGGAGTAGTTTGGGTTGGAAGGGACCTTTAAAGGTCATCTAGTCCAACCCCCCTGCAATGAGTAAGGACATCATCAACCAGATCAGATTGCTCAGAACTCAACCATCCCACCTGACCTTGAATGCTCCCAGGGATGGGGCATCTACCACCTCTCTGGGTAACCTGTGGTAGTGCCTCACCATCCTCATTGTAAAGAAACTTCTTTCTTATATCTAATTTAAATCCACCCTACTTCTGTTTAAAGCCATTCCCCCTTGTCCTGCCACAACAGGACCTCCTGTCCTGAGAAATGTCCAGAACTGATTACATCAAATGGGCTGAAATTGCTTCTGGCAAGGTCAGTGTGCCTGGTCAGGCTATTTGTAGGATAACACTCACCCACAAAGCTGGGATGTCCTTCTGCTTCCCCCCAAAACCTTCCAGGCCTTATTGAGCCAGGCTGGCTTAGGCAGGTGATGGTGCTCACCTTGTCGGACACCTCAGGGAACCAGGCAAGAGCTACAGGGCAAATGTCCCCATTGGTAAAGTGGTGAATTGTGGCAAAGAAAGTGCTTTTGAACAGTGATAATTTTCCTGGATCCAGAGGCTGGTGACACATCCTGCCCGCCTGAAAGCTGCAGTGAAGGCAAAGGGGTTCAGGAAGTGATTTAAGGAAAATGGGAGTCCATAAACGGCCTGTTTTTGTCAGGGAAAGCACATATCAATAACTGCCCCGTCTGGCTCTGCAGGGGAGCAATCCACACACACCGTGCAGCAATTTCCTCAGACCAGCTGTGATGGGGAATAAAAGCTGCAGCCCTGGGAGCTGGTGGGTGGCTGGCTGGAGCTGTTTGCTCCCTGCCAGCCAGGAAAGAGGTTGGGAGGCTCCTGCAATGGGTTACCCCCATTCCCAGCACTTCTTGGAGACCCTGGCACTTTTACCACACCTTCCCCAGCCCCACCAGTCGTGGAGGGCAAGTGGCATTGCAAGAGGCTGCCTGGCTGCCAGCAGGAGCTGTGCTGGCAGATGTGTTAATGAAGGGAGCTCGGGTAGAGTACTGGTGACAGTGGGAGCAAGGACACGGTGCCAGTCTTGCTGCAATCAATACATAACTGTGAGAATCTGAGTGCAGAGGGAATGCTGCTTTGAAGACCCTCATTTCCTCTCCCACTCCCCCCTGTTCTGGGTTCGAGCAGCCTTGCTCCAGAGTGAAATTAAAATCTGCTTCCATTCCAGGATGCTTTTACTCTCCAGCATTTATTCCTGCTTTTCTCCAGGGCTGGAAGTGAGGGTGTACTTTGGTTGGTTTGCTGCCCTGAACCAGCTCAGTCTGCTGAAAGCAGAGCCCTTTGGAAGATGGAGGTTTCTGGAAATGGACTCCCCTTTTCCAGTGCTGCTCATCACCTTTGTGGGGTGTGAGGGGCTCAGGGCAGTGGCTGGGGCTTCCCTTGTGTCAGTGCTGCCACGAGAGTGGGCTAAAACTGTCCCATGGCTCTGACTGTGCCAGAGGTGCGCTGCCTCATCCTCCTGAACTCTGGAAGCAGGAGAAGCTAATCTGCTGCATCAATCTATGGGTTGATTAGTCCTCTGGACTTGGAGATTTTGTGCTTCCCTATCTCAGAGTTCTTCCATCCGCCCACGTGAGTGACAGCTTTTGTGTAATTTGCCTGTTGGACCTGTGAGGAAAAAGCCTTGGATGGGATGGGACCTGGTGCTGCAGTACTCTGGGGTACAGCTGATTGCTTCCTTTTGGAGTTCTCTTGGCCATGGATTTATTAACAGGGCTCTGTTTCCTGCTGGTTGCCTTTATCAGATGTGCACAGAGTGTGTGCAAGGGGGTTCCTCAGCACAGCTGAAGATTAAGACATAAGGAGGAATCCTAGTTTGAAAGGATGAGAACAAAATCAAAATAAAAGGATATTTTTTGCCCAAAGTTAGCGTGAGTCAGCATGTAGGAATCAGCTCTTCCCTGAATCCCTGTTCTTCCTGTGCTGCTGGCAGATGAGGGTGTCCTGCAGGGCTGTGATCCATCAGCATTCCTGGCAGGAATATACATGATTTAGTTGCCATTAAGCTGGTTGTAACACAGCTGCTAAGAGCCCTTGGTATCTGCCACGTCCAAGTGAGAGGAGATGTCACTTTGACTTTTTTAATGCCATCTGAACTTTCACTTGTGAAAAGTCACCCTTTCTGTCATTGCTTGACCTGCTTGGAAAAGCTGTGAGTCTTTACAAACATCAGCACTGCAACAGGGCTATAATGCATCCTTGGAAAAACAGCCAGGAGCCCTTCAGGGATCTCACCGGGGAGCAGGCTCTGTCCAATATATTCCAATATCTCTAAGCAACAGCTTAATGTGTTGCCTTGTCTGCTTAAGTAGCAGAGCTCCTCTGGCCTAAAAGCTTCATCACCAGAGGGTTATAGAGTGCAAATTGCTGCTGAATGAATTTGCTGCTTTGTTCACTCTGGTTTCCCCTCCCTTTTGTGTGTGTTATGACAATGAAATGACTCATCTTCACCTTAATATCATGTTTTGGAGAAATGGTCTAATATTTTGTACAATGCTCAATGTAAAAAACCCCAAACCAACAAAATAGATGAAATCTGTTTCCTGGAACTATGTTTTCCAGTGCAATTACACAGAGCCAGCTCCTTTCTCCACACTCTTTTGGGCAACAGACATTGTGGAGTACAAAGTTAATATCATCAACTATTGTAAGGAAAAGAGGGAAAAGCAGAAGGAAAAGAAGCAAAAGCAGGTTTGAGCTTAGTGAAACTTGATTCTGGCTTTGGGCTGCAATAATTTATTACAGCTCTCTTTTACAATTAATCCCAGCCTGACCTACTTAAATAGAACATCATAATTCTTGTGGCCATGTATGTGGTCATGAAAATTCAGTGCTAAGAGAGTGAGCCGTGTTGGTTATGTCAGTGGAGAAAAATGTAAGTTGGATAACTCAGGTGAATTGAGCAGGAAATGGTGTGCTATAAAACTCATAAAAATAATTTAAAATGCAAAAGATAAAAGGAAAATGGAAGGGATTACTGCAAGATGGGATTTATGGCTGGTGCTCTCTGCTTATCTGCACCCCATGGTCATGGCCATAGTGGGCATGTTAGGGACTGCATTTAGTGTGGGTCCCAGAAATAGCCAAAAGAGCAGTGACAGTCAGGAACACCTGGCTCTCCTCTCTTTAAAATCTAATTTCAGCCCCAAATTTAATTCCCTGGGGATTTAAGCTGTGAGGTCTTTGTGTGCTGGGTAAATAAAGCCCCCATCAGAAATCGTATTAATGCAAATTATAGATGACCACACCAAAAAGAAGTTTTGGATGCTTGTGGAGGAGAAGCAGAAAAAGCAAAGAAATAAAGATACTTCTGGGTTTTCCACAGGGAATAATTTCTGAAGTGCAGAACTCCCCAGGCCATGCAGGGCCTCCTGCCAAAGGGAATGATTTCAGACAAGTGCTGACTGTGTGGGAGAGGGTGTTTTGTGTTGGAGGGCTGAGTTATCACGGAAGTTTTTCACTTCTAATACTTGGTAATATCAGTGTCATTTTGTCAGTAAGGAGCACACTCAGTGTCTGAGACATCTCCATCTCCACCTGCTTCACAACTCCACTTGAAGGCAGATGAAAATTATTTCCTTGTAAATGACGTGTTTTCAACAAATTCTGCAAACCCTTACTGAGGCTCTGTCGCAGTTGAGGTGGTCACGACATAAAGCAGAGACCACAAGCACACTCAGTCTTAGTCTCAGTTGTCAACCGTTAGCACTGTTAGCAACCGTTAGCAACCGTTGACAACACTTTATTAGTGAAAATGGCTGATACACTTTCCAGTTTTTACCCCTCCAGTCGCAGAAGGCTCCCATCTTTCCTCTCTCGATCTCCTTGGTTCAGCTTCTTCCTCTTACTTCTCGCTCCTTTAGCCAACAGGCCCGCTGCTAGCCCCTCCCACAATTCCCCCTGTTTTGTTTTTGAACTGTAAATACAGCTGCTATGGATTTTTGCAGGGCCCTTTGCAAAAATCCAAGCAGAGAGGGGAAACATAAAATCACAATCACAACCATCAACAAAATTCCCATTCTTAATGCAATCGTTCCTGTTCTTCATCCATCTTTAAGTACTCCTGCATTGCTTAGCATAGTGCCCGGATTTAGCACAACGATTGCATACATCTCTGCTTGCACTTGGACTAAATGTTGTTTTCCGGACAGTACACTGTGACTCTACATGCCCCTGGTGTCCACAATTCTAACACTTTGCTGAAGGTCTTAGCACTGCAGCAAGAGCTGCCATTTTATGCTCAACTGAACCAACTTTCGAGCAAGCAGTAACCATTTCAGACAAGGTGGGTTCCCCAGGCAAAGTGTCAATAATCTTTCTGCAATCTGGGTTTGCATTTTCTTTAGCCAACTGTATACACAATTTGTCTCGCAAAGTTTCATCATCTACCTGTTTCTCAATAGCAGCAGCAAGTTTTTCTGCAAACTGCAAAAATGGTTCTCTCATCCCTTGTTGTATAGTGATATATTTCTGTTTTGGAGCTGCCATTTCCATTGTTTTAGTTAAAGCACCCATGCCAATTTGCTGAACTGTGGAGAGATTTATTAGTAATTGGTTAGCTGAGAAAGGCCATACTGATATAATGAAGCTGGTTAAGCTGAAGGAAGAAAGTCAGCAGTCAGCAAGCTGAAAGGAAAGGTCAGCAGTGACCTTGCTGCAACATGAGGAGAGGGAGTAGAGATTAGTCCTGAATATATCCTGAGAATATGTGAAAAGTATCAAAAGTAGAACCATAGGAATGCAGAAGTAGGCGTAGGTGCTGATATGTAACTGACCAATCCTGAGCTCAACTTTTGCAATATGTATGAAGCTCATTATTAACTGTATTTAACCTACCGTACTGATCAATAAAATTGGGCCTGTGATGATCAAATTGATGTCTGGGTCTCCTTCCGTCGACAAATGGTGGAGAATGCGGGCAAAGCTGAATCTCTGCCCTTTTTTCTCGGATTAAAAGAAAAAGGGGATTACGCCACAGTTGAGGAAGTTGGGTTTTGGTCCTTGCAGCCGGGACGGTGCCGGAATTTGAAGCACCCTTGGTGTTCACAACAGTGAGCCAAGCCAATACGTGTCGCAGGAGCCTGGAGAGCTGCAACAGCACGCACTGATTAATAGGTATGGATAGGCAAGCGGCATATGATTTATTCGCCGCGTATTTAGAGTGGCGAGGGATAAAAGGGATAGATTTAAAAAACGAGTTACCAGGGTTATTAGCCTATGGCCATGCTAAGGGTATCTTTTCTAACCCTCATACAGTTCATGAGCTACCAGAGTGGAAGAAGTTTGGGGAAATACTGTGGGATACAATGCTAGACGATGATAAGTCAGCAAAAAATTAGCAAAGCTATGGCGGGTGGTGTATAACACGTTACTTCAGCAGGTCTCTGAGAGAAAGGCAGCAGAAAGGGCGACAGAAGCTCATAAGAGGAATATAGGGTATGGTCGTGAGGATGATCCCCTGGCACCTTCTGTAACTAAAATACTTATGCCTAAGGGTCCCCAGCAAAGGGGTGTGGAGGATTTTCCTATAGGCACAGTGGAACTGTCTGCACCCTTCCTATCAGAGGGGGAGGGCGAGTCGGATGGTGGGGGTAAGAGCAAACCAGCTTTGCCTCCGCCACCAACTTCAGGCGGTTGGGACGGTGGGGTTGGGAGCAAGCCAGCTTCGCCTCCGCCGCCAGCTTTGCCTCTGCCACTTCCCTCGAGTGAGCCGGCTCCGGTTACAGCATCAGCGGGGGGGCCGTTTCCCCCGCGCGAGCCGGCTCCGCTAAAGTCGGCTCCAGTTTCACTGTCAGCTCCAGTGGGGGGGCCGTTTCCCCCGCGCGAGCCGGCTCCGCTCGAGTCGGCTCCGGTTTCACTGTCAGCTATAACGGGGGGGCCGCTTCCCCCACGCGAGCCAGCCTCTGCTCCACTGCCTTCCCCGTACGAAAACTCGGTGTCTGCACCGAAGCGCCAGCAGCATAGCACCCTTAAAGAGTCAGATCCCATCCCAGGGGCACACCGTGATCCATGGGGGGAGATGGCCAAACAGAGGAGGGAAGCTTGGGTTGCTTTGGCGAAAGAAGTAATGCAAATGGGGGATGGTGAAGCGGTGGAAATAGCCTCTAGTCTTGCATGTCCGGTAACATACACACCACAGTATGATGCACAGGGGAACCTTACGCATAATATAGCAGAATATACTCCCTTAGATTGGAAGCTGTTAACTCAGCTATGTTCTACGGTTAGTCAGTTTGGAGTAAAAAGTGAACCTGTTAGGCAAATGCTAGATTATCTTTTTAATACTCAGGTTTTATGTCCTAATGATTTAAGAGGAATAGTTCGGTTGATATTCACTCAGCATCAGCAGTTATTGTTTAACACACATTGGAAAGCGTTGGTGAATGAGTTGGTTGCTGTACAACGAGCCCAGGGAGACCCATTACATGGAGTGACAGTAGAGGAGTGGATGGGCTTAGGGGCATATTTGCGTACAGAGGCACAGATGATATCGGGAGCAGATAAACTTAGAGAGTCTATGAGGTTAGTGCGTGCTGCAATAGATATGGTTAAAGAGCCAGGAGGGTTACCGGCTTATATGGGTATTAAGCAAGGAAGGGAAGAATCATTTGGAAATTTTATTGATAGAGCAGCTACTGCCATAGATCGGGCTGGTGTTGCAGACTATATGAAGGAGGCGCTATTGAAGCAGTGTGGCTTGCAAAATAGCAATCCAGCAACCCAGAGAGTGTTAGCTACTTTAGGGGCAAATTGGACTATTGAGGAAGCATTAGAACGAATGGCATTAATGCCAACAGCTTCACAGGCATTTATAGCAGAAGCCTTAAAGGAATTAGGATTGGGGTTGCAAAAGCAAGCAGAGTCTACTCAGAGTCAAGTGTTAGCTGCTCTTGCTCCTCTCTGAAGTGGCTCACTGGCAGTCACGCAAGGAGGTTCAAAACCATTCATCAAGTGTTACCGATGCGGCAACACAGGACACACACGCCGAACGTGCTTAGCGACTGGCATATGGTGTCAACACTGCCGACCCAGCTCCCACAACACTACGGCTTGTAGGCGCCAGTTGGGAAACCATCCACGGAGCGCGCATCTCGGGGGCCGCGCCCAGACACAAGTTGCTGCCGTGACATCGGAGACACCAGCAGCTGCCGTGACATCACTGCCACCTCCTGTCTGCAACCAGCAACAACAGGGAGCCTCGGCTTGGATTTATCAGCAGCAGTAGACGTCACACTAATGACAAACCGGCCTGAGAGGATACCCACTGGAGTAAAGGGCCCTCTTATATTAAATGGACAAACATGTGGAGCATTATTGCTTGGACGTTCCTCTATAACTATGTTGGGATTATTTGTTTTGCGTGGTGTTATCGATGCAGACTTTACAGGGGAAATACAAATCATGGTTTACACCCTTTATCCTCCGATTAAAATTACAAAAGGACAAAGCATTGCACAATTGATACCACTGTCACAAATGACATCGGGAATACAATCATTTACAGGGCAAACACGGGATGAAAAAGGTTTTGGCTCTACTGGTATTACACTTTTAACTGTGGATTTACAAAATAGACCAAAGCAAAAAGTTGAAATTACTTATGGGCATCAAAGCATAACCTGTGGGATCTCAGCACCTCAGGATGGAGGTGCAGAGAGGCCGAGACCACCCTTGGGGGGCTCGGGAATCCTGGAATGTTGCCAGAAGTGTCTGGTGGCAGGATTTTGATCCTACACAGGAGATGAGACCTGTATGAGGATAGGAGGAATTCACTGGGGGGTGCAGGGGGAAGAGAAGGGATCGGGGGGGAGGCGCTTCCTCGCGGGGGGCACGGCACGGCAGCGACGGAGCTGGCGGGGAGCGCGGGTGAAGAGACAGAAAAGGGAGACATGAGTGCAGATGCGGCTTTTATCAGCGCGGCGCCGGGGGGTGGCGGCCGGCCCGGCCGGCAGAGTAGCAGAGACGCGCGCGGCGGGCAAAACTCGCAAAAACCCGGGAGCGAAGTCGGGTCGAATTGCGGGGCGGGCCCGGGTGCCGGCGGGGGGCGGGCTGTACACACCGGCGGGAGGAGCCAGGGACACAGTGTCAGAGGGAGAGGAGACAGAGTCGGGACAGACCGAGGGGAGGAGATTCGGAGGTGGAACGAGGGGGAGAGAGTGACGTCTCGGGCGAGGAGGGGCCGTGCTCGGGATCCTATGTCCCAGCGGCTCCACACCCTCCTCAGACTTGATGCCTCTGGTATAACCCTCGGAGTCCCAGTCCCTTCCCTTCAAGGGAGACGTTCTGGTGTTCATGCTCCATTTTCAGCTGAATTAAAAGCCAAGCAGACACGGTCTCAAATGAGATCACGAACACGGCAATCGACAGGACAGGGGCGGTAGAGCTCAGGCTGTCATCCGAGCTGGGGAGGCCGGTGACAGCGCCACCTAGTGGGGGGCAAGGCTTTCGCTTGTATCTCCACAGATCGAGACGTGGGTGTCGGCACGACACGTGAAACCATTTCGAGTGCGAGAACATGAAAATGCGGATCCCAGAAACAAAGATCCAAAAAACAAAGAGACGAGTACTCAGACAGGGGTCGAGACTCAGATTGCCAAGACGACTCGGAAGAGAAATAAGAAGAAACTAAGGACTTTGGGGGGATTCTCTGTTAAGGTCCTGAATGAAAAGCAAAGCAATGATGTCACACAGAAGTGAAGCCATGAGTTTTATGATGCTTATACGCATCATTCTTTCATTCATTGCAATAAGCAATGGGGGTAATTTACCTATCTGTCAGCCAAAGCAAAATGTATGGTAGAATTCTTTGACATCTCTCCCATTTGGAGAGGAATTTTAAGGGTAGACTTCTTTGACATCTCTCCCATATGGAGAGGAATTTTAAGAGTAGGATTCTATGTTTTAATAATTCTCCTATTCCTCATACTTGTCATCCCATGCATATTTGCATGTTTAAAACACGCTATGAATTCGATAGTAAAAGAGATCTTCCTGGTGCAAACAGAAGGGGGAGATGTGGGATCTCAGCACCTCAGGATGGAGGTGCAGAGAGGCCGAGACCACCCTTGGGGGGCTCGGGAATCCTGGAATGTTGCCAGAAGTGTCTGGTGGCAGGATTTTGATCCTACACAGGAGATGAGACCTGTATGAGGATAGGAGGAATTCACTGGGTGTATGGTGAAGGGATAAGTTAATTAGAGTGTAAAACACAGGGTTTAGGATTTTGGTACAGGGGGTTCTAAAGAAGTAAGATGGAGGAATTGGGGCGTGTCCTGTCCTTCTTCTTCTTCTTGGCCTCCATCTTCTGTGGTGGTGGTGGCACTTTGGGATTGGTCATTACTAGAAGTGCACAGGTTAATAAGAGTAGAAAGTATTGGAGAAAAATGATAAATATTGTACACGTAACTTAGGGTATAAAGATAAGTGACCGCCCGGGGGCTTCGGGAGTGTGCCCATGGCTGACTTGCTGTGCAGACCTCTGTCGGGCTGAAAGAAAATCTTTTAGATAAACAATTAATAAACACCGAGACCGAGACAAGATCAGAAGTCTCTCCTCGTCCTTTGAAGCGTCGGCTCTCCAAGGCCATCCCTGGGCCTTTCCAGGCCACCAGAACAGCAACACAGAAAACTTTACAATAACCCTTTATGGATTATTAGATACAGGAGCAGATACTAGCATCATTTCTCCAGAAGCGTGGCCACAACATTGGCCCCTATTTCCATCATCAAACATGCTCACAGGAGTAGGAGGATTTACGTTGGCAAGCAGATCGCCGTCTTTATCTGTGTGCATTGAGAATCAACAGATATCTGCTGTGTTTTCAATTGTTCAACTGCCTCCTACAGTTTCCAGCTTAATTGGAAGGGCCATTTTAACACAATTGGGAGTGGTGTTAACTAATCAGCACCCTTTGGGGTAATTGCCATTGCATGGACTTTCCCCATTCCACTCACCTGGAAAACGGATACACCGGTGATGGTTAAGCAATGGCAATTAAAAGGGGAGAGTCTTATGCATGCCCATGAATTGGTACAGGAACAATATACAAAAGGGCACCTACGACTGTCTACAAGCCCTTGGAATGCACCTATTTTTGTAATCAAAAAGAAATCAGGGAAATATCGTTTGATACATGATTTGAGGGCTGTAAATGACCAAATGGAATCAATGGGAGCCTTACAGCCTGGTCTTCCAAATCCAGCTATGATTCCAGAACACTGGCCACTTTTAATTATTGACCTGAAAGATTGTTTTTTCACTATTGGCCTGCATCCTGATGATATGAAGAGATTTGCTTTTACTTTACCAGCAATAAATCATGGAGAACCAGATAAAAGATTTGAATGGACGTCTCTTCCGCAGGGCATGCGCAATTCCCCCACTTTATGTCAGCTTTATGTTAATGCTGCATTACAGGCACTACGTCGCAAATGGCCAGCAACTATAATATATCATTACATGGACGATATTTTGTTTTCACAGCAACAGCCATTCTCCTCTTTACAGATTAACATAATTAAAAATACTCTTGCTGCATATTCACTTGTTATTGCTACAGAGAAAATTCAGACTACAAGGCCCTGGAAATTTTTGGGATGGACTCTGATGGATCAAATAGTAATACCACAAAAATTGGAATTACAATTGGACATTAAAACTCTACATGATGCACAGAAGTTGCTGGGAGACTTACAGTGGCTGAAGCCTATTGTGGGAATACCAAATCATTTATTAGAAACCCTACGGCCTTTGTTAAAAGGCGTGGACCCTACTACTCCTGTACACCTGACAAAGGAGCATCATCTTGCTTTGCAGCAAATTAGTAACTGTGTACAGCAAGGGTATGTGTCTCGTCGACAACTCGACAACCCCATTGACCTTAATATCTGGAATAGCCCTTGCCACTTGCTTGGTGCTCTCTCTCAGCTGCAAAAGAAAACAGGGGAGATACGGGTGTTGGAATGGTTATCACCACCACTACAGCATAAGAAAACAATATCTTCAAAAATTGAACAATTGGCTGCATTAATCAAAAAGGGGCGTCTCAGAATTCTTCAAGTGGATGGTAGAGAACCTGCTACTATTAGATTGCCTATGGAAAAGGAAACCTTGGACTGGTACTTGATTAATTCAAAGAATTTACAAGAAGCATTATTGATGTCACCTGCTGAAGTAGAGACTAGTAAATTAGTGCCTAGAGTTTTGCAATGGATGACAGAATGGAACTGGATCACTCGACCTTTGAGAGAAGAACGCCCCATAGAAGGAGCTATTACAGCTTTTACGGATGCAGGAAAGAAATCAAGGCGGGCTGCTGTTACCTGGCAAGAAAAGGGACAATGGAAGCATCAACTCCTCACAGCAGACCCTGCAGATAGCTTACAAACTTTGGAATTGTTAGCAGGAGTATGGGCAGTGTCCAACTTACAGGAGCCTTTAAATGTGGTCACAGACTCTATGTATGTTGCAGGAGTAGTCAAACGAATAGAGGAAGCAGCAATTAAGGCAGTGAATAATAAACGATTGTATGAGTTACTGATACAGTTAAGGAAGGCTTTACGAGAAAGAAATGCAGCATATTCTGTGATTCATATTAGGAGTCATAAGTGGTCTGAAGGTTTAGGAGAAGGGAATGAACGTGCAGACAAATTGGTTACCCTACCCTTTGATAATTCTTGTCCTATTGACAAGCTCACATTGGCAAGAGAAGCACATAGTAGATATCATCAAAATGCAAGAGGTTTAGCAAAACACTTTGAGCTGAGTTTGTCAGAAGCCAAGGCCATTGTCAGAGCATGTCCAACATGTAGTTATCATAATGGTGGGATAGGTCTAGGCATCGGGGTTAATCCTCGAGGTTTAGAAATAAATGAGAAATGGCAAATGGATGTTACACACATAGCCAGATTTGGTAAAGTCAAGCATGTGCACGTCACCATAGATACATATAGTCATTACATATGGGCTATGGCCCAGGCAGGAGAAAAAGCTATGCATGTTATCAGACACCTGTTAAGTTGTTTCGCTGTTATGGGAGTTCCAAAGAGTATCAAAACCGATAATGGTCCAGCTTATGTAAGTGCTAGAGTTCGGAAATTTTTGAATCAATGGTCTGTTAAGCACGTGACAGGTATTCCACACTCTCCTACTGGACAGGCAATAGTGGAAAGAGCAAACGGTACCCTTAAGCAGTATATTGAAAAACATCAAGATTTGGCAGATCCACAAGCATGTTTGGCTAAGGTTTTGTATGTGATTAACCATTTATGCATTTTTGGGGAAGATGATACCCCTCCTGCAATGAAACATCATCCAAGGTCAGGTCAGGAAAATACTAAGGAAACAGAGGTCTGGGTTAAGTATAAGAACCCGAGTACAGGATTATGGGAAAAACCTGCAAAAGTATTATATTGGGGTCGGGGGTATCTTTGTGTTTCCTCACCTACAGGGCCTTTGTGGGTGCCTGCTAAGTGGACTAAACCTGTTTTTGATGCAGCCTCTGGTGGATCGCCTTACGGAGGAGGACAGGGAGCGACTGGGGAAGAAACTGCTTCTAGTCCTACAACCACTACTGTTACAATTGAAGGGGTACTCGGAAACAGTGGACAGAGCACTGACACGTCACTACCGGACGGCCCAGGAGTTGATTGGTTTTATTGACTCATTATCAACTTTTCGCTTAACAAATCCAGCAAAACTACATTGCCTTGACTGTCACAATCCACATTGTGCTGCCTGGATAGCCCTACGTTGTGGGGGTTGTGAAAGAATTTTTGGATAGAACAATCATTATTATGGGATTTGTGGTGTCATACTTGTGAACACGAGCACACATGGGGTAAAAGTTGGCAAGATGAATTAAGGAGACAAACAGGGCAAAATGCATATATAGCTTTAAATCTTTATGAATCTCCTGAACAGAAAATTCTTGCTTATTATCGATGGGAGGTACAATGTATTGTGAATAGAATTAAGGTTCAAAGTAAATAACGTATAGTTTCTATAAGGTGTAGGACATTAGTGCCTTTAACACAGCATTCAATTGTAGGACCCTTCAAAGGGAATCCTGATAGAGCATTAGATTGCTGCATTGACAAGTTGCAAAAATTGAGTTTGCAAGTGGCAGGACCAGTAAAATCAGGAGCAGCAAGATTGAAGACAGATAAGAAAAGGCAAAAAAGGGAACGATCTCATTTGAGTAAGGATATCAGTGATTGCTAATTAATTTTCTATGATTAGAACAATTTTACTGTTATGGGACCCTTGGGAGAATATAGTTGTTGAGGAAGATAACAAACAAGAACTACGGTTACGAAATAAGATACGCCTTGTATTAAATAAAGAGCTTGAACTATTAGCCTCATATAGTAAAAAAGCTGAAGAGGCTTTGCAATCACCACCATTGAATTGGTTGCTTTGGATTGAAGAACCAGACTTTTATACTGGTCCTTACTTACATTCACTTCCTTGTTATGTTTGCAAAAAGGATAAAGATAAGTGCTATGCATGGGTAGCTTTGCATTGTGCAGATTGTAATCAGGTTTATTGGTATTCACAGAGGTCATTGGGATATTTATGGTGTGCACCTTGTTTTGGAAGGTGGATTCGAAATTTTATCTGGGTTAGAGCTCTTGAACAAAGTACTGGCCTGCCAGGACGGACAGGACTACAGCTTTTTGAGAGTGCAGAACAAGTGGTTATAGCATATCTTAGATGGAAGTCGCAGGAAAACCTTAGAATATTTGAAATTAATAAAGCCTCACGCATCATAGCAGCTCGCTGTAAAGCTGATTTGCCTTCAAACTTATCTCATGCTATACTTGTGAGCAAGGATGCTGATTTAGAATTAGATCAGTATATTCAAAAATTGACTCAGCCTTACAATAGACAATCTAGCAAACCAGGGAAAAGACAGTGAAGAAAGGAAAAACAAAGCAAGCAGAAGGAAGGAAAAGAGAAGCAAAGCAAGCAGAAAGAAAAATGAGGTTTGTTCTTGTATACTGCTCAATGCTGTAGCAAGTGAAGCAGTAGGAATAACACACTTTAGTCAACCAAGGGAAAATTTATGGGTGACACTTGCTAATCAAACTAACCAATCATCGCTTTGTCTTAGTCTTGGAGGAGTAACTAACCCATTTCGAACATGCCTGGTGGGACTTCCGGTGTGGTCTCCTGGAGAATTTTGCAGTTGGATAAACAATCAAACCTTATGTATGCCTAACATGTCAAACATCACATTGCCAGTACAACAAGGGTATACTGCAGGTCAGAGTGATGGCTATCGTCAATGCTTACTAATCCAATCACTTAACACTTCTTTGCATTCTCCTCCTGAGGAATTGGATCTTTTTGGAAGTACAAACACCAGTATGTCTAACACTACAGCTGGCGGATGGTTTAGCTTCAAATTTTCGGGTGCTCAGAATTTAAACCAACCTAAAGAAACATGGGCCAGCCTAGATTCATCTCTGAATGTGAGTGAATTCTCTCCACAGCATTACAGTCAATGTAACGGCACAAATATCACGGCACCTATGAAATTACCCACAGGAATATTTTTGATTTGTGGAGACAGGGCATGGAATGGTATACCAGCTAAACCACAGGGTGGACCCTGTTATTTGGGAAAATTGTCACTGTTTCACCCTAATGTGTCCTTGCTAATGCAGCTGAATCAAAATTCAAACAGGAAAAGACGTAGCATACATGAATTAGACTGCAGCAAGATAGGAGATCCACGGTTTTGGGGTACATTCAAACAAGTGATGGTTTCAACTATCTTGCCAGGAGGATCTGCCAATAAAGCCATGAATTTAGCAAAACAATTAGGATGCTGGGCAAGGGATGAGCTGAACAAGACATCACAAATTCTAGACATGCTAACTGCAGATGTGCAAAGTGTTAACCATGCTGTTTTGCAAAATAGAGCTGCTGTAGATTATTTGCTCTTAGCACAAGGGCATGGATGTGAAGAGTTCGAGGGAATGTGTTGCATGAATCTGTCTGATCATTCGGTGTCCATTCACACTAAGATAAAAGAATTACAACAGGGACTTCACAAACTTAAGGAAGAAGACGGTTTAGGAATTGACGAATGGCTTAAAGGCTTAGGACTTGGACCGTGGCTGAGGAACCTTCTGATCTGTGCTATAGGCCTGCTGGGTGTAATTTTACTGTTTTTGCTTATTTTGCCTTGTATCTTTAACTGTATTCAAAACATGGTCAGCTGAACAATAGCAAAAACATGGCAAACTAATCTCCTTGCTCAAGAAGAAAACAGGGGAAATGTGGAGAGATTTATTAATAATTGGTTAGCTGAGAAAGGCCATACTGAAATAATGAAGCTGGTTAAGCTGAAGGAAGAAAGTCAGCAGTCAGCAAGCTGAAAGGAAAGGTCAGCAGTGACCTTGCTGCAACATGAGGAGAGGGAGTAGAGATTAGTCCTGAAAATATCCTGAGAATATGTGAAAAATATCAAAAGTAGAACCATAGGAATGCAGAAGTAGGCGTAGGTGCTGATATGTAACTGACCAATCCTGAGCTCAACTTTTGCAATATGTATGAAGCTCATTATTAACTGTATTTAACCCGCCGTACTGATCAATAAAATTGGGCTTGTGATAATCATATTGATGTCTGGGTCTCCTTCCGTCGACACTGAGCTTGTGCCAAAATCGAAGGATCCCACCTTGCCTGTAAATCTGGATTAGCAAAAGGCCCAGTGCCCAGTAGGGCATCAACACCCACAGCATGACAAGGGTTGTGTTGAGGCAACTGCATATTTGTTAAAGCGGTGCGCTCAGCCACTCGCCTCCAAGTTTCTTGAAATACACCATATTGTACTGGTTGGAACAGAATTGTAGCAAGATGAGTGATGTCATAAGGTGCAAGCAAATCTGCATTAATCACACATATTAATTGCATTACCTCCGAGGAATTAATACCATACTGAGCTACTTTCGATTGGAGATCTTGCACAACCCTCCAGGCGAAGACGTGATGACTGTCGTTCTGTCCTGTTCCAGGAACTGCTTTGAAAACTGGAAAAGCCATAGGGTTATCACAAGCAACATTTGCATTGGCACTGCTCTCCTGAGGTACTCTTGGAGCACCTAACCTTTCTATTATGTCCCAATTATTTTCTTCAACTGCTTTCCTCCTAACAAATTCCCAGAACTCCTGAGGGTGTCGAGGAAGCACAGTTACTTGACATGGAGGCAAAGTCCATGGGGCAGTAAGACTAGAGCTCTTAGGAGATGAAGGGACCAGAGCTCCTTGTCCCAACTCAGGTGTTACTGCGGGAGACTCATCACTTGATTCGCTGTTGCTGTCACTGTCAGGTAAAGGAGGATACAGCCTTGCAGGTTGTTCAAGCCGCTCAGAGGGAAGCGGGGGGGGGGAGGATGGCTGGGTTTCTCTCTCTGCTAGAGACATTTCAGCTAACTGGCGTAGCGGTGTAGTACATACAGGCACCATCGCGAGCTGCTGCACAGGTGTGAGATAAGGAGGCTTAGGGGCCTGATAAGAAGAGGCTAGGGCAGGTTGTCCAGAAGTTTTGGCAGCTTTCCCAGAAGCCTTGGCAACCAGCCCAGAAGCTTTGGCAGCCTTCCCATCAGAGCCCCCTTCTACCTCAGAGGCCCTCCCGTCAGGTTCTCTTATCAGGCCCGACTCTTCGTCTGCATCTTGCTCCGTTTCTCTCTCTATTTTCCATTCCTTTAAAGCCTCAAAGAGCGAGTTCCAAGTAACTGCTAGATCAACAACTGTTTTATCTCCCGCTCAAATGACTTGCCAAAGTCTGTCCCCGACCTTTTTCCATGCCTTAACACTAAATGCTGTGTCGGGATCAGTGCCAAAATTCTGTGATTTAGCCCAGAGCATTATATTACGAAGTGCATAGTCTGACGTATTAATTCCCTTATTTCTTAACAAAACTTTCCATGTAGACAGAACATTTTCTTCCTCTTTAGATAAATTTTGTCCCATTATTACTAGTTGGTGGCTCACCTACTTCCAGGTGTCTTGATTTGAGAGAATCAGGTCCGGACCTCCCTGTGGCTTCCACTTGCCACTCTCAGCTGCACCAACGCCGCCTCCCCCACTATGTCCCAGTGGGTCACGTATGCCAATTGCTAGGACCTCGTACCGCCCCCACCAACTATTTTCTTATCACGTCGGCGGTCACCAAAATGTCGCAGTCGAGGCGGTCACGACATTAAGCAGAGACCACAAGCACACTCAGTCTTAGTCTCAGTTGTCAACCGTTAGCCCGTTAGCACCGTTAGCAAACGTTAGCAACCATTGACAACACTTTATTAGTGAAAATGGCTGATACACTTTCCAGTTTTTTCCCCTCCAGTCGCAGAAGGCTCCCATCTTTCCTCTCTCGATCTCCTCGGTTCAGCTTCTTCCTCTTACTTCTCGCTCCTTTAGCCAACAGGCCCTCTGCTAGCCCCTTCCACAAGGCTCCTTGCCATGAAGTTGATTTTCTATTTATTTTTTCCTATTTTTTTTTTTAAGAAGAAGAATTGCTTTCTTGCAGATGTTAGGTAAAATTTTCCCTTCCTGGGATGTCAGGAGGTGTACATCCTGTACAGAAACACTCCCCAACTGCATTAATAACCTTTCTGTACTGCTCAGTGAGTCCTAGAAAACTGCAGAGCAGTTTTGTGTCTCTGCAGGTTACTTGGCAATCAATTCTCCATCTCTGATAAATCCTAATTTACAGGGAGGATGTGATGAACTCCCTCCTCTGCAATCAGGAGTTGGCAGTGCCCATTCTTCTGCAAATTTATGGGTTCAGCAGAATAATATCATAGGAACAGAGGTGTTATGCAGCATTCCTGCTTGGTTTGCTCCTCATTTCATGGGGCAGACAGCAGCATTCTACAGCTCTAAAAAGGGCAGGGAATTTTCTGGACTGGGAAGAAAAGCATCCTTGAGAGAGGCAGAATATGATGCTGTTACCCATGGCTGGTGTTCCCCCTCTGTTATCAAATTTCCCTCCCTTGCTGCCCTGGGGCACCTGAGAATGGGCGGTGTAGTGATGTTGTCCATATTGAAATCAGTCAAAGAGTTTGTGGACTTCTTTCCAGCATGAAAACAAACCCTGTTCTGCTGGTTGTATGAGGGGAAAATTATTTCAGGCAGAGAGAGGCAAGAAAAAGGTGAGAGACCAGTGAATTTTTTTCCATGTGGCTGCAGGGAGGGAGAACAATTGTGGTGTGGAGATGCATTGTTAATGTAAAAGCCACAAAAGCAACCCAAACAGGGAGTGAGCATCACTGGAACTGCACCTCTGTCAGTAAGGGATGGATCCCTCCTGCTCTGTCTCCTGCCTGGGGCACCTGTGTGGGGCTGGTTGTCCCTGTCATTTACCTTTTGATTGCACAACCGTTTCTTAGAAAACAGTTGGCTCTTCAGACTCTCCTGGGCATTCAAGTGAGTCCAGGAGATGTGAGGGTGAGCTGATAAGTGGGTTTGGATGATCTTGGCTGTTAGGTGTTGCTGTGTTTCCTGATGCTGGTCTCCAAAGCAATCCCTGGCACGCTGCTTTTGGGGAAGGCAGAACAGCTCAAGAGAAAAATGCACTTGAAATTACCTGTTCTGGGGAAATGCAATGAATTTTCTGCTAGGAACTGCATATAAGCAAAGATGGAGTCTGAATTAGGGATCTTTCCTTGTGGGGTCCCTTACACTGACACAAAGCTCTCTGTGCATCTCAAGAGGGTTGTCACCATACAGAAACATGTCACTTTGGGGCAGGGAGGGGGATTTGACATCACAAAACATCGAGGGAAAAGCATCGAGGCAAATTCTCCTTTTCTGGTCAGGAAAACCAGAGTGTGTGCCTGCTGTGTTCCACGAGTAGGAAATCAATTGCTGAGGGATTTCTGCTGGGAGATTTGTGCTTTATGAAATTCCTGCCAGGGGCAGAGGACTGGGGAGCTGGAAACGATAGCGCTGTCTTCCTCCCCTCTGCTGCTTTAATTGTTTGTAGTGATTTAATAAGCAGCACTATTCTTCCCTGCAGCAAACACAGACAGGTGGCATTTTATTACCTTTATTAGGGCCCCTGTTTGGAATTTCTTTGCTGTATTTCCTTCTTTGCAGGCTTGGCCCAAAACTTGGAGAAATCAGTGTGAGAACTGGACTTTGTGCTGTCAACATTCTGAGTGTAGAGCCAGCACCAAATCCATGCAATTATATGGGAAGGAAATAATAAGGACAAATGACATGATTTAAACAAGGAAATGCTCTTGGCTTTGGCATTTTATGTGCACAAATGCACAGCAGAAGAGGAAGAGCAAAGCAGGTACAAGCTCCCAGTACTTGCAGAAGAATGAACGGAAATAACTTCCTGTTTAGGCTGGAAACTAGGAGAAAATTTGTGCCCATCAGAGAGATGTTGAAGTGGAGCAGCTGCCTAGTGACAACAGATAGGTGGAGAAGTGAACCCATAAGTTAAAGGCTTTTAATGTGGAGTTTTTTGGATGTTGGGGTCTTTGCAAGCAGATCATGTGAGTCCCATGGGCAGTGCAGGTGGATTCCCAGGGGAGCATCCCTGTCCGGTACCAGGGATCGGCTGTCCTGGTCCCACAGAGTGATTTGGGTTGTACCTGATGGCCCAGCAGAGCTTGGGGAAATGCCTCAATGTTGGTTGGATTTGAATGGCATTTGGGTCAAATCGACTTTCTCCTCTGAGGGATGGAGTCTTGACCTCTCACAGGTTTCGCTTGAACATTTCTTTAATCTGTCCCCCACCTCAAAACCCCCCAGCAGATCCCCTGCTCCTGCCACTCTGTGTCTCCCACAGCTGACATCCTCAGAGCTTTTCCCTTACACTAAAAGAACTGGAAATTGGCTGTGTTTTGTTACCTCTTGGCAACAAAATTGTCTCCTATTGTGCAGCTCAGGGGGAAAGAAACCTCTTCCTCCCTTCAGTCTGCTGACACAAAGTGTTTTGTTCCTCTTTGTGAAGAACCAGGAAGAAACACTTCTTTTTAAGATGAGGGAGCCCAATTCAATTCCTATTACCGTGCCTGAGTGGGCGCAGCTGGTGAGAGAGAGACGGTGAATCTTGTTTCTTGAATCAGAAGGCTGAATTTATTAATATATGATATAATACATTATAGTTATACTAAAAAGAATATATCGAGAGAGGTTTTGCAGAGCAGCTAGGCTAGCTAGGAAGAGATAGAAAAGAATCCACAACAAAGCTGTGGCCAAGGACTCAGTCCCCTGGCTTGCACTGGTGATTGGCCCTTAATTATAAACATAAAACATGAACCAATCACCAATCAAAATAGGTGCCCCTGTTGCATTCCCCAGCAGCTGATAATAATTGTTTACCTTGTCTTTGGAGGCCTCTGGCCTCCCGAAGACACAGAAATCCAAAAGAAAGGATTTCTGTGGAGAAATGTCTGCGACAAATTCCCTTATCATTTTGAGCAAAATAACCCAGTTATTTATGTTGGAAGTCACTCCAAAATTTTGAAGAGATCTTTTTAGAAAATATTTCTCTTGGTGACTGATTATGAGTGGGTTTGGGAAGAAACTCTTTGCATTGAACCACTCAAAGCAGTAATTTCTTCCCAAAGAGTAGATGTAATTACATTTTTTGGGTGAAAAAAATAAGTAGTAGTGGACCAAAAGAGCTTCAAGCTGATCTCTATTTGCTGCCAATGACTGAATTAAATGCACAGGGTTCCTATCAGCTCTGCCAGACAAAACGTTGTATTTGGGTTATTGGGGGTTTTGTCAGAAATCTTTGTAGCATGAATAGTTCATGGACTTATCTCTGCTGGCTTCAGCCATTCCTGCTGTCCATCATATCTTGCTATTATAAGGCAGCTCTTTTCATTATGCTGTCTTTTAACTCAGATATCTGAGCCTTTTTCTACTTCTAGTCTCACTTTTCAGTAGGACAAACTTTTTCTTATCTGTGAGTGTATTCAGTGGTGGCCACACAAGTGAAGGCAAGGAGCTGGCAGGTGATAATTTATGAAACTTTCTATAATGGGAAAAAACTCAGCATTCAATTTCCATCTCCTTAGAAATCTCTATTTCTTTTCTTGTCTCTTGTGCTCGTTGTGGCTGGTCTGAGTTTAGTGCTTGGAAATGCAATTATATGGATTCAAATTCTTTTGAGAGAGAATGATCTTGTATACAAAGCCAAATAAATTTAACTTTTCAATATTAGAGCAGTTTGACATTGTCATGGTTTGGGCCTGGCAGAGCCAGAGCCCCCATGAGTATACCTTCTCCCTGGTGTCTGCTGTGAGATGTGACCAGGAATAAGCAAAGCAGGCTCCAGCTTAAACATAAAGAAAACTTTATTGCCTAAAGTGCAAGAAAAGAAAGAAGGAAAAAACTATAAGAGAAAAAAATTGAAAACCTTACAAAAAACACTTTCCTCCTCCCCACCACCAAAATTTCCCAATCCGATACATTCCCCCCAAATTCACCACCTGCCCAGTCTGGCACCACCCTTTTGGATATTCAAACTTCAGTCCATGAAGAGGAGAGGAGTCTTTCTTGCACCATAGGCTTACCCTGGAAACACGCTGAAACTCATGTGCTTCCCTGTCACTCAGCACCGCCCGGAAAGTCCTTTTGCCGCTTGTGACATCTTCCTTCCATGCTCAGGGCTCTCACCACTGGCATGCACCAGAGCTGCTTTTAGGGTTGTCTTTTAAGGATGCCTTGTCTCACTCCAAAAAGGCACAGCCTCTGCTTTGGGACATCTGTCCCCCCCATTTTTATCCAACCCCCTGGGGCCGAGGGGTCCCCACACTGAACCCTCCTGGTTCTGAGGCACGGCCTCCCCCTAAATGCAGTGTCTGAGTCACAGGAATAAAACTGGTTCAGTCTATGGCTACACAAGAAAAGTCCAGCCAAAAGGCCACTCCAATCATCTCTCTCTCCACTCATCAAGCCTTCTCCACGTCCTTTGGGCCAGGTCCTTGTCTCATCTCATCTCTTATCTCCTGTCTTATTCAGCTCCGAGGAGGATCAGCCTTTTTGCAAGCTCCCAATCATGAAAGAAAGGGGTTAAAAATTTCAGTCTGTCTGTCACAGTACTCCGGCACTCCCACACTTGCTGCTGCTCCGGCCGGGCACCTCCTCCCTCGCTGCATTCCCCCCCCCCCCTTTCTCCTCCTGGGCCGGCTGCTATCACATTCGTCTTTGCCGGCTCTCCTCTCTCTCTCTCCTGGGGGGGGAATGGCTCCCCGATGTCTCTTGGGGCTCCTCCACCCCTCCATCCTCCAGGGCCTCCTCACCTCCCATCTCTGTCCAGGCCCAGGCCTACCACATGGCTGCCCCTCCCCCGCCCAGCAGCAGCAGCTGGACGGGGGAGGGAGATCCGACCTCCGTCCCTCGAAGTCCCAAGAGAGCCCCCCAGGGCCGAAGCTCTGCTTTTAACCGCTGTGTGTTCTCAGAGGTGTGTCCAAAATCCACTGGCTACACCAGGTGCCAATATCAAAATCCAAGCACCCATTGGTTTGACCACAGCATCCCAGAATCCCCACTTCTTCCTGGTCAAACCACAACAGACATCCAGGTTGGGGACCTGGCAGTGGTTAGTGCCAGGCCAGCCTCAGAACACAGAGTTTGATTTAGGTGAAATTTCATTCATTGGAGACAAAGTAAAATTGCCTCTTATTTGCTCAGCACTAAAAATCCATCTGAAGCTGACTGCCAAGTCTTGCTGCTGAATGATGGGATTAACTCCTGCAATGGCACCATGAAATGAGAGACGGGGAGAGGAATATTAAAAAAAGGCATTTCCAACCATGTGCAGGCCCTCATGTCCTGCTGTTGGCTTGGTGCTGTCAAAGGGGCTGATTTTGATGGTTTTAGAGGCACTAACCTGGGCAGTGAAATGCACCTCAGGCAGCAATTGCTTCTCTGGTGTCTGCAAGTGCCTTTATCTCCCTTCATGCTCCTCAGAACTGAAGTTCTGCACAGACCGAGTGAATCTGAGGCTTTGGGAAGGCCCAGTGGTGATAGATTTTGGTGAGACTTGAGTCAGGAGATGGAAACAGCAGCTGAAGATGCTGTAATCTTCATCCTTGGGCTCTCCTGCAGGCTGATGAGGTGTGAAGGAGGCAGGGATTCCACAAAGCAGCTTCTGCAGCTCCTGGGGGAAAAAAAAACAAGTGGAAAGTTTTTTAATTTGTTAGAGTTTCAGGCTGTGCTGTACCTCAGGGCCAGGCTCTGCCCCTCTCTGCTCCAGCTGGTGCTTCCCTCTGTGGTTTTTATTTGCAAACCATCTCTCTGACTAGCTCCACTTTGCTTTAAAAATTCAGCACCATGTTTGTGGCTGAACGGGTTCCAGAGCTGGGGAGAAGGGTTTGAGATGCAATTTGCATCACAGAGTTGTTACAGCAGGGAAATTGTCCCATCCCTCCTCTGCCTGGAGCTGCTAATCTTGTTCTCAACATTGAAAACCTCTTCAGCTTCTCTCATTATACCTAAATTTGATTACTGCTTTGATTTCACACCTCTTTCACGCAGGCTTTTCCTCTCTCCTTGGCTGAAATTCTCTGAAAAGATTAATTTTATCAAGCCTTGGGACAGTTCCCGTCATCTATCTCTGCTCCTAACGCTGCTTTTAATTATCTTGGGAACCTGAGCAAGAGGGAAACTGGGAGGAGTTTAGTGAGAAGAAAAGGAAGGCACAGAGGCCAAAGTGTAAATGCAGATTCTGGGTCACCAGAGTCTGGAGTGTTGAGGGGGTTTGGGCCGTGCAAACTGATGTTTTTCTCTGTGAATGGCTGATTCCTTCTGTATCTCCTCCTGAAATTCCTGTGCACCAGGGCTGGTGCTGGAACTGCAGGCATACAAACTCCCCATGGAGCTGTGTGGGACACAGTGGGAATCATTTATTTGCTGCTTTTGATGAAAAGTTGTGACATGAACCTCACTGTCAGGGAGGTGACACGTTAATGCTGCTGCTGTCAGACAGTGCCCACACATTGTGTCTGGAGACAGCTCAGGAGAAGATGAATTAAAACCAGGACTAAATCCCATGTGCCACTGAACTCTATCAGAGATAAACTGCTTGGAGCGAAATCTGTGAAGTGACTGGGGGGAGCTGGATGAAAGGGACAGCTCTGAGAAGTGTGTGGTACGGCAGTGATGTCCTAACACTCATCTTTGCACAGAGATGAAAAAGTATCAGTTTGCATGGCCTGAATGTCTGGGTGTGGAAACTGTGTGTTGCACAAGCTGTGTTGAGCTCATCTGGCTCTGAAATATCATCTCTGCACCTTAGCCAGGAACAGCAGCAGAGTTCTGAACAGATTAATAAAAATCAGTCATAACCCAGAAGCAAACCTTGGCAATACACATCTGTGGCAGGTGAGGAGACCAAAAGCTTTCATTATTGTTCAATAAAAAAATCCTCTCTCTTGGCATTAAAATGCTTTAGTTTCAGTTCTGCCCCAGACTTTCAATGTCAAGTGTTTCTCTGGGTGTTGGGGATAGGTTCTCCCCCATAGCTCTCTGCAGGTTGGTGCTAATTAAAGATGTTCTGTCAGGTTCAGATGCTTTGGTGCCTGACCAGGGAGCGCAGAACAGGGATTACAAGTGCTGACATTTACTGTACTAGAAAGCCCAAGGGATAAATTTGTGCCAATTAACACCTTTAACTAGGAGGATCAATTCCTGTTGTGCTTGTACCAGAGTCTGGGCACAGACGGGGTTTCCAAGGGAAATCTTGGTCCATGTAGGGCTGGGGCTCCCTCCAGGCTGGTCCAGCCCCTCAGGGTGCTCAGGAACAGGGGTTCCCCACAGCCCAGCGCACCCTCCTTAGCCCTGGGCTCCCAAGGGCAGAGCCATGGCTGAGGCTCTGCAGGAGCAGGCGGGCTCAGCCCTGCTCCAACATGGGATCCCATGCGACAGGGCACGCTGGGATTTGCCCCTGCAGCTACCAGGTGTGTCCAGAGAAACTGCAGGGAGGGGGTGACCTCTGTCAGTGGGACCCCTCTGTGCACAGGTGCCCCCACTCCTGGGGTGGCTGTGCCAGCTCCCCCAGGGACCTCCAGCCCTGAGAACCTGGAGCAAGCGGAAACCACAACTTTGCAAATGCTGCCTGTGCCCAATGCAAATGGTAAGAGAACGGGGGTGTGAAAAAAAATTGTTTATTACAGAATTGTTTATCAACAACAATACAGAACAATTTTAGAATGTAAGAACATTTGCAACAACAACAACAATCCATAGAACATATATACATAAGAACCTATCTAGCTAAACTATATTAAATCTATTTGTAGAAAACAAAAAATTCTTAAAGTCTTAAGTCCTAAATCCTATTCTAAATACAAAAAACTGTAGAACAATGTAGAACTGTAGAACTATGTACAAAAGGGTGCCAGCGCTGTCTGGAATGTTCATCAGGGGTAGAAGAAAAGCAGGTGTCATGGTCACTGCATCAGGCACAGAGGGCTCTTCCATGTGTCCCCAGGTTGGCACATGTGGGCAAAGCAGGACTCTGCTACCAGAGCTGGGCTTGGCTGGGTCTGGAACGGAGCTTGAGTGGCCCAAAGAGAGGACAGGGCAGGCAGCGTGTGGCCACCAGACTCCAGTTTGCGAGGTACCACGTCTCTGAGCAGGGACCAGCCTAGCTCCAGTCTGGCAGCAGGGGACCCACTCTGCCTGTGGGGATCACGTGCCTGTCCTGCTGCTGGCATTGTTCTTCACCCCAAAATCATGTCCTCTTCCTCGTCTTTTACATCAATGTCCATGTCCTCAATGTGTTCTTCTACTTCCACTTCCATGTCCTCCTCTTCCTCATAAACATCCACCTCCATCTCTTCATCATAAACATCCACCTCCATCTCTTCATCCATTTCCATATCCACCTCCATCTCTCCAGTCTCTTCCTCCATTTCAACATCCTCTACTGTAGGACTCGGGACATCCACCTCCATCTCTTCCACTGTGTCCATGACAGCCTGCAGAGGTGGCAAAACGTCAGAGTGGGGTCCCTGTCCCACACCATCCCCACAGAGCTGCAGCCCACTCGGGCAGCTGGAGGTGTCCACCTCCATGGAATGGCACCATACCTCCCTCAGTTGACAAATGAGACAAAGGATAAACGTGAGCATCCTGAAGTGAGGGTTGACAAAATGCAGGCACCAGGGAGCTCTCAGGACTGATGGGAGTAGCAGAGGGCAGGTGGCAAGAAGGGCGGCAAGAACGGTGATGAGGGTGAGCAGGAGCGCACCGAATGGTAGGCTGACACAAGGGCCAGTGGTTGAGTTGTGCTCTTTGCTGGGGGGTGGCAGTTCCAGTTGGAACGTGGAATATGACATCACACAGATCCCAAGATTCCAGGGTCAACAGAAGTGGTCACTGGGGATTCCTGAATGGTTGGGCTTGAAAAAGACCCTGAAGATCATCTTGTTCCAAGCTGAGCAATCTTCCCCCAGACCTTGGGGGAGCCCTGTTCCCAAGGATGGGGCATGCACAGCCTCTGTGCCCAACCTGGGCAGTGCCTCACCACCCTCAGTGTAAAACAGCAGCTTCCTTAGATCCACCTTCAATCAGCCTCCTGCAGTTGAAAGCCATCCCCCTTGCCCTGTCACCACAGGCCCTGTTGAACACTCTGTCCCCTTCTTTCCTGTGGGACCCTCCCAGTCCTGCACAGCCACAGTGGAGCCTCCCAGTGTCTCCTCTTTTCAGGCTGAGCATCCCCAGTGCCACTTGGACAGCAGTCAGTCAGATCAGGGGATGTCAAGGCTGAAGGGTAGCAAATAGCATCAGGAACTGAGAGATGGAAGCTTTAAACCCAGATTTGCCTCTAAATGTACAAAATTAATAACAGTGGAGGGAAAGATGGTGAGACACTTGTTCTAGCTGGTCAATTTTATTTTTTTCTTCTTTTCTGTCATGCTGACGGTTTTTCTGTTTGAAAGGAAGCTTGGCACAATGTCCACTGTCTTCTCCATTTGTGAAACACCAAGCAGAGCCTGGGCAGGCTGATGATGCAGAGCAAAACCTGCAAATATACTGGTGATCCTGAGTCTAGGGATGCAGCTAAACCCAGCCAAAAGTAATTTCTGGAAAGTCAAGCCTGGTTTACATTTTCTTGAGTTTGGCTATGCCAACTTAACCAGTCATTTATAAAAAAGCAAATAAAAAGTTCAAACCAAAACAGACAAAAACCCAAGTAAACCAACCCATGCAAAACCAATCAAACAAATAAAAAACCCCAAATAAAACCAAAGGGAATGAGGAGTTAGTGTTAGTTGTGAGGATATCACAGAAGGCAAATGGCTGCTTCCCACAGGATCACCATAAAAAGCCACATAAAACAGCTGTTCCAAAATATACCCAACAGGAGAAAAATTATAAGTGATACATGGCAACTTTGGGGGCAGCTCCACATTAAGGTGAAGGATGAGCAGTGGTTCAGATCAGCATTCCCCACCCTCCAGTCTGCTGTTTGCTCCTGATGAAAGACCCTTGCAGGACTGTGGCCCCACTCAGTGCAGTGTAAATCATCCCCACAGCTCTCAGCTGAGCCACTGGCATTTCCAGAGCAAGATCCAGGCACAATCCTGAGCATCTGTGGAAGATCCTGAGCATCTTCATGCTTAGAACCACAAAACAGCTCAGGCTCTCCCTGGACTGGGTTTTCAGGGGAGGTTTCCATATGCCTGTGAGATCTGTTCATCCCTCAACACATCTGACTTGATGTAAAATGATGCATTTTTGTTCCTTCCTTGTTCCTGTGTGCCAGTGAGGAAGCATCCATGTGAATGGAGGATGTTGTGCACAGGAACATTTATTCTTGGATTGCCATTTTGCTTCACTGTCACTCAACTGAACATGGTCCTTTTCTAAGAGGGACTTACAAGAAATGTGTAGGAATTTTGGCTCTGAGAGGAGCAGAAAGCACATTTTCTACACCCCATTCCCAGCAGATGCAGTTTCCCTGGCAGAACAGTGATTGCCATTCATCTTCCTGGGAAGATTGTGAAGACATTCAGAGATCACAGGTTCAGCTGGCCTTTGGCTTTGTGTCCCTCATTTCACATGGCCAGTTTCAAGGGCCATTAAAAGAGGCTCATGTTTGCCTTGCTCCCCAGAAGTGCTGTAGTTATTTCCAGGAGAAAACAAAAAATTGATTGTTCTCTGGTGTGGTAGAAATCCCACCACAATTGTTGTTATGGATACAAACGAGGCCAAACTTTCTCCAGAGAAAGAGGTTCTCATTTATTAAAATAGCTACAAGGAACGGAGTGCCCAGGATAAGCCCAGGCACCCACACAGCAAGCCAAAAACAAAACAGTGCACTAACCCCAAGTGCACTGGGTTCTCCCCAAAAAAACAATGGGGATCTCCCCACAAAACAAGTATCCAAAAAGAAGAACCCCGACCCAACCGAACTCCCCCCATTTACAGCCCCCTTCGAGTCCATGATTGGTGCATTTTGGATCCTCATGATGATTGGTCCATTTCCAGGCTTCTCATTGGTCTTTACCACCACTCATTCTGGACCAATCATTTCTGCAGGGCTTCAAATGATTGGTCAGATCTTTCATCCAATCTCTCTTCAACCTTGCCTTGCCCCGTCAGACACCTGTTTCACCAAACCCTGGATCCTTCTAGCACATTCTAATAACCCCCCCCCTTAACATAATACAAATAATATAATTAAGACAATATAATTGAACTATATCCAATTTTAACTTAACTTTTACCTATAACAACTCCCCCCTCTAAAACTTTGATCGGGCTTTAGCCCGCATCAACCTCTTGACAGTTATTCAATTACTCTCTTGACCAGTCTTTTAATCAGTTTGTTAACATGTTTCCTCTTCAATCATGTTTAGTTGTCTCAATGTCTGATAAATCTGTTTCATGAGCCACATGATTTACTTCTCCTTTAATCTGTTTCCTTTCTGAACAGATCCATTTTTCTTTCATAGGGCATTCCCCCAACAATTTCTGTTTAAAAATTCCCTAAATTTTCGAATAGCCAATACACTCTGCCGTCCTCTAGAGAGGCGGATAACGATAAAAAGTTGATAAAATTGGGGCTCAGATTTGAGTGTGTTCTGAGGACGGCTGTCCGAGACTCTCCTGCATACAGAGAATGAAAGCCCTTTTCACACAGTTGTATCTCCCCTTATTGATGCTGATAAGTAGGAGGATCAATAGAACTGGGGGTCCGGTACAGGCTACTCTCCCATTCATGTCTCCTCTCCGCAGAGGATCAGCGACTCTTGTTGGTAAGAGTATATCCTGATCCGGTCTTGCCCCCCCTTCTCTTCTCTTTCCTTACTACTTGTGCTGTTCTTACCAGTTGCTGTTGCAGGAGTCTACTTCCCCTTTTGTATCAAGCTGTTCTTTCTTTCTTTTAGAGCCAGATTTCTAGGTGTGTGGGAGAATGCTCTATCGCTTCTCAGATCACAGGATCAGTAATAGGGATCTCCTCCTTTTCTTGATCTTTCTCATTGCCATCTCCTACTTCATTTAATCTGAAGATGTTTTCAGAATCTTCTAGAGCGGCCCTTTTTGCAGTTACGTCTGCCAAGTTGTTCCCTTTTATTTCTCTAGTATCGCCCTTTTGATGTCCCTTTATATGTACCACTGCAATTTCTTTTGGTCTCTTCAGGGCTTCTAACACTGCCTTTATGAGGCCTTCATGAATTAGGGTTTTTCCCTTTGAGTTGACAAATCCTCTCTCTGCCCAGATCTTCCCAAAAGTATGTACTACCCCATTGGCATATTTAGAGTCAGTGAATATGGTACCACTCCTTTGATCAAGCCATTTTAGCCCTTTTAATAATGCATATAGTTCACAGCATTGTGCAGACCAACTATTGGGAAGCTTTCCTTTTTCTATGACTGTCATTCTATTTCCATTTATAGCATACCCTGATACTCGCTTACCATCTACTACCCGTGATGAACCATCTATAAACAGTACAACTCCTTCAGGCAAAGGTAGTTCTAATAAATCTTCTCTAACTTTTAGCTGTAAATCTATGGTTTCAAGGCAGTGATGTTCCAATTCTTCTTTTGGTTCTCCATATAAAAATTGTGCAGGATTTTGGATCCTTGTTGTTGTCAATTCTATATTTGCACTTTTGTTTAATATCAATTCATATTTTAAAAGCCTGCTGTCTGAAATCCATTGGCAGGCTTTCTTTCTTAGTATACTTTTTATATCATGCAGAGTATACACCTTGATCTTGTTTCCTAGTGTTGAATTGTAACCTTCCTCCACAAGAGTCACAGTTCCAGCCACTGCCTGGAGACAAGTGGGCCAGCCTCTAACTACCGGATCCAGCAACTTCGAGAGATAAGCAATGGGTTTTTGCACCCCACACCATTCTTGTACAATAACTCCATAAGCTATTCCTTCTTCTACATTGACAAATAGTTTAAACAGTCTATTTAAATCTGGCCAACTGAGTACTGGAGCATTTGCCAACTTTTCTTTTAGGTCTTCTAACTTTTTCTCATCATTTTCATCCCAACGTACGGGCTCATTTTCAACTAATTCATCATATAGAAACTTAACTAATTTTGTGTGTCCATCTATCCATAATTTACAATACCCAATTAATCCTAGTAATTTTCTCACATCTGTTTTTGTTTTTGGTGCTGGCAATGATAGTATTCCCTGAATTTGGTCAACATCTAATCTCTTATATCCTTTCCTAATTATATGGCCTAGATACTTTACTTCTAGTTCCACAAATTGTAACTTTCTCTTAGATACTTTTAACCCCTATCCTCCTAGGAAGTTCAGTAAATTAACAGTTGTTTTTTGTAGCTCTTCTTTCTGTTCCCCAGAAATTAATAGATCATCTACGTACTGGAGGATTTGAGATCCTTCTTCAGGTATAAACTGTTTCATTAGTTCTTCCAGAGTTTGGCCAAATAGGTTTGGTGACTCCGTGAATCCCTGAGGCAACCTTGTCCATTGTAATTGCTGTTTTCTCCTGGTTTCCTCATCTTCCCATTCAAATGCGAACCATTTTCTACATTCTTTCTCAAGCGGACAGGACCAAAAAGCATCTTTTAAATCTATAACACTAAACCATGCATGTCTCGATGGTACTTTGCTCAATAAATTATAGGGGTTGGCTACTAGTGGATATTGAGTAACAGTTTGCTTATTTATTTCTCGTAAATCTTGGACTAATCGGTATGTACCATCGGGTTTCTTTATGGGTAATATTGGGGTGTTATGTGGAGACATGCATGGTTCTAAAATTCCTTCTTTAATTAAATCTTTAATTACAGGTGTTAATCCCTGTTTCCCTTCTACCGAAATTGGATATTGTTTAACTCTTATTGGGGGAATGTCAGGTTTCATTTTGATTTCTATGGGTGGAATTTCCAACAGTCCATGACCCCCTCCTTCTGCCCACACAGCTATCTCTCTCTCATCTTCTTCTTTTAAAACCATCATTTTCACTACCATACATTTTTCTTCAGGGACTACCCCTATTCTTAACTGCACTTGTAAATCCCAGCCTAAGAGGTTAGAGTCTAATTCAGGCATATACAGCAGGTCAGCACAGCCTTCTCTGAAACTTCCTTTTATAGGTACTTCTTCAGTAATGGGTACTTCAAAAGGGTTATTCTCAGCACCTTTAACTTTACAGGTTTGGTAACTTAATTTGCTTCCCTTGGGAATCTTTGAAATACTTGAACAATCTGCTCCAGTATCCACTAAAAATTCCATTTCCTTGCTCTGAGGGCCGATTTCTAGGTTTACCAGGGGCTCCTTTTGATGTCCAATATCATCCCTCAGAGCATAGAGCCCCTGACACCCCTAGTCCTCTCCTTCCAGCCTTCTCCCTAAGGTGTCTTGTTCCTGAGCAATAGTCTCATCCATCTTTCTTTTTCTACAGAAATTTCTGGTATGTCCTTTTTTACCACAATAAAAGCATATGACTTCTGCCCAAGGTGGTCTTCTTTCAGGCCAAGGTGACTTATTATCTCTGTCTGGCTCATACCTTCTACTTGGCTGATCTTGAGACCCACTTCTTCTTGGACCTGTGTACTCGCTTTTTCCATCACCTGGTGACTCACTATTCCCAAATCTAGCACTTTCTCTAGCTACTGCTACCATAAGTTTTGCTTTTGTCTTGGTCTTCTCCTCATCCCTCCCTAGATATACTTTTTGCGCCTCTCTTTATAACTTGTTCATTCCTCTTTCCTGCCAATCATCTAATTTGTCCAATTTCCTTCATATATCCACCCAGGCCTTAGTTCCAAATTGAATTTTAATTAAAGCTTGTCCTTTTGGTCTATCTGGATCCACACTTGAAAAGAACTGAAAGTTTCATTTTAATCTTTCTAACCAGGCGCTTGGTGATTCCTCTTGCTCCTGGTGACTATCAAATGCCAATCTTGCATTATTTGTTCTTGGGACTGCCTCTCTTTTCCCTCTTACAATTAGTGTCCTGTATTGCCTCATGCTTGCTGTTTCCTCTTCCTGGTTTGGATCGCAATTAGGTGGGTCAATAGACATTTTATCTTCTCCTCTAGGACCTCCTCTATTTTCTCTTTCCCAAATCCTCATACCCGCAGTACAAATCATTTGTATTTCTTCGGAAGAGAACAGTATTTCTAGGATAGAATTTAATTCCTCCCATATAAAGATGTTAGGCCCTAAGAATTGGTTTAATTGTTGGGAGATGCCTATTGGGTCTTCTAATAAAGTCCTTATTTCTTTCTTAAAATTTCTAACTTCAGAGGCGGGTAATGGGGTATTCACAAAACCAACACCGCCTCTGCCCCTTCCCCCCCCCCCCCCCCCCATAGGCACTTGCCTTAGAGGAAACAAATTGGCACTTCCCTTAGAGGAAATAAATTTTCAGTTCTCCCATATTCATCTTGAATTTTCTTTGCTTGGAACCTTGTATTATATTGATAGCTTGCTACATGCTCATCTGGTTCAATTAACTTCTTTTCCTCTATATGTTTACAACAACAGGCCTTTTTCACTCCCTGACCTTTTGTTTGCAAACTTTCCTCCTGCTTGTGACTCTTGGTATGTTGGGGCACAGGGGATAAATAAAAAGGAATGTTTCATGATGATCCAGGAAAAGAATAGGAGAGAGGTACTTTGGGTTATGGGTTGAAGTATGGGGGAAAAATAAAGAGGGCTATTTTGGAAAGTTTTGGGAGCCAAGATTGGGGTATGGACGCTCTGAGTGGTACTAGAGACCGGTGTCTGGGTACTTGAGGAACTGGAGGAAATCTGCAAAACTGGAGGAGTACTAGAATGGGCAGGTTCTGGTATATTTGGGAAAGGAGGAGATACAGAAGAGGGGATGCCGGGAGCAGGACAACTTGAATTAAAAGGTTGAGGTGATTTCAAAATTCCTGTGGGAGTAGATACTGAAATTACATCCACCTCATGAGATGGTACCAAGGTGTACAATGTTGGAGGGGGAGGAGGAAGATGGTCTATAGGAGGAGACGGAGGAGGAGGTAACAGGAGGTAATCTAAGGGATCAGGAGGGGGAGACAGAGGAAGATGGTCTAAACGATCCCACCTCTGTTCTGGTAGCTTAGTTTCTTCTTTTTCTTTTTCTCTGGATAATTTATATAATTTTATTTCCTCTTCCTGTTTCTCCCTTTGTAACCAACATTTAGCATATCTAATCTCTTCATCACAAGGTTCTATCTGGGTATTGACATATCTAATTAAAGCTATACATAGCCATCTTTCTTTTGTCCCGTACCAGGGCAAATAAATAGGTCCTTCAGCAATACTCTCTTTAGGCCATATTTCTGTACAGTATCTTATCATTTTTCTCTTATCTAGATCCTTCATTCCCTCATTAGTATCCCAATTTATTAGAAGTTCACCTAAAGGACTACTAGGAGGTATTTTCTTAAAAACATCCTTCCCTTTTCTCCTCCTGCTGGCACTTCTCCCAGCACCCTGTCCTATCTTTAACTAGCAATTGGTATCCAAATACAATTTTTTTTCCCTAGTAAGGGATATGTATTAGTTATAAATGAGGAAGAGAAAATAAATATTAATTATTGTGGAAAATGTAATAATAATGGTTACTTTTAAAAGTTCTTTATCATAAGAGACAAGACAAAGATGGCAATTTTAAAGAAATGTTTGAAGTGGGAAATGAAATAAATATGGCGGCTTTGGTGGGAAACCACACACACAAAAAAAAAAAGGTGACTTAAACAAATATTTAGTGTGGGAAACAAAATAAATATGGTGGTTTAACAAGGGTTTTGGAATAATAATGTCAATTCAAATGAACATTTATAACCTAAGAATAGTGAAATGTTGAAATGAATTCCAAAAAGAAATATAATATCCATCATTTTAGTGAGAAAACTAAACAATAATGATGGCTATTTCAAGAAATGAAACAACTTAAAACCACCCGCCCAACTAAATACAAAATAGATGCAGTAAGCCACTTACTCTGCACAAGTGGCCTCTGCACACCACACTCAACCACATACAAAATGGCTTCAATGAGCTGCTTACTCACAATGGCCGCTTCACACCAGACATGAAAATCAAAATGGCCACTTCTCGGCCCACTGTAGAGTAAACTCCAAGTGGCTGCTTCTCAGCCCGCCTCACCAAACTCATAATGGCCGCTTCTCGGCCCGCTTCACCAAACTCAAAACGGCTGCTTCTTGGCCCACCTCACCAAACTCAAATGGTTGCTTCTAGGCCTGCATCATAGCAAACTCAAAATGGCCGCTTCTCAGCCCACCACAGAGAAAACTCAAAAATTCCTAAGGAGTGGTCAAAGGACTTTTGGCCTGCTGTCACCTCCAAACCTCATTCCTTAGGGGCCCTGACTCTTAAAATACAAAAAAAAAAAAGAAAAAAATTCTCCCTAACATGAGCCGGTTCTATCCTCCCCCTCAGCCCCAGCTGATTGAAAGGGCCCTTCCACAGCCGGTGGCCCACTCCCCCCGTGGGTCACCATCCCTGTGAAGTATATTTTCAGCCCCCCCTACGACCCCCTTTAGCTGGGATCCTAGCTCAGGGTGAGCCTACTTCCTCTCTATGACTCCCTTCCCACTGGGGTTCTTGTTCCAGGGGACCCTACTCCCCTTGGGTTGGGCACCCTCCCCTTCCAGAAAAGGGGTACTCCCCTACACGTTGGCCACTTTGTTAAGTGGCCTCTGTGTAGGAGTATTTTCTCCCACCCCCAAGGTCCTACTTCCTCAGGGACTAGGCTCCCCCAGTCTATCCCTGAGGAACAGCCCTCCAGGTGGTTTGAACTAGTGGTTGGAGCTCTACCCCTCACTGGGCATGTCCGCCCCACTAACCCTCCTCGGGTACCCCTATGACCTCCCCCAATGGGATCCTAGTTCGGGATACTGAGTGTGTCCCCCTCTATGACCCCCCAATGGGATCCTAGTTTGAGGGGTATAACTCGGGCCAACGGCTCAAACCACCCCTAGGAGCCTACAATCACTGGAGGAACAGGAGCCTGAGCAGGTAAGGGTGGCTATAGGTGGGTACTCCCTGCCTCCCCTACTCTTGGGGGTCCATAGGGGTACACGTACTTCTTGACAGCACTCACTTCCCTCTGTTTCCAGCCGACCCCCCTGTGGGAGTCTGGAATTGCGATACTGGGAGCACCCCCTCACTTCGGGGGTCTGTACTCACAGCCCTCATCTAATTCACTATCACACACTCTGCACCCCAAATTACCTTCAACCCCACTCATGTTGCTCTGAGGAGCCCTGAGCCTCGCTCCCTCTCGGAGGGCTCTCACCTTTTGGGTCGCTGTGACTCGGGTATAGGCGCAAACCCTCCCGCATTCCGACGTAGTCCAATCTCTGGCAGCCAAAAAGGTGGCTGGACGCATCTCCCAGGTCCTGGGCTACCCTGGACTGTTTTTGGGCGTGGCCTATCCTAGATGAGTCCCCAAAAAGATGTTATGAATATGAAGGAGGCCGAACTTTCTCTGGAGAAAGAGGTTCTCATTTATTAAAATAGCTGAAAGGAACGGAGTACCTAGGATAAGCCCAAGCACCCACACAGTGAGCCAAAAACAGAACAGCACACTACCTCCAAGTGCACTGGCTTCCCCCAAGAAAACAAGTTTCCAAAAAAGAAGAACCCCGACTTAACCAAACTCCCCCCATTTATAGCCCACTTTGAGTGCAGGATTGGTCCATTTTGGATCCGCATGATGATTGGTCAATTTCCAGGCTTCTCATTGGTCTTTAACAAATAATAGGTTCCTACTGGATCAATCATTTCTGCAGGGCTTTGAATGATTGGTCAGGTCTTCCATCCAATCCTCTTCAACATCGTCTTGCCCTGTGAGACAGCCTTTCCACCAAACGCTGGACCCTTATCTCAGAAAATTCTAATACCCCCCCCACTCTTAACGTAATACAATTAATATAACATAATTAATACAGTATAATTGAACTACACCCTAATTTAACATAACTTTTACCCATAAGAGTATTATTTCAAAATAATTTGGAAAAACCAATATAATATTGAAAGCTAATGACTACATAGTTATTCATAACAGGGGGAAGGTGTATGGAAGAGTTTATTTGACTTCTCCTAATCCTGATCTCATTTTCTCAGCAATAAAATCAATTCATATCTCTAATTCTGAGGAAGTTTTACACGTGACAGGATTTGATGAGTGATCTCTCCTGGTCCTTGTCTCAACCCAGGAACACTTTGATCAATTTTCTCCCCCATCCAGGTGTGGAGGGCAGTGAGAGAGTGGCTGTGGTGGGTGCGGGGCATCTGGCCACTGTCCATCCACGGCAAGGCAGGGAGGAGGAGGAGGGTCCAGGTCAGGTTGTTGAGTAGATTGTTGTGGGATTTGCAGTAGTTCTGGGGTTCTCTCAGACCCCTTGGGAGGGGGACAAAATGATCAATTGATACATTTCTGGACTGATTCCCCCATAGCTGCCCCTGCAGAGGGGGATTTCCAGCCAGCCCTGCTCTGAAAACCATCAAAGGCCCTCACAGAGCCATTGCTTGGGCTCCCTTTGGGGTTTGTGCTTCTTGCAGAGCTGAGCAAACCACAGCCAGGCGCCTTTTTCCACCCATAGAATTTCACCTCTGCAGCAGCTCTAAAGCTGCCAGAAAAAAGCCAAGGGGGCAGGGGGGAACACTCAGGTCCTGGCTGCCCCCTGGGGCTGGCCAGAGCAGGGCTGGGCAATGGCCATCCCTGTGCAGTTGGGCTGGGCCATGGCTGGGCCCCAAGCTTGCCTTGACAGGGGTCCCCAGGATGTGCCACCCCTGGGACAGGCACCCGGCCAGGAATGTGCAGGGACATTTCTGGAACCGCCACCCCCTGGGATAGGATCCCCCATGCCAGGATGTGTCACCCCCTGGGACAGGATCCCCCCAGGACAGGACCCCCTGGATGTGCCACCCCAGGAACAGAGACTGCCCCCCTTTCCCATCTGATTCTCAGCACAAATGGCCTCTTCCTTCTTGTCCGGGAAAAAGAAAGTGAAAACGTTGTGGAGGCACAAGCCAACACCTCCATCCCCCACAGCCTCCCCACCCGTCCCTGCAACTCCTGCTTCCCATTCCCCCTTCCCTCAGTCCCCCCACCTTGGTCCCTGCTCAGGTGCTCCATGAGATTGCTGAGCTAAGAACTGGGGGTGAGGGGACCTGGCACAAAAGTGAGCAAAATAAAGAAAAAAAGCAATAAAGACACTAAAGTCAAGGGCAGGGGAGGGCACAGAGTCAGAGCTACCCAGGACCACCATGTAAAGTCTGCACAGCACATGAGCTTCCCAGGGGGGCTTGGCTGGCTCTGGGTCATCCCAAAATCTGATGCACCCATGGAAGAAGGTGAGACCCCTGTGCCCATTCAGCAACTGCCCATCTCTGGCACCCTCATTTCCCTGGGAACCCAAGCATGGGATCCCCATTCCTTATGTCCCCTCATCCCTGGGACCCCCATCCCAGTACTGCCATTCTCCAGGGTCTCCATGGCCCAGGACCCCATTCCCAGGGAACCCTCTCCTGTTAATTCTATCCCCTGAAATCCCCCTTCCACCAGGACCTTGGTTCTCTCAGGAAACCCATTCCCATGGGAACCACCATTACCCTAGCATCCCTATCCCATGACCCCAAATCCCTGGAGCCCATGTTCCCCTGGGACTCCCATGATTGAGTCCCCTCAGCCCTGGGAACCCCCAGACCCATGACTCCCCCTCCTTAGGAACACTCAACACAAACGGCCTCTTCCTTCTGCTGCAGGAGAGAAAGTGAAAGTGTTAGGGGGGCACAGCCAGACATCCCCATTCCCCACAGCCTGCCCAGCCCTCGCTGCAGACTCCTCACCCTTGCTTCCCCCACCCTGGGGTTCACCCAACCCGTTCCCTGCTCAGTTGTTTCCCAAAATCTTCAAGGAACAAACTGGGGCATTGTGAAATTGAGGGATCAAAGGGAAGAAATGGAAATGAAGAGTGGAAAAAGACCCGGGGAGCTGGGGGCACACAGACTCGTAGCACCTCAGAATCTCCCTGGGGTGACCCCCAGGCCATCAGGGGTTCACTCTGGGAGCTGTGCTGGGCTGTGGGTCACCCCAAAATCTGACGCACTCAGGGAAGGGGTTGCAACCCAGCCACTTCCCATCCCTGGCACCCCCATTCCCCTGGGAACCCAACCATGGCACCCCCATTCCTTTTGTCCCCCTGTCCTGGAGACCCAAACCCAGTACTCACATTCCCCAGGATCTCCATGGCCCAGCATCCCATTCCCAAGGAACCCTCTCCCATTCATTCAGTCCCCTGAAATCCTCCTTCCCCCAGAACTTTGATTCTCCCAGGACCCCTCATGCCCGCGAGATGCCCTGTTGAAGTGAGGGGGAGAACGACCATCCTATAATGCATCGAACTCCAACTTTATTGATCGATCAGTCACCTTAAATAATAGTGTTAACGAACTTCATGCATATTCCAAAATACAGCTTTATGATAGGCTAACAGAGAAAACTCTAACCACTCCTTTTGTTTTACAATACCGTTGATTGTTTACATCAAACAAAATCAGTGTTCTCACTGTGATACGAATGGTTCTCAAAACTTCCATAACTGTTCCCAGGGTGCCATCTTTTCCCAGAGAGGATGTTACCTTTGTTATGGGAAGACTGCCTGAGAACTTTATTGTTTATGCAAGGATGCCTGAGAGAGACTAATTGTTTATAGAAGTCAGGCTGGAAACTGCTTTGAAACTGCTTCACAGCTACCTGTTACTTTTCTCTCAGCTGCATGGCTTCGTGGCCTTTTTCTTTAAGCCATGCTTGAACTAAACTCCCGACAATGCCCCATTACCCTGGTACCCTCATCCCTACGAAAACCATCCCCTGACCCTAAATCTCTGGAGCCCTCATTGTTCTGGGACTCCCATCCCTTAGTTCCCCCAGCCCTGGGTACCCTCATTCCCATGGCACCTCCATCCCTGGTGACTCATCCTCCCTAGGACCCCCATTCCCCTGGGACCCATCCCTGGCTCTCCAAACACCCTGTGCCACTCACTCCTAGGAACCCTTAATCCCAACTTCTGCCACTCAGCCTTGTCCCCATCCTGTCTCCACCCTCTCACATCCTGTCCCCAGCTTGTGGCCAACTTGCCCCCACCAGGTGCCACCTACGCAAGAGGAAGAGACCTGACCTCGCTTCCTTCCCCTTTGGCCATAGAGCCATCACCCAGGGGACAGCCACCCCCAGCAGTGAGTGACAGCCTGTCAACATGGCTGGGGACACCGGGATGGCTGGGAAGGTGGCACTGCTCCTGTGGGGTGAGTGCCCCATGCATGGGACTGACACCCTGAGGATTGACCCCAGTTAGGCTGAGATGAGTGGGGAGGGGGCATAGGGGGGTTGCAGTGTCCCCTGTGGTCCCCAATGCCAGCAGGGCATGGAGCCCAGTGTGACCAGAGTTGTGGTGTGGCCATGGGGACAGGAACAGGGGAACTGCGATGTGGGGACAGAAACAGGGGGATTGAGATGTGGAGACAAGGATGTGACAAAAGGAACCCTGGGGCTGGGGCAGCTGTGGGGACAGGGACAGGGAACCAGGGATGCAGAGACAGGGACAAGGGTCACATACCATGTGGATGGGCCATAGGGACAGATGCCATTTCACTGGGATCATGGGTACAGGGCCATGGCTTGTGGCCATGGGGACAGGTGCTGTAGGGCTGGTGGAGGTGACCTGTGCAAATATGGGGTGTCCACAGTGTTGTCATTTCCTGCGTCAACCCATGGTGACCAAGATGTCTCTGTGCTCTAGATGTCTGTGCCACACCAATGTTCCTGTGGGGACAGTTTGGGGACAGACACCTCACCTCATACCCTGGGTGGTGCTGTCCATTCAGTCACACCTCCACTGAGCCCTGTCCCTTCTCCCTTCCAGCCCAGACCCTCGGCCTTGCTGGTGAGTCCTCAGGGGATGCCACAGCCCCACCTCGCTGTCCCCAGTCCCGCACTGGCCCTGGCAGGCTGGTGTCCCCTGTCACCCACAGGTGCCCAGACCACCCAGCTCCTGGAGGATCCTCCCTGGAGGCCAGCAGTGCTGTGGGACCGGGTGACACTGACCTGCCAGGGCTCAGGGACTGCCGGTGCCACCACCTGGTACCAGGATGGGCAGTATTGGTGGCAGGAGGGACCTGCCAAATTCATTGTCACCGTGAGTGGCACCTACATGTGTGACAGACCCGGCACCGGCTCAGCCCCCCCATGAGAGTCTTAAATGGTGAGAGAGGTTTGGGTGTCTCCAGTCTGGCACTGCAGGGACCTCAAGGGCTCTGGGTGGGCCCCACTCCATGGGTAACCTCCTGTGTGACCAGAGCCCGTCCCCTGCTCTGGGGACATCCCAGAGCATCCAGTGTGGGGGAAACCATGCTGGAATTGGGGATCCCTGGTGCACTGGGTGAGACCCAATGGAGGGATCCCCATCAAAAGGGGATATTCCCATGTGACAGGACCCCTCTCTCCCGAAGCTCACTTAGTGCTGCAAGTGCCGGCGTAGGAGCTGCTGGAGGGGGACACAGTGACTCTGCGATGCCGGTGCTGGCGGGACAAGTCGGTCACTGATGTGCGATTCTACCATGAGGACAAGGAGGTGGGGACATCCCCCACTGGGACCAAGCTGTCCCTGTTGCCTCTGCAGCTGAACCATACTGGCCACTACTGCTGTGGGGGCTGGGTGAGCTCCAACGTGTCAGCATGGGTGCTGTCAGCGCTGGTGACAGTGACAGTGCATGGTGAGCACCCCTCGGCTGGAACTCCAATCTCCTGACACCCCCAAAGACACCTCCCAGCAGAATCAGAGTGACAGTCCTCACTACCCCTGTTCTTCCCTGAGCTCTTCCCTGTGCAAGTGCTGGAGGATCCCCCAAACCCACCGTGGGGTCCCCCGTGACTCTCAGCTGCCTCAGTGCCCCCAGCACCCTGCAGCCCCGAGCCCCCCTTCTTGCTTGTGTTCTACTGGGTTGGGCAGGTGGTCGGGGGCCCACAGGGGTCCTTGCAGCTGCTGGTTCCCGCCGTGGGGGTCTCCCACTTGGGGAATTGCAGCTACCAGGTGGGCTCCAAGGGGGGGCCGTACGGAAGAGCAGTGCCCGGCTCCGCATCATTGTACACAGTGAGTGCAGGGATGGGCACGAGGAGCCCCCACAGCCTCCTCAAGTGCCCTGGTTGGGCACCTCCATGTTCCCCAGACACATTGTTGGGTCACCCCACCTCTGCCCAGTGTCCCCTCACCCCTCCCTGGTGTGATTCCATCCCTGACATCCCCCACCACACCCATCCCCCCAATCCCTATCCCCTCACACCGGCTGCCAGCCCCTCCCTGTGGCCTCAACCCTGTCTGTGTCCCCGCAGTGCCCGTGGACAATGCCACCATCACACCTGGTGTACTGGAGCTGACACCGCAAGACACAGAGACACACAGGGACACAGGTGGGGTCACACAGTGTCACCAGGGAGTGCAGGACCCGTAGGGTCATGGGTGACCCTGATGCGTCCCCCTCTGTTTCTTGTAGTGGCCACAGGGGTCAGTGGGGCCATTTTGTTCCTGCTCCTGCTCGTGGGTATCATTGTGTCCTGGTACCAGTGGCACCGCCTGGGTGCGTGACAATGAGGGGACTGGGATCCTAGAGATCAGTGGGAAGGCCCCCAGAGAAGGGAGCCATAGGACAGCACCCATAGCCCCTGGCTTGGGAGGAGCTGAGCCCCCAGTGACCATGGCTCAGAGCCCTGGGGAGCTGTTGGAGGGTCATGCAGGGATGTTGGGGGTTCTATCAGGCATTCCCCTCCCTGCCATGCTTGGGGCTCTGGGGGCTCAGGGTGTTGGTGCAAGTGTGGTGGGTCAGGGATACTGGGGGGCACCAGGAATACTGAGGGGGCCTGGGTAGTATTGTGTGTCTGGTGGTGGTTCAGCATTGCCAAGGGTGGATGGAGGCCCCTGGGTCTCCCAAGTCACCTGTCCAGTTTTCTTTGCAGATGCCAGGAAGCACCAGGAAAGGTGAGTGCAGCCTCCAGCCATGATAAACCTTTTATCCAAACCCCCAGCACCTCCCATCCCCTTCCACACACCCCTTTATTCCAACAGGACCCCCCAAGACCCCCTAGCACCCTTGGAGGAGGATCCTCAGGTGACATACATGGAGCTGCAAAGGCAACCGTTTGAACCCAGCGATATCTATGACAATCTACACCAAAAGTTGTGATGCTCTGGGAAGTGGGAGGCACTGGGTGACAGTGGGGGTGCCCCCTCCATGCCTCCTGTGGTTGCCCATCCTTCCAATGGAGGTGGTCATGGGTCAGGGGAAGGCTACACAGGGCACCCTGTGCTCCCCATTTCCTCTCCCTGTACCCACAAGGGCTCCCCTAACCCTTTACTCGTACCTGCAGGGGCTCCCCAGCCCCATCCAAGTGCTCCAAGTACCCTCAAGTGACTGCCCCATTCTCTCCCCACAGTGCTTGCAGTGCACCCAGGGCTTCCCCATTCCCCCTCCCACTACCCCTGTCCCATCCCGCTGTAAAAGGGGGAGTCGGGGAGGATTCTTGCTGAAAGGTTTCTCATATGAAAATGAAACACAAAAGGGGCGATATTATATCTGAGAACTGTTTATTGGTAAAGGAGGGTAAGGGTTCTTCCCTAAGGGGGAGATCAGGGAGTAGAAAGGGTAAAGGATAGAGAGAGAAACAGAAGACAGGGACAGTCTTACTGCAAGAAGCCCGGGTACTCTGTGGGCATCAGCTCAGCAGATGGAATGTGTGTGCTGCAAGCCAGGGCGAGCCCACATGGCTTTTGTGAATGGCTGGGTGTGATTTCCAAGGATGGCACCTGCATGTCTCTGGCATGGGCTATCAATGGCTGCAGGCTGGCTGCTGCGGGCTGGTGCTGCGGCACTGGTGGCTCTGGGCTGGCTGTTGCTGGCTGGGGCTGCGGTGGGCAGGTGCAGCAGGCTCGGTGCTGTGGGCAGCATGGCAAACGCGGCTGAGGAGGCGGGTGGGTGCAGGCAGCATCCACTCCATTGGTAAAGCAATGAAGGAATGTCCAGGACGAGCAAGAATGAGCTGCCTCGGGGAAGCAGCGAAGCAGGGAAGAACGGGTGTGGACAGGGAAGAAGAACCACCGGGAGGAAAAGGCAAGGGATGGGAGTATCTGTGATATTTTTGCCCGACGTCCAGGGGGAATGATGCATCTGACCCCATCTTGTCAGAAGGCTTATTAAGTACTTTATTATACTATATTATTCTTAATTATATTCCTAATATCTAAACTGAATCTGCCAAGCACTCAACGGCACTCCACTGAACATAATCTCATGATAATCAGCTTACTGTCCCCACACACACACACACACACACACCTGGATTCAATTGGTCAGTGAATCAAAACACTCACAACAGAATTCCAATTACCAATTCCCTTCAGGTAAACAGTCTCCCACAATGCATTCCATTTGTGAAAAACACAGGAGGAGAAAATGAGATGAGAATTGTTTGGTTTGTTTTTTGCTTCTCCCACTGCTTCTCCCAGGTTCAGAGAATGTGAATTCCACAGGGGAGGAGGGCCAAACTGACCCTCTGCGCGAGACCCTGATCCTCCAAGAAACTCAAAGCAAAACACTCCTGTAGTGTCACAGTTTGCTGCTTTTCTTTGCAAAGGCTCCTCCCACAGCCCAATTTCCCGGGCATTTTTTCGCAGACATTTTTCCCAGGCAACTGTTCCACCAGCCAGTGGGGGTCACTCACAGCCCAATCACTGAAGCTTTCTCTCCCCTCATTCTGTGTTGCGAGAAGCCTCACTGGGGACAGGTTTCCCAGCACATGTAGAACCCACAGAGTAATCTTTCACCTCATGTGTAGCATATATTAAGGCATAAATCCAAACCAGATTTGTTCCTCTTAACCCCTGTGTGCTTAGTGGCTCTGCAATGCCCCTCAGATTGCACCCACCAAAGTGGCTTATTGGTCCCATCCCAGTTCCAAAGGGGCACAGGACCTGGTTCCCTGCTCCTGGGACAAAAATGCAGCTCTTTGGTTAAACTAGGCAGAAATGGTGTTTCTTTGTTCAGCTCTGTCAAGGAAGCTGAACAAGGTGGGAACCTCCCTTGCAATGGAAAATACAACCCCAATCTCTCTGAAATATTATTTCTTTGAAATTACAGAGCTTTACGGCACAGATGTGGGAACAGGAATAAAAATTCTTTACTAATATGTATTGTGAGAAACAAGTTAATGGAAGTTGACTTTTGCTGGATATTATATGAATTGATATTACATTTTTCATTATATTGTTAATTAAATATTGTGATGTTACTGCTGTGACAGCAATGTGAATTGTGGAGTGGCTGATGTTGTTGGGGTGGCCATCCAAGGGTGGGGCCCAGCCATAGCCCAGGCCCACTGCACAGGGATGACCATTACCCAGCCCTGCTCTGGCCAGCCCCAGGTGGCAGTCAGAACCTGAGGGACCCCCCTGCCCCCTTGGCTTTGATTCTGGCAGCTTTAGAGCTGCTGCAGAGGTGAGAATTCTGTGGGTGGAAAAAGGCCTGGCTGTGGTTTTCTCAGCTCTGCAAGAGGCACAAAACCCAAACGGAGCCCAAGCAGTGTCTCTGTGAGGGCCTTTGGTGGTTTTCAGAGCAGGGCTGGCTGGAAACACCCCCTGCAGGGGAGGCTGTGGGTGACCCAGTCCGGAAATACAGCAATTGATCATCTGTTCCTCTTTGAAAGGGACTTAGAGAGCTCCAGCACTACTGCACGTCCCGCAACAATCTGCTCAACAAGCTCACCTGGACCCTCCTTCTTGAACAAAACCTGCAGCCTTCTGGAACCTCATGGAAGGAATGTTTGGGCTCAGGCTGTGGCCAGCAAAAAAGAGGGAAATGTTTGGAAATATCACACCAGGGCTCTGGCCCCAGCCGTGGTGGAGGTCTGGGGAGTGACCCTGTGTGGATTCCAGGTGTCTCCAAAGATGCTGCATCCCAGCCCTCGTAACCTGAGGGAAAGGCTGAGGATTTGCAGGATTTGTGGTGTGAAGCCACTACAGGGGTTTTTTGTGTACCTGAGACCTGCCTGTGGTCAGGTGCTGCTTTCCTTCCATTTGGGAGCATGGAGAGCGGATGCGAGTGTTGCGCAGCGTGTGTGCGTGGCCGGGGGAAACTGCTACGCTGCCAGTGGGTACTGAGATCCAACCTGCTGTCTTGGCAGCTTCTGCCCGCTGCCAGTGGTGGTGCCGGGACCAATTGGTGGCCCTGAGTTTGCAAAAGGAGCGATTTCCCCTCCTCCCTCCTGTCCGAGGCCGCCATGGCCCCTGAGGGGACGGAACTGAACCGGGGCGCCCCCTGCTGGCCGGGAGTGCTCCCTGCAGTGCCCCCTGCTGGCTGCGGTTATAACTGCCACAAAAACCAACAGCGCTGAGTGGGAGGGAAATTTTGTGTTGTTTGTTCTGTTCTGGTTTATAAATTTCCCAGGAAAGAGCTGTTATTCCTTTTCTTACACTTTTGTCTTTTGTCCCCATCATTTTTGAAATTAAAAAACCTTTTTGATATGTGTCTTCTTTACATTCTAGGACAGTTCCCACTTTTCCTGGCAGATATTTCTCATTTAAATGAGTTGCCAACTTCTGAGTTTTAGCGTGGATGGGACAGACACTCCCAGTGGAGACAGGGTCAGAGACATGGCCATATCATGCTCTGTCTTTTAAGCCAGCTGGGACACCAAGGGCCCTCTCCCCAGCTGGTACTTCTGGTCACACGGCCACTCAGGAGCTGGCTTTGGCAGAGCATCACACTGCACCCAGTGTGCCATGGCTGACAGACTGATGGACAGACGGAGCCCTGTCTCAGCAAAAGCAAGGCCTAACCCACTCCTGTCACTCACAGGTGTTCCACAATGTCTCCAGATGTTGCGGTGTGTTGTAATAACCTGTCTTAAATTTTCGGGTCCCTTCCCCAGGTGTGCCAATACCCCTCTTCCCCTTCCCCCCTTGCCCCCTGCTGGGCTGTCAATCAGTTTTAACATTCCAGTAAGGCGTTGTGTGGTTCGTCACTTTCAAAGGATGCCCCTCAGGCCTGGGGGTCATTGGCCTGTCTAGGTGTCCCTCGTCCCTTGAGACCCTGCCCCTCCCACCTGGTTGGTAGCTCACCTGCCCCTCCCCTTCCCCTTTCCCTGAGCTTAAAAGCCGAATCAAGCCATGCCATCGGGGTTCTGTTGGAGCTGTTACTGACATTCAGAACTCTGTGACCATGGAATAAAGCTCTGGATATAACCCTCCAGCAGAATCCATCTCCTTCTTCCTCACCATTAGCCTGAAGCCTTCCCTCCTGAGGTAAACGGAGTTCCTACCAAGCCTGGACTTGTTCAGCTGCCCAGCTGCAACCACCAGCAAGCTAAAGGTGTCTCTGGGGTGATACACCACAGCTTCCCCCTTTGGACCAGCAGCAAGGGTCAGACTGGCCCAGGCACAATCTACCTGGCACTACTTGGATTCATATTCCAATATTTTGGCGTCTCTGGGTGGGCAAAGTGACTCTGCAGCCCCAGAAGGACTCTCAGTACCTCGGGCAGGCTTCGGCTGCCGTGCATCCAGCTGAAAGAGCCTTGGTTGCAACGCTCTCAGTTAGAGACTTTGGGATTTTATCCCAGAAGAAGTTTCTTGGACTGTTCGGCACCTCAGGAAACCCCAGCTCCTTTCTGGTGAGCAGATTTTCCAAAGGAAGAACAGGGTAGCCTCTCCTGCCCATAGAGGGGTCCTGTTCCAGTGAGGAGACCTGCCTGCCTGGAGACCTAGCCAGCTACAGCTTCCATTTCAGCTGAGTATCTCTGCTCTTGGTAGAGCAGAAGCTCAAAAACAGACTCTGCCGTGAGTTCTGTTCCTTTTTTGCCTTAGCATTTTGGCTGCGCAGCCCCACAGAGGGAATCCATTGCGTTCTAGGCTTTAGCTTTCTGCCGTGTGTGTTGCTGTCTCTTGGAATTTGTGCCAGAACGGGATTGCTCTCTGCCCTTACCCCCGGCTCAGCAGCGCAGCATTCTCGGCTCTCTCCGCGGGGGACTCTCTCTCTGTGCGGGGGAGGGGGGCTCTCTACACGTGGCCGGGGGGATCTCTCTCTGTGCGGGGCGAGAGTGCCCTCTACACACGAGGCGGCCCCAGTATTGGCTTGCCACGTGATGTGGGGGGAGGCTGCTCTCTCTCAGCTCCGCAGGGGAGGCTTTGTCTGCCTCGGCTCGGCAGGGCGTGTCCCAGCTCCCTGCAGCTGCTGCCCGGGAATTTTAAAAGCAGTATATACAGCTGCATTGTAAAGCTTTTGTCTGTTCGTTATCGCCTTCCTATCTGTGTTTTTTATTTTAGAAATCGATAGCTGATTTTGGCTTTGTTTTCGATCAGGCGGGATTTAGTACTTTGCCTTTTACATTTTACATGGGTTCGAATCTCAGCATTGTACAAAAAGGAGTGTATTATCATATTGTTAGCATTTTAGTCAGTGGTAATGTGAAGTTTTCAAAAGGAAAATTGAAACAGTTAATAAGATGGCTTTTTCTGCACTTTGCACAAACCTCCCCTGAAGAAATCCACAATATTCAATTCTGGGATAAAGTTGGAAATGAATTGATAACCTTAGGACAGTCTGGGAATACACCCTCAGCTAAATTTATGTTCTGGAGTTTACAAATTCGAACAGCCTTGCACAAACAAAAGGAATTGGAGAAAAAGCCAAATGCCAAGCCATGTACCTCTGCTCTCCCTGTTTCTCCCTCTCCTAGCTCTAAACCCCCTAAACCTCTTACCCCAAAACTTGGTATTTTTAAGAGAGAACACTCATTGGGAAGTTGACTCCCAGAGTTTGTTAAAATGCCTGAGTTGTCCTGTCCACAAGGCCCTGGCTAGGCTGCGTGGAACCTTTCCCTATCCCCTGTGTCCCCTCCTCTGAAACCCACAGCACGTGTCAGCTTTCCAGAGAGCAGTGATGCCCAAAATGGCCCCCAGTCCCTAGGGGGTCCACAAGATGGTGGATGCCACGTGGCATCTTCCCAAACCTGGTCTTCTTCTTCCCAAAATCCTCTTAAGCATTTCAAAATTCCATCCCCATCCCCCTCTCCTCCTGTTCCTCGCGACACCTTCCCCCCTCCCCCTCCCTTTCCTGCAGTACCCTCAGCTCCGCCCCTCTACTCCTCTGAGGGGGCGTCTGCTGACGTGATGTCACCAGGTGTCCCTGCCCCCTGCCAGCCCCTTGACCCCACCCCCTGTTCCCACGGTGTCCCCACCCCCTGCCTGCCCCTTGACCCTGCCCCCTGTTCCCATGGTATCCCCGCCCCTTGCCAGCCCCCTGTCCCCGCCCCCTGTACCCATTGCATCCCCGCCCCCTCCCCGAGTTCCCACGGTGGGGACACACCCACTGCCTGTCCCCAGACCTGTATCTGTCATCCCAATGCTTCTGATCCAAGGGATACAGAGCAGGGAACAGCAGACTCAATGCATAGTCCCATGTTGTCACTGGCTCCTGTTACCTTTCAGCCTGCAGCTCAGGGAGGGGCAGCCCCAACTGCTAATTGGAGTTCTTTTGGATGACAATTGATTAAGGAGATCTGTAAATCTTATAAAGAATATGGTCCACACAGTCCATATTTCCGTGGCCTTTTAAATTCTGAACTGAGTAGGACTGTGGTGATCCCACATGATTTAAAACAGCTTTTTTCCTGTCTCATGACCTCCACGGAATTCAAATTATGGGAATTAGCATGGAAACAACTGCTAAAAGACGCTCTCCCAGGCTTGCATGCTGATCCAAACACAGCGAAGGACAACAGTGGTAACCCTATCACCATTGAGCACCTCTGTGGTGAGGGCCAATGGTCTTTACCCTCAATCCAAGCTACTGCAATTCCTGCAGAAACACTCGAGAAAGTAAAAGAAGCAGCTGAAAAAGCATTCTTTTCCCTCCAACCTGAGGGGCCTTTTGAGCCCTATAGTAAAATTAAACAGCTACCATCAGAGCCTTTTTTGACATTTGTAGAAAGGTTAACTAGAGCCATTGAAATACAAGTTAAAAAAGTGAATGCTAGGGAAGCGGTTTTAGAGGAAATGGCATTTACAAATGCAAATGAACAGTGTCGAGCGGCAATCCTGAGCCTTCCTTTAGAACCTCTGCCCATACTAAAAGATAGGCTTCTAGTCTGTAACAGGAAAGTGCCTCTGATGAGTGTGGCTGAAGACACCAGACCAAGGCTGCTGCCAAGACCACCTCAGCGTGTCGCTGTTGCCAGCCCTGCGCCTTTTCCCTCAGCACAGCAGTACCCTGGGCAGCAGCGGAGACCAGCAATGGTTGAGCCCACAAAACCATGCCTGCTTTGTAACAATCTAGGGCACTGGAGTAACCAGTGCCCCCTGAAAAGGCAATTTTATGAATTCAGAAATAGCAGGGGAGGAGAACTGCAAGCCTTCCCTGGGGGTCAACAACAACAAAAAAACTGAAAAGGGAGCGTCCGCCTGCCAGGCGTGCAGACACAAAAAGAGCAGGCCAAGGGAATAAGGGTAGCAAAACAAATCAAGCGCGCGATAATATTAATGTTTGTGTAAGTGAAGCAGGTGCTTCAAAGACTATGTCTGCTGGTCCACTGCTGAAAGTGAAAAAAAAAAACTTTTGTTATGATTTAGGTGATCCTGTGTTAACCACGTCTTCTGTCAATGAGCCTTACAGGTTGCAGCTGACAGAGTCACTCCACCTGAAGGACACTGACTGGCATTTTGTCTCTGTAAATCCTGAACAGAAGGGTACTTGGAACTGAATTCGTTGTAAGTACATCGTCACTGGGGACACCAAACACACACCACAAGAGATCGAAATTGCTCCGGGAATGACAACATCAGATCCTGAGCAATTCGTTCTCAGCCTGCACTGTTTCCACCCACCCCTGTTTCTTCCCAAGGGACAAATAGTTGCACAAGCTATCCCTGTGCCATCTTTACCTGAAAATATCGAAAAACAAGGGCCCACAATCGCCCGGGTCCAAGTTATTGGGAAAGACAAACCCAAATTATGGTGTAACGTCTCTGGGGGTGGGGAGTCAAAACACATTGAGATGCTTGTAGACACAGGTGCAGACTGCATAGTGATTTCAGTACAAGACTGGCCAGCACATTGGTCTTTGCAAAATGTTGCTGGTCACCTTTGAGGTGTAGGAGGCCTTCAATTGGCAAGACAACCCAAAAGCATTATTCAATTCGAGGGACCAAAGGGACATTTGGCAAATATCCGTCCATTTGTGTTAGATTATTCGGAACCTTTGTTAGGGAGAGATTTAATGGCCCAGTGGGGTGTCACAATTGATATTCCAGACTCTCCACTGCATTTTTGTGCAGTGAAGTGGAAAACTTCACTGCACAAAAACTGAAGTGGAAAACAGACAAACCAGTTCAGGTGAAACAGTGGCCGCTCAGTAAACAAAAAATAAAGGTGCTTGAGGAACTAGTGGAAGAGCAACTAAAAAAGTGCCACATTGTGGAGACCATGTCCCCATGGAACTCTCCAGTGTTTGTCATCCAAAAAGGTGACAAAAAGAGATGGCGACTTCTTCATGACCTCCGACAAATTAATAATGTAATTGAAGATATGGGTTCTCTCCAACCTGGTATGCCATCCCAAACAGCACTTCCCCAAGATTAGAAATTAGCTGTTATTGATATTAAAGATTGCTTTTTCCAAATCCCCTTGCACCCTGACAATGCACCGCGTTTTGCATTCTCGGTCCCTTCCATCAACATGGAAGCCCCTATGAAAAGGTACCATTGGACTGTTCTTCCTCAGGGATTGAAGGTATCTCCAGCTATCTGCCACTGGTATGTCTCTTCCCTGCTTTCCCCAGTGCGTGCAGTTGTAGAGAAGGCCATCATCTATCATTACATGGATGATATCCTCGTGTGTGCCCCTAATGATGATTTACTCACACATGCAGTTGACCTAACAATCGATGCATTGATTGTTGCAGGGTTTGAGCTCCAAGAAAAGAAAATTCAAAAGAAGCCACCTTGGAAGTATTTGGGCTTAGAAATTGGAAATAGGACCATTGTTCCCCAAAAACTAGTAATCAATCCAAGGATCAAGACCCTTGTGGATGTCCACAAGTTGTGTGGTTCTTTGAATTGGGTAAGGCCATGGCTCTGTCTGACTAACGAAGACCTTGCCCCTCTTTTCAATTTATTGAAAGGGGGAGAGGACCCAGGTGCTCCTAGGTCTATTACCCCAGAGGCACGGAAAGCTCTAGAAAAGGTTCAGATTGCAATGTCCACAAGACAGGCCAACCGATGCTGGCCTGACCTGCCATTCAAATTTATCATCCTAGGTAAGTTTCCACACCTCCATGGAAATTTTTTCCAGTGGGAGGAAAAACAAACACCTAAGGCAAAGGACACACCAAAAAAGGACCAGGACCAGAGGGACTCTCTCTTGATCATAGAATGGGTTTTCCTCAGTCATAAAAGGTCCAAGAGATTGACAAAGCCTCAGGAGCTGGTAGCAGAACTGATCCAGAAAGCAAGGACCCGGATCAGTGAGTTAGCAGGATGTGATTTTAAGTGCATTCACATTCCAGTTGAATTAAAATCGGGTCAAAATACTATGAAAATACTGGAACAATTGTTTCAAGAAAATGAAGTGTTGCAGTTTGCTCTGGATTCCTACTCAGGACAAATTTTGGTAGCACGGCCCGCTCACAAATTGTTCAAACAAGATGCTCAATTCACTTTGAAATTGAGAAGTGCTCTAAGTAGGAGACCTTTAAAAAAGGCTCTGACTGTCTTTACAGATGCATCCGGGAGGTCCCACAAGTACGTTATGACTTGGAAGGATCCTCAAACCCAGCAGTGGGAGACGGACATTGCTGAGGTGGAAGGTTCACCTCAGGTTGCTGAATTGGCTGCGGTTGTTAGGGCTTTTGAAAGGTTCTCAGAACCATTTAATCTGATTACAGACTCTGCATACATGGCAGAAGTAGTATCCAGGGCAGATCAAGCAATACTGCAAGAAGTGTCTAACATCGCACTTTTTGAATTGCTCTCAAAACTGGTAAAGTTAGACACTCACCAAGAGCAATCATTTTATGTGATGCATGTCAGGTCACACACTGACTTGCCAGGATTTATCGCTGAAGGCAACAGAAGGGCAGATGCTCTTGCTGCATCTGCAGTGATGGCCACTCTCCCAAATGTTTTTGAACAGGCAAAAATCAGCCACCAGCTTTTCCACCAAAATGCACCTGGCCTGGTTCGTCAGTTTAACATCACTCGAGAACAGGCCAAAGCAATTGTGACCACATGCCCAAATTGCCAACAACATGCACTCCCTACAGTGAGTACGGGAGCAAACCCAAGGGGACTGAACAGTTGTGAACTATGGCAAACAGATTTAACACACATACAGTCTTTTGGACGGCAGAAATATGTTCACGTTAGTGTAGATACCTTTTCTGGAGCGGTCTATGCTTCTGCCCACACAGGAGAATCATCTATCAATGCTATTAAGCACCTCTTACAGGCTTTTTCTTTCATGGGCATCCCCAAGGAGCTGAAAACTGATAATGGGCCTGTTTATAAATCCAAGGAATTCAGGAGCTTCCTGCAACAATGGGGAGTAGAGCACAAAACTGGCGTCCTCTACTGCCCTACAGGTCAAGCCATTGTAGAAAGAACTCACCGTGATATTACAAGAGTCCTAGACCAGCAACAACAGGTTCTGAAGGTGGAATCTCCCCACATCTGGTTATCCAGGGTGCTATTCACAATCAATTTTCTGAATTGTTCTTTTGACAGCCTGAACCCACCCATCCTACGCCACTTTGGGAGGAGCAGTCATAGGTTGATGAAAGAAAAACCTCCAGTTTTAGTAAAGGACCCTGAGACTTGGAAAATGGTGGGACCTTACAAATTGGTTACTTGGGGACGTTGATACGCCTGTGTGTCCACCCCCTCTGGTTTAAGGTGGGTTCCTTCCAAATGGGTAAAGCCCTATGTTCCCAAAGTCTCAGAGAAATCTACAGAAGCACCCCAGGTTGCTCATGCTGCCTGGAGAAGGAAATGTCGCACGCGTTCTCTGGAGGAAATTCCATTTAAGCCTCCTATCTGGAATAGTTTGTAATATATGTTTGTCTCAAGTTCCTTGTACCAGTTTAGATCCCACTGTTCGTGTGTAGCCTCGAGACGCCATGAGACCGAGCCTGCTTCTCATCCTACTCATGATCATCCCACCTGCGATCTCCTACATAGTACTGCAACCCAAACCACATATGGACTACCTTGACAAAGGTTCTCGGACATCAACAGAGAAACTGACAACTGGCTGAATGGACTGTTCAAAGGCTGGGGACTCTTGGGCTGGTTGGGATCTATTCTGAAAACTGTGTTTTTAGTGCTGTTTATTTTAGTTATAGTTATTGTAGTTGTAAGCATTGTTTTTGGACTAATCAAACGCATGGTTCTCAAGTTAATTTCAAGCTCATCCCCCCCTCCTGAGGTCTACCATTTGGAAGCCTTCAGTGCTCCAATGGATGACCTGGAAGCCTCAGTGGAAAACACTGACCCTCCTGTAGAGGAAGAACCGATTTACCAACTATGGAACTATGGTTTGGCAAGCATTCTGCACCACAAACACAGTCCTCTTCTTTTTAAACAAAACTAGGGGGAGATGTTGCGGTGTGTTGTAATGTCCTGTTTTAAACTTCCGGGTCCCTTCCCAGGTGTGCCTATTCCTCTCTCCCTTCCCCCTTGCCCCCTTGCTGAGTGAGTCCTGTCAATCAGGCTTAACATTCCAGCAAGGTCGTCATGTGGTTGGTAAAGTTCTAAAGATGCCCCTATGCCCAGAGGTCATTGGCCTGTCTAGGTGTCATCCTCCCCTGAGACCCTGCCCCTCCCACCTGGTTGGTAGCTCACCTGCCCCTTCCCTCCCCCTCCCCCTGGAGCTTAAAAAGGTAATCAGACCATGTGCTCAGGATTCTGTTGGAGCTGTTACTGATATTCAGACCTCTGTGACCATGGAATAAAGCTCTGGATATAACCCTCCGACAGAATCCGACTCCTTTTCCTCCTCACCATCGCCTGAAGCCTTCCCCTCTGTAGGTAAACGGAGTTCCTACCAAGCCTGGACTTGTTTCAGCTGCCCAGCTGCAACCACCAGCAAGCTAAAGGTATCTCTGGGGTGGTACACCACAGTTACCGCCTTTGGCCCAGCAGCAAGGGTCAGACTGGCCCAGGCAAAATCTGCCTGGTAATATTGGGATTCCTATTCCAATACTGAAGAAACTGGACATTTTTGTTACCTTTAGGAGCCCATTGGTGCACCCCACAGCTGCATTTGCTTGTGGATAACAGAGAGTGTGAAATCTCCCTGAGTGTCCAACAGCTCCATGGGATTGTTCCCTGCCTGCTGGGCAGCAAAACAGCCCCTAAGGAAGCCTTTTCTTGGGCCACATTTAGGAACTCTCTCCATTTTGCTCAATCCCACCCTGAAACCTGACTGACTTCCCATGGAGGAAGAGGAGAAGCTCTGTCCATCCTTGGGACAGTGCACAGGAATCTGTGGAAATGCTTGTGTGTGCCTCAGGGTCTGATTCCCTGGTAAATCCACTCCAGCCTGCCCTGAATTCCCCTGCCTGGGCACTCCCTGCTCTTGCTGTGACACCCCTGTTCCCCAGCCCCTCGTGTGCAGCCCCCGCTTAGTATTTCCACACTTTTCCCTCTCTTCTGCTGTGCACATCCAGGACCCAAACATTCTTTCCATGAGGTTCCTAAGGGCTGACAGGTTTTGTTCAAGAAGGAGGGTCCAGGTCAGGATGTTGAGCAGATTGGTGTGGAATTTGGAGTAGTTTTGTGGTTTTCTCAGACCCTTGGGCAAAGGGACAAAATGATCAATTGCTGCATTTCCAGACAGTTTCCCTCACAGCTGCCTTTGCAGGGGGTGTTTCCAACCAGCCCTGCTCTGAAAACCATGAAAGACCCTCACAGAGCCACTGCTTGAGCTCCCTTTGTGGTTTGTGCTTCTTGCAGGGCTGAGCAAACCACAGCCAGGCCTTTTTCCACCCACAGAATTCTCACTTCTGCAGCAGCTCTAAAGCTGCCAGAATCAAAGCAAAGGGGGCAGGAGGGACCCTCAGGTCCTGGCTGCCACCTGGGGCTGGCCAGAGCAGGGCTGGGCAATGTTCATCCCTGTGCAGTGGGGCTGGGCCATGGCTGGGCCCCACACTTGCATTGACAGGGGACCCCAGGATGTGCCACCCCTGGGACAGGAAGCCAACCAGGAATGTGCAGGGACATTTCTGGAACTGCCACACCTGGGACAGGACCCCCCAATCCAGGATGTGTCACCCTCTGGGACCACATCCCCCCAGGAGAGGAGCCCCTGGAAGTGCCCCCCAGGACCAAACCACCCCTTTCCCATCTGACTCTCAGCACAAACGGACTCTTCCTTCTTGTCCAGGGCAAAGAAAGTGAAAGTGTTGAGGGGGCGCAGCCCAACACCTCCATCCCCCAGAGCCTCCCCACCCTTCCCTGCACCCCCCACTCCCCGTGCTCCCTCCAACCCTTTCCCTGCTCAGATGCTCTCCAGGATTGCTGAGTCATGAACTGCAGGTGAGGGGACATGACACAAAAGGGAGGAAAATAAGGTGAAAAAGAGAAATAAAGACATGAAAAAGTGAAGGTCAAGGGAGGCCACAGAGGCAGAGCTACCAAGGACCCCCATGCCTAGAAAATGAGCAACCCAGGGGGGCAGTGTTGGGCCCGGGGTCACCCCAAAATCTGAGGCACCCAGGAGGGGAGCTGAGCCTACTGGGCCTGACAAGCCACTGCCCTTCCCTGGGACCTCCATTCCCCTGGAAATCAAATCATGGGACCTCCATTCCTTATATTCCTGCCTGTGATCCCCACCCCAGTACTGACATTCCCCAGGATCTCCATGGCTCAGGGCCCCCATTCCAAAGGAACACTGTCCTGTTCATTCCATCCCCTGAAATCTTCCTTTCGCAAGAACCTTGATACTCTCAGGAACCCCTTTTCCCACAGGAACCCCCATTCTCCCAGAATCCCCATCCCATGACCCCAAATCCCTGGAGCCCATGCTCCCCTGCGACTCCCATCCCTGTGTCCCCCCAGCCCTGTACAGCCCCATTCCCACGGACCCCATCCCTAGGATCTCCCATTTCCCTGGACACCCTTACCCAGGTCCCCAAACGAACTGAGGCCCCCCACTCCTGGGAACCCCATGTCCCACTATGTCCCACCCAGCCTTGTCCCCACCCTGCCCCCACTCTAGGGCCACCTACGCATGAGGACAAAATGTGACCTCGCTTCCTTCCCCTTCATCCGAAGAGCCACCAGCCAGGGGAGCGGTGGCCACAGCAGCGAGTGACAGCCAGTGCACATGGCTGGGGACACCGGGATGGCCGGGAAGGTGGCGCTGCTCCTGTGGGGTGAGTGCCGTGGGCACGGGCCTGACACCCCAGGGATGGGGAGAGGAGGGGTAATAGGGGGGCTGCGCGGTCCCCTGAGATCCGCAATGCCAGCAGAGCCAGTCCATGTTACCCACAGTGGACCTTGGTGGGACTGGGCATATAGGGTAGCTTTGGGGACAGGGAGAGGGGGGGCAGGAATTTGGGGATGGGGATGTGGGGACAGGAATGTGGGGACTGGTACCTTTGGGCTCAGGGAGCTCTGGGGATGGGGACAAGGGAACTGGGATGCAGGAACAGAAGGGGACAAGAATGGTGAGGATGTGGCCATGGGGATGGGATCATGAGCTGGTGGGGGTGACCTGGGCCAGCATGGGCTGTGTCCATTGTGTCCTTGTACCCAGGGTGTTCACAGTGTCCCCATGTTCTGCCTCAGCCCCAAGTGGCCTCGGTGTCCCTGTTCCCAAGGTGTCTGTGCCACAGGGATGTGGTGCATGGGTGGCTGTGACACAGATATTTCCCCTGACCATCCAATTCTTTTGTGGCCACCCAGACACATTTTCTAACAAGAACTGCTGTCCCCATGGGCACAGTTTGGGGACATCCCCCACACCCTGTACTCCAGGTGCTGCTACCCCTGCAGGGCCACCCGCACCCACCCTTCACCCTTCTCCCTTCCAGCCCAGACCCTCGGCCTCGCTGGTGAGTCCTCGGGGGATGCCATGGCCCCACTCCGCTTTCCCCAGCCCCACACTGGCCCTGGCAGGCTGGTGTCCCCTGTCACCTGCAGGTGTCCAGACCACGCAGATCCTGGTGGAGCCCCCCTGGAGGCCAGCGGTGCTGTGGGACTGGGTGACACTGACCTGCCCGGGCTTGGGGACCGCCGGTGCCACCACCTGGTATAAGGATGGTCAGCTCTGGTGGCAGCAGGGACCTGATAATTTCACTGTCACTGAGAGAGGCTCCTACATATGTCACAGACCCGGCACTGGGCTCAGCCCCCCCGTACTGGTCTCAGATGGTGAGTGGGGATGTTAAATGATCAGGATGACCCCTGACAAGTCAGAGTGGACTCCACTCCTTAGGTGGCATCACAACCCTTGTGTGGCAAGAGCCTGTGCCCTGCACACAGGGACATCCCAGTGCACCCAGATGTTCTCAGGGTCACAGGGACCACCTTGAACCTGTCTTGAGGCCTGCCATGAGTGGGGACCCTCCTGTCTCTCAGATTTGCTGGTGCTGCAGGTGCCAGCAGGGGTGCTGGTGGAGGGGGACACGATGACACTGCGCTGTCGGTGCGGCCATTGGAACCACACGGTCGCAAGGGTGCGATTTTACCAGGACGAGAAGGAAGTGAGGGGGTTCATCAATGGGACCGAGCTGTCCCTATTTCCCCTGCAGCTGCACCACAGCGGCCACTACAGCTGCGTGGGCTTGGTGGGGTCCTGGCAGTCACGATCAGCAGCAGTGACAGTGAAAGTGCATGGTGAGCACCCCCATGGCTGGAACTCCAATCTCCTGACACCCCCAATGACCCTTCCCAGCAGACTCAGAGTCACAGTCCTCACCTCCCCTCTCCTGCCCTGAGCTCTACCTGGTGCCACTGCTGGAGGGACCCCTTAACCCACCATGGAGTCCCTCCTGACTCTCAGCTGCCTCAGCACCCCCAGCCCCCTGCGGCCCCAAGCCCCCCTCCTGCACGTGTTCTACCGGGACGGGCAGGTGGTGGGGGGCCCGCAGGGGTCCCGCAGCTACTGGTGCCCACCGTGGGGGTCTCCCACTCGGGGAATTACAGCTGCCAGGTGTGCTCCAAGGTGAGGCCATGCAGAAGAGCAGTGCCCAGCTCCGCATCACGGTGTGCAGTGAGTGCGGGGATGGGCACAGGGAGCCTCCCGGTATCCTCTGCCTGGGGACCTCCATGTCCCCCAGACACATTTCTTGGGTCCTTCCATCACTCTACGTGTCCCCTCACCCTTCCGTGGCGTGACACCATCCTCAACATCCCCCACCACACCCATCCCTGCCCATCCCCACACCTCCACTTCAGCTGCCAGCCCGTCCCTGTGGCTTCAGCCCTGTCTCTGTCCCCGCAGTGCCTGTGGACAATGTCACCATCACCCCCGGTGTCCTGGAGGTGACACCACAAGATAAAGGGACACACAGGGAAACAGGTGGGGTCCCTCAGGTTCGCGAGGGAGTGCAGGACACCTGGGGTGATGGGCGATACTGATGTGTCCCCCTCTGTTTCTTGCAGTGGCCGCAGGGATCGGTGGAGCCCTTTTGTTCCTGCTCCTGCTCGTGGGTGTCATTGTGGCCTGGCACCAATGGCACCGCCTGGGTGGGTGACAATGAGGTGACAATGGGGGGGTCCCAGGGAGCTGTAGAGACCCCCAGAGAAGGGGAGCAATAGGGCAGCACCCACAGCCCCAGAAGTGTGACCTTGTCTGGGTGTCCTGTAGGGTTTGGGGAGTTGCTGGAAAGTCCTGCAGGGATGTCGAGGGTTCTTTCACGGGCCCTGGGGATGTTTGGGGACGGTTTTTGTCCTGCTGGGCTTTGAGTTCTTGAGGCTGAGTTGGTAAGGGGCACTGGGGAGGTTCATGGATTCTGGGGGGGCTTCAGGGATACTTAGGGGTCTTGAGAGAAATTGAGGGTCCCATGGGAGTTCAGGAATCCTGAGAGGGTTCAGGGTCCTGGGACCCCCACAGTCACCCCACCCCTCTTTCCTTTGCAGCCGCCAGGAAGCAGCAGGAAAGGTGAGTGGGGGGCTCAAACCACACTGTCCCCTTTTACCCCAACACCCAAGCCCTCCCATCCCCTCTCCCACATCCCCTTTATTCCTGCAGGGCCCCATCGGATCTCCCGGCCCCCCCAGAGGAGGGGGAGGTGCTGTACACCCACGTCGTGGTCACCAAGAGGGCAGGGGGTGACTACGAGGGGGACACACGCAGAGGGACACATCACCCATGAGTGTCACCCCACCCAGTTCCCACAGCCCATGTCTCTCGCAGCGTCCCCCCGTGCCACCACCCTCCAGGATCCCCAGGTGACCTACACTGAGCTGCAGAGACCCTAGGGGCGACCACAGGAACCCAGTGACATGTATGGGAATGTGCTGTGACACTGGGGGGAACTGGGGGCACTGGGGGTCCCCACCCACGGGCACCCACTCATGTGTGTGCTGCCAATAAAAACTGCCCCTCTCCCTCCCAGTGGGGGCACAAAGATGCAAAGGGTTGAGAGAAGAACAATTTCCTGCAACAGAAATGAGAGAGAATAAAACCAACAGAAACCAGAACAAGGTTCAGCATCCAAATGGTCACACAAAGAACAATTTCCAGGCAAAGCCACCCAAAAAGGAACAAACCCTGAACACTTCCCCAAGCACGTTTCCTCCACCAGAGGAAGCTGGCAGGGCCCTGGATTTTCTTTGCTCTGATGGCCAAAGCTGCCATCAGGAGGCTCTTGATTCTCTTTTCCCCTGTCCCTTACCCCTCCTCTGATGTGTTCCCCACACGATGCTCTCAAAACGGCCCTTTGGGGGTTCCAGAGCCTCCCCCTTTTCCACGGCAGTCGGCATCAGGCCATGGCGCAGGGTGGGGTGTCAGAGACAAGAAAAGTTTCATGTCTGGAGGCATTTTGGAACAGTTGTGTGTGGCAGGGATGGGTCAGGCCTTGCTTTTGGTGAGATAGGGCTCCATCTGTCCATCATTGTGTCAGCCGTGGCACACTGGGGACAGTGTAATGCTCTGCCAAAGCCAGCTCCTGAGTGGCCGGCTGACCAGAAGTGTCAGATGGAGAGAGGGTCCTTGGTGGCCTTTACTCTCTTCCCCGCCCCCCCCCCCCCCGGCCGTCTTGCTGCGGCGGGGTGGGCAAGAGAGGGGGGAGTGTTTGACCAGGCCTTTTTGCTTTTGGCTTTTGCTGCTTGGCTTGGCTAGCCGCTTTGCTTGCTTGCTTTCTGCTTTTTGTGCTGTTTTTTTTCTTTTCTCTTGCTCCCTCTTTCTTACCCTCCCCTGAAGATACTGGACCGGCTCCGGACCTGACCTGAGACGTCCAGGACACCCGAAGCTTGCAGAGAAGCGCCGCGCCCTCTCAACACACAGTCTGTTTTTTTTTGTTTTCTTTTCTTTTCTTGTGTTGGGGAGTGTTCTTTTGTTACTTGTAAATAAATAGGTTTTGTTTTCCACTTTGCTCCTCCGAGAAATTCCTTCCCGAACCCGGTGTTGGGGGAGGGGTGGTTGGAGGTTTGTTTTGTTTTGGGGGGCTCCCTTTTGGAGATTTCCCCTAATTTGTCCTAAACCAGGACAATATACTTTTTGGTGCGTTGGCCGGGAAACGGAGGCCAAAAAACAGTGGAAAAAAAACCTATAACAATAATATTTTGGTTTTGGCTATTTTGTGGGCATATCGGTGATTCATAATGTCATTTGGAGTGGAAGCTTGCCGGTCGTTCTGGTCCCTAGGGGTTTTTGAAGTTTTAATACTTTTGTGGTCCCTGGGGTTATTTCCTTACCCAAAAATAGCTCTGATGTTGGCCCTAATAAGTAGCTTTTGTAAGCGGGGGGCACTAACCAGAATAGTCATTGTGCTGGTCTTATGTGTGATGATGTGTCGGATAAAAATGCTGGACTTTATTTCAGGAATGTATGGACTGTTATTATGGTTGTTTACTCAGTTTGTTTGGGGAGAAGAAGGGGAAGGGGCTTTTCAGCCTTTGTCTTCCTTCTTCTCCTCCAAATTGTTGACATCTCTATTAGAAAATACTGAATTTCCCCTGAGTTTGAAAGAAACCATCTTTCTGGCATTTAATTTATTAAGCCTTTTCTATACTGTCTGGAGTGTGTATAAAATGAAGACTGAGATTTCTAGAGGGGTTAGAGACACTCCTGACTTAGGAGTAAAACAAAGCAGGAAAAATCTTGACTGGAGTGGGAAATGGGAGGACATGGGCCAGACTTTAAAGGAATTTTCTGATCCTATAGACTGGGACTTTCCATCTGATCAAATTCAGAATCCAGTCAAGGTGGCAAAGTATTTGAGGGAGAAGTGCCATGGTAATACTAAGGAAGAAAGGATTACTGCAGTGAGCTGGGCCTTGGCATTTGTTTACCGTACTCTGCTAGATACTGTGGAGCAGCAGATAGCAGAAAGGGAACAGGGAGATAAGTTAGTTACTACCCCAGTGACCCAGGCTGCAGCTAACATCCCAGGCTCCAGGCTAGCAGCTGCATCAGACAGTAGGCCCCAAACCATGGCTGTTGCAGCTAATACAAGAGGTGGAAAGTGTAAAGGCAAGACCGATCGAAAGGTGGAGGATGATGAGGATGATGATGCAGGAGAAGGACCCTCACCAAAATCAGAGGCCACATCAAGGGGCACAGAATCTGGAGCTAATATTGACTCCTTTTCTCTGAAGGACCTCAGAGGCCTAAGAAAGGATTACAGACGACAACCTGATGAATCTATAATTAGTTGGTTAGTCCGCCTTTGGGATGCTGCAGGGGAGGTTACGATTTTGGATGGTACTGAAGCGAGGCATTTGGGATCCCTGTCACATGATCCTGTCATCGATCAAGGTATGATGAGGGGGGCTAACCCTCACAGCCTCTGGGAACGGGTCCTAAGAAGCGTAGCAGAACGATACCTGTGTACGGATGATCTCTATATGCAGCAGACACGGTGGAAGACCATAGAACAGGGGATCCAACGCCTGAGAGAGATGGCGGTGGCAGAGCTCATTTTCTCAGATGATACAACAACTAGAAATCCGGACCTGGTACCATGCACACCTGTAATGTGGAGGAAACTTGTGCGACTTGGGCCACCTGAATACGCTTCTGCCCTAGCAATAATGAAGCGGGATGATACATATGAGACTGTGCTCGATATGGCAAAGAAGCTTCGAGCGTATGCAGATGCTGTGCATGGCCCAACTCATGCCAGAATTGCAGCAGTGGAAACCCGACTGCAGAAACTAGAGGATAAAATTGAGGAGAATCATAAGAAACTCCGGGAAGAGATTAAGGAGGACCTTATTCAAATCTCAGCTGTACAAATTAGAGGTCCTGGTGTCCAACGCTGGCGCTCCTTTGATGGGGAGAGAAGGTACACCCCACGGACTGAGTTATGGGCTTTTCTGCGTGAGTCTGGAGAAGACATGAGGAGATGGGATGGAAAACCCACCACTGCTTTGGCACAACGGGTGCGTGATTTGAAGAAAAGAGAAAGTATCACCAAAAGGATAGCAGCTCCGGTCACTCGTAGCCGAGATGTTAAGTATAATGATGACGATGACATGTCCGATCCCCTTGAAGGAACTTCTAAGGCATATGCCCAGGGAAAGAAGGACAATCTGGCTTAGAGGGGCCCTGCCTCCAGCCAGGAAGAGGCACGGGAGAACCGGGTTTTTTGGAAGGTGTGGATCAGATGGCCTGGCACATCAGAGCCACAAGACTATGAAGCATTGGTTGACACTGGATCACAGTGTACCTTAATGCCATCGGAACACGTGGGGACAGAACCTGTTTCCATTGCTGGAGTGACGGAGGGATCACAACAGTTGACTTTGTTGGAAGCTGAGGTGAGCTTGACTGGGAAGGAATGGCAGGAACACCCAATTGTGACTGGTCCAGAGGCTCCGTGTATTTTGGGCATAGACTTCCTCCGGAATGGCTATTACAAAGATCCTAAGGGATTCAGGTGGGCTTTTGGAATAGCTGCAGTGGAGATAGAGGGTATTAAACAATTGAATACCTTGTCTGGACTATCAGAGAACCCATCTGCAGTAAGACTCTTGAAGGTAGAGGAGCAGCGAGTGCCAATTGCCACCTCAACAGTGCACCGCAGGCAGTACCGGACGAATCGAGATGCCGTGATCCCCATCCACAAAATGATCCGAGAGCAGGAGAGCCAAGGGGTGGTCAGTAAAACCCACTCACCCTTTAACAGCCCTATCTGGCCTGTGCGAAAATCTGACGGAGAATGGAGACTGACTGTGGACTATCGTGCCTTGAATGAAGTGACTCCACCACTGAGTGCGGCTGTACCGGACATACTGGAACTGCAGTACGAGCTGGAGTCTAAGGCAGCAAAGTGGTATGCGACCATCGATATTGCTAACGCATTTTTCTCCATCCCTCTGGCAGCAGAATGCAGGCCTCAGTTTGCTTTTACATGGAGGGGAGTGCAGTATACCTGGAACCGACTGCCCCAGGGGTTGAAACACAGTCCTACCATCTGTCATGGACTGATCCAGGCTGCACTAGAAGAGGGTGAGGCTCCAGAACATCTGCAATATATTGATGATATCATTGTTTGGGGGAGCACGGCAATAGAAGTGTTCGAGAAAGGAGAGAAGATAATTCATATTCTCTTGGAAGCTGGATTTGCCATTAAGAAGAGCAAAGTCAAGGGACCTGCCCGAGAAATTCAGTTCTTGGGGGTGAAGTGGCAAGATGGATGGCGTCAGATTCCTGTGGATGTTATTAATAAAATCACTGCCATGTCCCCACCAACTGATAAAAAGGAAACACAAGCTTTCTTAGGCGCTATAGGTTTCTGGAGGATGCACATCCCTGAATATAGTCAGATTGTGAGACCCCTTTATCCGGTTACCCACAAGAAGAACGACTTCCATTGGGGCCCTGAGCAGCAGCAAGCTTTTGTCCAAATCAAGCAGGAGATCGCTCATGCTGTAGCCCTTGGTCCAGTCAGGACGGGACCAGATGTGAAGAACGTGCTCTACTCTGCAGCCGGGAGCCATGGTCTGTCCTGGAGCCTTTGGCAGAAGGTACCTGGCGAGACCCGAGGCCGACCATTGGGATTTTGGAGTCGGAGCTACAGGGGGTCTGAAGATAACTATACTCCAACAGAAAAGGAAATCTTGGCCGCCTATGAAGGAGTCCAAGCCGCCTCGGAGGTGATTGGTACAGAGGCACAACTCTTTTTGGCACCCCGACTACCGGTGTTGGGATGGATGTTCAAAGGAAAGGTTCCCTCTACCCACCATGCCACCAATGCTACTTGGAGTAAGTGGATTGCCCTCATTACGCAGCGCGCTCGAATTGGGAAGTTAAATCGCCCTGGGATCCTGGAGATAATTACAAATTGGCCTGAAGGTGAAAGCTTTAGTGTCGCAGATGAGGAACAAGAGCCAGTGACCCGGGTTGAGGAAGCTCCGCCATACAATCAGTTACCAGTAGAAGAAACACCTTATGCTCTATTCACCGATGGTTCTTGTCGCGTCATAGGGATGAAACGGAGGTGGAAAGCAGCTGTGTGGAGTCCCACTCGACGGGTTGCAGAGGCTACTGAAGGAGAGGGTGAATCCAGTCAATTTGCTGAAATCAAAGCTATTCAACTGGCCCTAGGTATTGCAGAGAGAGAGAAGTGGCCAAGGCTCTATTTGTATACCGATTCCTGGATGGCAGCCAATGCTCTATGGGGATGGCTGAAGAGATGGAAAGAGGCAAACTGGCGGCGAAGAGGAAAACCAATTTGGGCTGCGGAAGAGTGGAAAGATATCGCTACTTGGTTAGAGAAGTTACCTGTGAAGGTTCGCCATGTAGATGCCCATGTCCCCAGAAGTAGAGCTAATGAAGAGCAGCAAAACAACCAGCAAGTACATCAGGCTGCAAAGATAGGGGAGCTGAAGATAGATCTCGACTGGGAGCATAAGGGAGAGTTATTCTTAGCACGATGGGCCCATGATGCCTCAGGCCACCAGGGTAGAGATGCCACCTATAAGTGGGCACGAGACCAAGGGGTGGATCTAACCATGGACAGTATCTCTCAGGTTATTCGTGACTGTGAGACGTGCGCTGCCATCAAGCAGGCCAAGCGGGTGAAGCCCCTCTGGTATGGGGGGCGGTGGTCTAAGTACAAATATGGGGAGGCCTGGCAGATTGATTACATCACACTGCCTCAAACCCGCCAGGGCAAGCGCCATGTACTAACCATGGTAGAAGCCACCACGGGATGGTTGGAAACCTACCCTGTGTCTCATGCCACAGCCCGTAACACTATCTTGGGCCTTGAAAAGCAGGTCCTTTGGAGGCACGGTACTCCTGAGAGAATTGAGTCGGATAATGGAACTAATTTTAAAAACAATCTTATTAATACTTGGGCTAGGGAACATGGCATCGAGTGGATATACCATATCCCCTATCATGCACCAGCTGCAGGGAAAGTGGAAAGGTATAATGGATTGTTAAAAACCACCTTAAAAGCATTGGGTGGGGGGTCTTTAAAAAACTGGGAGCAGCATTTGGCAAAGGCTACCTGGTTAGTTAACACTCGAGGTTCCACCAACCGAGTGGGTCCTGCTCAGTCTGAGCTCCTTAATATAGTAGATGGGGATAAAGCCCCAGTGGCCCATGTCAGAGGTTTGTTGGGAAAGACAGTATGGATCAACCCTGCCTCGAGTACAGACAAACCCATCCGTGGGATTGTCTTTGCTCAAGGACCATGTTATACATGGTGGATAATGCAGAAAGATGGAACAACACGGTGTGTACCTCAGGGAGACCTGATTGTGGGATGAGACTCATATATGAATGTCATTGTTTGTTGAATGTGAGACAGAAGGAAACTGTAAGTGTCAAAGGTCTGAGCAAGTAAGATGAGAGGAATGCGTAAGTGTCAAAGGTGTGAGTAAGTGAAATGAAAGTTTTTATTGTATATTCACGATATGGGATAAGGGGTGGAGTGTCGTGGGTTGACAGCCTTTATCCCAATATCGTGTGTTGTGTCTGGCAGCTGTGCCTTTACTCTCTTCCCCCCCCCCCCGGCTGTCTTGCTGCGGCGGGGCGGGCAAGAGAGGGGGGAGTGTTTGACCAGGCCTTTTTGCTTTTGGCTTTTGCTGCTTGGCTTGGCTAGCCGCTTTGCTTGCTTGCTTTCTGCTTTTTGTGCTGTTTTTTTTCTTTTCTCTTGCTCCCTCTTTCTTACCCTCCCCTGAAGATACTGGACCGGCTCTGGACCTGACCTGAGACGTCCAGGACACCCGAAGCTTGCAGAGAAGCGCCGCGCCCTCTCAACACACAGTCTGTTTTTTTTGTTTTCTTTTCTTTTCTTGTGTTGGGGAGTGTTCTTTTGTTACTTGTAAATAAATAGGTTTTGTTTTCCACTTTGCTCCTCCGAGAAATTCCTTCCCGAACCCGGTGTTGGGGGAGGGGTGGTTGGAGGTTTGTTTTGTTTTGGGGGGCTCCCTTTTGGAGATTTCCCCTAATTTGTCCTAAACCAGGACAAAAAATTATTTGGTTTTTAGGCAAAAGTGCAGGAAAAGGAATACCAGCTCTTTACTGGGAAATTTATAAATCAGAACAGAACAAACAACACAAACCCAGAACTTTCCCACCCGCTCAGCGCTGTTGGTTTTTGTGGCAGTTATAACCGTGGCCAGCGGGGGGCGCTGCAGGGAGCACTCCCGGCCAGCAGGGGCGCCATCTCCATCTCCTCAGGGGCCATGGTGGCCTCGGACGGGAGGCAGGAGGGGAAATCGCTCCTTTTGCAAACTCACGGGCACGAATCAGTCCCGGCACCACCACCGGCAGCGGGCAGAAGCCACCAAGGCAGCAGGTTGGATCCCAGTGCCCACTGGCAGCGTAGCAGTGTCCCGGGGCCAGGCACACTTCCCTGTGTAACACCCATGACTGCTCTCCATGATCCCGAAAGGAAGGAAGGCAGCGCCTGACACCAGGAAGGTCTCGAGTCCACAGTAGCACCTCTGGTGGCTTTGTGCCACAGTTCCTGCAAACTCTCAGCCTTTCACTCCTTTTTCCTTTTCCAGGCCTGGTACAGCAGCAGTGCTGACTCTACCAGAGCTGGTCCGGGGCCTCCAGAGCACGTTTGGAGTTCCTGCTCTTCCTTGGCCACTGCTGATCCCCACACAGTATCCCCAGGGGGAGGAGGAGGAGAAGTAGAGCAGAGCCACAGCCCCGAGGGCTTTGCAGCTGCAGTTGGAGCACAGAGAGAGTCCGGGCTGGGAGTAGTGCCTTGGGACGACAAAATGGGGCGAAATTTGATCTGTTGTGGTCAATGCCCCTGTTCTGCTCTGGGAGCATGAGACCCTTACGGAGTTGTTGTAATTAGGGACGGGATTCCTGTAATTTAGCCATGCTCCTAAATCATCCCTGTGCACAAACAGAGGGCTCCACTGCCTCTCCCAGGGATTTTGGGATTCTGCGGCTGAGGCGGGAGCGGCTGGATGAGGTGGCCCATGGGAGCAGCGCCTGGCCATGCAGGTAGAGCCGGAGTGCCAGAATTCCGCAGGGTGCTCAGGTGAGGCCAGCGGGGCAGGGATATGTTGGGGCACCACTTGCCATTCCTGTTTCCCCTAGATTTTAGGACACAGGAGTGACACCCATAGGGCTCCAAAACCCCTCAGGGCTCAGGCGCAGCCTCAAAGGATGTCCTGGCCCAGGCCTTGCGGATGATTCGGATACTCCTGGGCTCCTTCCCGACAAAGGGCAGCGCTCCAGGAGCGGTCGGCACATCCCGAAGGAGCAGCCCGGGGCTGCTGGAGCCCGAGTGCTGCAGGCAAGGATGGCGTGAGGGAGCCAGGCCCCACTCAACCGGCGCTGCCCCAGGAATGTCTCATCCTGCAGGAGCTCGGCAGCCTCTGCTGGTGCCGGCCCCGGGGCTGTCGGGGGGCACAGCCGGAGGGGCAGGGGGGGCAGCGGGTGGGAGGGGCCAGGATGGAGGGACTGGGACCCCACTGGGGCGCCCCGAGCGTGGAGGGAGCGAAATGGCAGAGGAGAGACCCTGGGACAGGAGGGATTAGAGACCCTGAGGTGGGGTCTGCAGAAAGGAGGGACCGCAATGGTGGTCCTAGAGCACCGGGAAGGGGCCCAGCTGCCATCGCGCTGCAAGTGCCGGGACGGTCACGGGGTGTCCGAACCGACTGTGGCAGCGTGTCCGAAGCCACTGTGGCGATGTGTCGGGACCGAGCTTTGCCAGGGTAAGGCCCCCACAGGTCTGGGAAGTGGAGGGGTACCCTTGAAGGGGTGGAGCAGGTGTGGGGCAGAGCCCTGTCTATTCCCTGAGCCTGTGCAGGTGAGGAGGGCGTGGATGGAGCAGCTCTGGGGACACCTGGAATCCAGACAGGGAAACTCCCCACAGCCCCGCCACGGCCATAGGACAGAGCCACTGCTCAATATTTCCACACATTGCCCTCCTGTCTGGCAGCCAAGCCAGAACACAAACTGTCTTTTCATGAGGTTCCAAAGGGCTGCTCATTTTGTTCAAGAAGGAGGACCCAGTCAGGTCGTTAAGCAGAGTGTTGTGGCATTTGCAGTAGTGCTGGGGCTCTCTTAGTCCCTTGGAGACAGAGATTAAATGATCAATTGCTGCATTTCTGGACTGGTTCCCTCACAGCTGCCCCTGCAGGGGGTGTTTCCAGCCACACCTACTCTGAAAACCATCAAAGGCCCTCACAGAGCCACTGCTTGGGCTGCCTTTGTGGTTTGTGCTTCTTGCAGGGCTGAGCAAACCACAGCCAGGCCCTTTTCCCCCATAGAATTCTCACCTCTGCAGCAGCTCTAAAGCTGCCAGAATCAAAGCCAAGGGGGCAGGAGGGACCCTCAGGTGCTGGCTGCCACCTGGGGCTGGCCAGAGCAGGGCTGGGCAATGTTCATCCCTGTGCAGTGGGGCTGGGCCATGGCTGGGCCCCACCCTTGGATGGCCACTGGCTTCAAGGAGCAGGAATTTGGGAGCTCCTTCCTGGCTGGGGCTCCATTCCCCAGCTGCTCTCGCTGGCTCAGATCCTGCACGGGAGGAGCAAGAATGGAGAAGTCTGGACCCCTCTGGAGCTGCCATGCCCAAAGACAGGACGCCCTTGTCCAGCATGTGTCCCCCCTGGGACAGGATCCCCCCAGGACAGACCCCTCCCCCACCCCCACCGTGTGACACTCAGCACAAACGGCCTCTTCCTTCTGCTGCAGGAGAAAGTGAAAATGTTGGGGGGCACAGCCAGACACTCCCATCCCCCACAGCCTCCCCAGCCCTCCCTGCAGACCCCTCTCCCCTGCTTGCCCCACCCTGGGATTCCTGCAGCCCATTCCCTGCTCAGTTCATTTCCAGAATCATCAAGGAACAAACTGGGGCATTGTGAAATTGAGGGATCAAAGGGAGGGAATGGGAAGGAAGAGTGGAAAAAGCCCCTGGGAGCTGGGGGCACACAGACTCATAGCACCTCAGAATCTCCCTGGGGTGACCCCCAGGCCATCCCCAAAGTTTGGGGTCTGTGCTGGGCTGTGGGTCACCCCAAAATCTGAGGCACTCGGGGAAGGGGCTCCATCCCATGGACCCACCAAGCCACTTCTCATCCCTGGCACCATCATTCCCCTGGGAACCCAACCATGGCACCCCCATTCCTTTGGTCCCCCTGTCCTGGAGACCCCACCCCAGTACTCACATTCCCCAGGATCTCCATGGCCCAGGACCCCCATTCCCAAGGAACCCTCTCCCATTCATTCAATCCCCTGAAATCCCCCTTCCCCCAGAACTTTGATTCTCCCAGGACCCCTCATGCCCACTGGACCCCTCATTCCCCTGGTACCCTCATCCCTAGGACAACCATCCCGTGACCCCAAATCCCTGGAGCCCTCATTATTCTGGGACTTCCATCCCTGAGTTCCCCCAGCCCTGGGCACCCCCATTCTCATGGCACCCTCATCGCTGGTTACTCCCCCTTCCTTAGACCCCCATTCCCGGGGATCCCATCCCTGGGGCTCCCCATTCTCCTTGAACCCATCCCTGGCTCTCCAAACACCCTGTGCCCCTCACTCCTGCTAAGCCCATGTCCCACCTTCTGCCACTCTGCCTTGTCCCCACCCTGTCCCCTCCTTGCCCACAGCCAGTCCCCAGCTTGTGTCCACGCTGCCCCCACCTACACATGAGGATGAGACCTGACCTTGCTTCCTTCCCCTTTGGCCAAAGAGCCACCACTCAGGGGACAGCCACCCCGGCAGTGAGTGACACCCAGTGCACATGGCTGGGGACACCGGGATGGCTGGGAAGGTGGTGCTGCTCCTGGGGTGAGTGCCCCATGCACGGGCTTGACACCCTGGGGACTGACCCCAGTGAGGCAGAGACCAGTGGGGAGGGGGCATAGGGGGGTTGCAGTATCCCCTGTGGTCCCCAATGCCAGCAGGGCATGGAGCCCAGTGTGACCAGAGTTGTGGGGTGGCTGTGGGGAGAGGAACAGGGGAACTGGGATGTGGAGACAGAAACAGGGGGATAGAGATGTGGGAACAAGGATGTGGCAAAAGGAGCCTTGGGGCTGAGGCAGCTGTGAGGACAGGGACAGGGAACCAGGGATGCAGAAACAGGGGCAAGGGCCACATACCATGTGGATGGGCCATGGGGACAGGTGCCATTGAAATGGGATCATGGGCACAGGACCATTGGGATGTGGCCATGATGACAGGTGCTGCAAGTCTGGTAGAGATGATCTGTGCAAACATGGGGTGTCCACAGTGTCTCCATTTCCTGTGTCAGCCCATGGTGACCAAGATGACTGTGTGCAAGATGTCTGTGCCACACCAGTGTACCGTGGGGACAGACTGGGGACAGACACCTCACCTCGCCCCCTGGGTGGTGCTGTCCCGGCAGTGACACCTCCTCCCACCCCTGTCCTTTCTCCCTTCCAGCCCAGACCCACAGCCTTGCTGGTGAGTCCTCAGGGGATGCCATGGCCCAACCCTGATGTCCCCAGCCCCACGCTGGCCCTGGCAGGCTGGTGTCCCCTGTCACCCGCAGGTGCCCAGATCACCCAGCTCCTTGTGGAGCTCCCCTGGATGCCAGCGGTGCTGTGGGACCAGGTGACACTGACCTGCAAGGGCTCGGAGACCTCTGGTGCCGCCACCTGGTCCCAGGATGGGCAGCGATGGTGACAGGAGGGACCTGACAACTTCACTGCCAGTGAAAGTGGCACCTACATGTGTGACAGACCCGGCACTGGGCTCAGCCGCCTCATGAGAGTCTTAAATCATGAGGGAGGTTTGGGTGTCTCCAGCCTGGCACCATGGGGACCCTGATGGCTCTGGGTGGGCTCCGCTCCATGGGTCACCTCCTGTGTGACCAGAGCCTGTCCCCTGCTCTGGGGACATCCCAGAGCATCCCAGTGCGGGGAACCCCTGTGCTGGAATTGGTGATCCCTGGTGCACTGAGTGAGACCAAATGGGGGGATCCCCATCAAAAGAGGATATTCCGGTGTGACAGGACTGCTCTCTCCCACAGCCTGCTTGGTGCTGCAGGTGCTGACGCAGGAGCTGCTGGAGGGGGACACGGTGACACTGCACAGTCGGCGCTGGGAAAACCTGTCAGTCACTGCAGTGCAATTCTACCATGGGGAAAAAGAGGTGGGGAGGTCCCTCACTGGGACTCAGCTGCCCCTATCCCCTCTGCAGCTGAACCACAGTGGGTGCTACAGCTGCAAGGGCTGGATGAGCTCTAACGTGTCATCATGGGTGCTCTCGGCACCAGTGACAGTGACAGTGCACAGTGAGCACCCCCACAGCTGGAACTCCAATCTCCTGACATCCCCAAAGCCACTTCCCAGTGCACTCAGAGCCACAGTCCTCACCTCCCCTCTCCTTCCCTGAGCGCTTCTTGGTGCCGGTGCTGGAGGGTCCCCCAAAGCCCACTGTGGGGTCCCCCCTGACTCTCAGCTGCCTCAGCATCCCCAGCCCCCTGCGGCCCCGAGCCCCCCTCCTGCATGTGTTCTACCAGGATGGGCAGATGGTGGGGGGCCCGCAGGGGTCCCCGTAGCTGCTGGTGCCCGCCATGGGGGTCTCCCACTCAGGGAATTACATCTGCCAGGTGCGCTCCGAGGTGGGGCTGTGTGGAAGAGCAGTGCCCAGCTCCGCATCACAGTGCACAGTGAGCGCAGGGATGGGCATGGGGAGCCCAAAGAGATCCCCCTGGGTCCCCTTCCTGGGTATGTCTATGTCCCCCTGACACCTTTACTGTGTCCCTTCACCTCTGCCCTCAGTCCCCTCACCCCTCTGTGTTGTGACCCTATCCACAAAGTCCCCCATCACATACATCCCCCTGGTCCCTATTCCCCCACACCGGCTGTGGCCTCAGCCCTGTCTCTGTCCCCACAGTGCCTGCAGCCAATGCCACCATCACCCCCAGTCCCCCGTCACATCAAGTGCACGCAGGTGACAACATGACCCTGCGCTGCTCAGTGCAAGTGGGCTCAGGACCTGTCACCTTCAGCTGGCTGCACAATGGACAGGAGCTCAGGGACATCGATGTGGGACATTCAGGCACCTACCAGTGCGTGGCCACCAACCAGCTGGGACAGGATGGACACCAGGCACTCAGCCCAGAGCTGGCCCTAGAGGGGACACCTGGGTCACAGGTGGGATCACGCGGGGTCACTGGGGTGTTCAGAGCGTCGGGGTTCAGAGTGACCCCGGTGTGTCCCCTCTGTCCCCAGCAGTGGTTGTGAATGTTGGCGGGACCCTCCTGTTCCTGCTCCTGCTCCTGGCTGTCATCGGGGGCTGTCACTGCTGGCACCACCATGGTGGATGACAATGGGGGGGGATTGGGGTCCTGGAGTGACGGGGAGCCCCCAGAATGGGGGCACAGATCAGCAGCACCCAGGACCCCTGAGTTGGGGGACACTGAGCCCACAGTGTCCTTGGCTGGGGGTCCTGGGGGATTTGGGGGGAATTTGGAGAGTCTTTGTTGGTCTCCAGGGCCTTTTCTGGGTGGACTTTGAGGAACATTGTGGTGGCACTGGGAGCTCCTGGAGAGTCTGGAGAACTCCTAGAGGGCTGTGCTGGGATGTTGGAGGATCTTTTTGGCTCCTGTGGGCATTTGGGGGTCCCCCTCTCTGCCATGCTTGGGGTTCTGGGGGTTCAGAGGGTTGGGGGCACCAGGGGGACTGAGGGCACTGCAGTGTTGCAGAAGTTCTGGGAGGTTCAGGGGTGATCAGAGTGTCCTGGGGGAATCAGAGGTCCATTGGAATTTGGGGCTGCAGTGGGGATTTGGGGACCCTGTGGGTGATGGAGCTGCCGAGGTCCAAGGAAAGTTTTGGGGTCTTGAGGTCCCCAGAATTGGTCACCCCTTCCCCTTTTCCTTGCAGCTGCCAGGAAGCTCCAGGACAGGTGAGTGGAGGGCTCTGGCTGGGACTCCCCTCTCTCCCTCCCCAGACATGACCCAGAACCCCCCGCCCATTCCCACAGGATCCCCTGGGAGGAAGGGGCAGTGCTGGACCCCCACATCGTGGGCACCGAATGGGCAGATGGTAAGTTCAGAGGGTGACAGGGACACGTCACCCGCGGGTGTCACCCCCACCCAGGTCCCACAAGCAGAGTCACTCTCAGGGCCCCCATGGGTGTCCCCCAGCCCTGCCCCACCTCGGGATGCACAAGTGACCAACACAGAGCTGTTGGGACCCAACGAGGGACAGTGGGACCCCTGTGACTACAATGACATGCTGTGACGCTGGGGGCACTGGGGGTCCCTACCTCAGGGCACTGACCATCTGTGCCCCCAAGCTCCCATGGGTGCTCACCGTGTCTGTGGGGTGGCCACAAGTGGGGGTCCCATGTGGGGCTGCCCAGAGCTCCCCGTTCCAGTGCTCCCAGTGCTCCCAGTACCCCCAATGGCTCCCCATTCCCTTCCCCAGAGCCAGGAGGCAGAGGACCCTTGTCCCTCTTATTGGACCCAAAATACAGATCTTTGATTAAACTGGGAGAAATGGTTTTTGTTTGTCCAGCTCTGTCAATTCTGCTTGGGAAGGAGCCAGGTCCCTGTCAGGTTAAGGAGCAGATTGTTGTTGCTTTCTTTCCAGTAGACCTGGGGCTCTCTCAGTACCCTGGGGACAGGGGCAAATTGATAAATTGCTGCATTTCAGATCTGGTTCCCTCACAGCTGTCCCTGCAAGGTGGGTTTCCAGCCAGCCCTGCTCTGAAAACCATCAAAGCCCTTCACAGGCTCACTGCTAGTGTCACTCTGGCTTTTGTGCTTCTTGCAGGGCTGAGAAAACCGCAAGAAGAACAAAACCCAAGAACTTTTTCCACCCCCAGAATTCTCACCTCTGCAGCAGCTCTAAGGCTGCCAGAATCAAAGCCAAGGGGTCAGGGGGGACCCTCAGGTCCTGGCTGCCACCTGGGGCTGGCCAGAGCACGGCTGGGCAATGGCCATCCCTGTGCAGTGGGGCTGGGCCATGGCTGGGCCCCAACCTTGCATTGACAGGGGTCCCCAGGATGTGCCACCCCTGGACTGGTTTCATCCAGGTCATCCCCAGAACAAGATCCTCCCTGGACAAGACCCCCCTGGATGTGCCCCCCCAGGACAGAACCCCCTCCTTTCCCATCTGACTCTCAGCACAAATGGCCTCTTCCTGCTTGTCCAGGAACAGGAAAATGAAAGTGTTGAGGGAGCACAAGCAGACATCCCCCAAAGCCTCCCCACCCTTCCCTGCACCCCTCACACCCCATTTTTCCTTCCATTGTGTGCCCCCAACCTGTTCCCTGTTCAGGTGCTCCCAGGATTGCTGAGCCAGGAACTGAGGCTGAGGGGACCTGGCACAAAAGTGAGGAAAATAAGGGAAATAGAGAAATAAAGAGAGGGAAAAGTCAAGAGCAGGGGAGGGCACAGAGTTAGAGCTATCCAGAACCCCCATGTGATGCTTGCCAAGAAACAACAATGCTGGCCCCCGGGTCACCCCAAAACCTGAGGCACGCGGGGAAGGAGTTGTGACCCCTGTGCCCCTCCAGCCACTGCCCATTCCTGGCACCCCCATTCCCCTGGGAACTCAACCATGGGACCCCAATTCTTTCAGTTGCCCCTTCCCTAGAGCCCCCATCCCTGGACTGAAATTTCCCAGGATCTCCAACCCCCAAGGAACGCCATCCTGGTTAATTCCAGTCCTTGGGACCTCCCTTCCCTTTTGGACATTGATTCCCACAGAGCCCCAATTCTCACAGAGCCCTCCTTTCCCCTGACACCCTCATCCCTTGGCTACCACCCCTTGATCACTAGAGGCCAAGTTGTTCTTGGACCCTCATTCCTGAGTCTGAGTCCACCCAACACTTGGGGCCCCAATTTCCATGGGATCTCATCCTGGTAATTCCAGATCTGGGGACACCACTTCCTTTGGGGACATTGATTCCCTCAGGACCCCCATTCTCACAAGGCCCCCATTCTCACAGGGCCCCCTTTAACCCTGGCACCCACATCCTTGGCCACCATCCCATGATCAGAAATCCCTAGAGGCATAGTTGTTCATAGACCCTCATCCCCTTGTCTGAGTCTACCTAACCCTTGGGACCCCCATTCCCATGGGACCCCATCCCTGGGCACCCCATTCCCCTGGACACCCATCCCTGGCTCCCTACACCACCTCAGCCTCCAAATTCTGGCAACACCATGTCCCCACCATGTCTCACAAGTTCCCCACCCTGCCCCCATCCTGTCCCTACCCTGCCCCCACCAAGGGCCACCTACACATGGGGATAAAATGTGACCTCGCTTCCTTCGCCTTCATCCAAAGAGCCACCAGCCACGGGAGCGGTGGCTACAGCAGCGAGTGACAGCCAGTGCACATGGCTGGGGACACCGGGATGGCCAGGAAGGTGGCGCTGCTCCTGTGGGGTGAGTGCCCTTGGCAGTGGCCTGACACCCCTGGGATGGGCACTGGTGAGGCAGAGACTGGTGGGGAGGGGGCACAGGGGGGCTGCAGGGTCCCCTGAAGTCCCCAGTGCCAGGAGAGTCAATGCATGAGGTGACCAGAGTTGTGGGGAGGCTTTAGGGACAGGAGAGGGGGTTAAGGGGTTTAGGAACATGAGGACAATAACAGGGGGATGGAATTTGGGAGGCATCATGGGACTGGTGAAGTTGTGGGGGCATGAAGAGAGTGCCTGGGGGGCCAGGAGAGGAATTAGGGGAAAAGCACCATGCAGATGGGCCCTGGGTACAGAGACCATGGGACTGGTGGGGGTGACCTCTGGCAGCACAGGATGGTCCTGGCATCACCATTCCCAAGGTGTCCATGGTGTCCCTGTGTCCTGCCTCAGTGTGAGGTTGCCTTGGATCCCCAGTTCCTTAGAGGTCCGTGCCACTCTGGTGTCCCCACAGGAGAAATCTGGGGATGATGCCAAAACCCGAGCTCTGGTGCTGCTGTACATACAGAGCCACCCCCACTGAGCCCTGTCCCTTCTCCCTTCCAGCCCAGACCCTCGGCTTTGCTGGTGAGTCCTCAGGGGATGCCATGGCCCAACCCTGCTGTCCCCAGCCCCACGCTGGCCCTGGCAGGCTGTTGTCCCCTGTCACCTGCAGGGACCCAGACCACCTGGATCATCGTGGAGGCCCCCTGGATGCCAGCGGTGCTGTGGGACCGAGTGACACTGACCTGCCAGGGCTCGGGGATGACCAGTGCCACCACATGGTACAAGGATGGGCAGCGCTGGGGGCAGCAGGGACGTGATTGCCTCACTGTCACCGAGAATGGCACCTACGAGTTTAACAGACCCGGCAGTGGGCTCAGCATCCCCATGAGAGTCTCTGATGGTAAGAGGGGTTTGGGTGTCCCCAGCCTGACACCTGCGGGGACCCCCAAGGGCTCTGGGTGGGCTGCGCTCCATGGGTTACCTCCTGTGTGACCAGAGCCCATCCCCTGCATATGGGGACATCCCAAAGCATGCCAGTGTGGAGGGGCCCCTGTATTGGAATTGGGGACCCCTAGTGTTCTGGCTGTGACCCACTAGGGGGTTCCCTATTGGGTGGTGCCTTCAGGAGCCTCCAAGCCCTTCTGATGTGACAGGACACACTTGTTCCCCAGACTGGTTGGTGCTGCAGGTGCCGGCACGGCCACTGCTGGCGGGGGACACGGTGACACTGCGCTGCCGGGACTGGCAGAACAACCTGGTCACCTGGGTCTCCTTCTACCATGAGAAGTAGCTGGTGGAGCTCCGAAATGGGACAGAGCTGACCCTGTTCCCTCTCCAGCTGCACCACAGTGGGCGCTACCACTGCAGGGGCTGGCTGAAAGACAGGGAGTGGGTGGTGTCTGCGCCAGTGACAGTGAAAGTGCATGGTGAGAACCCCACAGCTTCCACCCCAACACCCCCACAGCCCCTCCCCAAGGACTTGGGGTCACTGTCTCCACTGCCTTCAATCTCCTGCCCTGAGCTCCTCCCTGTGCAGGTGCTGGAGGGTCCCCCTGAGCCATCCTTCACCTCTCCCTGACTCTCAGCTGCCTCAGCACCCCCAGCCCCCTGCGGCCCCGAGCCCCCCTCCTGCACGTGTTCTACCGGCATGGGCAGGTAGTGGGGGGCCCTCAGGGGTCCCTGCAGCTGCTGGTGCCCGCCGTGGGGGTCTCCCACTCGGGGAATTACAGCTGCCATGTGTGCTCCAAGGGTGGGGCTGTGCGGAAGAACAGCGCCCGGCTCTGCGTCACAGTTCGCAAAGAGTGCAGGCATGAGCACGGGGAGCCCCCACATCCTCCTAGGGTCCACTGCCTGGGCACTCCATGTCCCCCAGAGACCTTTCTTGGGTCCTTCCACCACTCCCCTTGTCTCCGCACATCCATGGCCTTACCCTGTCCCCACTATCTCCGATCACACCCATCCCATCCCCTCCCATCCCTATCCCCCCACACCAGCTGCCAGCCCCTCCCTGTGGCCTCAGCCCTGTCTGTGTCCCTCCCAGTGCCCGTGGCCAATGCCACCATCACCCCCAGTCCCCTGGCACACCAGGTGTGTGCAGGTGACCGTGTGACCCTGCGCTGCTCGGTGCATGTGGGCTCAGCCCCTGTCACCTTCACCTGGCTGCACAACGGGCAGGAGGTGGCCCAAGGTCCCCTCCTGGAGCTCAGGGACATCGATGTGGGACATTCGGGCACCTACCAGTGCGTGGCCACCAACCAGCTGGGACAGGATGGGCACCACGTATTCCGGGCACCCAGCCCCGAGCTGGCCCTGGAGGTGACACCGTGGGGACACAGGGTCACAGGTAGGGTCACATGGGGTCACCAGGGAGTGCAGGACCCCTGGGGTGATGGGTGACCCTGATGTGTCTCCCTCTGTTTCTTGCAGTGGCTGCAGGGGTCGGTGGGGCCCTTTTGTTCTTGTTCCTGCTTGTGGCTGTCATTTTGGCCTGGCACCGGTGGCAATGTGTGGGTGGGTGACAATGAGGGGACATGGGTCCCAGGGAGCTGTAGAGGCCCCCAGAGTTGGGGAGCAATAAGGCAGCACCTACAGCCCTAGAATTGTGACCTTTCCCAGGGGTTCTGCAGGGTTTGGGGAGGTGCTGGAGTGTCCTGCAGGGATGCTGGGGTTTCTTTCAGGGGCCCTGGGGGCTTTTGGAGGGTCTCTGTTCCTGCTGGGCTTTGGGTTCTTGAGGCTAAGTCGGCCTGGGGAACTGAAAAGGTTCATGAATTCTGAGGGGCTTCAGGGATGCTTGGGGATCTTGAGAGAAAATGAGGGTCCCAGGGTGATACAGGTTTCTTGAGAAGGTTTAGGGCCCTGGGACGCCACAGTCACCCCTGTCCTCTTTTTTTTTTGCAGCTGCCAGAAAGCAACAAGAAAGGTGAGTGGGGCTCTCCAGCCATGAGTCCCCTATTCCCCCAACCCACAATTCTCTAGCCCCTTCCATACATTGTCTTTATCCCCACAGGCCTCCCCCAGATCCAATGGCACCCCCCAAGGGGGGAAGGTTCCATACACTCATGCTGTGAGCAGCAAACAGGCACAGTGTGAGTACAGCGATGGGGGGGACTGTGACACATCACCCACTTGTGTCAACCCCCTGCTTGGTCCCTACAACTGGTGTTTTTCGCAGCGTCCCCCAATGTCACTGTCCCCCAGGATCCCCAGGAGACCTACATGGAGCTGTGGGGATCCCACGGGCGACCATGGGAACCCGGTGACATCTACGGGAATGTGCTGTGACACTGGGGGGAACTGGGGGGCACTGGGGGTCCCCAACCATAGGCACCCACTCATGTGTGTGCTGCCACTTAAAACTGTCCCACTCCCTCCCTGTGGAGGCACAAAGATCCCAAAGGGCTGAGAGAAGAACAATTTCCTGAAACAGCAACCAGAGAGAATAAAACCAAAAGCAACAGTGACACGGTTCAGAGTCCCAAGGGTAGGAAGGAGGAATCCTGGGAAGGTGTAGGAAACCTGCTGGGGAGAGTTTCCAGGGTTTGTTTGTCGAGGACAGGGCCCTGGACTTTCCTTGTTCTGATGGCCAAAGTGGCCTTCAAGAGTCTCTGGATTCTGGTGTCCCCTGTCCCAAACCCCTCCTCTGCAGTGTTCCCCACAAAGGCCCTGTGGGGGTTCCAGAGCTTCCCCTTTGCCAGGGCAGTTGGAATCAGGCCATGGCACAGGGTGGGGCGTCAGAGACAGGAAAAGATTGATGTCTGGAGATGTTTTGAAACAGCTGCGTGTGGCAGGGGTGGGTCAGGCCTTGCTTTTGGAGAGACAGGACCCCTCTCTCCATCAGTCTGTCAGCCATTGTACACTGGGGACAGTGTGACGCTCTGCCAAAGCCAGCTCCTGAGTGGCTGGGTGACCAGAAATGCCAGCTGGGGAGAGGGCCTTTGGTGACCCAACTGGCTTAAAAGGCAGAGCATGAGGTGGCCAAGTCCCTGAGTGTGGAGAGATTTATTAATAATTGGTTAGCTGAGAAAGGCCACGCTGAAATAATGCCGCTGGTTAAGCTGAAAGAGAAAAGCCAGCAGTCAGCAAGCTAAAAGGAAAGGTCAGCAGTGACCTTGCTGCAACATGAGGAAAGGGAGTAGAGATATTCCTGAATATATCCTGAGAATATGTAGAAAGTATCAAAAGTAGAACCATAGGAATGTAGAAGTAGGCGTAGATGCTGATATGAAAGCTGACCAATCCTGAGCTCAACTTTTGCAATATGTATGAAGCTTATTATTAACTGTATTTAACCCGCCGTACTGGTCAATAAAATTGGGCCTATGATGATCAACGGATGTCTGGGTCTCCTTCCTTCGACAAATGGTGGAGAATGCGGGCATAACCGAATCTCTACCCTTTTTCTCGATTAAAAGAAAAAGGGATTACGCCACGGTCGGGAAGTTGGGTTTGGGTCCCGGCAGCAGGGACGGTGCCGGAATTTGAAGCACCCTTAAGGTTCACAACGGTGGACTTAAGCCAATACGTGCCGCCGGAGCCTGGAGAGCTGCAACAGCGCTGATTAATAGGTATGGATAGGCAAGCGGCATATGATTTATTTACCGCCTATTTAGAGCGGCGTGGGATAAAGGGGATAGATTTAAAAAAGGAGTTACCAGGGTTATTAGCCTATGGCCATGCTAAGGGTATTTTTTCTAACCCTCATACAGTTCATGAGCTAGCAGAGTGGAAGAAGTTTGGGGAAATATTGTGGGATACAGTGTTGGACGATGATAAGTCAGCAAAGAAATTCGGGAAGTTATGGCGGGTGGTGTATAACACGTTACTGCAGCAGGTCTCTGAGAGAAAGGCAGCAGAAAGGGCAACAGAAGCTCATAGGAGGAATATAGGGTATGGTCGTGAGGATGATCCCCTGGCACCTTCTGTAACTAAGATACTTATGCCTAAGGGTCCCCAGGAAAGTAGTGTGGAAGATTTTCCTATAGGCGCAGTGGAACCGTCTGCACCTTTCCTGTCTGAGGGGGAGGGCGAGTCGGATGGTGGGGGTAAGAGCAAACCAGCTTTGCCTCCGCTACCGGCTTCGGGCGGGTCGGATGGTGGGGGTGTGAGCAAGCCAGCTTTGCCTCCGCTACCGGCTTCGGGCGGGTCGGACGGTGGGAGTGGGAGCGAGCCAGCTTCGCCTCCGCCGTCAGCCTCGCCTCCGCCACTTCCCCTCAATGAGCCGGCTCCGGTTACAGCTTCGGCGGGGGGGCTGATTGCCCCCCGCGGGCCGTCTCAGCTTGAGCCGGCTCCGGTTACAGCTCCAGCGGGGGGGCTGATTGCCCCCTGCGGGCCGTCTCAGCCTGAGCCGGCTCTGGTTTCACTGTCAGCTCCAGCGGGGGGGCTGCTTCCCCTGCTTCCCCCGCGCGAGCCAGCCTCTGCTTCACTGCCTTCCCCGTGCAAAAACTCGGTGCCTGCACCGAAGCGCCAGCAGCATAGCACCCTTAAAGAGACAGATCCCATCCCAGGGGCACACCGTGATCCATGGGGGGAGATGGCTAAACAGAGGAGGGAAGCTTGGGCTGCTTTGGCGAAAGAAGTAATGCAAATGGGGGATGGTGAGGCGGTGGAAATAGCTTCTAGTCTTGCATGCCCAGTTACATACACACCACAGTATGATGCACAGGGGAACCTTACGCATAATATAGCAGAATATACTCCCTTAGATTGGAAGCTGTTAACTCAGCTATGTTCTACGGTTAGTCAGTTTGGAGTAAAAAGTGAACCTGTTAAGCAAATGCTAGATTATCTTTTTAATACTCAGGTTTTATGTCCTAATGATTTAAGAGGAATAGCTCGATTGATATTTACTCAGCATCAGCAGTTACTATTTAATGCCCATTGGCAAGCGTTGGTGAATGAATCGGTTGCTGTACAACGAGCCCAGGGAGACCCACTACAGGGGGTGACAGTAAAGGAGCTGATGGGCTTAGGGGCATTTTTACGTACAGAGGCACAGATGATATCGGGAGAAGATAAACTTAGGGAGTCTATGTGGTTAGTGAGTGCTGCAATTGACATGGTTAAAGAGCCAGGAGGGTTACCGGTTTATATGGGCATTAAACAAGGTAGAGAAGAATCATTTGGAAATTTTATCGATAGAGCAGCTACTGCTATAGATCGGGCTGGTGTTGCAGGGCCCTATTGAAGTAGTGTGCCTTGCAAAATAGCAATCCAGCAACCCAAAGAGTGCTAGCTACTTTAGGGGCAAATTGGGCTATTGAGGAAGCATTAGAGTGAATGGCATTAATGCCAACAGCTTCACAGGCATTTATAGTAGAAGCCTTAAAGGAATTAGGATTAGGGTTGCAAAAGCATAGTCTACTCAAAATCAGGTGTTAGCTGCTCTTGCTCCTCTCCGAAGCGGCTCACTGGTGGTCACGTAAGGAGGCTCGAGACCATTCATCAAGTGTTACCGATGCGGCAATGAGGGACAGACACAAGTTGCCACCGTGTCATCGGAGACACCAGCTGCTGCCGTAACATCGCTGCTACCTCCTGTCTGCAACCCGCAACAACAGGGAGCCTCGGCTTGGACTTATCAGCAGCAGTAGACGTCACACTAATGACGAATCGGCCTGAGAGGATACCCACTGGAGTAAAGGGCCCTCTTATATTAAATGGACAAACATGTGGAGCATTATTGCTGGGACGTTCTTCTATAACTATGTTGGGATTATTTGTTTTGCCTGGTGTTATCGATGCAGACTTTACTGGGGAAATACAAATCATGGCTTACACCCTTTATCCTCCGATTAAAATTACAAAAGGACAACGCATTGCACAATTGGTACCACTGTCACAAATGACATCAGGAATACAATCATTTACGGGACAAACACGGGATGAAAAAGGTTTTGGCTCTACTGGTGTTACACTTTTAACTGTGGATTTACAAAATAGACCAAAGCAAAAGGTTGGAATTACTTATGGGCATCAAAGCATTACCCTTTATGGATTATTGGATACAGGAGCAGATACTAGCATCATTTCTCCAGAAGCATGGCCACAACACTGGCCTCTATTTCCCTCATCAAACATGCTCACAGGAGTGGGAGGATTTACACTGGCAAGCAGGTCGCCGCCTTTGTCTGTGTGTATTGAGAATCAACAAATATCTGCTGTGTTTTCAATTGTTCAACTGCCTCCTACAGTTTCTTGTTTAATTGGAAGGGACATTTTAACACAATTGGGAGTGGTGTTAACTAATCAACACCCTTTGGGGTAATTGACATTGCTTGGACTTTCCCCATTCCACTCACCTGGAAAACAGATACACCGGTGGTGGTTAAGCAATGGCCATTAAAAGGGGAGAGTCTTATGCATGCCCATGACTTGGTACAGGAACAATATACAAAAGGGCACCTACGACTGTCTACAAGCCCTTGGAATACACCTATTTTTGTAATCAAAAAGAAATCAGGGAAATATCGTTTGATACACGATTTGAGGGCTGTGAATGACCAAATGGAACCAATGGGAGCTTTACAGCCTGGTCTTCCAAATCCAGCTATGATTCCAGAACACTGGCCACTTTTAATTATTGACCTAAAGGATTGTTTTTTCACTATTGGCCTGCATCCTGATGACATGAAGAGATTTGCTTTCACTTTACCAGCAATAAATCGTGGAGAACCGGATAAAAGATTTGAATGGACATCTCTTCCGCAAGGCATGCGCAACTCTCCCACTTTATGTCAGCTTTATGTTGATGCTGCTTTACAGCCACTACGTCGCAAATGGCCAGCAACTATAATATATCATTACATGGACGATATTTTGTTTGCACAGCAACAGCCATTCTCCTCTTTACAGATTGAAACCATTAAAAATACTCTTGCTGCATATTCACTTGTTATTGCTGCAGAGAAAATTCAGACTACAAAGCCCTGGAAATATTTGGGATGGACTCTGATGGATCAAATAGTAATACCACAAAAATTGGAATTACAATTGGACATTAAAACTTTACATGATGCACAGAAGTTGCAGGGAGACTTACAGTGGCTGAAGCCTATTGTGGGAATACCAAATCATTTACTAGAAGCCCTACGGCCTTTGTTGAGAGGCGTGGACCCTACTACTCCTGTACACCTGACAAAGGAGCATCATCTTGCCTTGCAGCAAATTAGTAACTGTGTACAGCAAGGGTATGTGTCTCGTCGACAACTCGACCACCCCATCGACCTTACTATCTGGAATAGCCCTTGCCACTTGCTTGGTGCTCTCTCTCAGTTGCAAAAGAAAACGGGGGAGATACGGGTGTTGGAATGGTTATCACCACCACTACAGCATAAGAAAACAATATCTTCAAAAATTGAACAATTGGCTGCATTAATCAAAAAGGGGCGTCTCAGAATTCTTGAAGTGGATGGTAGAGAACCTGCTACTATTAGATTGCCTATGGAAAAAGAAACCTTGGACTGGTACTTGATTAATTCAAAGAATTTACAAGAAGCATTATTGATGTCACCTGTTAAAGTAGAGACTAGTAAATTAGTGCCTAGAGTTTTGCAATGGATGACAGAATGGAACTGGATTACTCGACCTTTGAGAGAAGAACGCCCCATAGAAGGAGCTATTACAGCCTTTACAGATGCAGGAAAGAAATCAAGGCGTGCTGCTGTTACCTGGCAAGAAAAGGGACAATGGAAGCATCAACTCCTCACAGCAGACCCTGCAGATAGCTTACAAACTCTGGAATTGTTAGCAGTAGTATGGGCGGTATCCAACTTACAGGAGCCTTTAAATGTGGTCACAGACTCTATGTATGTTGCAGGAGTAGCCAAACGAATAGAGGAAGCAGCAATTAAGGAAGTGAATAATAAACGATTGTATGAGTTACTGATACATTTAAGGAAGGCTTTACGAGAAAGAAATGCAGCATATTCTGTGATTCATATTAGGAGTCATAAATGGTCTGAAGGTTTAGGAGAAGGGAATGAACGTGCAGATAAATTGGTTACCCTACCCATTGATAATTCTTGTCCTATTGACAAGCTCACATTGGCCAGAGAAGCACATAGTAGATATCATCAAAATGCAAGAGGTTTAGCAAAACACTTTGAGCTGAGTTTGTCAGAAGCCAAGGCCATTGTCAGAGCATGTCCAACATGTAGTTATCATAATGGTGGGATAGGTCTAGGCATCGGGGTAAATCCTCGAGGTTTAGAAATAAATGAGAAATGGCAAATGGATGTTACACACATAGCCAGATTTGGTAAAGTCAAGCATGTGCACGTCACCATAGATACATATAGTCATTACATATGGGCTACGGCTCAGGCAGGAGAGAAAGCTACACATGTTATCAGACACCTGTTAAGTTGTTTCGCTGTTATGGGAGTTCCAAAGAGTATTAAAACCAATAATGGTCCAGCTTATATAAGTGCTAGGGTTCGGAAATTTTTGAATCAGTGGTCTGTTAAGCACGTGACAGGTATTCCACACTCTCCTACTGGACAAGCAATAGTGGAAAGAGCAAACGGTACCCTTAAGCAGTATATTGAAAAACATCAAGATTTGGCAGATCCACAAGCATGTTTGGCTAAGGTTTTGTATGTGATTAACCATTTATGCATTTTTGGGGAAGATGATACCCCTCCTGCAATGAAACATCATCCAAGGTCAGGTCAGGAAAATACTAAGGAAACAGAGGTCTGGGTTAAGTATAAGAACCCGAGTACAGGATTATGGGAAAAACCTGCAAAAGTATTATATTGGGGTCGGGGGTATCTTTGTGTTTCCTCACCTACAGGGCCTTTGTGGGTGCCTGCTAAGTGGACTAAACCTGTTTTTGATGCAGCCTCTGGTGGATCGCCTCACGGAGGAGGACAGGGAGCGACTGGGGAAGAAACTGCTTCTAGTCCTACAACCACTACTGTTACAATTGAAGGGGTACTCGGAAGCGTTGGACAGAGCACTGACACGTCACTATCGGACAGCCCAGGAGCTGATTGGTTTTATTGACTCATTATCAACTTTTCATTTAACGAATCCAGCGAAACTACATTGCCTTGACTGTTACAATCCACATTGTGCTGCCTGGATAGCTCTACGTTGTGGGGGTTGTGAAAGAACTTTTTGGATAGAACAATCACTATTGTGGGATTTGTGGTGTCATACTTGTGAACAAGAGCACACGTGGGGTAAAAGTTGGCAAGATGAATTAAGGAGACAAACAGGGCAAAATGCATATATAGCTTTAAATCTTTATGAGTCTCCTGAACAGAAAATTCTTGCTTATTATCGATGGGAACTACAATGTATTGTGAATAGAATTAAGGTTCAAAGTAAATCACGTATAGTTTCTATAAGGTGTAGGAAATTAGTGCCTTTAACACAGCATTCAATTGTAGGACCCTTCAAAGGGGATCCTGATAGAGCATTAGATTGCTGCATTGACAAGTTGCAAAAATTGAGTTTGCAAGTGGCAGGACCAGTGAGATCAGGAGCAGCAAGATTAAAGACAGATAAGAAAAAGAAGGCAAAAGGGGAAGGGTCTCATTTGAATAAGGGTATCAGTGATTGCTAATTAATTTTCTATGATTAGAACACTTTTACAGTTGTGGGATCCTCGGGAAGATATAGTTGTTGAGGAGGATAACGAACAAGAACTACGATTACGAAATAAGATACACCTTGTGTTAAAGAGAGACCTTGAGCTGTTAGCCTCATACAGTAAAAAGGCAGAAGAGGCTTTGCGATCACCACCATTGAATTGGTTGCTTTGGATTGAAGAACCACAATTTCATACTGGTCCTTACTTATATTCACTTCCTTGTTACGTTTGCAAAAGGGATAATGATAAATGCTATGCATGGGTAGCTTTGCATTGTGCAGATTGTAATCAGGTTTATTGGTATTCACAGAGGTCAGTAGATTATTTATGGTGTAAACCTTGTTCTGGAAAGTGGATTCAAAATTATTTCTGGGTTAGAGCTCTTGAACAAAGTACTGGCCTGCCAGGACGGACAGGATTACAGCTTTTTGAGAGCGCAGAACAAGTGATTATAGCGTATCTTAGGTGGAAGTTGCAGGAAAACCTTAGAGTATTTGAAATTACTAAAGCCTCACGCATCATAGCAGCTCGCTGTAAAGCTGATTTGCCTTCAAACTTATCTCATGCTATACCTGTGAGCAAGGATGCTGATTTAGAATTAGATCAGTATATTCAAAAATTAACTCAGCCTTACAATAGACAATCTAACAAACCAGGGAAAAGACAGCGAAGAAAGGAAAAACAACGCAAGCAGAAGGAAGAAAGGGAGAAGCAAAGCAAGCAGAAAGAAAAATGAGGTTTGTTCTTGTTATACTGCTCAATGCTGTAGCAAGTGAAGCAGTAGGAATAACACACTTTAGTCAACCAAGGGAAAATTTATGGGTGACACTTGCTAATCAAACTAACCAATCATCACTTTGTCTTAGTCTTGGAGGAGTCACTAACCCATTTCGAACATGCCTGGTGGGACTTCCGGTGTGGTCTCCTGGAGAATTTTGCAGTTTGATAAACAACCAAACCTTATGTATGTCTAACATGTCAAACATCACATTGCCAGTGCAACAAGGGTATACTGCAGGTCAGAGTGATGGCTATCGTCAATGCTTACTAATCCAATCACTTAACACCTCTTTGCATTCTCCTCCTGAGGAATTGGATCTTTTTGGAAGTACAAATGCCAGCGTATCTAACACTACAGCTGGTGGATGGTTTAGCTTCAGACTTTTGGGTGCTCAGAATTTAAACCAACCTAAAGAAACATGGGCCACCCTAGATTCATCCCTGAATGTGAGTGAATTCTCTCCACAGCATTACAATCAATGTAACGGCACAAATATCACAGCACCAATGAAATTACCCACAGGAATATTTTTGATTTGTGGAGACAGGGCGTGGAATGGCATACCAGCTAAACCACAGGGTGGACCCTGTTATTTGGGAAAATTGTCACTGTTTCACCCTAATGTGTCCTTGCTAATGCAGCTGAGTCAAAATTCAAACAGGAAAAGACGTAGTATACATGACTTAGACTGCAGCAAGATAGGAGATCCATGGTTTTGGGGCACATTCAAACAGGTGGTGGTTTCAACTATCTTGCCAGGAGGATCTGCCAATAAAGCTATGAATTTAGCAAAACAATTAGGATGCTGGGCAAGGGATGAGCTGAACAAGACATCACAAATTCTAGACATGTTAACTGCAGATGTGCAAAGTGTTAACCATGCTGTTTTGCAGAATAGAGCTGCTGTAGATTTTTTGCTCTTAGCACAAGGGCATGGATGTGAAGAGTTCGAGGGAATGTGTTGCATGAATCTGTCTGATCATTCGGTGTCCATTCACTCTAAGATAAAAGAATTGCAACAGGGACTTCACAAACTTAAGGAAGAAGACGGTTTAGGAATTGACGAATGGCTTAAAGGCTTAGGACTTGGACCGTGGCTGAGGAACCTTGTGATCTATGCTATAGGCCTGCTGGGTGTAATCTTACTGTTTTTGCTTATTTTGCCTTGTATCTTTAACTGTATTCAAAACATGGTCAGCCGTACAATAGCAAAAACATGGCAAACTAATCTCCTTGCGCAAGAAGAAAACGGGGGAAATGTGGAGAGATTTATTAATAATTGGTTAGCTGAGAAAGGCCACGCTGAAATAATGCCGCTGGTTAAGCTGAAAGAGAAAAGCCAGCAGTCAGCAAGCTAAAAGGAAAGGTCAGCAGTGACCTTGCTGCAACATGAGGAAAGGGAGTAGAGATATTCCTGAATATATCCTGAGAATATGTAGAAAGTATCAAAAGTAGAACCATAGGAATGTAGAAGTAGGCGTAGATGCTGATATGTAAGCTGACCAATCCTGAGCTCAACTTTTGCAATATGTATGAAGCTTATTATTAACTGTATTTAACCCGCCGTACTGATCAATAAAATTGGGCCTATGATGATCAACGGATGTCTGGGTCTCCTTCCTTCGACACCTGAGCATATGTCCTCTGGGAGTGTCTGTCCTATCCACGCTGAAACCCAGGAGTTGTTAAGCATCTTGGTATATGGGAAAAATATCTGCCAAGGAAAGTGGAAACCTTGCTGGAATAAGAAGACCAGTCTCCAAAAGCATTTTTTTTTCAAAAATGATGGGGCATCCATGCAAAAGTGTAGGAAAAGAAATAAACATTCTTTATGAGGAAATTAATAAAAAAGAAGAGAACAAACAATACAAAACCAGAACATTTCCTTCTCAGTGCTTTGTTCATCTTTGGTGCAGTTACAACTGCGGCCAGCAGGGGGCGCTCCGGTCCAGCTCCATCCCCTCAGGGGCCGTGGCGGCCTCGGACGGGAGGGAGGAGGGGAAATCGCTCCTTTTGCAAACTCACGGGCACCAATCGGTCCCAGCACCACCACCGGCAGCGGGCAGAAGCCGCCAAGGCAGCAGGTTGGATCCCAGTGCCCACTGGCAGCGTAGCAGTGTCCCGTGGCCAGGCACATGCCCTGCACAACACCCGTGACTGCTCTCCATGATCCTAAATGGAAGGAAGGCAGTGCCTGACCCCAGGCAGGTCTCAGGTCCACAGCAGCACCTCTGCTGGCTTTATGCCAGGATTCCTGCAAGTCCTCAGCCTTTCACTCCCTTTTCCTCTTTCAGCCTGGGTACAGCAGCTCTGGGAATGCTGAATTCCTCTGGGATGTTGAGGAGCTCAGGGGACTGCAGAGCATGTTTCGAGTTCCTGCTCTTCCTGGCCACTCCTTGTCCCAACACAGAAGCCACAAGGGACGATGAGGAGGAAGAAGAGAGCAGAGCTACAGCCCCAAGGGCTCTGCAGCAGTATCTGGAGCACAGGGACAGCCTGGGATGGGAGCAGTGCCTTGGGATGGAAAAATGGGGCAAAATTGGAGCTGATTGGGCCAATGCCCCTGTTCTGCTCTGGGTGCTGCAGACCCTTAAGGAGGCATTGTAATTAAGACTGGGGTCCCAAAGTTCAGCCATGCTCCTAAAGCATCCCTGTTCACAAACACACGGCTCTGCTGCCTCTCCTGGGGATTTTGGGCTACACAAGGTAGCACTGGATACAATTTGGGGGTCCGATGCTGCCAGCTTGGTCCACAAGGAGCTTTTAGGCTGCCGGGAAGGTTTTTGCTGCTACTGGGGATGATTCAGTGCCTGTGCCATGTGGCCGCTGCTCCCCACTGGTTGGCCAGGAAGGCCGAGCTGGAGCAGTGTCTGAGGTGGGAGTGGCTGGATAAGGTGGCCCACAGGAACAGCACCTGGCCATGCAGGTGGAGCCGGAGCCCTGGGAATTCCGCAGGGTGCTCAGGTGAGACCCACGGGGGCCCATGTTGGGGCACCACTTTCCATTCCTGCTTCCCCCAGATTTTGGGACGGAGCAGTGACATCCATTGGCTCTCAAACCCCTCAGGGCTCAGGCACAGCCTCACAGGAGGTCCCGGGGTGATTCAGGTGCTCCTGGGCTCCTTCCAAACAAAGAGCAGCGCTCCGGGAGCGGTTGGCACATCCCGAAGGAGCAGCTCGGGGCTGCTGGAGCCTGAGTGCTGCGGGCAAGGATGGCGTGAGGGAGCCGGGCCCCGCTCAGCCGGCGCTGCCCCAGGAATGTCTCATCCTGCAGGGGCTCGGCAGCCTCTGCTGGTGCTGGCCCTGGGGCTGTCGGGGGGCGCAGCCGGAGGGGCAGGGGGGGCAGCGGGTGGGAGGGGCCGGGATGGAGGGACCGGCACCCCACTGGGGAGCCCCGAGCATGGAGGGAGAAAAATGGCGGAGGGGAGACCCCGGGACAGGGGAGAGCAGAGACCCTGCGGTGGGGTCTGCGGAAAGGAGGGACTGCAATGGTGGTCCCAGAGCACCGGGAAGGGGCCCAGCTGCCATCGCGCTGCAAGTGCCGGGACGGTCACGGGCTGTCCAAACTGACTGTGGCAGCGTGTCCGAAGCCACTGTCGCGATGTGTCAGGACCGAGCATTGCCAGGGTAAGGCCCCCACAGGTCTGGGAAGTGAATCGGGGCAGAGGCGGGGAAGAGCCTTATCTATTCCCCGTGCCCTGTGCGGGTGAGGAGAGCAGTGAGGGAGCAGTTTTGGGGACATCTGGAATCGAGACAGGATCACTCCCCACAGCCTCACCACAGCCACCGAGTAGAGCCCCTGCTTGACATTTCCATCCTTTTCTCTCTTGTCTCACAACTGAGCCCGAATCCAAAAATACTTTCCAGGATGTTCTAAAGGGCTGCAGGTTTGAGACAGGAAGGAGGAGGAGGGTCCTGGTCAGATTGTTGAGAAGATGGTTGTTGTCTTTGCAGGATTTTTTGGTCTCTATCAGTCCCTTCCCTAGAAGGACAAAATGATCAATTGCTGCATTTCTGGACTTGTTCTCCCACAGCTGCTTTTTTAGGGGGAGTTTCCAGCCAGCCCTGCTCTGAAAACCATCAAAGGCCGCCTCAGAGCCACTGCTTGGGCTCCCTTTGGATTTTGTGCTTCTTGCAGGGCTGAGCATACCACAGGCAGGCCTTTTTCCCCCACAGAATTCTCATCTTTGAAGCATGTGAAAAACACATTCTCTCTCCTGTGAAAATTTTAAAAGTTTAATAAAGGACAATAGGAGACAAGGACCATAGAGCAAAGGTTGTTATGGGTGGGTGCATCCTGGCACTCAGCCAAGAGCACACTGTTCTCTTCCAGTTTACCTCTTAGATACCTTTTCCCTTAGTTAAGCCTGTTGCATATTCATATACCCTTATGCATAGAAAACTTTTTCCCCAAACTAATTTATATTCCATGAATTGTTTAACATGGCTCATCCTTGGATCTGCCTTTTTACTCATCCTTGGATCTGCCTTTTTAGAGAATTATTCCTTGGTTGTGCTTTTAGTCCTTTCTTATCATCATCTTCATTTCTGGGCCTGGGTCCACACTGTCTTCAGGCAGTGAGTGCTGATAGTTGGCATATCTGTAGCAGGTGTCCTCATCCTGTCTTCATCAGATGTATCCCATCCAAGCAGGCATTTTAAGACAAGCATACTTATTTCAGCTATTTAACAAAGCTTAATGAACAACAGAAATAAAAACTATATCTTTGTAACAAAGTTATTTTAACATTACATATATAAATTCCATTTTAAAATTTGTAAAATTCCAGTAATATAATATGTATTTACAATACATGGTGAGAGGGACAAAGTGAAAAATTGCTGCATTTCTGGACTGATTCCCTCTCAAATGCCTCTGCAGGGGAGTTTCCAGTCAGCCCTGCTCTGAAAACCATCAAAGGCATATGCAGAGCCACTGCTTGGGCTCCCTTTGTGGTTTGTGCTTCTTGCAGGGCTGAGCAAACCACAGCCAGGCCTTTCTCCACCCACAGAATTCTCACCTCTGCAGCAGCTCTAAAGCTGCCAGAATCAAAGCCAAGGGGGCAGGGGGGACCCTCAGGTGCTGGCTGCCACCTGGGGCTGGGCAGAGCAGGGCTGGGCAATGGCCATCCCTGTGCAGTGGGGCTGGGCCATGGCTGGGCCCCACCCTTGGATGGCCACTGGCTTCAAGGAGCAGGAATTTGGGAGCTCCTTCCTGGCTGGGGCTCCATTCCCCAGCTGCTCTCGCTGGCTCAGATCCTGCAGGGGATGAGCAAGAATGGAGAAGTCTGGAAACACCAGGAGCTGCCATCCCCCAGGACAGGAGCCCCTTGTCCAGAATGTGTCCCCCCTGGGACAGGATCCCCCCAGGACAGGAGCCCCCTGGATGTGTCCCCCCAGGACAGAACCCTCCCCCCCATGTGACACTCAGCACAAACGGCCTCTTCCTTCTGCTGCAGGAGAGAGAAAGTGAAAATGTTGGGGGGGCACTCTCAGACACCCCCATCCCCCACAGCCTCTTCAGCCCTCCCTGCAGACCCCTCATCCCTGCTTCCCCCACCCTGGGATTCCCCTAGCCGGTTCCCTGCTCAAGGCATCCACGGGTCCATCAAGGCACGAACTGGGAGCTTGTGAAATTGAGGGGTAAAATGATGGAAATGGAAATAAAGAGGCGAAAGGTCTCTGGTGTCTATGGGGACGCAGACCCAGACCTTCTTGGAATCTACCTGCGGTGATGCTCCTATGCTCCTAAACCGTAAGTTCCCTGATGAGACTTTGCTAGACCCTGGATCACACAAAAATCTGAGGCACCCAGGGAAGAAGCTTTGACCCAGAGGCTCACCAAGCCACCGCCCATCCCTGGCACCCCATTCCCCTTGAAATCAAATATTCAGAACACCATTCCTTATGTCCCACCTTGCCTGAGACCCCCATGCCACTAATGTCATTCCCCTGGCATGGGGACCTCCATGGCCCAGCATCCCATTCCCAAGGAACCCTCTCCTATTCATTCCATCTCCTGAAATCTCCCTTCACTCAGGACCTTGATTCTCTCAGGACCCCCATTCCCAAAGGGACCCCCATTCCCCCAGCATCCCCATCCTCTGACCCCAAATCCTGGAGCCAATGCTCCCCTGGGATTCCCATCTCTGAGTTGCCCCAGCCCTGGGCACCCCCATTCCCATGGCCCCCCATCCCTGGTGACTCCCCCTACGTAGGATCCCCATTTTCAGGGTCCCCATCCCCGGGACCCCCATTTGTTTGGACACCCATCCCCGGGTCCCCAAACCCTCTGAGTCTCCCACTCATGGGAACCTCTGTCCCACTGTGTCCCACCCAGCCTTGTCCCCATCCTGTTCCCAACCTTTGCACAGCCTGTCCCCACAGCCACATTCCCATGACCCTGTGCTTGTGGCCACCCTGCCCCCACCAGGGGCAACCAACATGTGAGGACAAGACCTGACCTCGTTTCCTTCACCTTTATCCAAAAAGCCACCAGTGAGGGGACAGCTACCCCCAGCAGCGAGTGACAGCCAGTCCACATGGCTGGGAACACCAGGATGGCCGGGAAGGTGGCGCTGCTCCTGTGGGGTGAGTGCCCCGGGTATGGGCCTGACACCCTGAGGATGGGGATGGAGAGGGGAGGGTGCACAGGGGGGCTGAGGGGTCCCCTGAGATCCCCAAGGCCAGCAGAGTCAGTGCATGAGATGACCGAAGCCATAGGGTGGCTTTGGGGACAGGAGAAGGGGGACAGGAATATGTAGACAAAAATGTTGGGGCAGGGATTTTGGGAGGCATCATGGGGCTGGTGGGGTGACCTGTGCCAGCATGGGGTGCCTGTGGTATCCCCAGTTCAGGGGTGTCCACAGTGTGATTGGTGTTGTGCCTGAGCAAGAGTTGGCTGCAGTGTCCCTATCCACAAGGGGTCCATGTCACACAAAAGCACTTTGGGGACAGCCACCATACCCCATGCCCCCGTGCCTCTGTCCCTGCAGTGCCACCCCCACTAAGCCCTGTCCCTTCACCCTTCCAGCCCAGACCCTTGTCCTCACTGGTAAGTCCTCAGGGGATGCCATGGCCCCACCCTGCTGTTCCCAGCCCCACACTGGCCCTGGCAGGCTGGTGTCCCCTGTCATCCGTAGGTGCCCAGACCACCCAGATCCTCATGTAGCCACCCTGGAGGGCGGCGGTGCTGTGGGACCAGGTGACACTGACGTGCAAGTGCTCAGAGACCACCGGTGACACTGTCTGGGTCAGGGACGGGTGGAGCTGGTGGCAGAAGAGACTCAAACACTTCAATGTCACCGAGAGTGGCACCTACGCCTGTTTCAGAAGGGACACTGGGCTCAGCCCCCTTGTGACAGTCTCACCATTCCCTCTCTGGTTTTACATACTCTTCCTGGTGTCTCCCCATCTTCCTCTCCAAGTTACTCATCCTTGAGCCCTCCATATTTCCTTGGGGTCCTGTTCCAAGCCCCCCTCCTATCTCTGTGCCTCCTTTTCCTCACTGTGGTCCCACTTGCCCTCTCCCATCCCTCCCCACACAGGTCTCTCACTGTTCCCTGGTGTCCCCCCATCCAAGGGGTCCTGCCCTTGAGGGGTGTCCCTGTAAGTGCAGTCCCCTGGGGGACAGGTGGCACTCAGGGACCCCCTGGTGCTGAGCTGCGCGGTGGCTGCGGGGACAGGTTCCCTGTCCTTCTCCTGGCACCGGGAGGGCACAACGGCAACGCTGGGCACTGGCCCCCACCTGGAGCTGAACCACGTTGGGGGCAATGACAGCGGCCAGTACTGGTGCCGGGTCAGTGATGGGGACAGCGTGGCCGAGAGTGTCCTCCTGAATGTCACCGTCCTGGGTGAGTGGGACGCTCGGGCTGGGGGTGACTCCACTCACTGCACCCCCATCCCGCCTCGCCAGGTGCCAACCCTGTCTCTTTCCCCACAGTGCCTGTGGCCAATGCCACCATCACCCCTGGTCCCCTGGCACACCAGGTGCGTGCAGGTGACAACGTGACCATGCACTACTCGGTGCAGGTGGGCTCAGCCCCTGTCACTTTCACCTGGCTGCACAACGGGAAGGAGGTGGCCAAGGGTCCTGTCCTGGAGATTAGGGACATTGATGTGGGACATTCAGGCACCTACCAGTGCGTGGCCAACAACCAGCTGGGACAGGACGGGCACCGCGTGTTCCGGGCACTAAGCCCTGAGCTGGCCCTGGTGGTGACACCTGGCTCACCCTGGGTCACAGGTGGGATCACACCTGGTCACCAGGGAGTGCAGGACCCTTGGGGTGATGGGTGACCCTGATGTGTCCCCCTCTGTTTCTTGCATTGACCACAGGGGTCGGTGGAGCCCTTTTGTTCCTGCTCCTGCTTGTGGGTGTCATTGTGGCCTGGCACCGGTGGCACTGTGTGGGTGGGTGACAATGGGGGGACGGGGGTCATGGAGAGACATTGGAAGGCCCCTAGAGAGGGAGGCCATAGGGCAGCACCCACAGCCCCTGACCAGGGAGGGGCTCAGCCCCCAGTGACCATGGCTCAGAGGCCTGGGGAGCTGTTGGAGGGTCCTGCAGGGATTTTGGAGGGTCTGTCAGGGGTACCCCTCCCTGCCAGGCTCACAGTTCTGGGGGCTCAGGGTGTTGGTACAAGTGGGGTGGGTCAGGGACACTGGAGGGGCTACAGGTATACTGGGGGGGCTTGGGGAGAATTGTGTGTCTGGTGGTGGTTCAGCATTGCCAAGGGTGGATGGGGGCCCCTGGGTCTCCCAAGTCACCTGTCCAGTTTTCTTTGAAGATGCCAGGAAGCACCAGGAAAGGTGAGTGCAGCCTCCAGCCATGATACACCTTTTACCCAAACCCCCAGCACCTCCCATCCCCTTCCACACACCCCCTTGTTCCCACAGGCCCTTCCCAGACCCCCTGGCACCCCCAGTGGAGGATCCTCACACGACGTACATGGAGCTGCAAAGGCAACCGTGGGAATCCAGCAACATCTATGGCAATCTACACCAAAAGTTGTGATCCTCTGGGAAGCGGGAGGCACTGGGTGACAGTGGGGGTGCTCCCTCCATGCCTCCTGTGGTTACCCATCCTTCCAAGGGAGGTGGTCATGGGTCAGGGGAAGGCTACACAGGGCACCCTGTGCTCCCCATTTCCTCTCCCTGTACCCACAAGGGCTCCCCCATCCCTTTGCTGGTACCTGCAGGGGCTCCCCAGCCCCATCCAAGTGCCCAAGTACCCTCAGGGCCTGCCCCATTCTCTCCCCACAGTGCTTGCAGTACACCCAGGGCTTCCCCATTCCCCCTCCCACTACCCCTGTCCCACCCCGCTGTAAAAGGGGGAACTGGGGAGGATTCCTTCTGAAAGGTTTCTCAGATGAAAATGAAGTAAAAACTTGGCAACATTATATCTGAGAACTGTTTATTGATAAAGGAGGATAAGCGTCCGTACTGAAGGAGGAGGGAAGGGAGTAGAAAGGGAAAAGGATAGAGAGGGAAACAGAAGACAGGGACAGCGTTACCACAAGAAGCCCGGGCATCAGCTCGGCAGATGGAGTGTGTGTGCTGCAAGCCAGGGCGAGCCCACATGGCTTTTGTGAGTGGCTGGTCGTGATTTCCAAGGATGGCACCTGCGTGTCTCTGGCATGGGCGAGTGATGGCTGCAGGCTGGCTGCTGCGGGCTGGCTGCGGGCTGGTGCTGCGGCACTGGTGGCTCTGGGCTGGCTGTTGCTGGCTGGGGCTGCAGTGGGCAGGTGAAGCAGGCTCAGTGCTGTGGGCAGCATGGCAAACATGGCAGAGGTGGTAGGTGGGTGCAAGCAGCATCCATTCCATTGGGGAGGCAATGAAGGAACATCCAGGACAAGCAGGAATGAGCTGCCTCATGAAAGCAGCGAAGCAGGGAAGAACGGGTGTGGACAGGGAAGAAGGACCACCAGAGGAAAAGGCAAGGGAGTGGAGTGTCAATGATATTTTTACCCGATGTCCAGGAGGAATGATGCAACTTACCCCATCTTATCAGAAGGCTTATTAAGTACTTTATTATACTATATTATTCTATACTATATTACAATACATCTAAACTGAATCTGCCAAGCACTCAACTGCACTCCACTGCACACAATCACTGCACACAGCCAACAGTCCAGACACACACACCTGGATTCAATTGGTCAGTGAATCAAAACACTCACAACAGAATCCAATTACCAATTCCCTTCAGGTAAACAATCTTCCACAATGCATTCCACTTGTGAACAACACAGGAGCAGTAAATGAGATAAGAATTGTTTGGATCATTCTTTGCCTCTCTCACTGCTTCTCCCAGGTTCAGAGAATGTGAATTCCACAGGGGAGGAGGGCCAAACTGACCCTCTGAGTGAGCCCCTGATCCCTCCAAGAAACCCAAAGCAAAACACTCCTGTTGTGTCACAGTTTGCTGCTTTTATTTGCAAAGGCTCCTCCCAAAGCCCAATTTCCCAGCCATTTTTCCCACACATTTTTCCCAGGCATCTCTCCCACCAGCCAGTGGGAGTCACTCACAGCCCAATCACTGAAGCTTTCTCTCCCAATTCTCTGTTGTGTGAAGCCTTGCCAGGGACAGGGTTCCCAGCACATGTACAATTCACAGAGTCATTTTTCACCTCATGTGTAGCACATGTTGAAACATAAATCCAAATCAGATTTGTTCCTCCTAACCCCCATGTGCTTAGTGGCTCTGCAGTCCCCCTCCCAGTGCTCCCACTAAGGTGGCTTACTGGTGCCCATCCCAGATCCAAGGTGGCACAGCACCTGGTTCCCTGCTCCTGGGAAAAAAATGCAGTTTTTTGGTTAAACTGGCAGAAATGGTGTTTCTATATTCAGCTCTGTCAAGGAAGCTGAACAAAGTAGGAACCTCCCTTGAAATGGAAAATACAACCACCTTCTCTCTGAACTATTGTAACTTTGAAATTATGGGGCTTTTCGGCAAACATGTGGGAGCAGGAATAACAGTTCTTTACTAGTATGTGTTGTGAGAAACAAGTTAATGTAAGTTGACTTTCATGTGATATTATACAAATTGATATTGCATTATTGATTTTATTGTTGATTAAATATTGTGATGTTATTGGGACAGTGATGTGCATTATGGAGTGGCTGATGTTGTTGGGGTGGCCATCCAAGGGTGGGGCCCAGCCATGGCCCAGCCCCACTGCACAGGGATGGCCCTTGCCCAGCCCTGCTCTGGCCAGCCCCAGGTGGCAGCCAGCACCTGAGTGTCCCCCCCTGCCGCCTTGCCTTTGATTCTGGTAGCTTTAGAGCTGGATGGGAAATTGAGGAGAGCCATTCTCAGCAGCATTCCAGAAGCAACTTCCTCTGATAAATCCCTTTTTTTGGGAATGTGGAAGGGGTTCCACCCAGAGCAGGAGGTTCTGGCATTTCCCACTACAGGATAGAAGAGCCTCTTTTTCCTTCATTCCATGGGAAGGTTACCACGGGAAAAGCTTTGGATTCAGTGGGTGGAAGCTGGAGGTTGTCTTTCTCATGGAATTCCTCTACCACCCCTTTTCCAGGGAGTTGGGAAGAAACTCCTCAGCCCAGTGCAATATTCCCTGGTGTGAGAGTTTGTCAGAATTTTCCCTCATCTGCCTCACAATTGTCCGTGGGAGATCACTGAAGAGAAGACCCCCCCCGCCCCATCTATATCTGGCTCTGAAGGAGAAAAGTCACACGCCATGGGCCTTGAGACCTGAAAGCTCAGTGTTAAGCTATTGTTTTCACAAGTGCGTTTGCTGTATGCTAAGAAGGGGCACCATGCTCTGTTTGCAACAATAGCAGCTTTGGAAGCTGTCCCACCTCTCAGCCTGGCTGGACTTCTCCTGAGTTTCAGGTGGTCTCCCACCGAAGACCCTCACCTGTTTTACAACCACCGTGACAGACAGAGATGTAAAAAGCCTCTCCATCAAGGACTGAGACACGAAACTCCTAAAAGTCCTCTCTGCTCCTTCCTAGGACTGGGACGGAAACCCCCAGCCCAGGGGAGGTGTGTGGGGGAGGCAAGCTGACCAAAGCGAGATGTTTGCCTGCAGATTGTGACCACTGGAGCAAGAAAACAATGGCTCTCATATACTGCTGAGAACATAGACTACCTGTTACATCTGTTCCCTATTGTATCTGTTTCCCCCCCTCACAATTTTCAGTCATAAAATCCTCTGAGTTAGCTACAGCCTTTGAGATCTTCCTAGCGTAGCAGGCGGATCCTCGACTGGACTGCACCAAAGGACTTCGTCTCTGCATTGGTAGCTATATCCCCTCTCTCTCTCCCTCTCTCTCTCTCTCTATCTTTTTCTCTCCCTTAATCTCTCTATCGCATTTTTGCTGTGGTTATTTCAATAAAACTGCATTTGTTTTGATTATCACTGCAAACACCCTCGTACCGTTTGGTTTTTTGCACTCTGAGATCATTTCTACGAACCATCAGGTCATCTGTCCACTAGGACGGACACTGACACCTGGATATAATAAAGGCAGTGCAGAAAACATCTCATCCACCAGCTGGGCCGGGATCTGAAATTCTTCTATTGGGAAAAACAGAGCTGCTGGCAAAGGATGGGACATCCAGGAATTTGGGAATCTTCCATTGGGAAGAGCAGAGCTGCTGGCAAAGCGTGAGGATGAAGCAGAATTCCCATCACTCCAACATGGATGAGCAAGGATGAGCAAGGATGAGCAAGGGCCCCATGACACGGAAAACATTCTGGGGTTCCTGTTCTGACAGGGATTGAATCATTTTCCACCAGGATTTGGGAAAATTCCCTGACTTGGGGTCCGTCAAGGGAGTTCACTGTGAGGAACTGGGCAAGGACCATCCTGGAGATGGAGATCCCTGGGGATGGAAGGTGTGCATGAAGGATGCAAGAAATTACAGAATCACAGAATCACAGAATTTCTAGGTTGGAAGAGACCTTTAAGATCATTGAGTCCAACCCATGTTCTAACACCTCAACTAGATCATGGCACCAAGTGCCACATCCAGTTCTTTTATAAACACATTGAGGGATGGTGACTCCACCACCTCCCTGGGTAGATGATTCCAGTATTTGACCACTCTTTCTGTGAAAAACTTCCTCCTGAATTCTAGCCTATATCTCCCTTGGTGCAGCTTGAGACTGTGTCCTCTTGTTCTGTCTGTTGTTGCCCGGAGAAAGAGACCGACCCCCAGCTCACCACAGCCACCCTTCAGGAAGTTGAAGAGGGTGATAAGATCACCTCTGAGTCTCCTTTTCTCCAGGCTGAACAACCCCAGCTCCCTCAGTTGTTCCTCATACAGCTTGTGCTCCAAGCCCCTCACCAGCCTTGTTGCTCTGTTTTGCGGAGAAAAGAAGAAACTTCACAACTTTATAAAAGTTGTAAAGCCTGGTATGCCTTTATTACGACGCGCGTGCATCGTCGGATGTAAGCCTCCCCAAAAGGCATGCGTACCCCTGAGGATTTCAAGTCTCCTTTTATCCCCCTTCCAAATGCATATGCATACAGTTTCACAATTGGTTCATACATATTCATTCCGCGTGACATTTTTCGCCAGTTCTTCTTTATCAAAGGAATTCCTAGGTCGGGGGCAAATCGACCATGTGGTCGTTTCTGTTTTTCTTTCTCTGTCTCCTCGCTGTCCCCGGCATGCGAGTTTTTCCTTCAGCTTTGGCCTCACAGACTTTTCACCTCTCCTAGACACTTCACCTAATTCAGAATGGATCTCTACTCTGTCTCAGTGTCACCTGGTCCCACAGCACCGCCAGCCTCTGGGGGGGCTCCATCAGGAGCTGGGTGGTCTGGGCACCTGTGGGTGACAGGGGACAACAGCCTGCCAGGGCCACCATGGGGCTGGGGACAGCAGGGTGGAGCCATGGCATCCCCTGAGGACTCATTAGCGAGGCTGAGGGTCTGGGCTGGAAAGGAGAAGGGACAGGGCTGGGTGGGGGTGGCACTGCAGGGACAGAGACACATGGGGCACCGGGTGTGGGGACACCCATGCACCAAATCCCTGTGGCACAGACACTTTGGGAACAGGGACACCGAGGCCACCCTGGGCTGAGGCAGAACATGGGGACACTGTGGACACCCTGGGCACAACGACACCACAGACACAGCCCACGCTGGCCCAGGTCGCCCCCACCAGCTCATGATCCCATCCCCACAGCCACATCCTCACCTTTCTTGTCCCCTTCTATCCCTTCATCCCAGTTCCCTTGTCCCTATGCCCAGAGCTACCTGAGCCCAAAGGTGCCAGTCCCCACATTCCTGTCCCCATCCCCAAATTCCTGCCCCCCCTTCCAGTCCCCAGAGCCACCCTGCATCCCCAGTCCTACCAGTGTCCACTGTGGGTAACATGGACTGGCATTGCTGGCATTGGGGAACTGCAGGCCCCCTGTACCCCATCCCCGGGGTGTTAGGCCCGTGCCCGGGGCACTCACCACACAGGAGCAGCGCCACCTTCCTGGCCATGCTGGTGTCCCCAGCCATGTGGACTGGCTGTCACTCCTTACCGGGGGCGGCTGTCCCCTAGGTGGTGGCTCTTTGGCCAAAGCGGAAGGAAGCAAGGTCAGGTCTGATCCTCATGCATAGGTGGCACCTGGTGGGGGCAGGGTGGCCACAAGCTGAGGACAGGCTGTGGGCAGGGTGGGGACAGGATGGGGACAAGGCTGGATGGGACACAGTGGGACATGGTGTTCCTAGGAATGAGGGGCTCAGTGACTTTAGGGAGCCAGGGCTGGGTGTCCAGGGGAATGGGGAGTCCCAGGGATGGGGTCCCTGGGAATGGAGGTCCTGAAGAGGGGGAGTCACCAGGGATGGGGTTGCCATGGGAATGGGGTTCCCCAAGCATGTGGGGACTCGGGGATGGGAGTCCCAGGGGAATGTGGGCTCCAGGGATTTGGGGTCATGGGATGAGTATACTGGGGGAATGAAGGGTCCTATAGTAATGAGGGTCCTGGGAAAATCAAGGTCCTGGGGAAAGGATGATTTCAGGGGATGGAATGAACCAGAGAGAGTTCCTTAGGAGGGGGGCTCTGGGCCATGGAGATCCTGGGGAATGTAAATATTGGGATAGAGGTCCCAGGCAAGGTGGGACCTAAGAAATTGGGTACCCTTGATTTGATTTCCAGGGGTATGGAGGTCCCAGGGATAGGCAGTGGCTGGATGGACCCTTACGTCCCAGCTCCTTCCCAGAGTGCCTCAGATTTTGGGTGATCCAGGGCTCAGCACAACCCCCACAAGTTGCTAGCAGACTGGGTGTGACTCCAGACAGATTCTAAGGGGCTCTAGGCCTGTGGAGCTGCTGCAGAGTTGAGAATTCTATCGGAGAAAAAGCCCAGCCTGTGGGTTTGCTCAGCCCTGCAAGGAGCACAAAACCCAAAGAGACCCCAAGGAGTGGCTCTTTTGAGAGTCTTTGATGGTTTTCAGAGCAGGGCTGGCTGGAAACTGCCCATGCAGTGGCAGCTGAGAGGGAATCAACCCGAATATGCAGCAATTGTTCATTTGTTCCTCTTGGTAAGGCACCAAGAGAACCATAAAACTACTGCGCAATCCACCACACTGAGCTCAGCAACTTGACTCAGACTGTCTTCTTTGAATTAAACCTGCAGCAACCCAGCCTTCTGCAACCTCATGGAAAGAATGCTTGGGTTCAGGTCGTGGCCACCAGACAAGATTGAAAATTGTGGAAATACTGTTCAGGGGCTCTGCCTGCACCCATGGTGGGGCTGTGGGGAGTGACCCTGTGTAGATTCCAGGTGTCCCCAAAGCTGCTCCATCCCTGCCCTACTCACCTGAGTTATAGGCAGATGGTTTGCAGGAATTGTGGCATAATGCCATCATAGGTGCTGCTGTGGTACTGAGACCTGCCTGGGGTCAGGCACTGCCTTCCTTCCATTTGGGATAATGGAGAGCAGTCACAGATGTTGTGCAGGGCGTGTGTCTGGCCCCGGGACACTGCTACGCTACCAGTGGGCACTGGGATCCAACCTGCTGCCTTGGTGGCTTCTGCCCGCTGACGGTGGTGGTGCTGGGACCGATTGGTGCCCGTGAGTTTGCAAAAGGAGCGATTTCCCTTCCTGCCTCCCGTCTGAGGCAGCCATGGCCCCTGAGGAGAGGGAGCTGGACCGGGGCACCCCCTGCTGGCCGGGAGTGCTCCCTGCAGCGCCCCCTACTGACCGTGGTTGTAACTGCCACAAAAACCAACAGTGCTGAGCAGGACAGAAAGTTCTGGGTTTGTGTTGTTTGTGTTGTTTGTTCTGTTCTGGTTTATAAATTTCTCAGTAAAGAGCTGTTCTTCCTTTTCCTACAGTTCTGCCTAGAAACCCTGTAATGTTTGAAATTAAAGAGAGTTTTAGGCATGGGTCTTCTTTCTATTCTTGGAAGATTCCCACTTTCTTTGACAGATATTCCTCATTTAAATGAGTTTTCAGTTCCTGGGTTCCAGCATGAATGGGACACACACACCAAGAAAGTCAGGGTCAAGGACTTGACCACCTCATGCTCTTAAAAGTCAGCTGGGCAACCAAGAGCCCTCTCCCCAGCTGGCATTTCTGGCCACCTGGCCACGCAGGAGCTGGCTGTGGGAGAGCGTCACCCTGTCCCCGGTGTACAATGGCTGACAGACTGATGGACAGACGGAGCCCTGTCTCACCAAAAGCAAGGCCTGACCCACCCCTGCCACACGCGGCTGTTCCAAAATTACTCCAGACATCAATCTTTTCCTATCTCTGATACCCCACCCTGTGCCATGGCCTGATCCTGACTGCCAGGGCAAAGGGGGAGGCTCTGGAATCTCCACAGGGCCTTTGTGACATCCTGGTGTGGGGAACAGGGCAGAGGAGGGATTTGAGACAGGGGACAAGAGAATCCAGAGCCTCCTGAAGGCCACTTTGGCCATCAGAGCAAAGTAGATCCTGCCAGGTTCCTCTGGTGGAGGAAACGTGCTGAGGGAAATGTCTGGGGTTTGCTCCTTTTCAGTGGATATCCCTGGAAACTGTTTCTTTTTTGACAATTTGGACTCTGAACCTTGCTGCTGTTGGTTTTTTACTCTGGTTGCTGTTTCATGGAAATTGTTCTTCTCTCAGCCCTTTGGGATCTTTTTGCCTCCATGGGGAGGGCGAGGGGCACTTTTTAGTGGCAGCACACACACGAGTTGGTGCCCATGGGTGGGGACCTCCAGTGCCCCCCAGTTCCCCACAGTATCATGGCACAACCTCATTGATGTCCCTGGACTTCCGTGGTCGCCCCTGGTGTTCCCGCAGCTCCGTGTAGGTCACCTGGGGATCCTGGAGTGTGGTGGCAAGGGGGGACACTGCGAGAGACACAGGCTGTGGGATCTGAATGGGGTGACACTCGTGGGTGATATGTCCCTCTGCGTGTGTCCCTCCCGTACACTACTCACCCCCTGCCCTCTTGGTGACCACAACATGGGCATACAGCACCTCCCCGTCTTCTGGGGGGGCCAGGGGATTGGGGGGGGCCCTGAGGGTATATAGGGGATGTGGGGGAGGGGATGGAAGGGCTTGGGGGTTGGGGCAGAAGGGGAGAGTGTGGTTTGAGCCCCTCATTCACATTTCCTCTTACTTCCTGGCAGCTGCAAAAGAAAGAGGGAAGGAGTCACTGTGTGGTCCCAGGGTCCTGACCCCTCTCAGCATTCCTGAACCCCCATGGTATGCCCAAGCATTTCTGAAGCCCCCCAGAATCTGTGGACCTCTCCAGTGCCCCTAACAAAGTCAGCATCAAGAACCCAAGCCCAGCTGGACAGAGAACCCCCAAAGAACCCCAGGGCCCCTGAAAGAACCCCCAACATCCCTACAGGACACTCCAGCACCTCCCCAAACCCTACAGGATGCCCAGACAAGGTCACAGTTCTGGGTCTGTGGGTGCTGCCCTATCGCTCCCCAACTCTGGGGGCCTCTACAGCTCCCTGAGACCCCCATCCTTCCCAGGACACCAGCCTGCCAGGGCCAGCATGGGGCTGGGGACAGTGAGGTGGTACCATGACATCCTGTGAGGACTCACCACTGAGGCTGATGGTCTGGGCTGGAAGGGAGAAGGGACAGAGCCAGGTGAGGTTCATGGGGACACTCTGGACACCTTATGTTTGCACTGGCCACCTCCACCAGCCCTACAGCACCTGCCCCATGGCCACATCCCCATGGCACTGTGCCCATGATCCCATTCCAATGGCACCTGTCCTCCCAGCCCATCCCAAAGCAAAGTGGCCCTTGTCCCTGTCCCTGCATCCCTGATCCCGTGTCCCCATCCCCACAGCTACCCAAGCCCCAGGGCTCTTTCTGCCACATCCTTGTCCTCACATCTCTATCCCCCTGTTCTTGTCTCCACATCCCAGTTTCCCTGTTTCTGTCCCTAAAGCCACCCTAAATCTCTGGTCATACTTGGCTCCATGCCTATGCACTTGCTCTGCTGGCATTGGGGACCTCAGGGGACCCTGCAGCCCCCCTCTACCCCCTTCCCACCAGTCTGTGCCTCACCAGGGCCCATTCCCTGGGCACTCACCCCAAAGGAGCAGTGCCACCTTCCCAGCCATCCCGGTGTCCCCAGCCATGTGCACTGGCTGTCACTCACTGCTGTGGCCACCGCTCCCCTGGCTGGCGGCTCTCTGGATGAAGGGGAAGGAAGGGAGGTCACGTCTGTCCCCACGTGTAGGTGGCCCTTGGTGGGGGCAGGGCAGGGTCAGGATGGGGCCAGGGTGGGGACCTTGTGGGACATAGGTGTGAAGGTGGGAGGTGGCGTGGACATGGTGTTGCCAGAATTTCGAGTCTGAGGCTGTGTAGGGAGCCAGGGATGGATGTTCCCCCTGCCCCCTTGGCTTTGATTCTGGCAGCTTTAGAGCTCCTGCAGAGGTGAGAATTATGTGGGGTAAAAGACCTGGCTGTGGTTTATTCAGCCCTGCAAGAAGCACAAAACCCAAAGGGAGCCCAAGCAGTGGCTCTGCGTGGGCCTTTGATGGTTTTCAAAGGAGGGCTGGCTGGAAACCACCCCTGCAGGGGCTGCTGTGGGGGACCCAGTGTGGAAATGCAGCAACTGATCCCTTTGTTCCTTTGCCCAAGGGTCTGAGAGAGCCCCAGCACTACTGCAAATCCCACAACAATCTGCTCAACAACCTGACCTGGACTCTCGTCCTCCTCCCTGCCTTGCCATGGATAGACAGTGGCTGGATGCCCCGCAACCACCGCAGCCGCTCTGTCACTGCCCTCCGCACCTGGATGGGGAGAGAAAATTGAGAAAAGGGTTCCTGGGTTGAGACAAGGATCAGGAGAGATCAATCATCAAATCCTGTCACGGGCAAAACTGCCTCGGAATTAGAGATATGAGTTGAATTTATTGCTGATGAAATCAGAGCAGGATACGGAGAAGTCAAACCCTTCAATACAGCTTCCCCCTGTTATGAATAGCTATGTAGTCATTGGTTTTCACTATTATATTTGTGTTTGTAAATTTTTTGATACAATAAAGTTTGTAATCACTTTTTAACTGCTTTTGATACAATACAATTTATCAGCCTTTTTACCCTAATCCCTGTGTAGAATATATAGTTCAATGTGATAAATATATTATAGTTTAGCCTCACCCAAAATATCAAGATAGAGACAATGTGCTGTTTATTACAACATTAACTGTTGCAGAAGTAGCTAAAGCCTTTATTTGTGCAACTAAGTGACAATAACTCAGATAATTTTGTGAAATAGCTAATGTTGATTTAATGTACTGGTGGAGTATCTCATCTGTATAAGAAGAACACATTGAAAAGAAACAAGTAAACAAACAATAAAAGAAAGACTGCAAAGAGGAATTTGCCACTGACTCTTTGGCTATCAAGAACTGTCAAACCATAGAACAGGGGGACCTTGTGAGGGAATAAAATATATAAATTTAATCTGTAATATTGCATGGACTTTAAAAATTTAATCAAGGGTCAAACCAAATGAAAGGATTTCCAGAACATGTGAACTGAAAGAATGTTTCAATATGTATAAGCCTCCTGAGTATGTATTTAACAAATACAATGAAAAGCTATGTAAGAAGAATTGCTGTGGTTAACCGTGTGCCTCTGGCGGTTGCCAAGAACCCAGTACACTGTTTACTGTCCCTTTTATCACTTATTAAACATTTTATATGTATGAAGAGTGAGCCTTGTTTCTCAAACAGTTTAATCAAAAAGTGTCATTTTGGGTACAGTAAGAGGGGAAAAATGTCGTGTGCTTCCGTGGCACTGGGAGAGGGATGGAGGAGCTCCACGGGGTCCTGTGAAGAGGAAAAAGAGACCCCTGAGAGGAATCGATGCCCCCCAGTGCACCCAGTGTCACAGCATGCTCTCGTATTCACGGGGGTCCCACTGTGCCTCATGGGGTCCTGACAGCTCCATGTTGCTCACTTGTGGATCGTGAGGTGGCACAAGGCTGGGGGACACCCATGGGGGCCCCGAGAGTGACACTGGTTCTGGGGACCTAGTTGGGGGGTGACACCTGCAGGTGATGTGTCCCTGTCCCCCCCTGTACTCATCCCCTGCCCACTTGGTGCCCATGATGTGGGTATTGAGCACTGTCCCCTCCTCTGGGGGGGTCTTGAGGAGGATGGGGGGGTCTGGGTGGTGTCTGGGGAGGGGGAAAGGGGAGTCCCAGCCCACCCCCCCACTCACCTGTTCTGCAGCTTTCTGGCAGCTGCAAGGGAAATGGGAGGGGGTGACCGTGGGGACACTGGGACCCCTGAACCTTCCTGGGACCTCAGCAGTTCCAACCACCCATGGGATCCCCAAATCCCCACTGCAGCCCTGATTCCCAATAGATCCCTGATTCCCCCCGGACACTCTGAGCACACCTGAACCTCCCCCCCCGAACCTCTGCACCACCGCAGGATCCCCAACCCCCACTCGTGCCCCCAAGTGTCTGGGTCTCCAGAACCCCAAGCCTGGCAGGGACAGGCACCCCCAAACTCCACCAGGACCCTAGAAAGATCCCCCAACATCCCTGCACTGCCCTCCAGGACCTCACCAAGCCCTCCAGGAGCTCAATGTCCCACCACAATGTTCCTCAAAATCCACCCAGGGAAGGCCCTGGAGCCCAACTAAGACCCTCCAAATTCCCCAGAAATCCCTCAGGACCCCCAGGCGAGATCACTGCAGGCTCAGTTTCCCCCAGCTCAGAGGCCCTGGGGGCTGCCGATCTCTGACCCCACTCTGGGGGCTCCCCCTCACTCCAGGACCCCCATCCCCCCTATTGTCACCCACCCCGGCGGTGCCACCAGTGACAGCCCCCGATGACTGCCAGGAGCAGGAGCAGGAACAGGAGGGTCCTGCCAACATTCACTGAGGCAGCCACTGCTGGGGACAGAGTGGGACACATTGGGGTCATCCTGAACTGCAGGAGTCCTGAACACCCTGGTGACCCTATGTGACCCCACCTGTGACCCAGGGTGAGCCAGGTGTCACCACCAGGGCCAACCCAGGGGTGAGTGCCCAGAACAAGCGGTGCCCGTCCTGTCCCAGCTGGTTGGTGGCCACGCACTGGTAGGTGCCCGAATGTCCCACATTGACAGCCCTGAGCTCCAGGAGGGGACCCTGGGCCACCTCGTTCCCGTTGTCCAGCCAGATGAAGGTGACAGGGGCTGAACCCACCTGCACCAAGCAACGCAGGGTCATGGGGTCACCTGCACGCACTTGGTGTGCCAGGGGACCGGGGGTGATGGTGGCATTGGCCATGGGCACTGTGGGGACAGAGATGGGGCTGAGGCCACAGGGAGGGGCTGGCAGGTGGTGTGAGGGGATAGGGACGGGGTGATTGGTGTGATGGGGGATGTTAGGGATGGGGGCACCTCAGGAAGGGGTGAGGGGACACAGGGCAGAGGTGAAGCAACACAAGCAAGATGTCAGGGGCACATGGAGGTGCCCAGGAAGGGGACCTGAGGAGGCTGTGGGGGCTCCCCGTGCCCATCCCCACACTCACAGCACACCGTGACGTGGAGCCGGGCACTGCTCTTCTGCACGGTTCCCGCCTCGGAGCGCACCTGGCAGCTGTAATTCCCTGAGTGGGAGACCCCTATGGTGGGCACCAGTAGCTGCGGGACCCCTGTGGGCCCCCCAGCACCTGCCTGTCCTGGTAGAACATGTGCAGGAGGGGGGCTGGGCCTGGGGCTGCTGAGGCAGCTGAGAGTCAGGAGGGACCCCACAGTGGGCTGGGGGGACCCTCCAGGACCAGGACCGAGAAGAGCTCTGGGAAGGAGAGGGGAGGTGAGGGCTGTGGCTCTGAGTCCATTGGGAAGTGGCTTTGGATGTTTCAGGAGATTGGTGTTCCAGATGCAGGGATGCTCACCGTGCACTGTCAGAGTCACTGGCGCTGACAGTACCCATGATGACACTTCAGAAACCACCAAGCCCCTGCAGCAGTAGTGGCCGCTGTGGTGCAGCTGCAGAGGAGACAGTGACAGCTCGGTCCCACTGAGGGACTCTCCACATCCTTGTCCCAATGGTAGAATCTCACTCCAGTGACTGGCATGTCCCGCCAGTGCTGGCAGCGCAGTGTCACCGTGTCCCCTTCCAGCAGCTCCCAAGTCGAGCTGCAGGAGAGAGGGATCCTTTCAAACCGGGTGTCCCATTTGCATGGGGATCCACCCGTGGGGTCACACCCAAATCAACAGGGATTTCCAATTCCAACACGGAGTCTCCTAGCTAGACTCCGCTAGGAGGGGACAGGGAGGTGACAAAACCAGGAGTTCACACATGTGCTGTGAAGGCGCAGGAGCAGTCAGGGCTTGCCAGTAATTGCTGGGGTGTAAAAGCCAGGCTGACTGCAGCCTCGTAAACAAACCTGGCTGTGCCTCCCCATGGCTCTGCTTCCCACGGGTCTGCCAGGGCCAGAGTGCACACCACGGGGCTGCCAGGGGGGTCTGGGTGCTGTCTCTGCCTTCAGAAGCTTCAGGAAATCACTCCAGAAATCACTGGTCCTGCACCAATGCTTCTTGCCCAGCTGGATGGCAGCAGGAGCAGCCTTTGCTGAGGTGGGGCAGAGCATCTCCAAGCTGAGTCCATCAGCAGGACTCAGACTGAGCCTGGGCCATGCACACCAGGGAGGTGGCCACGGCCTCCAGCTGACCACACAAACCCTGCAGGAGGGGGCTGAGAAGCCATGTGCTGTGTGATGAGTGAGAATATGAGTGCAGCGTGCTCCTCTGGCCAGCCCCTGGGCTGTGACACGCTGGCCTCTTCCCAAGCCGAGCCGCCGCTGCCTCCCGCTGACAACATCCATGACTGATTTGTGGCAATGACATCAGCGCCCACAAACATCCTGCCCTTCCTCACATCCTGCCCTTCCTGCTCTCCCAGCAGCAAGGACACCAGCCTGCCACCAGGCCAGGGTGGAGGAGCACAGCTGGGCTGGCTCCCACCTCACCCCATGGCTGGTGGCACCCAATGGCACCAGCACAGCATGGTGACACCTTCCCTATGCTGGGCAGTGCAGAGTCCAGGTCACAGCACTTGTGGGTGATGTCTGGAAACCATCACCCCATGGAGAACAGCCATCACACTGACCTACCTCCTTTCCATTCTCTGCCTGTTGTGCAGAAGCAAGAAAAATCCTCTGCTTGATCTCAATCAGCCATTTTCAAGTTCCACAGTGGATAGCAGCTATTCCATGGATTCACCTCCACTCTGGAGACAGGCTGAAAGAGGTGGAGGGGAGAATGGAATGCTCTGAGGAAACCTCAGAGCCCCTTCCACTGCCTAGAAGGCTCCAGGAGAGCTGGAGAGGGACTTTGGACTAAGGCCTGGAGTGACAGGACGAGGGGGAATGGCTTCACACTGATGGGGGCAGGGTTAGATGGGATATTGGGAAGAAAATAAGAGCCTTGCACAAGGTTCCCAGAGCAGCTGTGGCTGCCCCTGGATCCCTGGCAGTGTCCCAGGCCAGGTTGGACACTGGGGCTTGGAGCTGCCTGGGACAGTGGAAGGTGTCCCTGTCCATGGCAGGGGGTGGAGAATGGGATTGGCTTTAAGGTCCCTTCCAACCCAAACCATTCTGGGATTCTGTGATTCTCCTCTCCCAAGAGGGCTGAGTGCCCAGAGGAGCTGGAGACAGACCAGTTCTCATGTTGGAAAGCAGGACTTGGACAGGCTTGGTTTAAGTCCATCTTGCAGAACCATTATGTTCAGTTCCAGTTCCCTTTCTTTTCTGTGTGTTCACTGTGAATTCCCCAATGCAGCACAATCTTTCAGCATTCCTGCCATGGGATGAATCTGGGCAGGTTCCCGGGCCTCACTCGCTACTCCCTGTTTATGTCCTTCACGCTGTGCTGTGACAGCCCATGCCACAGGATGCCTTGGACAATCTGGGCCACACATTTATGGCCATGGACCTCTGTGGTTCACAGCACAAATTTGGGAACCCACAGCTGACCATGGACACATCACTCATTCTTGAAATGTAGGCCACAAAGCTGCTTTAGTTCTGCTTTTGCTTGTAAATCAAGGGCTTACATATGTAATTGGCCCAACTTTAAGAGCAAACAACAGCAGTGGTAGCACCGTGCCAGCAATTATTCATGCCTGTAATAAACGGCTGTAAAATTGAAAGCCAGCCTTTAAAAATCTGGCTCCTCACTGCACAAACAACAAAAACTCATTTGCAAGGCTTGGCCAGGGGAGTTTTTAATTTGGGGAGAGAGATTGAGGTGGGTGAGGATTTATTTTTTCTCTTTTCATTCTCTAAAAACACTATTCATGCCCACATTTAGGTCATGGATTACACTGGCTACATTTCAGCACTGTGGAATAAACCCAGTGAGAGGCACAGGGGACAAATCTGCCCTCTGCATTCCAAGAGCAGGGCCCTGGGAGCAGGCACAGCTGATCCCCTTCCCCTGGCACGTGGGAGCAGTGAATCCTTTGCAGCCCTTCCTGCCTCCTGCTGAGCCAGCAGCGAGCCTGCAGATGAGCCACCATCCCTGGGGAAGGCACAGCCACAGCAAACCCCGTGCTGCTGTTCCACACCAGGACAGGGATGCTGAGCCTTGCACAGGCCCTGCCAGTTAACAAGAGCATCCTGGCTGATAAATCACTCCTCAGGGTCAAGCAGCAAACATCCCTCTGTCTCTTGTGCCCTCTTTAACCAACCATGGCTGCCATGCAGCGCTCCTGGACTTGCAGGGGCAAAGGTGTGATGAGATCATTCCTTTTGCTATGCACATTTCTCACCCACAACGCCAGAGCAACTCCTTCTCTTCTAGCAACTCTTCAGAGCAACTCTTCTAGCACATGGCTGAAAATCTCCTTGGTGGTGCTGAGCAATGGCACCAGAGATGATCCCTGTTCCCAGCACGAGTAGATTTTTCCCACTCCAGCAGCAAATGACAGTAGCAGGCACCTTCCACATGCTCTGGACAAGATTAGAAGGTCTGAGGCACTGACAGACTTCCTTACTAGGGAATCAGCTGTTTTACATCCTCCTTTGGCATTTCTGGTTGGCTTCCTCCTGCTTTAAGCAGTGGCAGAGCACGAATGGAAGAGCTCTGTGAGGACTGCTCTCCCTGTCTGCTGTGGAAAGCTTCCCTCGTCAGAAATCCCCTCTAACTACCAAGTTGCAGTTTCTTCTGAAGGAAGCCGCATTCATCACAGTTCAGAAGGGACCTTTTGGCCTAATCCCCACTAGAAAAACTGCCAAACTGATCCTCCCATCACACAATTAGCAGCCACGGAGACTTTGCTACACCGGGCGATGCGGTGCTGCTATGACAACAGGAACAGGAGCCTCGTTGAGGGTCTCATCGAGAGGGATAACGAGCAATCATGGCTCCAAGAGGAGCAGGAATCAATGGGAGCTGTTGATACCAGCGCGTTTTGCTGCATCGGGCCAGGTACTCGGGAGCCCTGGAAGCCTGACTCGCATTGTTACTGCACGGTCGCCGCGAGTACAACTTGTGAGGACAGGCAGATTCCTGGGGAGTTGAGATGAATATTCATGAAGGAGCTCAGTTTGGGAGAGGAAATGAATCAAGTGTGACAAATGCCGCCTATTAGGAAAAGAGGGTGTCGTCTATTTTTAGTGGAGTTAAGCAAACATTAAAGCTCACTCTCTAAGAACTCCAAATAATACCACTCCCTGCTCTGCCTCCCCATCTGCAGATAAGAATTTAGCAGCACGTTCCCACCAGCCAAAACCCGCTCGCCTCAACAGAACTTTTCCGATTTAGCCCCCGTGAGTGTTTTATAAAAATACAAATTTTAATCTCTCATCTGCATAGGAAGATGTAACGGCTTCCACCAGGATTTATTTCCCCCCCCCCTTCTCCAGCATCATAAGGCTTGAAGGAACCTTTTTAAGATGGAAGAAAACGCTGCATTGAAATCTCCTAAAAGAGCACTCACGTGGAGCTGTAATCACTTCAGATGCACAGAATTATCAGGAGGAGAAAATTCATCTCACTTAGAATCAAGCCCCAATTTGAAGCAGAAAGGAAGAGGCTTGGTTTGCCACCATGCCAAGCACTCAGACTTTTCACTGAAGTCAAAGAAGCTACAGCTGCTCTGAGCCATTGAAAATCATGCCCAGAATCTCTAGCGAAACTTGTTTGCAGAGATGGCAGCAGGCTGATAAGGATGTTGACTATTCCAAATAGGCCCATGTTATTTTATATTTTTAGAGATACTTAGTCTGTCTATTATTATTATGAAGCAGAGGTGGAGTATTTACTGCCCTTTTCTAGAAATCTGTACAAATGCTGCTTTTCAGCAGGCTTCTCTGTTCTTCTGGTGAATGTTCCTTCTTTTACTTTTCAGGCTTATAAATGTTCAGTTAAGGAAGACAACAATGAGAGGATAGTGCCTAACAAAAACACCACCATGCCCACAAAGCTACTTGAGAGGTCTTCAGCCCACAAGATAAGCTGCTCCCCAGCCAAGATTATGACCAGAGCATTCGGGGAGCAGTAGGACATGGGTGGTCCTAACAGTGATCCCTAGAGGACCCCTGGGTGGGATGGTGGGGAGATGAGCCAGGGGTGAAGGACCCTTGGCACAAACTCTCCAGGCTCAGTCCAGGCTCTGCTGGCTCCTCCATGCACCAAGGGCCAACTCTTCAAGGCAAATGCCCAAACTTCCCCACGTGCAACACCACATGGCCTCTGTCACCCCTCCTGTAGAGCATCAAACACAGTCTCAGCATGTGTTTAAAAAGAAGTTGCTCTGAAATTAGACATGCCAAGTGTTTATTATTGATACCAGTCTCTGGCACCAACAGCAGAGAGACACAGCCTTTCCCAGAGCATCCAAACCCTGGGAAATCCTCTTTGGCTTTGGGATCACAGGTTGTGTCCCTCCCTGAGCTCCCCTCCTTGGCCCTTCCTTTCTGATTGAGCATCCTCATGATTCCCCCTCAGCTTTCAGGTTACAAGCTCCCCTTCCATGTGGAGGGGAAGACACTCATGGTTAACAAATTGTGACTTGTAACTGGGTGCACTGGGGCAGCCTGCATACCCAGCACATCTGGGACCCCACCAGGACAACAGAGCTGTCCATACATCACCTCCTGGTGCTCAGCAGGGCTATTTGTCAGGGCAGTTGGGCCCAGAGTCCTTTGGAGAGCACATCTCCGTCCCTCACCATGCCAGCCCTCAGCAACTGTTGCCATGGTTATTTTATTGGAGTGCTTTTCATCAAGGAGATGCTGCAATTGCTGAATTGTCTCTTGCAAGAGTTATATAGGAATAACTAGCTGATAAGTAGGAATAACAGGTTCAGACTGCACACGGAAGCCAGCGATCCCAATTATTTTTGTTTTGATCCTGCCTTTCTTTTGGTCTCTGCCAGGCTCAGGTTTAAAGCAAGGGTTAGAGATAAGCAGCAGAGAAGGAACACTTCCTGATGGGAAACGCACTTGGCTCTGCCAGGAGATTAAAGGTCTGTCCTCACACAAAGCCTCTGCTTTTCAATCAACTCTAAATAGGCTCTAACATGGCACAGCAATCAACCAGGCAACATATATCCATCCTCACCTGTCGGCTTGGGGCGAGGAACAAGATGTATTTCCCAGTTCCATCATGCTAATTGTTAATCAAGATATTATCAGCACAGCCCCAGAGCCGTCCGTCAGTGGGGCAGTGAGGGATGGCCGGGCTGTGCTCCTGCCCACAGTGGGAGCGGCTCTGCCGCCGGCCCACGGCTCTGCTGGGGCTCATGGTGAGGCGGCCGCTTGCAGACCCACTTTCAGCATCACAGAATGCAGGAATAAAGCCTGCTCTGGAGAGCCAGGGCCGTTTTGTTTAGTGCTGATTGAAAGCTCTGGGTAATGATGGATCTGCTCTTCCCCCGCTGACGGGGTCCCACAGTGCAGGCCATTAGGCTTTGAGCAACAGAAATGCCTTTTTGTGCTCTCTGCTGTCCCTGGCACAGGGCTTGGGTAGGGAGGTTCTGCCTCAGCCCTGGAGAGGCTCATGGAGCCCACTGCAGCCTGCACAGCCACCAGCAGCACCCAAACCCCAGCCTGTGACAGTGGAGGGGCTGCCCAAGGAACAGGACTCTCCCCACAGACGGATGCAAAAGAGCAGGGGAAGATCTCAGCTTCCTTCACAGGAATGAGCCCAAGGGCAAACAAAACCTATTAGATCTTTCTTTCATCTTTTTTGGAGGCATCAGGCCCAGCATTGCCACACAGGCAAGGGAAGGGATTGTCCTGCTCTATTCTGCACTGTAGTGGCCTCACCTTGAGTTCTGAGACAGTTTTGGGTGCCACAACATCAGAGCCCCAAAGCTGTTCCAGATGCCCAAAGGAGGGGCCGGGCTGGGGAAGGCTCTGCAGGTGCCACCCGAGGAGGGCTGAGGTCACTGGGCTGGTTCAGCTGCAGAGAGGAGCCCAGGGAAGAGCTCAGGGAAGGAGGGAATGGCTGCAGGGGAGCTTTGGGATGGACACCAGGGAAAGGTTCTGCCCCAGAGGGTGCTGGCACTGCCCAGGCTGCCCAGGGAATGGGCACGGCCCTGAGGCTGCCAGAGCTCCAGGAGCCTTTGGGCACCAGGGATGCACAGGGGGCACTGCTGGGGGGTCTGGGCAGGGACAGGGGCTGGATGGGGTGATCCTGGTGGGTCCCTTCAGCTCAGGATAGTCTGACTCCAGATGTAAGCCAAGCGCACCTCACACCTGGAGCTGGACAAACACTCTGTGCTGTGCCATGGAGGCACTCAGTAGAGCCATGGGGTTGGACAGGGTGTCTGCCTGGTAGAGACACCTGAGCTGCTACCAGTGGGCTCAGACAGCCAAGCTGGAGCCCCCAGACTGGTGCCAGCCCCTCTCCCTCCCTGGGGCTGAGCTCCCCTCCTTGCACTGGCATAGGCAGACGTGGCTGCAGAGAGCCACAGCCCCTGGCAGCACCTGGACACTGCAACCACACATGAGGGATGGGCCCTTCCTGGAGAGCACTCTGCACTTCTGGAACAGCTACAGGCTAAAGACAAAGAAGTGAATGTGGATGATGTGACCCCAGGGAGATCAGGATTCAGCCATTCTCAGGGTACCAGAAGAGACAGAAGATGACTTTGCCAATTCCAGCTGAAATAGCTGGATTTAAAGAAATTAAATTTGTCAGTTCATCAGTGTGTAACATAAGAATGAAAAAGGCATTTCTAATTCCTGATCCGCTAATCCACAATCTGCTGATCTGCAATCCCCAGAGTCCCCAGGGAAAGAAAAGAAAATCCACAGCAGCCTCATAGTGTCTCTCCACAACTTCTGGCCAGCTCCTGCAGAGAGAGCTCAGCTACAGAGCCTTCCTCCCTGTACAAAACCTACCTCAGCAAACCTGCTGCCACCCTAGGGGGCTCAGGGGTAACAAAAATCAAACTGCACTTGTTGGACTGAGCAAACACTGCATGTTTGGTGAGGTGCTGGGTATGATGTCCCAGGAGTTGGCTCAGCTCCCCACAGATCTGCAGGATCAGCTCATTTCCAGCTCATTTCCACTCATCAGGACAATTAGCAAGGTCTCAATCACCTTTTTAACTGAGAGGGCTGCTACTGCATCACAGGAAGGGATGCTGGTGCCTGTTAAAACACTGTCCTGGCTGCATTTGGGAGATGCCCTCTGTACCTTGTTCCCAGCTGATGGCCCCATGGATGCTATTTGTTATCCAGTTTGCCCAGCAAGACCAGTTCAGTGCACACACACCCTCTGAGCACACATAGCTGTGGGCCCCCAGCCACGTCCACACTTTAAACCATCATCTCCACAGCCAATTTCAACTTCCCACACCAAATCCTTCCTTAAATTATTGCCAACACTCAGCCCCATTTGGCTGCCTCAGGGGGAGGCACCCACAGGCCTCTCTTTGGCATGTGGGCCATGGCAGCACAGCCTGTGCACAGAAGCCAGACCAGCAGTGAGCACCAGGTGGGAAACTGGGAACCCCCTGGGGCTGCCACCACTGCCCTTGACCATCCCCTTCATGCCATTTCCACAAAGAAGTGCAGACATAGCTCCAGAATTTGCCCTTGCAGAGCAACTTTGCCTTCACTTGCTGCATCTCCCCAGCTCAAGAGCTGCTCAGGACCTGCTGACCATGAAAGCACCACCATGAGCAGTAAAGCCAGGGAGGCCTGGCTCCCAAAACATTCTCCCAAAGTTCTCTTCCAGAGAAGAACTCTCCTTTCTGCAGCACCTTTTTCTCCTCCTATCCAGCAGAAAATGCTGTAAATGTCAGTGGCTACAAACCTCAGAAATATCCACTAATGCTAAAGCCACCACACATAACACCACGTGGTGTTTCTTCATTATTCCTTTCCCTCTCACAGGCAAGGATGGGAAACCTGAGGAAACTGTACAGGTCACACATGGAGCAGGAACCCAGAGCAGAGCTCAAATCCCCATTGCTCCACATTGCTGAGTTTTTTGGAGTGTGCCTCATGAAATAAACAGGGCCAGGAGACTTCTTCTCCTTTTTAATGCCTTTATTAAAAGTGATCAGCTCAGGATTGGGCGGCCCGACGGGTCTGCAGCGTCCGTCGTCTCTCCCAGGGCGACTCAGAGGAGGAGGATATGCACAGCTCTGTCCACTAGGGGCAGAGCTGGGGGATCCAGTCCTCGTGGGAGCCTTTAGGGCGTGGTGGTCCCCGACAGGTCTTCCTACTTTTGCCGGCTGTCTTAGCAGGCCCTCATCTCCGGGGACTACTCTCATGGTCAGGGCGAGAGGCTCCAAAGGTGTTCCACATCTCTGCAGACTCAGCACTCGGCTCCTCATGTCCAGACATCACTCCAGTCTCTCAACTCTTATTTGGCTCGTTGTTTTTGGGGTTTTCTCCGTGAGTTTGGGTCGGGGGTCCCACAAAGAATGCTGGTCTTGGAGTCACTTTGCACAACCCCTCCCCTCTAGGTCTCTTCTCCTCACTGTTTGGGAAGGTCCCCACCCGTTACTGTCTCGGAGAAGGGCCATTACCTCAACCTAGCCAGGGCTTTTACTAATATAAAAACAACCATTAACGACAACGACCCGCAATTACCATAACACAGGCAGCAGCCCAGCAGTACTGGTAGCTTTTTCCTCACAGAAAAAAAATCAACTGAATTTTTGTTCATAACACCTCACAACACTCCCCTGCTGCCTGCTGAGCTCCCTGGACACGGGAGCCATCGTGCCCAGCCACAGGAGGCTCGAGGCAGGAACAGCAGCTCATTACCCAAGCACATCATGCACACAAGGACCCCGACACACCACCATCCCTCCCTGCCCCCAGCCCACACCTGGGCCACCCTGCCCTCCTCCAGCCACAGGTCCCACCAGGAGGGGACAGCTCGGGGCTGGCTCTGCCAGGTGGCAGCTGTGTGTCTCCCCCTGAGCTCTTCATGCCTGCTGAATTGATCCCCAGGTGCTGCCAGGGCAGGACCAAGCCCTGATTCCACTGCACTCTTGAAGATTTCAATTAATCAGAAAGCCAATTCCATTTTGGGCTCCATCTATCTTTATTCCTTCAGGGACTAATAATGCCACACCATGTGTTTTCACACACTAGCTGAACTGAAATTAAGACAGATTTCAAAATGAAGTACCTGAGAAGAAAATGCATTTTTTAAAAAGAAATCTCAGAGTCGTTACTGTTCTCAGCTTGGAAAAAACACCTTGTTAAGTAAAACCAGCGGGGTATTAATTTGGAAAACAACTAAGGTGAGTTCCTGCTCATTGCAAGATATGCAAACAAACAAAAATCATATTTAGGGGCTTTTATGACAAAGTATGTATGGAAATATAACACAACCTGCTTCCAGAAGCAGAGGAGGAACATGCATAGGAGCTCACACAGGCCTGAGCAGAGGGATGCTGGCAGCAGCATCCAGGCACGGCCCAGCACCCAGGAACCCTCTCCAACCCTCCCTGTTGCAGTGACAGAAATAGATAAAACCCAAGAACCCTTGTGGTTCATCGTGTATGGCAGGTTTGAGCTGCTAAAGGCTTCAGGAAACCTCATTTACATGTCAGCACACTGTTGGCACCTGGGTTTTGTGTTCCTTCCTCTGCAATCCCTCCATGGGGCCTTTCCAGCCAGCCAGGCCTGCATATCCACTTCAATAAGGCAATTCCCATGTGGATCTGGGGGGTTTTACAAAACAACAGCCCTAATTATTGATCTCAGCAGATGCAGCTACGGATTAATGATCTGTCCCTTGGAACTGCCACTGCAGGGCTGTGCCCATTGTCCCCTGGCTGTCAGTCTGGCAGCACCCTCCTCACCCACATGGAGGTGTTGTCCCACATGGTGACAGCTGAGGCTGGGATGGCCAAAGCCAGCTTCAGGATGATTAACACAAGGGAACAGTTATGGTGAGCCCCAGGAGGGAATAACTGAGGGAGTCATGGCCGTGGGGAGCAGCAGTGACAGGACGTTTAGCATGACCCACATTTCGCCTGGGCTCCAGCTAACACCACCTTACTGCAGGAAGAGCCCTTCCTCTCTCTCATGCCCTGTGTTCAAGGCATTCAGGAAAAAAGGAGAGACAGTCTGGAAAGGATGTTTGCAAGAAATTATACGATGTGCTCTGTGTTGAATTCATAAGAGACATGTGAGACGTGAGAAGTGCAGAGCGCTGAGGGGCACGAGGATTCTGATGGAAGCCAAGATCCTTTGATGGCAGCCTTCTGGCTGCAGTACCTTGGAAACTCATTAAATGCAGCAGAAAGGACAAGATGAGAGAAAACTTATCAAAGCACTGTATTAAGAGAACAGATAGGCTGGAAGATGCCAGCCTGGAAAAGAAGTTGATCCTTCTTCAGTCAGGACAGCCCAGGGCTGTTCTTGGATGCCATGGGAGCCTGTAGTTGCTGGTTTGTGTTATTTTGCCTCCTGTGAAAGATCTGCTGCCCTCTCCCTCAGCACAAGGAGAGGAATGGGAAAGAAAATATGGCTAAATCCAAAAAAGAGGCTACAAGAGGAATTGGCAGCCCCCCAACATCCCTCTGACAGTCCAGTTCTGCCAGTTGGCAATGAAATCCAACAAAGCCACCATCAGAAAGGGCTGAGGTGCAGGCAGCAGGACCTACAGAGGCAGAGATGGGATCTGCACCCTTCCATAGCAAAGAGCAAATGCAGGTGCCTCCTCTTGGTGAGTGCTCTACACCTATTGCTTGGAGGGGATGCAGAGAACATGCCAAGACCTGGGAAAGTCACAGTAGGTCAGGAAAATAATGTAGGTGGTTAGGGAGGAAAATCTCTGAAGCCTATGAAGGCATTAGCAGAGTGTACAGGCTGTAGTAAAAAGGATAAACAGAAAACATAGGATCACAAAATCATTTAGGCTGGAAAAGACATCCAAGATCATCAAGGCCAACCATTAATCTCACACCACCATGTTCACTGCTAAGCTGTGTCCCTAAGTGCCAAATCTGTGTAGCTTTTCAACCCCTCCAGGGCTGCTCCAGTACTTCACAACCCTTTCAGTGAAAAAAAATTTCCCTAATCTAAACCTCCCCTGGCAGAACCTGAGGCTGTTTTCTCATGTCCTACTGCTTGTTACTTGAGGGAAGAGACTGACCCCTGCCTGGCTCCACCCTCCTGCCAGGGAATTGTAGAGAACAAGAAGGATGAATGAATAGTGGCTGAAGAGACAGAGGAATACATGTTGTGTCCAGCTACAGAACCATGTCTGCACTGGGAAACAGCAAGTTTGGGCTGGTTTTTTTGGCAGAAAGTGATGAGCTGGCTGTGATGAGTCTTTCCCTCCCTGCTGAAGCTCTGCTGGAGCAGCTTCCTGGTGCTCCCCATGCCTTTCACAGCCCTGGGCAGCACTGGCTGTTCTGTGGCACTGTGTTTGCAGGGCAGGACACCTCCCACAGCTCTCAGAGCACCAGCAGCTGTGGACTGAGGAGACCCTGCAGGCTCTGGGAGCACCCAGTGCTGTGTGAAGGACTCAGGAGGACAAGGCCACCTGCCTGACCCCGGGTAAGGGGGAGAAGCCAGTGGAGCCCAGTGCTGGGGGAGTGTGTGGGAGCTCACTGCCCACATGGGGTGTGAGGCCAAACACACATTTCATCCCCACTGCTTGACCTCTGTGTCCTCTCACAGCACCAGCCCAAGTCAGAGAACTCACTGCAGAATTCCCCTGTTTTACAGAAAGGACAATGTCCTCAGCCTAAGCCCAGTCCCTCAGCTGAGGCCAAGGTGTCCATCCCCTCTCCAGCAGCCACAGGCACCTGGGAAAACACACCTGGCACAAGGCAAGGGCCTGCCCTCACCCCCTGCCACTCCCAGCCATCAGCATTGCCCCAAATATTTCTCCCTAAAAACCCAGGAGCAAACCTTGGATTCTAGACTTTTCCCTCCTTGTCTTCCTGAGAGCACAAGGATGGCAGTTTACTCTCTAATTGTTAATTACACTTCCTTGTTAGATTTCAGAGGCTGAAAAATGTTTAGGGATTTATTCTTCTGTGTAATTAACCACAATGATGAAACACCCATTTATACTGCACTGCAGTTTTTGTTAAGGTTATTCATAATGGGAAAAGGCTAAATAGGTTGAGTTCATTATCATTACAGAAAAAAAATTGAGGTGACCCAATCAAATTAATTTGAAATTAGGTGCAGTGAGGCTGATAACTTCACACAAGTCAGGAGTTCGAATGAAAATAGAGGACACAATCTACAAAGCAAGAAATTATAAGCAGTCAAAGGGTGGAGCTGGAATTACTGCAACTGGGAGATGAAACACATGGTGTGGGAAAACAGGGCCACTGAAAAAATCAGGGAAAGTGGATAAAGAGATGGGCAAATACTGCAGGATGTAAAAGGAAAAGCTGGAGGAGGAAGGGATGAAGATGGATTGGAAATAAATGGGTAGGGACAGTGCTTGTTAAGCTAATCAGATTTATTTCTCTGCACAGAAATTCTTATGTCCTTACAAGACAACATTGAAGCAAGGTCTTTAATTTTACTTTTCCTGGGTTTATTGCTTGGGCCTCTGTGTTATTTAAGCATGCACCAACCAGTTTCAGTGCACAGCTGGACCTAACTCAAACCCCTTAAATCTGGTGGAAGCTCTTTCCTCTTGTCAGAGGCATCCTGGAGGGGCTGCTGCTTCTCCAACAGAGCAGGGAAGTCTTGTGCTCTGGGAAAATGGGCACCACCAGGGGACTGCTGGACGGAGCAAGGAGACAGCATTGCCACATCCCTCTTCCCTCAGAAAAAACAATGGAAAAGCAGAAGCAAAACCAGGTGGACCCCATGATGCTGAGCTCTGTTGGACACCCCGGCACAACAGCAGGAATCAGAGCCCATCACTCTAGGAGCTTCTCTGAGGTTTCTCTTGAGAAGTAAACACATGTTTTGTGCCTCTCTTGGCTTTACCAGAGTGGGGCAAGCTCTGAACGAGCCTCACAGTTGGTGATACAAATAATAGTAAATGGGGTATTCAGGATGCACATGATCATCCCTTAAGGGGTTTAATCTCTGGGAAACAGCTAAGACAATCCATGGAAAACTCTTGTGTGTGGCTACAGGATCACGCTTCAATTCTCACCAGTGATGAGTTTACTCCCAAGCCTTTACCAAGCCCTGTGACATTATTTTAGCACTCAGGGCCCAAAGGGAGCAGTGAGAGCCCAGCAGTGCTGGGCTTGTGGGCAGAGGCTGTGCTGGGACTGTCCTGTGCCCATCTAGGACACATGGTAGATGTCAGCTTGGACCATCAGTGGGACATCCTTGTCCCTGGCCACCCCACAGGGTGGGCTTTGGAAGGTCTGGCCAAAATGCCACGAGTCTCTCACTGCAGCTGCACAAGTGGCTGCCCTCCCAGTTCCCCACTCTGGTCAGGCCAAAATCTCACCTTCTGAGCCTTCTGCCTTGTCCCCATGAAATACAAACTGCTTCCCTTTGCCTTGAAGGTCCTACACCTACAGCTTAACTTCTCTCCATCCTCACCTCCAACTCATCCCTAAGTACACAGGGAGCGTTTGGGATAAAGCTTCAAGAAATCATTCAACATAAATTATTATTCCCCTTCTAAACGGATTACAAAAATCCTTTTATTACAAAATACTAAAATGTTCAAATTATTGGTGTGGAAAAACATTTCCTGTGGGTAAAATTTTCAAAAATGGAGGTTTTAATCGCACACATAATCCTTTCTGGCTAACATTTCCACTCTTGTGAAACATGGAGATACAGATTGCACAGAGGCCTGGCTGTGCCACGAACAAAGGGAGATGCTGCCTGTAAATAGCTCAGAGGACATCAGAAGACACTTCTCTCATCAGCAATCTTTTTTAGCTTAATATAGCTCCTCTTTGCATAAAACATTGACATTTTTGTAATGTTTGGACCCAATGGTGCGAATGCTGATTGTCATGTGAAGATACTGGAGTGTACCTTCAAAATATGCAGGAACATTTTACAGACAGTAGTTTCACTTGCCTCTAAAATGCTGGATCTTAATATTTCATACTTATATATATTTAAATGTTAGTACCACAGGATAAATTCTAACATGCTTTTATGCTAATGCAATCACTGGAAATCCAGATAATGCTGTGTATTGGCATATACTGTTAGTGAATTATGGATACCTAAATGTACAACCCCACGTGCCTAGCAATTATTTTTGTTAGTGCATTTAACTTTTATTTGCAATCAGAGCACTTGAGGATTGTTCAAATGAAGTTTACTTTTGCAATCCGCTGAATGGAAAAACATTTTGTTAAAGGCTTAAAAACAGTAAGAGTGTGATGAGGTTTTAGTCTTGCAAGAAGGGCACTGCTCAGAGAAATCCACCAGATGGAATGATGTTTGATTTGGTCACAGACTCAGCAATCAAAACCCAAATGCCTGAAGTGAAGGACATATAAGAGAAACATGAGATGAAACCTTGATTTCCTCCCTGTCAAGTGAAGATATCTGCCTCTCCTATGGCAGAGGCTTCCAGAGGCAGATGGATGCCAGGAGGTCAGACCCTGGCAGCTGGACCTGGGACCCTGTGCCCCGAGGTCCCAGTCATGCTATGCTATGGCTGCTTTTCAAGTCTGCTTTAGCCAAATAAATAGGAGCGATAATATCAGGAAGGGGAAATCCTGAGCTGGCCCTGTTGTGCCTTCTCCTCCTGCTGCCTTTGCTGATCCAAGTCTTGGCCAAGCCCCCTGGCCTGTTGGCTAAAGATGCTGATCCCCTGGAAAACCTTTTTGTTCCAATGGGCTTCCAGCACAGCCAGAGCTCTGAGCCAGGTCCTGGCAGGGCCATGTGCAGGCAGGACCTGGGGGCTGCAGCTTTTGTTCCATCCCTTACCTGCTTGACTACCTGAGCAGAGTTAAGGACAGTGCAAATCTGGAGAAGTTCTGGGTATTTCTGAGAGCTGAAAAGTTCTGGATGTGTCCCAGGCATGTCTGGAATCACTCTGTGTCCAGTGATTTCCTCCTGTGTTAAACACTTGTCTACAGACAAGGCCAAACTCCCTCTTCCAGACTGAGCTGTGCCAGGAGTTACTGACCTCCTGTGCCAGGCTCTGGAGCTGCTCTCATCATGCCCAGATTTCCCTCTGGGAATGTTTGCCTGGCTTGAAACCACTGGCCTGAGCCAGCCTGGCTGAAGAGACCTGGGAGGTGGCCACAGACCCATTTGGTGAGCAGCAGACCATTGCCTCTTCCCAGGCTCAGCATCCAGCAGAGGATCTGACACCAGCCCCAGGCACACAAGCACCGAGCAGATCATGTCCCTGCAGCCCAGCGAGCTGTGACACCTCTGGGAATTTACTGGAAAGCCCTACCACCTCTCTAAGAGTCTCAGGAACAACCATGAGGGAAGAAAATAAAAAACAAGCCCTCAGAAAAACACAAAATGCTGTGTGAAGTACCTGAAATGCCTCCAACAGTTTGACTAGAGCATGGAGTAAGCTGAGAAAATGTATGAACAAACGAATTAAACAAGTGAGCACACAGCAGACAAGTTGGCATGTAGGTGTCTACTGAGAAAGCTTAAGCACAGCAAGGGGAGAAAAAGCAAACTCAAACCAAGGCATAATATCCCTCACATTTTGGAGCAGAGCTCTCAGACCATGTATCATCCAAACCACTCCAAATTACCATCTGCCAGAATGTCCTTCAGAGAAAAAAGGTCCACAAGTTTGCAAAGCAGCAGTTTAATGTTGTCATATCAGATGAGAGGCTCTCTCCAAAGAAGATTTTTGCACTTGAGTAAGAAACACTACACAAAAGTGCGACTCTCGTGGCCAGTGCTACACTGTCAGGTACCATGAGACAATGAATTTTTGGAGTCCTGGCCATGTCATGGCAGGTGCATCTGGAAAGAAGCTCTTTAGCAGCCCCTGTCATTTCATAAGTTACCTGCAAATGTTTCCAGATCCTCTGCATGATCTTCTCGGTATGCAGAAAGAGTCTACATAAAGAACCTGAGCAAACCACTCTGGTATTGTTTCAGAGACAAAGATACACCAGAATATGAAGAGCAGGTTTTGTTTCTCATGTATCTTCCTGTCATCCCTAAATGAGGCTCTGTTTCAGACTAGAAGCTGGATCCTTCTCTGGTATAAATCTGGGTACCTGCTCCTGTCCACGAGGCCCATCACTCCACACGCGCTGAGGGCCAACTGCATTGCATATGAGGTTGCCAAGTAAATGCAGGTCTGTGCATGCACCATGTGTTAGACTAGGCCATAAATAATTTATGATGCTGGAGAAGTTGACTATATTTTTAGGTGTAGAAATATGCAGATAAAACAGTCCTGACCTTCAATTTTCACTCTGCACTTCTGATCCTGAATTTGAGTCCATCCAATGCATTTCTAAAGCCTCTGCGCCTCTGAATGAGCAACACATCCCCTGCAAAGCCCCAAAACCCATAAATCAAAAAAGGGGCACCAGGAAAACCTATGGAGCCCACAGGACACCTCCTGCAGCCAGCACTACACAGGATGCCCCAGCATAAGGAAGAGCAGGCTCCTTCCCCTGAACCTCAAACATTCTGCAGGTCAGTCTCCTCTGGATTCTGGCTGCTGACCCTTATTCCTGACCCCACATCTAATCAACACGCCTTTGATGTCAGAGGCATGTGTTCATGGGGCCCAAATCTCTCTCTAAAGACCACGAGAGCTGCTCAAATCAGCACCTTGCCATCATGAGGCAGCCCAGGAGCAAGCATGAGGAAGGACAAAGGTGCTCACTGGGGTGCTTGTAACTGTACCCTCTGTTACATCTTCCCCCAGAGAGAGCTGTCAGTGGGACAGAAGTAGAATTATTCCTTCCTTGGACTTTGTAGAAACAGGGAGCCCAGGGAAGCCAAGAAACAATCATAGATGTGACACCACATTACTTCTGGATGTATCCAATGAGCAAGATAAGGACACACCGAGGAGAAGGGGAAACAGATGTTGCAAGGGCGAGGAAGGGGACAAGACAGTTTTGTGGTGTGTCACAACACAGCTTTTGGTCTCTGCTATCAGAAATAAACCAAGGGAGGTGGAGAGAGGCACAGAGCCCAGGTGAGGGCAGGTTTCACCTGGACAGGGCAGCTCCCAGGACAAAGGCAGCGTGTTCCTTCAGCGAGGCCTCGCTGCTGTTCAGCCCCTCGATCACCAGCCGGAGCCCACCCATGGACAGGAAATCCTTGGCATTGTCCACCTGGGAGAGAACAGCTTCCATCAGCACAAAGCCCCAGCCCCTGGAGAACACCTCCCTTCACACCCACAGCATCCCTTCCCTCCTGCTCTGACCAGCAGGGAGTTTTACAAGGAATTAAAAATTCCAAGGGAATGGCTGTGGCTGAGCTTAGCACAGCCCTGCCCACGAGCAGAGATGTCACAGCTGCCCAGGCAGGGTCCCTGTGGGAGGACATTGTCACACTCAGAAGGCATCACTGGAAACTCAAATACTTGATTATAGCTATCAAAACTGCTCTTGCCATGTATTTTGGCAATTCAGGTGGTGTCAAAAACTCGATATATCTGCTGATGTCATAAAACTCCAGCTCTTTGCTCTCCCCTGAGCAAGCCTTTACTAGGGATCCAGGGAATTGCATGTTTTGCAAATGAAGTTAATTCATTGATGCTGTAATTGTAGCACCAGGAGTCAGGGATGTTTAGGAGCCTGTCAGCACCAACAGGGTGCAAAGGGGGCATGGGAGCGAGTAGCATGGGCAGTTCTGGGAGTTCTCCATGAGTTCCATCAACAACTTCCCATGGACAAGGAAGGAAAAAGCCAGTCCCAGCTTGGAGGGGTCATCCAGGAGCTTCCCCAGGGAGCAGCCCCACAATGACTTTTCTAAGCAAACAATAATGGATTAACTGCCAGTAGGGAAAAGTTTGCACATTAGTGGGAATTCATCAGCCTCTGGCTCTAAGTGGATCAGGGGCTAGCCAGGCACAGTCCCAGTGGGCATCTGCTCTTGGAGAGGAGATCAGAAAAGGCTCTGAGGGCTGACAGACAAAATTTAGAGAAACAGCACAAACTACTTCAAGTACAAAATTCAGTCCAAAGTCACATCAATGCATTTTGGTATTCAATGATTTTTTTTTCAGTTTAAAAGAGGATCTGATGAATGCTCAGAACTGTCTGCACAGAAAAATCAGTTTCTGCCTGCACAGAAAAATCAGGTTTAGAAATTCGACATATCTCTCTGAAAGACAGGGACACAACAGCAATCGTTGGCTGATGGAAACAGAATATAAAAATGAGTTATCAGCAGGGCAAGCCGACCCCCTGATGAGGTGGAACAGGACCACAAGCCATGCAGGGCATGTGGGACCCTCTTCTAGTCAATGACTTCATGCTCAGTGTTATATTTATCTCAACCATGTACCTTCATCAAAATTGGCCCTAAGTCAGATATTTCAGGTACCCAGGAGAAGAAGAAGCTTTGTGTCCAACAGATCTGTCGTTACCAACCAAAGCAGGACCTGGGGAGCTCCAGCTCATCTCTGCTCCCCAGTGGGACAATACCCACCTGTCCCTCTGCAAAGCTGCTCTCTGCAGGTCTGCTGGGGCTGATTCAGGATTTGCAGCAGCTTTTGTATCCTTTCAGATGCTGTTCTTTTAACTGTCCCTATAAACCAGGCCTGCCAGAGCTCTCACTTTTCTGCAGACCCATCTTTATCTACAAAGAAATCTATGCAGCAACCCAATTTCAGCTGCCAGTGGGTCCTTTTATTACTCAGCCTCTGTAAAAACTGGTTTAGTGCTGGAATCAGACATTGACTTCTGCATGAGAGGGAATATATGGACAGGCGAGAATTTGCATCCAGCAGCTGGAGTGGTAAAACCATCCCCTGCTGTAACCTCAGCAGCACCAGAATCCTTTGTGCTGCCCCAGCATCAGTGACACCACAACAGCAGAATGTAAATTGTGCTGTTGTGCTGTAAAGCTTATTCTGAAGATGTGTTTTTCTTTTTTAACCAGAGTCTGTTGTGAGAGCTCCAGTTCTAAAACTAACAAAATCCCCAAACTTAACAACTTGAAGGTATTAACCTCTCTGGGGAGCAGTGTATGCTGCAAGGCAGCAGCTCCTACCTCACTTCAGTCCACTGAAATCAGCACAGAAGTAAAACCAAAGATCAAAAGAGCTCTTGAGTAAAGTACACAGGCAAAGCAGGCGAGGGAAGGGATGGGAGAAGAGCAAATATGACAGCAGTTATTCAGGGAGCAGGTTTGAATTGGAGGAGAAAGAAAATAGGGAGGGAAGGTGAGAGAGAAAATGTTAGAAAACAAGAGCGAGGGAAAGCAGCATGTCAACTGCACACGATGGAGAGGAAATTAGCAGAGAGAGATGGTGTAGCATGTCAGAGCAGAGGAGAGGGGAAGATAAGCAGAGTAAATAATTGAGAGAAAGAGCCTGCAATGCCTGAGAACGGGTCTTGGCTCCACACACTGCTGTGCAAGCACCGTGAATGCTGTTTATGAGTTACGCTCTGCCCTCTTCACATTTGCATTTGGGTTTTCTGCATTACAGATAACCCAGCAAGCCAAACCTTCCTACTCCTTCTCCAAGACGGGCTCCCGAACATGCCAAGCTGAATCGTGGCTGAGGAGAAGCAAACCAGAGCTGGCAACCAAAAGCTGAGCAAAGGCAGAGCCCTTGGGCTGACTCTTCAAAGGCAGGAGAGAGCACTGCCCGGGCTGGGCACCAGCCATGGCTCCCATGACACGCTCCGAGGCACGAGCTGCCCCACACCCACTGCCCCAGGGTGACCACGGCACAGAGCAGGGAGCAGCCTTTGCTTGCACGCCCTCCAGGGCATGGCATTTTCCACTCCACAGGGCATCCTGTGTCCCGGAGACAGCAGCAGGATGGCCGGGAGCTGAACAGTTCTGAAAAGCCACGGCACGGCATGGTACTGCTCTGATGGAGGCTGGGGAAGGTGGGACTTGCAAAGTGGCCCTACACAAGTCCTTGGCCACCCACACCTGCAAGGATCCCCTGCTCCCACAGCAGGGCTGTGACTCGCTGCAGAGGAGTCCTGGCAGTTCAGCCCTTCCAGAGTTATGTGGCACCAGCATCCTTTGGCTGCTCTTCAGTAATTACATTAAGCCACTGCCGCTGAAGTCAGTCCCAAGCAGAGATAATGCTCTGGACGCATTCAACTGACTGGAAGAAGAAAGAGGAGGAAAAGCCATGCTGGCTTAGAGACAAGTCATATTTCTTATCAGCTTCCTGCCTGATGAGAAGGTGCTGCCCAGCCATCTGCCCCGACACCGTGGGCACAGAGCAGCGCTGTGATCGGCGCACAAAGGAGCCCCTGTGCTCCTGCCAGCCTCCTGCCATTCCCCCTCTCTGACCTCTTTGATGCTGCATGTGCTTCCCTTTGATGCTCCAGTCCCTGCTCCTCTGCCATTCTGAAATTGTTTGCCCCATCCTGTGCTGCAGGGATTTTCTGCTGGAATAGTCCAGATCGCTATGCTGGAATTCAAGGCATGCCAGGGCATTTGGGGGTTGCTTTTTAGCACAATGGCCTGATGCTCTGGCACCCTTAATCAGGCAAGATTAGCCCTGAGTACAAATATGAAGCTCTTTGGGTGCCCATTTTTCACAGTTATTCTCTGAGTCACACAGATGCCCTCAGTGACACAAAAGCAGGGAGAACAAACAGCAAGGAAGCCTCTGCATGCCCACAATGACAATTCAGAGTGGAAATTCAAGACAAAGAGCCCTGGAAATAACACTTGTATCAGCTGGCACATGGACTCTCTCTCTCACAGCAGCAACACTTCAGCTACCTGCCTCCAAATACCACATTTGGTTCAACAAGTGCTGTTCCAGTGAAAGGGCTTGCACTGGCACCTCCCAAGAGTTGTCCTATTCACCCTCTGAAATGAAAAAGTGCCATTGGAAACTCTCCCAGTGCACTCCAGACTCTCCCCAGTCACTGGGGAAGGAGAAGCCAAGTCCCTTCCCACAGGGCAGAGCAGAGGCTGGATGCCCAGACACCCTCCCAGGGGTGGCACCAAGGCAGGCACCAAGCCCAGGGGAGCAGAGCTCTGTGCCTGCAGCTGCATCCAAGGGGAGGTAGGAATGTGTGAGCTGAAAGCAGAGAAAGAGAGATCAGAGAGAGGGGGGAAAAGTGTGAGCACAAACCCAAGGAAGCGAGATGCCAGGAAATATGTTCACCCTCACAAAGAGCTAATTAGCACAGCGAGGCTCTGATTGCCACTGCTTACTCACACCAAGACAAAATAGGGGGTTTTGGGTGGCTGTCACCTTTCCTGGTAAAAAGACGTTCTCTGTGAACTGATATAAAGGCATCTACCATCAACCACGGCAGCTTTCCATGGAAGCAGAGAGAAAATAATTATTTTCTGAGCAACCACCACTCTACTTACCCAAAAATGGCAGCTAAACCCCCATTTTGTAACATTAAGGAGATAAAAAAGGAAAACGAGAGGATAAGAAAACCAGCCTGAGAACAGACAACATACTGCTGTCTCCTGGCACAAGTGATGATTAATTCCAACCTGGATATAAAATAAGCCTGCGCTAGTCCTCTGCTGTCTGTTATTGTCCCAGGATTATGGTAATTAAGCAATTTGTATTACCTGATACTGATAAGAAAAATAAAGCCCCGTTTATGACACCGTATCCCCTAGATTTTACATGGTAGTTACTGAGGCATTCTTGTTACCTGGTGAACATAATATTCGAGATCATAAAGCGCCGTGACTTTCTCATCCAGCATGGAGGCAGAGCTGTTGAATTTGCTGATTAATTTAACCATAATTTCATAATCTGTTTCTATCTTCATGTTCAGCTTTTCAAACTCCTCCTTCAGCTGCTCTATGGGCCGGAACTTCTTCCTCACCTCTTCCTCTCGGGCCTTGGAAACAAAAGGAGGAAAAACCAGATGTGAGATAACAAGATAGGAGATGAAGAGAGACAAGACAGACACAGAAAGGAATGCCAGCCCCAAAATTCACAAAGGGAACCTGGCTGTCTGTGCCAATGGATTTATTGCTCTACATCAGAGGTGCAGGGGCAGGGTCCTTCTGAGAAGCCCAGGAACCCAGTTAGCTGTGATATACCCACAATATGAGTGAACAGTAGAGCTCTGTGCACCACTTCTACATCTCTACAGCATTTGTGCACTATTTCTACATCCCATTTCCATCCAATTCAACATCAAGCCCACAGGCAGCAGTACTGCGGTTCTCTGCTTGCCTGCAAGTGAATCTTCTCAAAACCTGGCTGCAAAAAGCCCTGAGGCACCTCCCTGATCTTACAGCTGAACCTCTCTGGAACTGGACATGAGGCTGGAGAGCTCCAGAGGTCCCATCCAGCCCAAAGTGCCCAGTGACTCCAACGAGTTCTCAGACACAGACAAAGATGCTTTTGCCTTTCCAAGCGTTGAGCAAATTCCTGGAAGGGTCTATCTCCTAGGGAGAGGTGTGAGGATAGAAGCTGTCAGAAAGGGAGGCAGAAGGAGCAGTGATAAGCTGGGGGCAGCTGACGTGCTGTGCCATGGGGCTTGGCCAGCACACAGCCTGTCCTGAGCTCATCTCCCTCACAGTAACAGCACTCCAAGGGCTGCCCTGAACAGAGAGCTGACACAAAACATGTGGTGAGGAGGAAAGGCTCTGTCAGAGATCTCAGAGAGCCCCAGAGGTACAGGAACATCAGCACTGGTGGCACTGGGGACAGAGCCTGCTGCTGCAGGGGACAGAAGCAGCAGAGAGGCCATGCTGGAGCTGGGCTGCCCCAAGGACAGGAGAAAGGCAGAAAGCCCCTTTTGGAAGGCATTTGTCACAAATGCCAAGATGTGTTTGTATGCGGAGTGAGCCTCAGCTGGAGGGTTTGCACTGTCCTGCTCCCCATGAGGGATCAGAGAGGGCTGGAGGAAAACCAAGTAAGCAATGGAGGTGAAAGCTGTGTCAATGGAATGATAAATTACCAGAGGTACCACACCCAACCCATCCCTCCCCGAGCTGCCTCGGCCGGAGCACAGAGAGGCTCGGTGTAACTCCATTTCCTCTGACACTGAGCCTTCAGGGATGGATTTCTCTCTGCAGGAGTGACTGCAAATGGAATACTTTAGGTCCATTAGATGTAGCTGCATTTAGCCCAGTTGCTGGGACAAAAGCTATTCTAACAGGGGGTTTTAAAATATGGCTTATTTTCACCTAATAGAGTATCACTAATTTTTGCATTTCAATGATCCTCATTTCCAGCAGCCCTTTTCAGCAGCCCTGCAATCAATCAGCAATGCTGCTATGGAAATAATCTCCAGCAAATGAAATCATGCCGTGCTGCCACATAAGGGAAGAAAAAGCCTTTCTGTGACACCAGAACTTTAGAGCCTTGACTCCTCTTTCAGTTTTTGTTTGAGTGAGCCAAGACCAAGGCAGCAGGAGGAGCGAGGGTTAAAGAAATACTGCTGAGGGGGAGAAGGGAAAGAGGCTCTGATGTACCTGATGAGTCACACATCTTCCCACCTATTTACTTTGGGCTGTGGGTTGTTTTGTAACTAAATGGACAACTTGGAGCTTGTGTAAGGAAACGTCAGCCCCTGCTTCACCATGGCCACTTGGGTTTTGCTATCCAGAGCACAAGGTTGGAAACCCAAAGCAAGGAGAGTAAAGGGAAATAGCATCTGTAAATACTGTCAGCTGCAATCCAGTTCCCTTTGGGGTCTGCAGACATTTTTGTGAATTGAGCTACAGTGAAACAGATAAATTACATTGTTCAGAGCAGCTGTGGCTGCCCCTGGATCCCTGGAAATGTCGAAGGCCAGCTTGAATGGGGCTTGGAGCAACATGAGATAGTGGAAGGTGTCCCTGCCCATGGCAGGGGTGGGACTGGATCAGCTTTAATGTCCTATCCAACCCAAACCACTCACAGAATCTTTGAGTCGTACAGAAAAGTCAGGGAACAATATCACTAACAGGTTAATAAAGGTATTTCAGGTCCATATTCACCACAAAATTAGTTTGCACAGTGTTTTCCAAGCAATCGTTTTAACCATTGTGTTTCAGCAGAGTGTAACAGGGTATTTTCAGATCCCTGCAATGTGCATTGCTTTAGAAATGGGAAACTCACCTTCCTTTCTGCCTTCTCACTTTCCTTCATTTTAGCCAAGGCCTTTTTAAGCTCCTCAGATGTGAATGAATTTGCATCAAGATCAACCTTGCCCAGCCTTGCAGAAGAAACAAAACAAACAAGAACATGCAATGAGTGAAAAATGGTCTCAATTCTATTTTCACTGTGACATTCTACCAATGGCTAAGGACAGGAGGAAAGGAATGAAAAAACCTACCATACTCAAGAAAAGATTAGTCTGAGTGCTGGATTCTGTATCAGGCTCACAGACACCTCCCCGTGACAATATAGGGCTCTGCTGACCCAAATTCTGAGATCCCACCAAAATAAAAACAGCTGATGAATTGATACCTCAGAATTTCGTGTTGCAATTAAGGAACCACCCCAGTGCCACTATATAACTGCAGAGGGCCTACAAGCTACAACTTGCAGATTTCAGCTTAGGAACATTGTACAGAGAGTCACAGGAGACCTCAGCACCTTTCCAGTGAGGGAAGGGACAACAGAGAAGTGGGAGAGGACTCTTGGTCAGGAACTTTAGTGATGAGACAAGGAGGAATAGGATCCAACTGCAAGAGGTGGAAGAGATTTGATGATGGGAAGAAGTTCTTCACTCTCAGGGTGCTTGTCCCTGACACAGGGACCAGGGCAGAGAGGCTGTGGATGCCCCATCACCAGCAACATCCAAGGCCAGGTGGGACAGGGGCCGCAGCAACCTGCTCTGCTGGGAGCTTGCTCAGCTTGGAAACAGATCATCTTAAGGATCCTTTCCAAGCCAAACCATTCAAGGATTTGATCATTCTGCCATCCCGATCTCCCACTGCGCAGCACCCCTGAATCTTCAGTGACATCACAGCTCCCAGAGGGTTCCAGGTGGAATGTCCAGGACCTGGAAACGAGCAAAGCAGACACTGCAACGGCTGCCAAGGGTCAGTTGCTGCTCACTCTGCGCTCTGACCCTCAGCGCTGAGGTGCTGCTGCCTGCTCTGGAGAGCCAATCCCAGAAGGATGTGCTCTGCTGTGCCAATGCAGGTACAGTGCCATGCCAGGCAGGGGGCACCTGGCCTGGGCAGGCATTAGCCATGTGGGAATGGATGGTGTGGGACAGGAAGCCCACTGGGAGATTGTGCTGCCCCTTGCAGACTGACAGAGACACTGTGGAGGACATGGATGTGGACCAGGGGCTGGAAGAGAATGAAATGATGGAGGTGGACTCCTCCTCTACTTAAATGTCCTCTGTAAGGTTTTCTGTGTTGCTGTTCTGGTGGCCTGGAAAGGCCCAGGGATGGCCTTGGAGAGCCGACGCTTCAAAGGACGAGGAGAGACTTCTGATCTTGTCTCGGTCTTGGTGTTTATTAATTGTTTATCTAAAAGATTTTCTTTCAGCCCGACAGAGGTCTGCACAGCAAGTCAGCCATGGGCACACTCCCGAAGCCCCCAGGGCGGTCACTTATCTTTATACTCGAAGTTACGTATACAATATTTATTATTTCTCCCCAATACCTTCTACCCTTGTTAACCGGTGCACTTTTAGTAATGACCAATCCCAAAGTGCCACCACCACCACAGGAGATGGAGGCCAAGAAGAAGAAGAAGAAGGACAGGACACGCCCCAATTCCTCCATCTTACTTCTTTAGACCCCCCTGTACCAAAATCCTAAACCCTGTGTTTTACACTTTAACTAACTTATCCCTTCACCATTCACCCAGTGGGATCCTCCCAGTCCTCATACAGGTCTCATCTCCTGTGTAGGATCAAAATCCTGCCACCAGACACTTCTGGCAACATTCCAGGATTCCCGAGCCCCCCAAGGGTGGTCTCGGCCTCTCTGCACCTCCATCCTGAGGTGCTGAGATCCCACAGTCCTCCACTGTTGAGGACATGGAAGTAGACGAGGAGGAGATGGAGGTAGATGAGGAGGATGACACGGAAGAGATGCAAGTCCATGAGGAGGATGATGAGGAGCCCATGGTCCTTGGATGAAGATGGAGCCCCACAGGTAAGACAGGCAGATGCTTCCCACGCCCTGCCCACACACACATTGGGTCCCCTGACGCCGGGCTGGGGCTGGCCTGGACGGCCCCACTCAGGGACACGGTGCCCGCAGGGGGCCTGGATTGTGCTGCCACAAGCACCAGCCCCGGCCTGCCCTGCATTTGCCTGGGGCCACGCCAGCCCTGCCAGCCCCGGCCCAGCCCCTGGGGCCCAGCTGCCAGCCCTGCTGGGCCCAGTGCTGCCAGCTGACTCCAGCTCTGCTGCTTCCTTTCTAACAGGACTCATGCACATGATGGCAAAGATATCACACCTTTGTAAATACGTTCGAAGCATAGAAGTTCCTTGTAAATATGTTAACTACATGGGAAGTTTTTTGTAATTACGTTTTGAAGATTGTTAGCCCATCGGATCCCATGTAAATATGTTCTGTATATTGTTGTTGTTGTTGTTATAACGATTTTTATAATGACACATATTCTGTAAATCCTAGATTTGCCGATCTTCGGCAAATAAATACTGTTTCTTTTTAACACCTGACTCTTCTTGGCCATTCCTGTGGGCACAGGCAGCATTTGCACACTTGTGGGTTCCACTTGTTCCATGTTCCCAGGGCTGGAGGTCCCTGCAGGTGCTGGCACAGCCACCCCAGGGCTGGGGGTCCCTGTGCACAAGGCTCCCACTGACACCACTCCTGCCACTGGGCACTGCTGCTCTTCCTGGCCTGGGGCACAGCGCTGTCCCCAAGAGCTCAGCTCTCACCAGCTCTCACACAGGGGGCTTTCACAGCACTGGCCCCTGCAGCCATGCCACCAAAGCAGCCAGCAAACCTTCAGCCACCCTTCCTGCTGCAGCCACAGGCACTCCTGGGCCCAGAGCCGCCAGCAGGCCACAGCCATGCAAAATCCACCAGCACACTCTCAAGGCCACCACAGCCTTGGCAACTGGGCCAGCTACATCTGGGCTGCTGATCTTTAAGCCTTGGTGCCTCCATAGGCCCTGGGCTCTGCTTCCCAGACTGCTCTGCACTGCCGTGAGGCCCGCATTGTTCCAGAGACAAAAGCCAAGCCAGGGCATCCTCACCCTGCCCGCATTCCTGCTGCTGCCAGTGGCCACCGGCCCTGGGCCCCACTCGGGTGACAGCTGCAGGGACAGGGCAGCCTGTGCTGGGCAGGGGGCACGGGGCTTTGCGCCCTGGGGCTGCTGCTGCTGCTGCTGCTGCTGCTGCTGGGGGCCATGGGCCCAACAGGGCCCCGAGCTTAGGCCCTGCCCAGCCAGCTACCCCCAAAGCCCCACACTCCCCAAGCATCCCCATCACAGCTGCCAGGGGGAAAATCCCACAGGCTTCAGGAAAGAAATTCCCCATAGTGACTAAACCAAGGGGTCCAAGGGGAAAGTCAGCACAGGCTGAGGTTAACAGCACCTTGACAATGGTGGCTGCAGGGCAGGTGAGATCTCCAGGGCCTCTGGCAGTGCCTGCTCTGCGCGTGAGCCTGTGTGGCTGCTCCCAATGGGACACAGCACCGGGCTCAGGCCAGCCCTCAGCCCTTCACAGCTGATCCCACGGAGCAGGCTCAGAAAGCATTTCCAGACCACTGCCTGCATATATTTCAAAGGACTAAATGTCATTCAAAAAACCCAAAATACCAATTTAGTTTTGGTGTCGTGGCATGAGAAGCCATGAAGGTGCCTCTCAATGTGCACTCAGGGCACTTCCACTGCCATCCCATGGGGAAAACAAATGACAGGCCTCAGCTTTCAGCACTGCTGAGCTCCTTACCCAGCAAGGAAGTCTGAGGTAAATGCAGGAACTGAGTGCACCAGGGGACCTGGCCTCTAATAAAAGGCATAAATCCCTCAGGCCACTCAAACCAATGCCTTGCATGTCTGTACATATTTTTGTCCTTCTCTCATCCTTCATGTCACTTTCCCCAAAACCTACCATTGGACAAATGGTCAAGGCATGCCCCATTAGGGCATCCTTACACCGTGATGCCAGCTTATATAATGCTAACAGTCAGGGTGTAGTGGAGATGCTAGTAGCCTCCCAAGTTTTTCAACAACAAACATGAAAAAGAACCGTGCATTATATGTGGGGAGATGGGGCATTTTCAATAGATTTGTACAAATAAAGGCTATCACCAGGGACCTTCTAACTCTCACAGGCACTGTCCTCACTGCCCCCTCGTCCACATGCTTTCCAACACCAGCAAAACCGGTGGCCTGCGGGAAACACCACAAAGACAAAAATGGCCCTGTGCAATGACACCAAATGCGAGGCTGTTCCGCCCTACTCTCCCCAACATCGTGGAGAACCAGCACAGCGACCTTCTCAGATCCAGCGGGACAGCTCGATTGCTGCAGAAAACTCGACAGAAGACAGCTCTGCCCTGGAACCTAAAGGCAGCTGGTAAGCGCCTTTTCAATTCCAATCCACGATATTTCTGTTCACCATATTCCCACAGGCAAATACAGGCCTGAGGAACATCCCAGAGACATTTTGATTTTAACCAACACCAGGGAAGGGATGGAGACACTCACTATACTACCTGAGGTACTTGCCTTGACGTCTTTGCAGGAGATAACTGTCCAGGCTCTATGCTTATTCCCTCCCCTTTTCATTCCAAAAGGAACAGTTACAGCCAGAGCCTACCTCCCAGGGGACATGATCCCCACACCAACTGATCCAATGGTGATGTGGGCACAGATTATGGGCCCAAATAGACCCATTCTAAATTGTGCTTTGTTATGTAGGGGGAGAAATAGATGTCTCTTGCGACTATTAGATACCGGAGCTGACATCATCATAATTTCCTGCTCTGATTGGCTAAAAGAAGGGCCCCTGGTTCCAGCTGCTGGGGTAATTATTAGCTACCAAGGGAGCCACTACCAGCTTCTGGAGTCAAGGTACCATCTGCATGGAAGGTCCTGAGGGCACAGTTGCTAGAGTAAAATCATTTGTATCCTGGGCACCAATAACACTTTGGGGAAGGGACCTCTTGTCCCAATGGAGGAGAAGGCTAGAGATCTGTCATGGTTTGATGCTGGCACAATGCCAGTGCCCCCATGAAAATACACACTCCCTTGTTTCTGCTGTTAGATGTGACCAGTAATAAATAAAGGAGGGTCCCATTTAGAAATAAAGAAAACTTTATTAACTAAACTACAAGTAAAAATAAACACAGAGGGAAAATGAAGACCTGCCAAAAACTTTTCCTCCTCCCCCCACCAAATCTCCAGTACATCTATCCCCAAATCACCACCTCTTGGTCCAGCACCCCCCTTGAGATAATCAATACTCAGTTCATCAAGATGAGTGGAGTCCTTCTTGTGCCATAGGCTTCCCCATGAGATGAAGTGGGGGTCCATTCTGAATTAGGTTAAGTGCCTGGAAGAGGTGAAAGGTCTGTGGGGCCAAAGCTGAAGAAAAGGCCGCATTCCAGAGACAGCAAGGAGACAGAGAAAGAAAAACAGAAATTACCGCAAGGTCGATGTGCCCCAGACCTAGGAATTCCTCCGATAAAGAAGAACTAGTGCTAAATGTCACGCGGAATGAATATGAATGAACTTATTGTGAAACTGTATGCATATGCATTTGGGGGGGGAATAAAAGGCGACCTGAGGTCTTCAGAGGTACGCTTGCCTATTGGGGAGGCTTGCGTCCGGCGCGCGCTGTAATAAAGCATACCGGACTTTACAACTTTTACGAAGTTGTGAGGTTCCTTCTTTTCTCCGCAAAACATTCTTGGCGAGCCAGGCAGGAGAAGGAGACACTTTTCGTCTCCATCTCTGTCCCTGCAGGGGCAGGGAGGGGACCGACGGACTCCTAGGCGCGCCCCAGGATTTTCCTGGCGGGGCTCCGCTCGTCTCGGCTTGCCTCCTGCTGGGACAGACAAGGACCTGCTGGCCTGCGGAGGAGGATACGGTATGTACTGAGGGGCCCCGGGGGGGGGGGAGGAAGGAGAACAAGAGAGTAAATCACCTAGAGACCCAGAGACGTCTGAGTTCAGCTGATAGAGCAGCTGAGTTCAGCTGATAGAGCAGCTGAAAACTGTATTAGAGACGGGGTTCATCGATTCTGATAGAGCGGAACCGCTAGCAGCTCTGGGGGTGGGCTGGGTGAACCCGTGTATGCGTGTATTGGGGTTCATTGTTCTGATAGGGCAGATCTGGACCCGTGTATGTTTTCTTTGCGTGTGTGTGTGAGTGGTGTCCGGACACTGTGTGGCTGTATGTTGCATTGAGTGATCAGCGCGCTGTATTTGCAATTGTGCAAGTGTATGAAGTGTATGGTGTAGATCCATAGTGCTCTACTGCACGGGGGGGGGAGGTCCTACCCGCCGCTGGAGAAGCAGAGTAAACATCGGCCGAAGCAGGCTCGCGCGGGGGGGGGGAAGTCCTACCCGCCGCTGGAGAAGCAGAGTAAACACCGGCCGAAGCAGGCTCGCGGGGGGGGGGAAGTCCTACCCGCCACTGGAGAAGCAGAGTAAACACCGGCCGAAGCAGGCTCGCGGGGGGGGGGAAGTCCTACCCGCCGCTGGAGAGACAGAGTAAACACCGGCCGAAGCAGGCTCGCGGGGGGGGGGAAGTCCTACCCGCCGCTGGAGAGACAGGGTAAACACCGGCCGAAGCAGGCTGCGCGGGCGGGAAGCGCCCGACAGAGAAAACAGAGGAAAACGGAGTAAACTGTAGAAAAGTGTGGGTGAGGACGGTTATTGGATAAAGGTGGTAAATTGTGGTGTAGGTTGTGCACGCTCTCACCGTGGCTAGACGAACCCGGGGGGTTCCTCTGCCCCAGTGGTTTGGACTCGACCCCTGGGAGTTTGTGAATCCGGTGAATTATCGGATAGATAGAGGAGAAGAACGAGTTAATTTAGAGGGGCTCTACCGGACTTCAGCTGGTGCTCTCGTAAGTCTGGACTGGGAACAGCCTGCCGTAGAGGATTTAGAGCTCCCTGTAATAAATGGAATAGCTTGCCTTTGCGGGAAATTTCCGGTAGCCTTTGGTGCATCAAGGGGCTGGCACGCTGCGTGGGTATTATTACAGTGCATAGTTTGTGGGAAACGCTGGTATTGCTGTTCTAGCAGGCGACGGGGCACTTGCCCCAAGTGTAAGTTAGAGGTTTCTCATCGAACTAATTCAGAGCCTAAGATTCTAAAGCTTTTGTGTGGAAAATCACATCTGGTACCTGCCACTTGGAGTGTGTGGGAGAAGGACTGGGAAGCTACTGTGAAGTCCTGTGAAAAGAGGTTTGGGTGGAAGCGAGAGAGGGCAAGAAGGAAGTAATGGGAACTAACCAGAGCAAGGAAGTTCCACGGGCTAGCCCCTTAGGGTGCATTTTGGCCCACTGGAAGGAAATCACTAGCTGGAGGGGCTCTGAGAATAAAAAGGATTTAATCCAGTATTGCACACGCTGGTGGCCCTTGTACAGGTTAGGGGACAGAGCAAGGTGGCCACCCACTGGAACCCTGGACTATAATACTTTACTGCAGTTAATGTTGTTTCTAAGACGGGAAGGTAAATGGGATGAGGTTTCATATGCTGATATGTTTTTTGTTTTAAGGAATCACCAAGAGTGGCAAAAGGACTGTGGGATTAAATCACCCTCAGACCCACTGGTTTTGGCCCTTGAAAAAGATAACAAGGCAAAGAGAGGGCAAATCAAACGCTGTTGTTCAGCATGCAGTATAGGACAACGGTGTATGAGATCGGATAAGGTCTATCGCTCTGAGGAGCAGGAACGGGACACATTTGAATGGGTGAAAGGTCCTCCAGCTCCTCCCCGGGGGGAGGCGGAGGAGGTTGAGGCTGAAACTGAGGATGAGGAGGAAGGGAACCTCCCCAAAAAGGAGGAGGACTCAGGTGGGGAGGGCACATCTACCAGAACCTACCCCACGCATGGGAGTCCAGTTGCATCTAGAACTAGGAGGCAAGTAGTGCTACAGGCCCCTCTGCGACAGGCAGTGGGACCAGAAGGGGCCAAACTAATGATCAAAGTGCCATTTACCACCCTTGATTTAGAAGCATGGGAAAGGATTGCAAGGAATTATCGTGTTGACCCGATACTCACTGCCAAACGCCTACGATATGTTATCAAACAACACAATCCAGACTGGGCTGACATCCAGCTACTACTAGATGCTTTCACTGAGACTGAAAAACAGCTGATCTTAAAGACAGCAGGGAATTTGGCAGAGGATTACTGTAAGGCCACACAGCAGGATGTAAAAGAACATTTCCCCCTCCAAGATCCAGAATGGGATCCTAATGTGTCGGCAGAGGTAAAGAAATTAACAGAGTATCAAGAGTGGATAGCAACAGGGGTAGAAAGAGCTATTCCAAAAACCATAAACTGGTCTGCCTTATATTCCCTTAAGCAGGGGCCTTCTGAGACTCCATCTGAATTCCTAGAGCGTTTGAGGGATGCTATGCGTCGTCATACATCATTAGATCCGGAGTCTGAGATAGGGATAAATCAACTAGTTAATTCATTTTTGGGGCAGTCTGCTGGAGATATCAGGCATAAACTTCAGAAAATTTGGGGACCAGATGGGAGGAATCTTGAAGCTTTGTTAGAGGAAGCCTGGAGAGTATTTAGTAACCGGGAGGAAGGATATAAACAAGGAATGAAAAGGTTGGTGGCAGTGGTACAGGAGGAAAGGCAGAGGAAATACAACCAGAGACCGCCGAGACAGGGACCACCTTGGCTGGAAAGGAACCAGTGTGCAATCTGCAAAAGAATTGGTCACTGGAAAGGCCAATGCCCAGAACGAAGAAGGAGTGGCCAGCAGATGGCTTCAAACGTGCAAGACAACTGAAGAGGACCGGGGGATTCTACCCCAGCGGATCCACTGGTTATAACAATGAGGCTGGGGGAAGAAGGGAAAAGGGTGGAATTTTTGGTTGACACGGGGGCTACATATTCAGTTTTAAATAAGGCTTTAGTACCTGTGGAAAAAGATTATGTTGTAGTGCAGGGGGCAACTGGCCAGTCTGAAAGGGCATATTTTTGTAAACCTTTAAGGTATAAATTGGGAAAACAATGGGGTATTCATAAATTCCTGTACATGCCTAACTCACCAAGAGCACTCTTAGGGAGAGATTTATTGGAACAGTTACAAGCAACCATTACATTCAAAAAGGGGGAAATTACTCTGGAGGTAAATGATCAAAAGTACATAGAGTTATTAAGTTTAACTCTGACAGCTATTGGCATTAAGGAAGAAATTGATGGAGAAATACTGAGTCAGGTATTTCCTGGGGTGTGGGCCTCTGATGTGCCAGGGAGGGCGAAAAATGCCTCTCCCATAATAATTAAACTCAAGGAGGGGGCGCAACCAGTGAGAATCAAGCAGTACCCCCTAAAGAGAGAGGATAGGGAAGGAATCAGCCCAATAATTGAAAATTTTCTGTGGTTAGGATTATTGAAAGAATGCCAGTCTGATTTCAATACCCCCATCTTACCTGTTCGGAAACCTGATGGGTCATACCGGATAGTACAGGATTTGAGGGCTGTCAATAAAATAACAGAAGATCTGTATCCGGTGGTAGCCAATCCATACACTTTATTAACTTGCCTAACACCTGAGCTAACCTGGTTTACTGTTTTAGATCTAAAGGATGCCTTCTTTTGCCTCCCCATCCATGAAGCCAGCCAAAAAATCTTTGCATTTGAATGGGAAAGCCCTAAGAGTGGGCGCAAAACCCAGCTCACATGGACCAGACTACCCCAAGGCTGGAAAAATTCCCCCACTTTGTTCGGGGAGCAACTTGCAAAGGATTTGGAGTCCTGGGAAGCTCCACAGGAAGAAGGAAGGCTTTTGCAGTATGTGGACGACCTTCTAGTGGCCACTCAGACGAGAGAAGCATGTGTGGCCTGGACGGTAAGCCTTTTGAATTTCCTAGGACTCCGAGGATACAGAGTATCAAAGAAAAAGGCACAGGTAGTGAAGCAGAAAGTTATCTACCTGGGGTACGAGGTGAGTGCTGGGCAACGGACTTTAGGGCAGGCTCGCAAGGAAGCCATATGCCAAACCCCAAAACCCCAGACCATAAAAGAGCTCCGAACCTTCTTAGGCATGGCAGGATGGTGCCGGCTGTGGGTTTATAACTATGGACTGCTTGTCAGACCCCTCTATGCCCTGATTGCCGATGGAAGCAGAGATCTCCAGTGGACAAAAGAAGCAACACGGGCCTTTCACCAGCTGAAGAATGCCCTCATGTCAGCTCCAGCTTTGGGACTTCCAGATGTGAGTAAACCATTCTTCCTGTTTTCCCATGAGAAACAGGGAATTGCCCTGGGAATACTGGCTCAGGACTTGGGTCCATACCGGAGGGCGGTTGCCTACCTCTCTAAACAACTAGATGCAACAGCCAAAGGATGGCCAGGTTGCCTCAGAGCTGTAGCAGCAGTTGTGCTGAACATTCAAGAGGCACGCAAGTTTACCCTGGGACAAAAATTGACTGTGCTAGTGTCCCACACTGTATCTGCAGTACTGGAAGTAAAGGGTGGCCACTGGCTTTCGCCACAGAGATTTCTGAAATACCAGGCCATCATGGTAGAACAAGATGATGTAGAGATCGTGGTGACTAATATTGTCAACCCAGCTTCCTTTCTCAGTGGAAACCAAGGAGAAGCAGTACACCATGACTGCCTGGAGACCATCGAAGCGACCTACTCCAGCCGCCCAGACCTAAAGGACACTCCTCTGGAGGATGCAGAAACCTGGTTCACTGACGGGAGCAGCTACGTTGCCAATGGGAAGCGGCATGCTGGGTATGCAGTGACCACCTGCAGAGAGGTAATCGAGTCTGGACCCTTACCAACAGGTACCTCCGCGCAGAAGGCTGAGATAATTGCCCTGACCCGTGCCTTGGAAAGGGCAAAAGGGAGGAGAATAAACATCTACACAGACTCGAGGTATGCATTCGGAGTTGTACATGCACATGGGGCCATCTGGAAGGAGAGAGGACTGCTTACCTCACAGGGAAAGAACATCAAACATGCACAAGAAATAATCCAGCTGCTGGAAGCAGTTCAGCTGCCTGAAAAGGTAGCAATTATGCATATTAAGGCACACCAAAAAGTGAGCTCAGAATTGGAAGAAGGAAATGAGCTGGCGGATAGAGAGGCAAAAGAAGCAGCAAAAGGTGAGGTAGCTACTGAAGGAGCCCTTATTCCAGATGGACAGATCTCCCCTGAAGGTAAGCCAGAATACAACAAGAGAGATAGGAAATTAATCGAAGATCAAAAAGGGACGTATAACCAAGAAGGGTGGGCTACCATTGAAAAGAAGCTGGTAATCCCTTCCCATCTATTGTGGTCACTAGTAAGGGAGGAACACCAGAAAACACACTGGGGAATAGATGCCCTATACACCTACCTGATTGAAAGAATTGTTGCTAGAAATTTATATGCCACTATTACTCAGGTGACCCGACAGTGTGATCTTTGCCTCCAGACTAACCCCAAAAATACCCCCAGACCGAAACTCGGTCAGATTGGGAGAGGCCATGGGCCTGGACAACAGTGGCAAATTGACTTTTCAGAACTCCCAAGGAAAGGGGGGTATCGATATTTGCTGGTATTGACAGACACATTTTCAGGGTGGCCAGAAGCGTTCCCCACAAGAACTGTCAAAGCTAGAGAGGTGACCAGAGTACTATTACAAGAAATAATACCACGCTTCGGAGTTCCAGCCACAATATCCTCAGATAGAGGATCACATTTTGTTTCCAAAATAGTACAACAGATTAGCAGCCACCTGGGCATAGACTGGGAACTCCACACCCCATACCGCCCCCAATCAAGCGGCCAGGGGGAGAAGATGAATCATTTGATTAAACAGCAGATCATAAGACTGGGGCAGGAAGCTAATCTACCCTGGCCCCAAGCTCTTCCAATAGCACTGTTGCGAATTCGAACAAAACCTCGAGCTAAAGAAAAGCTCAGTCCTTTTGAGATACTTTATGGAAGACCATATGGAATACAAAAGGGAGTGTCCACTCATATTGGAGAGGTAACACTAGCCACCTACATGGTGGCTTTAAACAAACAGCTCAAGGAAATTGAGAAACATGTGGCTGGAACTCGGAGCAGGGAATTAGATGGGCCAGTACATAATATACAACCTGGAGATTATGTATATGTTAGGTCTCTTACAGAAAAGACCTTGGAACCACAGTGGGAAGGACCATTCCAAGTGCTTCTCACCACCTTCACTGCCATCAAAATCAAGGAGCAGAACACCTGGATTCATCACTCTCGGGTGAAGAAGGCCCAGAAACCTCTTGAGGAGTGACGCCAGGAGACAATGAACTGAGACTAAAACTTACTCGGGCAAAATGAGTATATTGCGGTCGGGAGTAGCTCATATTTTAGTTTGTAGAATTGTTTTGTGTGTAATCATAACTGAAGTTTTAGGAATTGAAAGTACCCTTATTCAGAGCAATGCTGAATGGCCTTGGTCCCAGGCGTTTAATCAGTATACTGGATCCATGGGAAAATCTTCTGAGATAAAGAATTTAAACCTATCCACTGTGGTAATTCATGGAGATCAGGTATATGAGGAGCAGGAATGGCAGGAACGGAAGCTGTGGACACTTCAAGGGATCAGAGGGGAAAGAATTAAGGTAGGATGCCGGATGACAAATGGGACAGCTTATGAGAGACCAAATGAAATTAGTGTCTCCACCTCTCCTGGTGTACATGAACGCCAGGAAATCTGTGATAGCCCAAATGAATCAGACTGCTGGTGCAATTTCACCTTAATACAGCCTGTAGAAATAACTTGCCTTTGGGCACAGGAAGATATCGGGCTTTCATTTAAATTCAAAATAGATACTACACCTTTTACCACAGCAGGACCCTATACAGCCCACACCGAGGCTCAAATAGTTCAGACTCAACCCAAACTTGAACCTGAGGTGTATGGGGTAGTCCCCTATGTAGTAAGGAATGTGGGTGAGCAGCAACTATTATTCAATCCAGAATGGTCTCTCAAACGTGTGGAGTTGATAATGCAAATTAACATCTCGAAAATCCAACCAGCCTGCTCCTCCTTCCTAAAAACTTCATTTGGGGGCTGGACAACATGGTTACAAAAACAGGCATACCTCAGGAGCAGAACAAAAAGGGATCTAACTGGCATATTAGGGACAGGATTAGGAGTTTTAAACGGAATAGATTCAGAAATACTGATGAATAAATTGGCCACTGCAGCAGGTAGCCTAACAAAATTGAAGCAGCCCTTGAAGTCATCTCTACTGGCACTAGGAACTAGCCAGTGGCAGATTTCAAAAGTTCTGTCAAAATGGGAAACGGCCGGGGACCAAGACCACAAGCTGATAGCAGAAGCACTTGGTACAGTTCAAGATAATGTGTCCTTAGCTTTCAGTTGTATACAAGCACAGTTATGGATGCAGGCAACAGCAGCTCTGATCATACGGGAAGGGAGCGAAGGTAGTTTTCCAGCTGAAATTCGGAAGGTTGTGTGGGATAATGCAATTGATTTTGAAAGGAAATTTCAGTCCTGGTGGACTATGGTGAATTTCACCTATGATCCTGTTTCTAGTGTGGCAACTGCCTTTGTGCTTACCATACGTAATGCCACTGTTTATGTTATCCATCCCATCATTGCCCTAGGATTAAACCACGAAAAAACTATACTCTATCCTTCAGAACATAGAGTGTGGGCATGAAAGATGAATGGAAAGTGGCAGACAGTAAACTTAGAATCCTGCATTACTAGAGAACAGATGGGATTCATTTGCGAAAGTAATACTATTAATGCTCAGGATGTGTGTTTGGACACTGAACAGAGTATTTGTCACTTTGAAATTCATCCAGTCACTGACCAGAAAACTGTGCTCGTATATGCTGGAAAAGGGTGTGTGTGTTTGAGGACTGCTTGTGTTGCAGTAAATATTGATAGCAATGATGTTATTCTGTCTAGTAAAAATCACTCTAACTTCTGTATTTGTAATTTTGTTAAGATTATCGGGTGTGACTTTTCATACTTGGCCCCAGTGACATCCCACCAGCTGATTAAAGCTAATTACACAATGTATCACAGACTACCACCTGCCCCTATTGGGATGAACCTTACATTAGTGAAACAATTAATTGAGCACCAAGACTTATTGGAAATCCTGAAGGAAATCCAAGAAAGTGGAAAGAAAACCTTAATTACTGTCCAACACGATACAAAGGAGATAACCAGGGTTCTACAAAGAATAAAACAGAATATAGATCATCACTGGTGGGATGTGATCTTTGGGTGGTCACCAACTGCGAATGGAATCTTTAATAAGTTGTGTCACCCCATTGTAGTTTTACTAATATTAGTTGGGATAAGTTTAGGACTATCTATTACATTGTTAATTTGGAACTGTAGGATGCTACAACGAATAGCTGTACTAACCTCTTTGTCAAACGTGCATGGGGAAGCATTAAAAGACACTTATCGTCGTGGGGGTTTTTCTTAAGTAAAAGAATTTACTTATTTCCTAGGAAAGGGGGGAATGAGATGAAGTGGGGGTCCATTCTGAATTAGGTTAAGTGCCTGGAAGAGGTGAAAGGTCTGTGGGGCCAAAGCTGAAGAAAAGGCCGCATTCCAGAGACAGCAAGGAGACAGAGAAAGAAAAACAGAAATTACCGCAAGGTCGATGTGCCCCAGACCTAGAAATTCCTCCGATAAAGAAGAACTAGTGCTAAATGTCACGCGGAATGAATATGAATGAACTTATTGTGAAACTGTATGCATATGCATTTGGGGGGGGAATAAAAGGCGACCTGAGGTCTTCAGAGGTACGCTTGCCTATTGGGGAGGCTTGCGTCCGGCGCGCGCTGTAATAAAGCATACCGGACTTTACAACTTTTACGAAGTTGTGAGGTTCCTTCTTTTCTCCGCAAAACACCCAGCAAACACCATTGAAACCTCGTGTGTTCCCATGTCACTCGTGGCACCACCCAGAGAACATCTGCCATCATGACCTCTTCCTTCCATCTCCAGTGCTCTCACCACTGCACATGGACAAGAGCTGCTTCTAGGGTCATCTTTTAAGGATGCTTTGTCCCGTTCCAAAAAGAGCACAGTCTCACTTTTGGGACACCTGTCTCCCCCAAATTTCACCTCCTGGGGCCAAGGGGTACCAACACTGAACCCTCTTGGTTCTTAGCCATTGTCTCCCCCTGGATGCAGTCTCTGTGTCACAGAAAACATGGTTCTGTCCATGGCTATAACAAGAAGAGTCCAGCTAAGGCCACTTCATCATCTCTTCCCACCTAAGATTCTTCTCTCCCAACATCTTTCACTTGCCCAGACCTTCATCACACTTGCCCATTTCCTTCTTAATCTTCCACTCTATCCCTCTTCTAGGGAAGGTTAATGTTCTGTAAAGTTTTTATTGTACAAAAAGGGGTTAAACACTCAGGCTCTGCCTGCCCGGAGACTCCCACAAGCGGCCGGACACCTCCTCGCTGCACCCCCCTTTGTCCGCAAGCCAGGCTGTTCTGCCAGGACATGATATTAAATTTCAAGGCGGTCCAGGCTCTCTCTCTCTCTGTCTCCTGGGGGGGTCTGCCCGATGCCTCCTGGTGCTTCTCTCTCTTTAACCCCTCCAGACTCGGGGACGGGCCTACCTCTCCCGGCCGCATGGCTTTTACCCTCCCCCCGCCCAGCCAGCAGCTGGAACAGGGGTGAGATCCCAACTCTTTCCCACCAGAAACCCAAAAGAGCTTCCCCCGGGGTGTGCTCTGGTTTTGAACCCCTGTGTTCTCAGAAGCGTGTCCAATGTCCCCAGTGGCCAAACCAGGTGCCAATATTAAAATCTGAAAACCTATTGGTGTGACAACAGCGTCCCAGAAAACTTACTTCCTCTCAAACCACGAAAGATCCTATTCTCACCTCAGGATTTCTAGACGGCGCAACTGAGCAGCCCGCCACACTTTGCTCAACCTGGAAGACCAACGACCCTATATGGGTGGATCAGTGGCCCCTCCCAGGCAGAAACTTAATGGCCCTGCAGTCCCTCGTGCCGGAGCAGCTGCCTGTGGGCCACATTGTACCATCTACTAGCCTCTGCAATGCGCCAGTCATTATCATATGAAAGCCTGGCAAAGACAAGAGGCGGCTCCGGCAGGACCTCAGGAAAATCTACGAGGTCATCGAGGACATGGGTGCCCTCCAGTCCAGCCTGCCCTCAGCCTCCATGTTACTTCGAGTTTGGAAGATGGTTGTTACAGATCTAAATGACTGCTTTTTTGACTTCTCCTTGCACCCCAATGAAAGCCCCTTGTTTGCCTTTTCCGTCCCCAAATCGACAGCACCGTTACAGAGGTACCAGTGGACTGTATTGCCTCAAAGAATAAAGCAGAGCCCAACTATTTGTCAATGGCTTGCAGCCTTTTATTACATGGGTGATACATTAATTTGTGCAGAAGCTCAAATCATTTTGGATGTTGCAGTACAAGATGTCATCACTGTGGTACAGGAGAAAGGTTTTGAGATTGCAGCAGATAAAGTCCAAAAGACAGCCCCCTGGAAGTTCCTCGGCCTAAAAAGCACAGAGAGAACCATCACAGGCTAAACACTGCACATCAAGGACAACCCAAAGACTCTGCAAGAACTCCAAACACTCTGTGGAAGCATCAGTTGGGTACGTTCACTGCTGGGAATCACCACAGAAGATCTCGTGCCACTGTTCCTGCTCCTTAAAGGCAGAGAAGGACTCAATTCCCGTGATCACTGACACCAGAGGCAGAAACAGCTGTACAAAAGGTCTCCTGGGTGATTCAAACTAAACAGGCACACAGATACCACACCACTTTTCCTTTCTCCCTGGCAATCCTTGGTGTAAGTCCAAAATTCCATACATTATTGTTTCAGTGGGACTATACTATCTCAGGTGCCCTGATAATAATTCATTGGGTTTTCAGAGCACACCAACCTACTGAAATGATAACAACCCAACAGAAAGTTATTGCACAACTTATCAGGAAAGCTAGAAAGTGTCTGTACTCCCTATCAGGAACAGACCTTGTGAATATTTACTTACTTCTCACTCAAGAGGACCTCAATTGCCTACTTCAAACATCTGAACCACTGCAATATGGCTTAGATAGTTTTTGAACAGGCTGGGATCAGCCACCAATTCTACCATCAAAAAATTCCTGCGCTGCTCAGGATGTTCAAAATTACCCCAGACCTGGCAAGATCCCTTGTTGCCACCTGCCCAAATTGTCAGGAACATGGCCTTGCTTCTCTCAGAGCTGGAGTCAATCCAAGAGGACTAGAGAGTCTCCACATCTGGCAATCAGAAATCACAAACTAAGCCCTTTTTGGCAGACTAAAGTGCATCCACGTCTCAATCAAGACCTTTTCCACTGGGATTTTTGCCTCTGCCCATGCTGGTGAATAATCAAAGACGCTATAAAACATTAATTTTTAATTTCTCCACCTTAGCAATTCCACAGGAAATTAAAACTGATAATGCTCCTGCTTATACCTCACACTGATTCCAACAAGTTTCTGACCACTGGGGTATAAAACATGTCACAGGCATACCACACTCCACCACAGGACAGTCCATAGCTGAGAGGGCACACTGATCCATCAAAAGGATCCTTGATCAACTGAGAGGGGTAATCCAGATATTATCTTCCATTGACAGACTGGCCAAGGCCTTTTATGTACTCAACTTTTTGAACAACTCATTCATGGAGCCAACTCCCCCAGTCATCAGGCAGTTTACTAATTCAACTGCAGCCCAATTAAAAGAAAAGCCACCTGTGTTGAGCAAAGACTCTGAATCTGAACAAATTATGGGCCCTTTTCCATTAATTACTTGGGGAAGAGGAGATGCCCTTGTCTTTACAGCAACACTCCTAAGATGAATCCCAGCAAAATACATAAAAACTGTTTCTGGGAACTGCGAGGCAAACACCAGAGCCACCATCAGAAGAACAGAATGAAAGCTTAAGAGAGACAGCAGCAGCCTGGGAAAGAAGAACAAGGACAGAAGATCTCCTAAGCAGCGTTGACCACACACACCAAGACCAAGATAGCTCAGACACCACTAACCAGGATCTATGTCTTAACATTTGTAAAAATTATATTTTAGCATTGATACATGATTCTTCTAATAAGCTGTGTTCACACCCTTGGCTTATAGAAGAGAAAGTTTAGTGGGAACACAACTTAAGTTTCATCTTCTCATCTCTTTATCTGTTTACTTTTAGCCCAACCAAGCCTCCAGATACGAAATTAGCCCAAGTCAGAGGATGCTGCCGTTTGTAGCCGCTGCAGCAGAGAACTGGATGCTCCTCACTGAGCCGCATGCCTTCAGCTGGCTGCTTCCACAGACAAGCCACAATTTCTTCTCCATGGCCATGGCGGTCAGGCACTTGAAGGCATGTGTTTTTTCAACCTGTTCTCACATAGGGAGTCAGTATACCAGGGCATCCAGCTGCTGAAAGATCAAGGAAAGAAGATCCAGATGGAAGGCAAAACGACTGGTTCACTGGAACTTTCAAACACTGGGTGATGAAAGGCTGCTTTTCATCTTTAGTTAAGACTGTTTTGTGGACTTTGTTTATTGTAATCATTGTGCAGGTTATATTATCCTTTTTTGCTAAATGCCTGCAAAACTCTATGGCAGAAGCCTTCTTTATAGGCAACAAAAAGGGGGAGTTGTGAGGGCCCAGGGGCCTACCACTGGAACTGTAATACCTCAGGGCAAAGTGACCAAGGTAAAAGAGAGACACCACTCTGAATGCAATGGTGTCGCCCATGAGCATTTGCAGGCTCATGGTGATGCAGCACGTTTTGTTGATATCACCCAGTTCAACTGCTGCATTCTCCTTATATGTACTCCCCCAAGAATGTTCTCCCCTCTCTTGTACCATTTTGGTTGAGGCTTACTGCATTGCACCCCTGCTTTTCCCCCCCTCATTTTCCAACTGTGTGCCCAGCCCCATTTTGTCTCCCTTCCTGGACCCTCTTCAGGGCAATCCACAGTGTTTGCACTTCCACACAAAGATCCCTCATTTGCCTTATTCACCAGCAGTTTAAGCAAGCGTGCTCCCAGCTCTGGGAATGCAGGTCGCTCAGAGAGGCTGGCTGTGGGCAGGCTAAAACACAGGAACTGAGTGCAACAGGGAGCCTGGCCTCTAATAAAAGGAATGAATCCCACAGGCCACACAAACCAATGCCGTGCATGTATCTTTTATTTCCGCATTCTCTCATCTCTTGTGTCACTTTCCCCATTTTCTCTGACTGGGAATTTAGATCTCTCTCTCCTGTCTGCAGGTTCAGCCAAAAGTGTGACCCTGCAGGGAGATCCTGACCCAAAGGGAAGTGGGACAGGACTCTTGGTCAGGAAATATAGTGAAAGGGCACAGGAGAGTGGGATCAAACTGCAAGAGGTGAAAGAGATTTGAAGATGGGAAGAAGTTCTTTACTCTCAGGATGCTTGTCCCTGACACAGGGACCAGTGCAGTGAGGCTGTGGATGCCCCATCCCCAGCAACATCCAAGGCTAGGTAGGACAGGGGCCGCAGACACCTGCTCTGCTGGGAGCTTGCTCAGCTTGGAACCAGATCATCTTTAGGGTCCCTTTCAAGCCAAACCATTCAAGGATTTGATCATTCTGCCATCAACATCTCCAACTGCGCAGTGGCTCTGAAACATCAGTGACATCACAGCTCCCATAGGGTTCAGAGGGTTCCAGGTGGAACGTCCAGGACCTGGAAACGAGCACAGCAGACACTGCAACGGCTGCCAAGGGTCAGTTGCTGCTCACTCTGCGCTCTGACCCTCAGCGCTGAGGTGCTGCTGCTGCCTGGGCTTTTGCTGCTGCCTGATCTGGAGCGCCAATCCCAGCAGGATGTGCTCTGCTTTGCCAATGGAGGTACAGTGCCATGCCAGGCAGGGGGCACCCGGCTTGGGCAGGCTTTAGCCATGTGGGAATGGATGGTGTGGGACAGGAAGCCCACTGGGAGATTGTGCTGCCCCTTGCAGACTGACAGAGACACTGTGGAGGACATGGAAGTGGACCATGGGCTGGATGAGGAAGAAATGATGGAGGTGGACTCCTCCTCTACTTCCATGTCCTCCCCTGTTGAGGACGTGGAAGTAGACGAGGAGGAGACCATTGAAGAGATGGAGGTGGATGAGGAGGATGACATGGAAGATATGGAAGTGGATGAGAACGATGAGGAGGAGCCCAGGGTCCTTGGATGAAGATGGAGCCCCACAGGTGAGACAGGCAGATGCTTCCCTCGCCCTGCCCACACACACACTGGGTCCCCTGACGCCGGGCTGGGGCTGGCCTGGATGGCCCCGCTCAGGGACACGGTGCCCGCAGGGGGCCTGGATTGTGCTGCCGCAAGCACCAGCCCCCGCCTGCCCTGCGCTTGCCTGGGGCCACGCCAGCCCTGCCAGCCCCAGCCCAGCCCCTGGGGCCCAGCTGCCAGCCCTGCTGGGCCCAGTGCTGCCAGCTGACTCCAGCTCTGCTGCTTCCTTTCTTAAAGGACTCATGCACATGATGGCACCGATCCGATGCCTTTGTAAATACGTTTGGAAGTTTAGAAGTTCCTTGTAAATACGTTCACTATGTTCCAAGTTCCCTGTAAATATGTTCACTACGTTCAAAGTTTTCTGTAAATACGTTTTGAAGATTGTCAGCCCATCAGATCCCATGTAAATATCTTCTGTACATTGTTCTTGTTGTTATAACGATTTTTATAATGACACATGTTCTGTAAATCCTAGATTTGCCGATCTTCGGCAAATAAATACTGTTTCTTTTGAAAACCTGACTTCTCTTGGCCATTCCTGTGGGCACAGGCACCCTTTGCACACTTGTGGATTCCACTTGTTCCGTGTTCCCAGGGCTGGAGGTCCCTGCAGGTGCTGGCACGGCCACCCTGGGGCTCGGGGTCCCTGTGCACAGGGGCTCCCACTGACACCACTCCTGCCACTGGGCACTGCTGCTCTTCCTGGCCTGGGGCACAGTGCTGTCCCCAAGAGCTCAGCTCTCACCAGCTCTCACACAGGGGGCTTTCACAGCACTGACCCCTGCACCCATGCCACCAAAGCAGCCAGCAAACCTTCAGCCACCCTTCCTGCTGCAGACACAGGCACTCCTGGGCCCAGAGCTGCCAGCAGGCCACAGCCCTGCAAAATCCACCTGCACGCTCTCAAGGCCACCACAGCCTTGGCAACTGGGCCACCTGCATCTGGGCTGCTGCAGGGGCTGATCTTTAAGCCTTGGTGCCTCCATAGGCCCTGGGCTCTGCTTCCCAGCCTGCTCTGCACTGCCCTGAGCCCGCTTTGTTCCAGAGACAAAAGCCAAGCCAGGGCGTCCTCACCCTGCCCGCATTCCTGCTGCTGCCAGCGGCCACCGGCCCTGGGCCCCACTCGGGTGACAGCTGCAGGGACAGGGCAGCCTGTGCTGGGCAGGGGGCATGGGGCTTTGCGCCCTGGGGCTGCTGCTGCTGCTGCTGCTGGTGCTGCTGCTGCTGCTGCTGCTGGGGGCCATGGGCCCAACAGGGCCCCGAGCTCAGCCCCTGCCCGGCCAGCTGCCCCCAAAGCCCCACACTCCCAGAGCATCCCCATCACAGCTGCCAGGGGGAAAATCCCACAGGCTTCAGGAAAGAAATTCCCCATAGTGACTAAACCACGAGGTCCAAGGGGAAAGTCAGCACCAGCTGATGTTTACAGCACTTTGACAATGGTGGCTGCAGGGCAGGTGAGATCTCCAGGGCCTCTGACAGTGCCTGCTCTGCACGTGAGCCTGTGGGGCTGCTCCCAGTGGGACACAGCACCAGGCTCAGGCCAGCCCTCAGCCCCTCACAGAAGATCCTAAGGAGCAGGCTTAGAAAGCAGTTTCCTGACCACTTCCTGTAGATATTTCAAAAGACTGAATGTAATTTAAAGAAGCCACCTTGCACATTTAGTTTTGGTGTCATGGCATGAGAAGCCATGAAGTTGCCTCTGAATGTGCACTCAGGGCCCTTCCACTGGCATCCCATGGGGAACACAAAGGACAGGCCTCTGCTTTCAGCACTGCTGACCTCCTCACTGCAATGATATCTCAGGAGAACGCAAGGTTGTGGAGGCCCAGGGGCCTATTACAGTAATTATAATACCGCACGACAAAAATGAAAAATTACAATAAAGTGAGGCAGCCCTTTCAATGCAATGTTTTATCAGTTTAATCAGGGCTTACTGAATGCAACGTTGGCACCCTGCAGCAGCAACAGGGCCAGCTCAGCTGCTGAAGCTCAGGGGACATTTTGAAACATCTGCATCCAGCACCACCAGAGCAGTGAACTAGGGGATAGCCACCTGCAGTGCAGGATCCTTGGGTGATTTTTTAGTCCTGTGGGTGGGCCACCCTTTACATCAGGGGCAGCTCTGAGTAACAAATTATCCAAAGCTGAGAGGTTATGGTAGTCTCTCCTTTCAGAGTGGAAGACTTTTACTAAGGGAAGTTGGAAGTCATTTGTTCATTGGCTGTTTACGGAGTTCCCAGATATTTCTGTATATTCTGTTCGTTTTATAGCATTCTGGGACTGAGTAAGGAAAAGTCTCTATTTTTAGAAAACTCAGGTAGTGATAAGAGGTGCAACATTTTACCCAATTTTTCATATGATTTATAGAGTTTTCTCAAGGGTTCAAAGTTCTTATATTCAATCCAGTCTTTGCGTTCTGCCCCCCGCATTCCTGAACTGTCTGACACCAATAGGATGAGAGACAGAAACTGCTGAAAAGTACAGACAAGACACCTGCTATCTGCCATCTCCCCTCCTTCTCTACCCCCTGCCCAGGTCACACAGGCCTGGATTCTACCCTAACTCATTCTCCAGTACCTCTCCTCACTGGATCCCCATCAGATAGCTCACAAAATGGAGTCCCTCCTCTGGAGGGGGTCATCAATGTCAAACTCCCTCCCACTCCCAGCTCTTTCATCGGGTCTTCCCCCTGTTTGGGTCCTACCCCTGCATCAGGAACCACCCCTGCATTGGGATCCAGCGCTTTCTTGCCTACTCCCGCTGGCCTACCCCCTCCAATTCAGCCCCTTACGGATCCCACACTGTCGGAGCTGGAAGTGTGAGGGGCGATAACCGGAAGGCCGCCATCTTGGCTACCAGAGGCCCACAACACCGGGCCTGGCCAGGCACCTCAAGGCCCCGCTCCTCTGCCAAAGATCAAGTTCCCTCTTCTGGAGAGGAAAGGGAAGGTTCATCCCACCTTCAGCATGAGCCTGAGGATTCTTAGCAGAGGATGGAAAAGCTGGCAGCTGAACAGGGGGACTGGGAATTGGTAGCTAAAATACAAGCAGCACCGGTGCAGTACCAGAGGGGGGCTAACACCTGATGGGAAGCTGTAACACACGGGGAGATGAAAGATCTTTGTAAAGCAGCGAAAGACCATGGGAGGGGCTCACCGTACTTTAATAATTTGTTAAATGCCATCTTCACTGCACATGTTATTGTGCCTCACGATCTGCTCCATTTTATGCACATCCTACTTTCTCCCACTGAAATTATTCTGTGGGAAGAAATGGGGAAAAAACTAGAAAAACAATTATTAAAAGACTATACTAGGGAAGACAGGTGGACACACCTAACACTAGTCCATCTAGCCAGTGAGGTAGATTTAAAAAAACCTCATTCAATAGACCTTCCCTGAGCTCTGTTAGAAGAGATAAAAGTGCTGCAAACACAGCTCTCATGCAGACAGCCAATGGAGAAATACCTACTCTAGATTTCACAGACATTCTGCAGGGACTGGGCAATCCTTTCTAAAATTTATTGACCACATTCCACAAGCAATAGAGAAACAAGCTGAATATTCAAAAGCCAGGAAGGTACTCCTTACTAAACTTGCTGAAACAATTGCTAATAACACCTGTAAAGACATTTTTCCTTCGCTACCCCTTAACCCAAAGCTTACCATTGCACAAATGGTCGAGGCATGCACACTTAGGTCATCCCTACACTGTCACGCCAGCCAAGCTAAGGCTACCAGTCAGGGTGTAGTAGAGGTGCTAGTAGCCTCCCAAGTTATTCCCTGACATACACATGAAAAAGGACCTTGCTTTCAGTGTACGGAGATGGGGCATTTTCAACACAATTGTAAAAATAAAGCCTATTACCGGGGACCTTCTTGCTGTCACAGCCACTGTCTCCACTGCCCCCCTCGTCCACATGCTTTCCAACACCAGCAAAACCGGTGGCCTGCGGGAAACCCTACGCAGACACAGAGAGGCCCTGCACGATGACACCAAATGTGTGGCCGTTCCGCCCCACTCTCCCCAACACCATGGAGAACCAGCACAGTGACCTTCTCAGATCCAGCGGGACAGCTCGATCACTGCAGAAAACTTGACAGAAGACAGCTCTGCCCTGGAACCCAAAGGCAGCTGGTAAGCGCCTTTTCAATTCCCATCCACGATATTTATGTTCACCATATTCCCACAGGCAAATACAGGCCTGAAGGATGGCCCAAAAACATTTTGATTTAAACCAACACCGGGGAAGGGATGGAGACACTCACGATACTACCTGAGGTACTTGCCTTGACGTCTTTGCAGGAGATAACTGTCCAGGCTCTATGCTTAGACTTTCCCCTTTTCATTCCAAAATGAACAGTTACAGTCAGAGCCTACCTCCTACGGGACATGATCACCACACCAGTTGATCCAATGGTGATGTGGGCACAGACAACATGCAGAAATAGACCCGTTCTAAAGTGTGCTTGGTCATTTAAAGCGAGAAAGAGAGGTCTTTCAGGATTATAAGATACAGGACTTGACACGACCATAATTTCCTGCTCTGATTTGCTAAAAGAATGGCCCCTGGTTCCAGCTGCTGAGGTAAATATTAGCTACCAGGGGAGCCAGTACCAGCCTATAGAGTCACAGTAACATCTGCATGGAAGGTCTTGAGGGCACAGTTTCTACAGTAAGATCTTTTGTCACCCGGGCACCAATAACAATTTGAGGAAAAGACCTCTTGTCCCAAAGGGGGACAGGGCCGGCGATCCTATCAATACCTCAGGATTTCTAGACGGGGCCACTGAGCAGCGCGCCACCCTTCAGTCAACCTGGAAGACCAACGACCCCATATATGGGTGGATCAGTGGCCCCTCCCAGGCAGAAAGTTAAAGGCCCTGCAGTCCCTCATGCAGGAGTAGCTGCCTGTGGGCCACACTGTACCATCTACTAGCCCCTGCAGTGCACCAGTCATTATCATATGAAAGCCTGGCAAGGACAAGAGGCGGCTCCTGCAGGACCTCAGGAAAATCAATGAGGTCATTGAGGACATGGGTTCCCTCCAGTCCAGTCTGCCCTCAGCCTCCATGATACCTCGAGATTGCCGATGGTGCACCATGCCGTAGTTGAGGGTGGCAGTTTTTGGAGTCCTCCTTTTTTTCGGATATCTTCTTTGCCACTTAGGCTGTGATTGATGGAGCCTGAGCATAGGAAGAGCATTGCTTTTAAGATTGCATAGGTTGAGATGTGAAGGAAGGCTAGTTCAGGGAGGTTTAGTCCAATTGTAACTATGATTACACTGTTATTGGCAGATGGTTGATATAGATCTTAATGACTACTTTTTTGACACCCCCATGCAGCCCAATGACACCCTCCTGGGTTGCCTTTTCCGTCACTAAATCGACAAGCACCTTTACAGAGCTACCAGTGGACTGTATTGCCTCAAAGAATGAAGAGTAGACCAAATATTTGTCAATGGCTTGATGTCAAAATTCTCTCGCCCTAATGCTAATCGCTTTTCGTTATATGGACCATTAAATGAACATCCTAATGCTATCATTTTTCATTACATGGACATCACAGTCATTTGTGCAGAAGCTCAAATCATTTTGGATGTTGCAGTACAAGATATCATCACTGTGGTACAGGAGAAAGGTTTTAAGATTGCAGCAGATTAAGTTCAAAGGACAGCCCCCTGGAAGTGTCTCGGCCTAAAAACTGCAGAGGGAACCATCACACCACAAACACTGCACATCAAGGACAACCCAAAGACTCTGCTAGAACTCCAAATGCTCTGTGGAAGCATCAGTTGGATACGTTCACTGCTGGGAATCACCACAGAAGATCTCATGCCACTGTTCCTGCTGCTCCTTAAAGGCAGTGAAGGACTCGATTCCCGTGATCACTGACACCGGAGGCTTAAGCAACTGTACAAAAGGTATCCTGGGTCATTCAAACTAAACAGGCACACAGATACCACACCACTTTTCCTTTCTCCCTGGCAATGCTTGGTGTAAGTCCAATATTCCATGCATTATTCTTTCAGGGGGACTCAACTATCTCAGATCCCCTCATAGAAATTGAATGCGTTTTCAGATGACACCAACCTACTAAAATGATAACCCAACAGAAAGTTATTGCACAACTTATCAGGAAAGCTAGAGAGCATCTGTGCTCCCTTGCAGGAACAGACCTTGTGAATATATACTTACTTCTCACTCAAGAGCACCTCAATTGCCTACTTCAAACATCTGAACCACTGCAATATGCCTTAGATTTTTTTTACACAGGCTAGGATCAGCCACCAATTCTACCATCAAAACATTCCTGCGCTGCTCAGGATGTTCAAAAACACCCGAGACCCGGCAAGATCCATTGTAGCCACCTGCCCAAATTGTCAGGAACATGGCCTTGCTTCTGTCAGAGCAGCAGTCAATCCAAGAGGACTAGAGAGTCTTCACATCTGGCAATCAGACATCACACACTAAGCCCCTTTCGCCAGACTAAAATATATCCAGGTCTCATTCGACATCTTTTCCAGCGTGGTTTTCACCTCTGCCCATGCTGGTGAAAAATCAGAAGATGCTATAAAACATTACTTTTTAGTTTTTTCCACCTTAGCAGTTCTACAGGAAATTAAAACTGATAATGCTCTTGCTTATACCTTGCACTGATTCCAACAAGATTCTAACCACTGGGGTATAAAACATGTCACAGGCATTCCACACTCCGCCACTGGAAAGTCCATAGCTGAGAGGGCCCACTGATCCACCAAAAGGATCCTTGATCAACTGAGAGAGGTAATCCAGATATTATCTTCCACTGACTGACTGGCCAAGGCCTTTAATGTATTCAACTTCTGGAACAATTCATTTATGGAGACAACTCTCCCAGTCATCAGGAATTATACTAGTTCAATTGCAGTCCAATTAAAAGAACAGTCACCTGTGTTGACCAAAGACCCCGAATCTAAACAAATTATGTGCCCTTTTCCATTAATTACTTGGGAAAGAAAAGATGCCCTTGTCTCTACAGCAACATTCCTAAGATGGATCCCAGCAAAATACATAAAAACTCTTTCTGGAAACAGTGAGGCAAACACCAGAGCCACCATTAGAAGAACAGAATGAAAGCCTAAGAGAGAGAGTAGCAGCCTGGAAAAGAAGGAGAAGGACAGAAGAAAATCTCCTAAACAGCGTTGACCACACACACCAAGACCAAGATAGCTCAGACACCACTAACCAGGATCTATGTCTTAACATTTGTAAAAATTATATTTTAGCATTGATACATGATTCTTCTAATAAGCTGTGTTCACACCCTTGGCTTACAGAAGAGAAAGTTTAGTGGGAACACAAGTTTCATATTCTAATCTCTTTATCTGTTTACTTTTAGGACACCCAAGCCTCCAGATACTAAATAAGCTAAAGTCAGAGGATGCTGCCGTTTGTAGCCGCTGCAGCAGAGAACTGGATGCTCCTCACTGAGCCGCATGCCTTCAGCTGGCTGCTTCCACAGACAAGCCACAATTTCTTGTCCATGGCCATGCCTGTCATGCATTTGAAGGCATGTTCTTTTTATACCTGTTCTCACATAGGGAGTCAGTATACCAGGGCATCCAGCTCCTAAAAGATCAAGGAAAAAAGATCCAGATGGAAGGCAACAACGACTGGTTCACTGGGCTTTCCAAACACAGGGGTTTGCGAGGCTGGCTTTCATCTTTAGTTAAGACTGTTGTGTGGGCTTTGTTTTTTGTATTCATTGTGTTGGTTATATTATCCTTTTTTGCTAAATGACTCCAAAACTCTATGGCAGAAGCCTTCTTTAGAGACAACAAAAAGGGGCAGATGTGAGGGCCCAGGGGCCTACCACTGGAACTGTAATACCTCAGGGCAAAGTGACCAAGGTAAAAGAGAGAAACCGCTCTGAATGCAATGGTGTCGCCCATGGGCATTTGCAGGCTCATGGTGATGCAGCACGTTTTGCTGGTATCACCCAGTTCAACTGCTGCATTCCCTTATATGTACTCCCTCGGAATGTTCCAGCTCTCTTGTATCAATTTGGTCCTGGCTTACTGTAATGATCCTGCACTGTTCACCCCCATATTGTGTGCGCAGCCCCATTTTGTCTCCATTCCTGGACCCTCTTCAGCGCAATCCACATTATTTGGATTTCCACACAACGATCCCTCTCTTGCCTCATCCGTCAGCCATCCAAGCAAGCCGGCTCCCAGCTCTGAGAGTGCAGGTCCGTCACAGAGGTTGCTGTGGGCAGGCTGCAACACAGGAACTGAGTGCACCAGGGACCGGGCCTCTAATAAAAGGCATGAGTCCCACAGCCCACGCAAGCCAAAGACTTCCATGTCTTTTCTTTTTCCTTATTCTCTCAGTTCTCAAGCCACATTCCACATTTTTTCTGACTGGGAACTTGGCTTCTCTCTCTCCTGTCTGCAGGTCCAGCCACACGTGTAACCCTGAAGGAACAGCCTGAAACACAGGGAAGTGGGAGAGCACACTTTTTCAGGAACTGTAGTGACAGGACACGGAGGAATGGGATCAAACTGCAAGAGACGGAAGAGATTTGATGATGGGAAGAAGTTCTTTACTCTCAGGATGCTTGTCCCTGACACAGGGACCAGTGCCGAGAGGCTGTGGATGCCCCATCCCCAGCAACATCCAAGGCTAGGTAGGACAGGGGCCGCAGCAACCTGCTCTGCTGGGAGCTTGCTCAGCTTGGAACCAGATCATCTTTAGGGTCCCTTTCAAGCCAAACCATTCAAGGATTTGATCATTCTGCTATCAACATCTCCCACTGAGCAGCGGCCCTGAAACTTCAGTGACATCACAGCTTCCAGAGGGTTCCAGGTGGAATGTCCAGGACCTGGAAACGAGCACAGCAGACACTGCAACGGCTGCCAAGGGTCAGTTGCTGCTCACTCTGCGCTCTGACCCTCAGCGCTGAGGTGCTGCTGCTGCCTGGGCTTTTACTGCCGCCTGCTCTGGAGTGCCAATCCTTGCAGAATGTGCTCTTCTGTGCCAATAGAGGTACAGTGCCATGCCAGGCAGGGGGCACCCGGCTTGGGCAGGCTTTAGCCATGTGGGAATGGATGGTGTGGGACAGGAAGCCCACTGGGAGATTGTGCTGCCCCTTGCAGACTGACAGAGACACTGTGGAGACGACGGATGTGGACCATGGGCTGGATGAGGAAGAAATGATGGAGGTGGACTCCTCCTCTACTTCCATGTCCTCCCCTGTTGAGGACAAGAAGTAGATGAGGAGGAGACCATTGAAGAGATGGAGGTGGATGAGGAGGATAACATGGAAGATATGGAAGTTGACGAGAAGGATGAGGAGGAGCCCATGGTCCTTGGATGAAGATGGTGCCCCACAGGTAAGACAGGCAGATGCTTCCCACGCCCTGCCCACACTCACACTGGGTCCCCTGATGCCAGGCTGGGGCTGGGCTGGATGGCCCCACTCAGGGACACGGTGCCCGCAGGGGGCCTGGATTGTGCTGCCACAAGCACCAGCCCCAGCCTGCCCTGCGCTTGCCTGGGGCCACGTCAGCCCTGCCAGCCCCGGCCCAGCCCCTGGGGCCCAGCTGCCAGCCCTGCTGGGCCCAGTGCTGGCAGCTGACTCCAGCTCTACTGCTTCCTTTATTCCAGGGCTCATGCACATGATGGCACAGATGCAATACCTTTGTAAATACGTTTGAAAGTTTAGAAGTTCCTGTAAATATGTTGATTACGTTAGAAGATTTCTGTAAATACGTTTTGAAGATTGTTAGCCCATAGGATCCCATGTAAATATGTTCTGTACATTGTTGTTCTTGTTGTTATAACAATTGTTATAATGACACATGTTCTGAAAATCCTAGATTTGCTGATCTTCGGCAAATAAATACTGTTTCTTTTTCAAACCTGACTTCTCTTGGCCAATCCTTTGGGCACGGGCAGCCTTTGCACACTTGTGGATTCCACTTGTTCCGCGTTCCCAGGGATGATGGTCCCTGGGGGTGATGGCATGGCCACCCTGGGGCTCGGGGTCCCTGTGCACAGGGCTCCCACTGACACCACTCCTGCCACTGGGCACTGCTGCTCTTCCTGGCCTGGGGCACAGCGCTGTCCCCAAGAGCTCAGCTCTCACCAGCTCTCACACAGGGGGCTCTCACAGCACTGGCCCCTGCACCCATGCCACCAAAGCAGCCAGCAAACCTTCAGCCACCCTTCCTGCTGCAGACACAGGCACTCCTGGGCCCAGAGCCGCCAGCAGGCCACAGCCCTGCAAAATCCACCTGCACGCTCTCAAGGCCACCACAGCCTTGGCAACTGGGCCACCTGCATCTGGGCTGCTGCAGGGGCTGATCTGTAAGCCTTGGTGCCTCCAAAGGCCCTGGGCTCTGCTTCCCAGCCTGCTCTGCACTGCCCTGAGCCCGCATTGTTCCAGAGACAAAAGCCAGGCCAGAGTTTCTTCACCCTGCCCGCATTCCTGCTGCTGCCAGCAGCCACTGGCCCCTGGGCCCCGCCCGGGTGACAGCTGCAGGGACAGGGCAGCCTGTGCTGGGCAGGGGGCACGGGGCTTTGCGCCCTGGGGCTGCTGCTGCTACTGCTGCTGCTGCTGCTGCTGCTGCTGGGGGCCATGGGCCCAACAGGGCCCCGAGCTTAGGCCCTGCCCAGCCAGCTGCCCCCAAAGCTCCACACTCCTCGAGCATCCCCATCACAGCTGCCAGGGGGAAAATCCCACAGGCTTCAGGAAAGAAATTCCCCATAGTGACTAAACCAAGGGGTCCAAGGGGAAAGTCAGCACAGGCTGAGGTTAACAGCACCTTGACAATGGTGGCTGCAGGGCAGGTGAGATCTCCAGGGCCTCTGGCAATGCCTGCTCTGCGCGTGAGCCTGTGTGGCTGCTCCCAGTGGGACACAGCACCGGGCTCAGGCCAGCCCTCAGCCCCTCACAGAAGATCCTAAGGAGCAGGCTCAGAAAGCATTTCCAGACCACTTCCTGTAGATATTTCAAAGGACTAAATGTCATTCAAAAAACCCAAAATACCAATTTAGTTTTGGTGTCATGGCATGAGAAGCCATGAAGTTGCCTCTCAATGTGCACTCAGGGCACTTCCACTAGCATCCCAAAGGGATCACAAAGGACAGGCATCAGCTTTCAGCAGTGCTGAGCTCCTCACCTAGCAATGAAATCTCAGAAAGAGGCAGGAATTATGTGCTCCAGAGATTCTGGACTCCAATAAATGGCCTAAATTCCACCGGCTATCTAACCGAATGACCTGCATGTTTCTTTTTCCTCTTTCTCTCATCCCTCATGTCACTGTCCCCAAAACCTACCATTGCACAAATGGCCGAACATTAACCATTAGGATATCCTTACACCATGATGCCAGCCTAGCTAAGGCAACATTAGTTTGAGCAGAAGCTCAAATCATTTTGCATGTTGCAGTACAAGATATCATCACCGCGGTACGGGAGAAAGGTTTTTAGATTGCAGCAGATAAATTCCTAAAGACAGACTCCTGGAAGTAGCTCGGCCTAAAAAGCGCAGAGAGAACCATCACACTCCAAACACAGCAAATCAAGGACAACCCAAAGACTTTGCCAGAACTCCACAGGCTGTGTGGAAACTGTTTTGATGTCGTGGCATGAGAAGCCATGAAGTGCTCTGAAAGTGCACTCAGGGCACTTCCACTGCCATCCCAAATGGAATACAAAGGACAGGCCTCTGCTTTCAGCACTGCTGAGCTCCTCACCAAGCAATGAAGTCTCTGGAAGATGCAGGAATTGAGTGTACCAGGGAACCTGGCCTCTAATAAAAGGCATGAATCCTACAGCCCACCCAACCCAAAGCCTTGTATATCTGTACCTTTTTCTTCTTCTTTCTTCTCTCGTGTCACCTTCCCCATATTCTCTGTCCGGGAGTTTGGCTTCTCTCTCTCCTGTCCGCAGGTTCAGCCACACATGTGACCCTGCAGGAACAGCCTGACCTGCAAGCAAAGGTCACGTTATTTCAGAGCACTGCACTGCTCCAGCTTCGGGAGGAACTGGGAACTGGAGACATGTGCTCCTCCTTGGGAGCAGCTCCTCCCCATCCCATACAGCAAGGAGTGGGATATCTACTACTGACCTCGTCCCATGCAGCAGCACCCCTGAAGTGCTGCTTTTCCCTCCCAGAATTGCCACCCTGAGCCACCCAAAGTGTCCCTCCGCTGCCAGGCTGGCTCTGATCCACAGTGGAGGTGGGGAACCCTGAGCCCAGCAGACACTGATTCCTTCCCTTCTAGCCCAGGTCCTAGCAGAGCACTAAAACTCCACACCAGGAGTGGATTTGGAGGCTACATGGAGATAGGGGAATTGTGTCTGATTGGGGCAGACAGAATAAAATGCAGCTGCCAAAGGGAAATCAAAGCATCCCACAGAGTACAGCCAGGTACGCTGCACATCAAGGCTGTGCTGGTGTAGAAATACTGTATTAAAAGGAATTTATGATCACTACTATCTGCCAACAAAAATACACAGAATACATTAAGCTTCAGTTTTAAATGCAGAAAAGATGGGAAATTCAGAGTGGTTTTCACCACAAACACATCTCAATGGTCAGCCCAGCACTGGGGTCAAGGGGAGGCAATATTTTGTTGCTACCTCTTGATGGCATTTCTTCTTCTCCTAATGCAGGAATTCTGCCTGCCCAGGACAGCAAGGATGCAGGTGAACAGCCACAGAGCTGCTCACAAATGGACAGACAGACCAAAGCTGCTCATCTTCCCCCTTCTGAGGAGGATTTCTTATTCAGCCTTTCCTTTCTCTCTTCCTTTTACCTAAAAAGATACCTGGGATAGAGTAACAGCTTGCAGGAGACAGGGAGCATCTCCTACCAAAGGGAAGTGAAGGCAAGGGTAATTATTTTGTAGAATAAATACATGTACTCACAGACAAAAAGCTCTGGTCTTGGGAAAAACTGGATTGATCCCTCCCTGCTCAAGACCAAAGAGACATTTCCCTGATCAAAGGACCTGGTCCCTCCTGTGTAAGACTGGGATGTTTGTCACAATTCAGACAGAAACATTTCAAAGCCTGTAGTCATCCAATAGGTATAAATGCTTTTAAAAAATGCAGGAAAATCCATCTTCGAGGATTTCCTATTAAAACAAGGTTTGTATTTCTGGTAGACTCTCCTTCTCTCCATCAGTCCTGTCCACTGGAAGCTGCATTGGTTGCATATGTGAGAGGACAGGTGTGATTATCTCCCCATTTTAGGGGAGGATGGGCTACATGTGCCTCCTCCACACTTGGAATGCTTTCCATGGACAGATCCCAACCTCCTACTGCCCCTTAAATTTGTGATACACAGGACCTTTAATCTCTGTCTATCTATGGGAGCATCCTCCCACACTGAGAAATCGGGCTCTGCAGGAATTTGGTGCCCTCACCAATGTGTGCCCCTTGCTGGTGGTGGAGTGCTGGTCAGAAAGGAGTTGGTAGGATCTCCATGAAAAGGCCAACACCACATCTCCTGTCCCTGGCTCGGGCAACACCAGGACAGGGCTCTGCCAGCAAGGAAAACACAGCCAATGCTAACCTGCTCTAGTGGGAGACGTCCCTGCCCACGGCAGGGAGGTGGAACAAGGTGAGCTGTGAGGTCCCTTCCAGGCCAGGCTCTGAAGGATGAAATGCCATCGCGGGCTGAACGGGAGGCGGGAGGACGATCCCCTCCTCCGCAGACACAGCCAGGGCCCGGCTGCCTCCCCCCAAAGCCCAAAGCATTCCTGACCGTGCCACCAGCGCTGGGCAGGCCAGGTCACAGCCCCAGCAGTGGCTGTGGCAGCTCTGGGCTGTCACACAGCCGGGAATGGCCCCTGACAGGGGGCACAGCACAGCTCCAGCTGCATCCAGCCACAGCAGCCTGCCAGGGAGGGGAAGGAGGTGGATGGAATCCCATCGAGGGAATCACCCAAAGGGAAAGCACAGGAGCAGGCTCCAGAAGGGTGGGGGACTGGGGGGCCCAGCCCTCCTGTTTCTGTTCTCAGTGTGAGAAATGCTACTCACTGCCAAAAAATTTAAAAGGTTTATTAAAACCCTATCAAAAATAAAACAGAAGACTGAATAGAGACAATATGACAGTGCTGGGAGGAGAGGATTTTCCCCACCATGTGCTCACCCACACCAGGGAGGTTTCATCTTTTAACCCTTTAGCCCCCCCAAAGTTCTGTCCATCGACTCCTCCTTCCCTGCCCAGGGGTGGAGATCCCTTCCTGACACCCTGAGTGGGGCTCAGGTGCTGCCACAGGAACGAGTGACCCTCCCAAATGTCCAAAACCCAGGGCATCCCTGATAACAACACAAGGGGGTAAAACACAACTATAAAACTTCTGTTAACATTTCCCTTTTAAATGTGAGAGTCAACCGTGGCATTACTCATCTGTCTAATCAGCAAGCAGAAAACAAAACCAAACCCAGGCCTGGTGCTCATGAGCTGCACCCCCAGCACAGCCAAATCCCCGAGGCTGCATCAGCCAAGGCACAAACCCTTCCTGCTCCTCCTTTGCACACTAAATGGGATTTAACCAGGAGCATCCGAACCCCAGAGCAAAACTCACAGCCCTGATGTGTTTAAGCAGCTCTTGGTGCTCCAGAGATTTCCCCTCCCCACCCAGCACAGCGACCCAGGCTCATGGCACAACAGGACAAATGTGCTGCTTTAATAAATAAACCATGAAAAACATCTCTGTTTTCAACAAAAAGATTGACACTGACACATAAAAATGTTACAGCTGCTCAAGGAAGGTCTTCTGTCTTCTTTAGTTTGGGGTATTTTGAAGTCAAAAGTGTGTTTGAGGGTAGGTTGGCTTGAATAATGTGATTAAAATTGCTGATTTAGACGAGTAAGTTGGAAATCTTGAATTTTAATCATGTTTCAGTATGTAGCTTCTAGACACTTCCCTTAAAAATAGTTGATTCTCTTTGATTCCTATAATTTGATACTATTCAACAACTGGGAGCACAAACTGGAGCAATACATGTGTAAGCAATTACACAGCTTCACATGCTGCTAAAACAGAACCATTCGGTTAATAGCTTTTTCCCAAGAGAAATTTATTTCTTACTTATTGTTTGCATTAAGTTGCATTTGAGAAATGAAACTCAATTGAAAAAAATACAAAACCATGTTTTCATTTAAGCAATTTCGTAACATTTTTTCTCCTTGACACCTCAGACAAATAAAATATGTGTATCCACAGGTAGGCACTGCATAGGTGTGTTACTGAATCGTCCCTCTTCCCTGAGAGCTGCAAATCCTACAGCTGCCAGACCTCATCCCTTGCTCCTCATAAAGGGAAAGAAGAGTTTCCATTCTAGTTAATTTTCCAGCTTTAAATCAACTACCCAGTGAGCAGAAATAGCTGTGAAATCCCCTCCACAAACCTGCAAGAAGGGTTCCAGCTGTGGAGGGGGAAGCAGCAAATTCCTGCTTCCACAATTGGTTTGGAACCCTTACCAATTAAAAAATATCCCACTCTTGGGATTTTTTTAACCACAACTAAAATAAATTAAAATCAATTAAAAAAAAGATCACAGAATCACAGAATGACTTGGGTGGAAAGGAACCTTAAAGCTAATCCACTGCCACCCCCTGCCACAGCAGGGACACCTCCCACTCTCCCAATGTCCAGCCTGGCCTTGGGCACTGCCAGGGATCCAGGTGCAGCCACAGCTGCTCTGGGCACCCTATGCCAGGGCCTGCCCGCCCTCACAGGGAAGAATTCCTCCGTAATATCCAATCTGAACCTGCTCTCAGTTGGAATAGGTGTTATTGCATTGCCTTGGCATGATGGATCAGGAGAAAGCCCCAGGGTGTGAGCAGAGCTCCCAATGCTGCTGCTGGGGACGTGCCACCCACCTGCTCCTCAGTCACTCAGCTGCCTCACAGCCAAAAAGACAGTGTCCAACAGGAAAAGTACTCCCAGAGGATAAAACCCTTGTCACTGCACAAATGACAAGGCCTTCATTGGGAATAAATGTCAAAGCAGAGTGACAGCGTTTATTTTCCAAGCAGGAGACACTGATCCTGTGGCGACACTGCAGGGATGGTGTTACTCCTGCTCCTGATTTAATCCCTTTATCAGCTGCAGAAGCACCAGGACAGGCTTTGGTCTCCCATGCCAGCTCTGACGCACACTGCTGTCCCCACAAGCTGTCCCCACCCCTGGGTGCTGCCTCTGCAGCCCAAAGCACCTGGAGGTCCCTCTGAGCACTGGCACTCCTTCATTTGGATGCACTCTGTCCATAAAGATGCTTAAAGAGACGCCGAGGAAGACTTTAATTTATAGCCCCATTCTTTTAATCTTGGTCAGCCAGATTTTTTCAGACATCTGTTTATATCTCCTTATAATATATTGGCTGGAGCAGCAGCACCAGGCAGCAGCTCCCTCACAGGGGCTCTGCTGACATTTATAAACCAAAGCGATTTCTCTCGTGTGCTTTATGTTATCAGCTAAACTTGTCCTCTTAAATTATTGCCTTGTAACCAAATCACAACTATCTGTTACTCTGCTCTGTGCACGTTTCCCAGGCTCTATACCAATATCAAGCTTTGCAGAGGTTAAAAACAAGATTATAAATTAATAAACAAATGGAAAACAGGACATGCTTCCACCAGGCTCACAACTGAGGGAGGATCAGGCACGTTGTGCACCACATTAGTAAAAGCAGAGGGCTGCTGTGTGGAATATGCAGCACGCAGTGATAACCAAAGAACCCCATCTCTCTTCTTCTAGAGCAACCAAATGACCAGCTGTGTTTCCTCACTAAAGGAGAAAGGTCTCATCCTGGGCTCCTTTCCAGCACATCATTCCACATTCCACAAGTGGTTTTGTGTTCAAGCATGGGGACAGGGCTGAGCCCCAGCTCACTGCACAGCTACAGGCTGGAAAGTTGTACATCACACACTGACCTGCAAACCTCCCACCAAGGTTGTGCAGTAACTCACTGCACTCCTGAGAGTGGCTTCCCCATTCCATCCCATCCCATCCCATCCCATCCCATCCCATCCCATCCCATCCCATCCCATCCCCACCCCTTGAACAAAGCTGCCAGCCACTGACTGCCCATCAAGAGGAGCCCAAGAGGGACAGGAGACTCTCCCCCTGCAGCACCACCCTGCCCCCTTGGCACAGGAATGTCCCCTGGGAAGGCTGAAGCAAGCAGAACAAAGGTGATCCAGCTCACTGAGGCAGATTCCTGGCTTGTCCCCAAGTGAGCATCCTTGTTTGCCATTGTAAGAGAATTCAAAAATCTATCAAGGGTTTGAAAACAAGCCCCAGTTATGAGTCAGTAAGTGGCTCTGCCACTCTCAAAAATTACCTTGGTGTGTGAGCAAGCCTCAGATAACATCTACCTTCCTTTACTCTTTGTTTCTCTCCACGCAAGGAGTGAGGGAAAAGGGACTTTCTTTCTAGTACAGGCAACAAAGGAATTTGGAATCCAAATGTGAATGTTTCAGCAAACCACACTGGCAGTGCTGCAGTACTGAAATAATCACACTGCCAGAGCATCCATAATAAGTTATCTGATGGCACCACACCTTCCCCCTTAATAAAATAATGATTAAAAACCACCAGGAAACAAATCCCAGCGAGCAGCAGAGCTCCCCACAGCTGCGTCCCCAGCTCCAGGAGCCACCAGTGCCAGGGCTGGGGACCCGGCTGAGGCTGGGGCATCCCGTGCTGGTGGCACATGGGGATACTGTGTCTGACTCCAGCTGTGCCTGGGTGGATGGGATGTCCCACACCAGCGTGCTCAGAGGAAAACAGAGGAGCCAGACCCAGTCTGGGGGGCTCAGCTCACACCCTGACCCCAGACTCTGGTTAGAGCTGCTGAGCAACGAAGCAGCAAAGCCTGCCTCCGTTTTTCTTTCCTTTCTTTCCTACAAAGGCAAGTCTACCACTCTCCAGATTGTTACTTCAAAACAGAACATTTTTACACATGCAAAAGGAAGACATGTAACAGACACAGGTAAGAATGAGATGGATTACTGATGGGAAGAAGAGGCCCAGAACCTGAATCTCATTTTATTTCTTTCTGTCCCTTCTTCACTCAGCCTTTTCCATTAGTTCACTGTCTGGCTTTTACTGCTCCTCCCAGTTAAGCGCCACTGGAAAATGTCATTAATATGCTCTATGTCACCTCCTCCTGATAGCTGGTGGGGAGGTTTCACAGCACCAGGCCTGGAAGCTCCCCCAGCAGCTGCCCCAGCACCCCCAGCATTCCCCACCTCAGGCAGGGAGGAAGCTCAGACACCTGTGTGCACATCCCAAGTACAAACTCCTCTTCCTGGGGAAGAAATGCTTTACAAATGCACTCCCTGGGCAGCTCCTCCTCCCACGGTACTGCTGGGGAGCCAGAGCTGCCTGCTGAGTGCAGCATCTCCTCAGAGCAGCACCAGCCTGGGCACTGCCTCTCCACTGCTCAGGTAACCAGGGACAGCAGGGGCTCTGCAGGGGATGGGATGCAGGAGGAACCCCTGGGGTGATGCACCATGCCCAGTGCCACGGTGCCACCTCTCCCAGGCGCTGCCCAGCTCAGGCTGGAGGAGCTGGGCTGCCTCTGCCTGTGAGTGACCAGCCCTGGTGCTGCCAGCCTGGTTTCATCGCTGTTCTGTCTGATCATTGCCCAGAGGGCTGGCAAGGATAGAGATGTTCTTCTCTTCCTGGGATTGCAGAGGAAACCCTCAGAGAGGAGTTCTGTCCTTACAGTATGAGCAAACAATTGGCACTGCTGCTTCCTTCTGCCTCCCAGGGCACCCCGATGGAGCAACACAGGGGTTTGGATGGTGGATGCTGCTGCCTATTTCCCAATAAGCATCTCCTTGGAAAAGCTGCTTGGGTAAACATTCAGGGAGAGCAGCCAAGTCCACACACCACACTCACCATGGCCAGTTCAGCCACGAGAGGCAGAAGGGCCTTTTGTATGATAAATTCCAGCAAAGGCTTATTCCAGCGCGCCAAAGGGGAATCAGAGACAAAAGAGCTGGCCATGTGGTGTGCACAGGGTTAATTAGGGGTCAGTGGCCAATGGTCCAAAGGCACTGGGGTGGCACAAAGGGCACGGCAAAGGGCACTGCCCTACAGGGAAGACACAGAGCCAGCCACCAGGGATACCACAACCAATGAGGGAACAGGGAAAGGAGAAACTACCAGAGTTTGGGACAAATGGGGAAAGGAATTGGGGTGGTTCATAGTGTTGTGCAAGGCTCCATGGTGAAGTTTTCTCTTGCAGCCTAGGTGGCTGCAAGACTCTATAGCATAATTTAGGGCAAGGGCTGGGGATTGCCCTGAGGGATTCAAAGGATTCCACACCCAGACACACAGGGAGCAGGCAGGGCCTGATCCCCCAGCCACAGACCTTGCAGAGGCTCTTCCAGAAAGGCCTGAATGATATGAATTGTTGAGAGACTAAATGAAGAGTTCAAAGCACCTCAAGAAAACCAAGGAAGTCTCATGTAAGAACTTCAGTTAGCTAGTTTATCTGACAAACCTTTCTGTGACATTCCAAGCTATGTTAATAAACATCCTGGAAATCAACCTGTCAGAATGGTGATGTCTAAGTATGACATCTTCTCCAGCATCTGATTTTGTTCTGTGCTGCACTGGAGCAGGGACAGAAGCCATCTGAAATGCTTTCAAGCTTGCCAAGGGTGAATCTGTCCCCTGTTCAACATCCAGCACAGCTGCTGGCAGCAAAGGCATTCCTGGGAAAGCCCCAAAGCCACCCTGTTCTGGTACATCCCAACAGCAGGTGTGCTCCTGCCCAGGCTCCTCACAGGTCCCAAAGCAGCAGCACAGCTTTCTGCTTGAACCCCACTTGAACAGAGGCAGGGAACGAATTATGGAATGGTTTGGTTGGAAGGGACCTTAAAGATCATCCAGTTCCAGCCCTCCTGCCACAGTGATGCCACCCCAAAAGGGCTGATCCCGTTGCAGTTTCTCATTTAGCAAGAGACAAGTGACCCACTGGTGCTTGCTGTGCTGCTGCTCTCCCATGGCTGATGCCACAGAGCTCAGTGGTGGACTCAGGGTGTTAAGGGCTCCTCACACCAGGATTACAGGGAGACAACCTCCACAGTAACCCCTGGGAGAACTTTCTTGCACCCAGGGATTTTTAACACCAACCTTGCTGCAGTAACCACATCTTTAAGCACCATCCATCAGGCCTTCAGCTCAAACACTTGTTTGGCTGAAAAGGGTTTTAGAGCCACTCTTTTGTCACAGTGCTGAGAGGTCTTCTCTGTAATTTGTTCCCCTCAGCAAATAGAATGAAAACGTTTTTAAAATGATGCCAGAATCCAATCCCTCCTCCCGTGATTTAATCCACAGCTAGCAGAGAACAAAGCCTCACAAGGAAGGGGCTCTCCACTAAGTAACCCTTGATAAGAGATGTGAAAGCACCATTCCATTTGGACACTGGGCTGGACAGCGCTCACAACTGGCCCTTTTCCCTGAGCCAGGGCTCTCCTGTGGCACTGGGATTTATGTTCTCCCAGCTGATCAGTGGGTGCTGAGTGCTCTGAACGCTGCTATTCAAACAGAGGCACCCTGTGGGGGAGGCTGGGCTGGGCTCTCTCCTCACACCGCTTGCCAAATCCACTTGGCTTCTCCTGCAGCTCCTGCAGCAAGGGGGAAGGAGGGGCAGGTGAGCCCCTGGGACAGGCAGGGATGTGGGGACAGGCAGGGCCTGGCAGTGCCAGAGCAGGTCCCTGTGACTGCCACCCACCCTCCATGGCAGCCAAGGTGACGATGATGATGGTGGTGGCATACCAGGGGGCTCAGCCTCATGCCCAGAGCTGAGCCTGCTGAACACACACCAAAGCTCATCCCTCCCGTGCAGGGGAGCCACAAGGACAGGAGGGGTGTCTGTCACACACAGGGCACAGCATGGCCCTCCCATGAGGTGCCTGGGCCCCCTAGGAAGTCTGGAAGTGATGGAATTGAAGGTGGAAGCCAGCGAGGAGCCTGGGGAGGAGGGATCTCAGGGAAGGAGGGGTGACAGGAGGGCTCCAGGGGGAAATACAGGGCCTCTGATGGGGGCACTGCTGCAGCATCTGCTGATGTACCTGCTGCTGCTGCTGCTGCTGCTGCAGGAGGGAAATGCTTCCTGTGGCAAAGAGCTCATCCAACAAGTGCTCCATTCTCCACCTCCCTGCTGGGACGGCTGCTCTGCCTTCAGTGCAACAGCAGCAAACACACCAGGAAAAAATAACCACAGGGAAGGAAGAAGAAGGGGTGTCCTTTTGTAGAGTGGGCACAACCTGTTTTCACTTTGCCAGCAAACCCTTCTCCCCAGTTTCAAGGCAGGCACTGTAGTGAGTTAGGGTGCAGCAGGAGCCATGTGCTCAAGATTTAATACAAGGCACTTGATTTATTTTTTCTTCTGATACTGGGCTTGAAGTCTGTGAACTGCAGCAGTTTAGAGAGTTTAATCCCACAAAGGTCCAAGCAGAAGAAACAGAGAGACCAAACGTATCCAGCCACACTGATATTTCATCTCTCAAATGGCACACCAGGCTGCAGAGACACTGCAGTGACCTTTGTCTCACCATGTCCCAAGTCAACATCCATGAGAAGCTTACTTACAAATGCCAGTTTTAATTCCTTTCCAACTCCCTACAATATTTATCCCCAAGCCAATGCTACAATCCATTCAATAATTGTCATTCCTCAGGTCTATTTGTTACTCCAGAAAGACCATCTGGGATGCTGAAGGCTTGGCTACGTTCAGAGAATATCAATACAGGATGTAGGCAGAGAAGAACAAGGCAGCTGACCAGGAGAATTGAGAACCTGACAAAAGGAACTGAGGATGATATTAATTTTGTGGGATTTTAGGCATTTAATACCTTTTGAGAGAGGCTTCTTTACTATGATGGAGGTTAGCACCTCCAGAACATCATCAACCATCGTGTCTCCCACATGTGTCACTCTCAGCCTCTCCTCCTCTCTCAGCGACTCAGGAGAGGGCCACCAAAGAACCTGGCAATGTGGAGGCACGGAAAGGACACAATAGGGGGGAATAATCCATCAGGACCAACACCAGTGTGAGAATCAGGAGGTTTAAAACAGCCACGGTTAATCTGTTGTTGGAAACAAGGAGTTAAAGGCTAAAAGGGCTGAACTTGAGGAGGGTAAAGGAGCTAAAAAGGAAACTATTTTCCAGGGGAGGGCTGGAAAGCTCAAGAAGGGGATTCATGACCAGGCCTCAGCACTCTCTGTTCCTGTCCTCAGCTTCTGAGTCTGTAACTCAGTGCTGAAATTGCAAGGATGAGACACGCACAACACAAACTCCCTTCTCCCAGGTCCAGCTCCCAGTGGGAGCGTTTCAGGACACGCTGTGCCACTGTCAGGGCGTGCAGCTGACTGCCTTGGATCCCCTCTGTGCTCGATGGGTGTCAGCTGCCTCCCCTCACCCAGGCCCCAGCCCCGTCCCAGCAGTGGTGCCCCCCAAGCCGGAGCATCCCGGGGCCGAGGGCTCCGCAGGGCTTGGCCGGCACTGCCCAGGCCAGCCTGGAGGTGCTGCTCCTACCCCTGGCTGCCAGACCAGCAGGATGGATGGGCAGAGCTGCCTGCCAGCCCTGCTGCCAAGGCAGAGTGAGAACAAATTCGGATAATAAAAGCTGGAATAAGGAGATGCCTTGGAGAGGGCGCTGGAATAGCGCTTTGCAAAGCTTCAATTTAAAGCCTTGTTTCTATAGCTAACGCAGTCGTAAGGGACATTAGCCTAATTTCTGTCAAGAGAACTTGCCAACACTGCAGTATTTAAGATAGACACTAAAGATATGTTTTATCTCACAGATAGATCACTGGGAACAGAAGGAGCTGTGCCACACTTGGTTCACAGGAAAATAAATTGACGTTCTCCCTGGGCCTACTTGGTGGATGCTGTTTTATATCACCACATGCACGAGCAGCCTCCCATTTTATCAGTGTGCAGCTGAGATTGGTGCCAAATCCACTAGAAAGAGGGGTTAGATACAGGAACCCACAGGGACGTGCTTCAAATGGGCACCCAAGGACACAGAGCTGGGCATTTTCCAGCCACAGAGTATCTGAAATATTGGGCAATGTCCTGAAGGGTCAGGTCCTTCTACTGATGGTGCTCACCAGCTGAGCCATAGTTGGTGGGGGAACTTTCAGGGCCAAGGGGAGAAAACTGGGGATAGAAGAAAAGAACGGTCTTGGCTTCCTCAGGACCAGCAGCAGGAACTCACCTGGCCTGGTTTTCAGAGATGCTCCATTGTGAGTCAACAGAAAGTAAAGAAAAGAGAGGCTGTACCCTGAAGCTTTAGGAGAAAAGTGTTGCAAGCTCCTGCTCCCATCATACCCCACTCTGAGGAACTAAAACATTCCCAGGAGTCCAAGTGTATTAATGACGGTTTCTCCTGGCTGATTTATGACCGGAGATAGCTCAGGGACGCCACTTGTTGGTTTCTCGGCTGTTTAGGTGGCCTGGAAAGGCCCAGGGTGGCCTTGGACAGCCCGGAGCTTCAAAGGATGAGAAGAGACTTCAGATCTTTTCTTGGTCTCAGTGTTTATTAATTGTTTATCTAAAAGATTTTTCTTTCGGCCCGACAGAGGTCTGCACAGCAAGCCAGCCATGGGCACACTGCAAGCCCCCAGGGTGGTCACTTATCTTTATACCCGAAGTTACGTGTACAATATTTATCATTTTTCCCCAATACCTTTTACCCTTATTAACCGGTGCACTTCTAGTAGTAACCAATCCCAAAGTGCCAACATCACCACAGAAGATGGAGGCCAAGAAGAAGATGAAGAAGAAGAAGAACAGGACACACCCCAATTCCTCCATCTTACTTCTTTAGAACCCCCTGTACCAAAATCCTAAACCCTGTGTCTTACACTCTAATTAACTTATCCCTTCACCATTCACCCAGTGAATTCCTCCCATTCCTCATACAGGTATCGTCTCCTGTGTAGGATCAAAGTCCTGCCACCAGACACTTCTGGCAACATTCCAGGACTCCCGAGCCCCCCAAGGGTGTTCTCGGCCACTCTGCACCTCCATCCTGAGGTGCTGAGATCCCACATATTAAGGCTGGCATGGCTCCACAAGTCCCATGTGCCAGCCTTGGAGCTGAGTTTGAGACATGCCCAAGATAATGCTGGTGCCACAGCACAAAGGCTTGTCCCAGACTTGCAGCTTCTGCAGTGGAAAGTTGAAAATGCCCTTTTATTTGCAGTTGTTACACGGAAATAACAGCCATGTAACCTTGTCCCAACCTTGGAACAGAAATCAGCTTGCAGAGGAAGCCTGAGGGAGCGCGACCCTGAGCTGCAGGCTCGAGGGCAGGAGGGTGGCTCTGCTCTGCCACGGATTCTGCACTTGCAGAAGAACTAAGTCACTACAGCAGCCTGAAATGTCCCTCGGGAAGGAAATCCTCTCAAAGACAAATCAATAACTCAGTGTAATTTTAGCATGCAGCCAGGAGAATTTACATTGCCACGAAGGCTGAGAGCTCTGCCACAGAGACAGAGGCACAGCATAATCAAACAGCCCTGCAGCAGACCCTGCACAGAGCACGGGCTCTGGGTGTTCACTGCCAAGCCACGAGGCTGGGCTCTGCATTTTGGGACCCCACAGACCCAAATAACAGGGACAGCAGCAGGGATGTGGTCCAGCCAAACTCCCTTGGGACAAACCCACCTTTCCCTTTTCTCCTCTGCAGCAGCAAGGCTGCAATCATGGCAGTGCTGGCAAACACTCCAGATCCTCCACTCCAGGGTGAGACACACAAAGCTCAGCTAAACCAGGCTCAGGAGCAGAGGGGGAGTGCTCCAGCCACAGCCCCCATCCCTGGCCAGGGGGTTCCCACCAGCCAAGCCACCCACGAAACAGCACAACAAGGATGTGCTGCAGCCCCTAGTGATTAATGAGACTGCAGTTTATGTAATTATATTAATACTAAGTACACTCGGAGCAGAAAGTTCAAGGGAACTGATGACACTGTAGAGGACAGTTCAACACTGAGCAGTAACTCCAGCAAAAAGGGGGGAGAAAAAAAAAGCCCCTGATTATTCAGTAGCTCTTCTCCCAGATTCTCAGGGTCAGCTTGGAGGAGAAGGTGGCCTGAATTATATTTTCATTTCCAGAACATCAACAGAATTGCTAAGTGAGTTCCAGCGGCAGTGTCAGAGCCTGCCCATTGTTATGCATGCCAGCCCCATCCCCTCCCAAGCTCTGCTGTGTCTCCTGCCAGTGCTGCCACCACCGAGCCCTGCCCCACCGGGGACACAGGACCAGCTCCTGTGCCAGTGCCTGTCCTGGTCCCCAGCACGGACAGACAAACTGCAACAACCAATTCCTCAGAAGCCAGGTGTAGCCTCCATGTCTGAAGGTGCAGGAGCCTGTCCAGGATAAGCCTGAGGAGCAAACAGCCCACTCCAGCCAGCAGAGGTTTGTGCACAGCCAGCCCTCTCCAGAGTGCCTGTTGGCACAGCCACAGCCCCTGGCAGATGTGGAGCCTGTGCCAGGGCATGCAGAGCTGGGAAGGACTGTGCCCACACACAGAGTTCTTCCTCTGTACACCCACCTGGAGCCATGGACGCATTTTGGAGCACCTGTGCTGGCCACAGTCCTGTCACTCCTCACAGGTTCCTTTGGTGCCAACAAGCTCTCACACAGATTGTGCCATCAGTGCTGATGTGCTCCAAGAGCCTCAGTCTGCAAATCCAGCTTTACAGCAGTTACCAATGCACACTGGGCTTCTGCATTGCTTCATTGAGACTTGAACCTTTACAGGGGCTTGGAGTGCCAGGACACAGGGAATGGCTTCCACTGCCAGAGGGCAGGGATGGATGGGATATTGGGAATTAGGAATTGTTCCCTGTGAGGGTGGGCAGGCCCTGGCACAGGTGCCCAGAGCGACTGGGGCTGCCCCTGGATCCCTGGCAGTGCCCAGGGCCAGGCTGGACACTGGGGCTTGGAGCAGCCTGGGATGGTGGAAGGTGTCCCTGCCATGGCAGGGGATTGGAATTGGATGAGTTCAAGGCTCCCTTCCAACCCAAACCATTCTGGGATCCAATGACTCTGCACCTCTGAAATGCTGAGATCTGCCTGCAGAGCTGCCCCAAGGGCCAAGGTCAGTGCTGGAAGCTAAAGGTGCATTATGACCACCCCACACAAAGCCAGGACAATGACTTGTTTTGCTCCTACAACACAGAACATGAAGCTGCCTGAAAAGCAAGGGCAGAACTGCAAAGACTACACAAAAGAGGAGACCCCACAAGCCTCATGTGACTCCTGTGTCTGACTGAAAACCAAACTGAATTAAATGAGAAGTCACAAGTTTGGTGTCTCAGGATTGCACTCAGAGCTCTCCTGGTGCCTTCCAAGCTCAGCAGCCACATCCAGCAAGAGGGAACATGCAGAAGGCAACTCAGTGATGATTAGGAAGACACATATGAAGTTATCCATCACAGAACAACCTGTGTGCACCTACATGTCCTGCAGTACAATCAGAAATCAATAGCAAGATGCAGAAACCCTCAACCACTCAGTAAAATATGAAGAACAATTGTAATATTGATTTTAAAAGCACCTCTGTAAAGACAGTTGAGAAGAAGCCAGAGAAACCAAAGTAAAATGCCTGAATTGAAACCTTTTTTTGTTCCCTCAGAAAGACATTAATAATGGATTTTTAATGCAAGAAGAAAAACTGAAACCCACACCATATTCTCCTGGTAATAACAGCTTTCTGCAAAGCCCAGCTATTAATGTAACAGGGACGTCCATCAATCAAGCACACAGAAAGTTCTTTGAGAGCTAAAAAAGGAGCATGCAAACATCTGCATTTGGCAACTTAAATTTTGCCCTTAAGCATAAGAAACATAATAAATTATCAGGAGGTTGGGCTTGAGCTTGTTTTCCTCCATCCTGGACCTAAATGCTCCTCAGCATAAGGATGAAGGTACACAAACATGCTGCTGCTGAGATTTGTCATGACAAAAAGTGGGTGAATGGAGCACGATTTCATTTGCATTTTCATTTGAAAACACTGGTGCAAGAGGACACCAAGACGGGGTGTAGCATCTCCCTGTGTGCAGTTCAGGGAGCTCCTGTGAACCCTTTTCCACCTCCAGCATCCTCAGCACATCCAAGACTTCTGGGGTGGTCCCACAGTGGAGTGACAATGTGCCAGTGTGCTCCAAGGTGCCCATGGCTCCCCCCTCGCCCAGCTCCTTCCCTGCTCCCCGTGGAGCTGTGGTGATTTTGGCAGCTCCTCAGTCCCTCAGTGTTCTCTTCAACCACCACATCACACCTGGGGTCCATCCACGCAGCCAAGCACTGCCTGGGGTGTCCCAGCAACCCCAGAAAAGCTGGATTGGCACCAGGGGAACGGCTGCAGAAAGCAGCTGGGGTGTCCCCACGCCTCCAGTGTCTCCCCCCTTGTAAAACACAGCAGGTCAGAGCAAGTGCTGGAGATAATGAACACAATTTATGGATTCCAGCACAGGAGGCTGCAGGCATGGCTGCAATTAAGTCTTAATAAATTCTGAAGAGTGACACCATAAAATGGCATTATGGAAGGCTGTATTTATTGTCTCCCCATGCTTCCGTCTCCAAGGTGCCGCACTACACTTAATAACAGTTTTCTCCCCAGCTGCCAGTGTTGCAAACCCTGACAGGCTAATGGTCGGGCCAGCCCTCCCCAAACACACACATCTCACCCAGTACACAGCTTCCATGGCAGGAACAGGCAAAAAGGATTAAACCAGTGCTGCCCAGCTGCTGCCCAGCCTGTCCCCTCTGTGCTGGCTCTGCAGGGCTCCCTGCCACGCAGCAGGAGAGGAGTTCTGTCCCTGGAAGTGATGCAGAGGAGGAACAGCTGCTGTGGGGTGGTACCTGCATGCCCAATGTCCTGCTGGGACAGGAGCATCCCTGCCCTGCCCTGCTGGGAACACCAAGGCCCTGCCAGCAGAGCAGCCCCACCTGAAACTGCTGCCTGCTGACACAGCAAGCTCTGGGCAAGGCACCAGCACAGCCCTGGGGGGAACCATGGGGAACCAGGATCCTCATGGAAAACCAGAGATCCTCATGGAAGACCATGGAGAGCCAGAGATCCTCATGGAAGACCATGGAGAACCAGAGATCCTCAAGGAAGACCATGGAGAACCAGAGATCCTCAAGGAGAACCATGGAGAACCAGAGGACCCCTGGTTCCTGGTGCCAGAAGGGCAGGAAACCTCCCCATTCAGCATGCCCACCTCCCCTACCACTGCAGTGTGCACTTCCATGGTTCCATATTTAGCTTTTGGGCCACGCATACAGTTTTTCTGGAGCATAATCTCCACTGAGTTTCTTGTTCTCCCTGCTGGTGTAGTGTTCAAAGCCTGCAAGAAAACCACTTTGAGCTTCAGGCAGTGCCTTGGGTGTGGATGGAGACTTGACAAGTATAAAGATGCTGCTGTTCCATCCCTGCCTGTATCACCTGCACTGCTCAAGGCACAAAAAAATCATGTGAACCATCTTTAGTTCTCTTCAGAATACACAAAGGTAACAAAAATGCCCAAACTCACATCTATCAGTTTATCAAGTACAGCAAACAGTACAAACAGGAGTGCAGGTGTGTTTGGCACTCACAGTGGATGGAGCTGAGTGTGAACATCTCCTCACCCAGTGTGTCCCCCCTCTGGCCTCCGTGTCCCTCCCCTCTTGCCAGCTGACAGCGACCAGCTCTCCTCAGCAGCCTGGCTCTGCTCCTCCTCCAGGACAAGTCCTTTCCCCTTCAGAAAGCAAACCAAAGGTTTGGAGAGCATCTGAAGAGATCAGTATGTGGAAGGATGATGAAACAGGAGTCAAGTGAAAGCCCCTTGGCTTCTCTTCCAGCAAAGGCTCTGCCCTCACGGACCCCCTTCCCTGCAGCCTGTGGCTCCTGGCTCCAGCCCTCTGGACCCACAGCTCCCCAGCAGCTCAGACATTTCCTGCTGCCTCTTTTCAGAGGAGCCCTTTCTGTGCTTGCCCTGCTCAGACTGCAGCTGATGTTAGTGGGGCAGCAGTCAGCACCACCACCAGGGCTTGCAGCTCTCTGTGAAGCCACTGTGAGATTTTCTGTCTCAAAAAAGGCACTGCCAGAGAGTCCCTGATAGCTGAGCCTGGAAACACCTCTGGGATCAACCCCTTCTCAAGCAGTGTCCCCTCCAGCCCCAGGCCTGTGCTCAGGAGGGTCTGGGATGTCCCAGGACTCCATCACCTCTCTTGTGGAGATGGCCTGCTCCAGACACCCTGCAGTAACCATTTTTCTGTGTTTAAGCAGTGTTTTCTGTATGTTTTGCTGCTGGGATGGCAGCACAGCCAGTGGGACAGCAGCCACTCCTCCAGCCTTCCCTCAGACAGCCTATAAATACCTGCACTCCACCTGTAAAACCCATCACCATATGCAACCCCCTTAAAGCTCCAGCTAATCCAGATACAGCCAGGGATAACAAATTTTTTTTTGTATTATCTGGTGAAGAACAGAGAGATAACTGTAATTAGTAGCACCCTGGTTAGGTGAAATGATAGTGTAATTAATGAAGATCAGGTAGGCTTTGTTTCAGATAAGGAAAGCAGCAGATTCTATCAAAATGTAAATGCAGCTCAAAATCCAGCCTCAGTGATCACTTAGAGGTGCTTTTAGAAACACCACCAGCCTGAGATGCAGAGGTTTCGCTTGGGCTGAATGACACATCCTAAAAATAAACCCTGGTCCGGGGCTAACATGTAAATTGTTGATTAGATCTATTTATTCACACCCTGCAGTGATGGGGGAGATTGCAGCTCCCTGCTCCTCCTCTGGCTTTGCAGGATCACAGGCACATTCCTGTTATTGCTGCTTGCAAGGACTCTGCAACCCCGGGAGCTCCCCAGCAGCAGAACAGCAGCAATTCCAAGTGACAGGCTGCATACAATAATTCTGTATTCACATAACACCCTGTTGCAAGTGAATGATGCAAGCAAAACTTCCTGCAGTCTGAAGGATCCGGCAGAAAAATCAGAAGAGAGGAGCCTGAGTCTTTTGAATCAGAAATGTTGTCCCTCATTAGAATTTCCAACACCACCACCCTTACTCCTTCCAAAATGTAAACACATAATAAAAAATTAAAGGTTAATCTGGCGTGGAAGAGTTCTTTCAATAAATGGGAATTAGCTGTACAAAACATCAGGACAGACCCAAGGAGATTACATTTCCTTCCCCAGCTTTTGCTGGTAAAGCAGGGCTGGGAAAACAGAGCCATATTTATTTTTTAACTGGGAAGCTTCCTCAGGATGCCAAAGGAAGCAGCTTCAGTAAAGCAGAGCCATTTCTCTCAGTGTGCGTTCAAGTACGAACAAATGCAAAACCAGCTTCTAGACCTCAGGGAGCATCAAATAGCTTTTTAATTTATGTCCCAAATTCCTTGCAGATTCTGAAATGAACAGAGGGCAGGGTTCTGAGAAAATGCCTCGCTCAGTCAAGACAGCTGGATGGATATTCTGAGTTTTCCTCAGAGGAGAAGGTGCTTTTGCACCAGAATGGAGCAGGCACAGCACGTGGCTCTGGAAGGATCTGTGGAAAAAGCAGACCTGTTGCTTGTGTGACCCTATAAATAAATGTATGGAAAACTGAATAACTCAGGAAAGAAAAAGGAGAAAAAAAAAAAGAAACTGGAGCCCCATCTGAGCAAGAGGACAATTTGCAGGCAAGACCTGTGCAGGAGCAAGTGAAATATTCCTCACAGGAGCCATCTGACTGTGCTGACTACCTGAAAACCCTCTGGCCGTGTCCCTGCCCGCCCAGAATCAGCTCTGTGGAAGTTTCAGTAAGTCAGGCTTTAACCCACGGGGGAAACTGCAGGGAGGAAGGGCCTGAGCAAGACCATGGAAAACACTCCCTAATTATGGAAAAAGATAATGCTGCAAAACTGTGGGTAAGGGATGTATATGATGCAGACTGAACAGCAAGGAAAAACCAGGGATTAGCCCCTAGAGCCAAGTTCTTTTGTAACAACTGCCACACACATCCCAAGGCCCAAATCCAGCAGCTCCTGGAGCATATGGCCACATGTATCCTGGGAAAAGAGCTCAGAAATTGTCATCCTGGCCACAGGCTCAGGCACCTGTGCTCCAGCAAACCTTGAGTCAAGGCAGGGTCTGGGTACAGAGCCAGCAATGCCAAAGGGACAGATGTGGAAGGAGGTGGAAAGATGGTGCATCCCCTCAGGGCTGGGGCTGCCTCCTTCACCACCAGCAAATGACAGCAAACGCAGGAGAATGGGCTGAACACACAATGTCTGCAAGATATCTATAGGTCAGGGCCGAATTTATGACATTACAGAATAAAGTTGACAAATTTAGGAAAAAATAATCTCTGCAGAAATGCCTGACCCCCAGAGCTGCCAGCCTCTCCCAGAGTGTGTGGTCAGTCACATCCTGCAGCAAACACTGCAGTGCCTGCAGTGCCTGTCCCACACAAGATCACACATTTGAAGCCTGAGGGAGTCGCTGTGATTATGTTTGATCAAACCTTCATAACTGTTTCAGTAACCCTGGGACCCAAGTCCCATGTTTTGAAAGCATATTCCCCCAGGAATTTTCCCATTTCCCAAGGAAAATGTTGGAGCTTTGGGCCTGCTGTGGCTTGCTGGCTTTGGAAAGAGGAGAGATGCTAGCCAGACTGGAAATTCAAGATAACCAAGGCTGGAGGCACTGCCAAAACATTTCAGAGGAGGGAAAACATTTTTGTTCCAAAGCACTGTTACAAGCTTGAAATAAATGTGCAGACTGTTAGATAAAGACAGAGATAAAAATAGGCCTGTTATTAAATACCTCTTCTTTAATGAGGTTCATCCTTCTAAACAGCCACGCGAAGGTTATTGGAGCTATTGCAGCAAATCCAGCCTACTTGCACATAAAAACCAGAGCAAGGTATTCCTCATCACCCAGCACACATTTGAGCACCTCTCAGCAGCTCACAGGCTCACAGCATCCCCAGCTTGGCAGGGAGGAGATAAAAGCAAGGAATGAGAGATGTCTTCCCTGGGAAACAGTCTCTCTTCCTTCAAAGCACTTTTCCCCCACCAAACAATGTACATTTAACCACAGGAATGGCTCCCACTGCTGATGTCTGCTGCTATTACAGCACCAGCAGCCTGAGCATCATTAAAGTGAAGTTTGAAATTATTCTGAAAGCTGCAGCTTAACCTCCTCCTGTTGCACTAAAACCACTGCTTGACTCTCAGCACCTCATCCCCTGGTTTATGGCCACTCCTGACCACCTGGAATACCCTGCAGGGCTCAGAACTCCACAAACCACTAGCAGGAGTCATGGCTTGGCTCATGAAAACACAGCCCTGCACCCTTGTTTTGGCAGTGCCCACAGCCTAGCCCATGGCTCTGTGTTACAGAAGCTCAGATTTTATTCTGGCTGCTCAGAAGCACAGTTAGTGTTTGGCAGAAGGAGCATCCCTGCAAAAGTCTTTTGTAGCCAGTTTGAAACCAGTAACATCATGGCCAGCAAGGGACAGGACTGACCTGACACACCAAAAACCCACCCCAAGCCCACTCTGCTCCTAAACCTGAGCAAGCATTGTAGGGCTTTTCCTCACCACACCAGTGCTGCCAGGACACTGCCACTTCTGGAAATGACAGAAGAGAAGTTTTACCTGCATTTGGGGAGCAAAAGCTGGCTCCCAATTCATGGAATTGGGGGTCCCAATTCTGTACAGAAATGCTGAAACCAAGCTGCAGGACAGGACACACTCGTGCTGTCTCCCTGACCAGAGCTGTCATCCTTCAAACACATCCTCCTGCTGGAGCAGGGGGCTGGGAACCCCTGTCTGATCACTGTCCCAGCATCTCCTGAGCCCCAACCCTGTCCTTTCACCAACAGCTGGAGGGAAACACCACTGTCCCTCTTACCCAGACCAGGACCAGGGCATGGAGGGTGTGCTTGGTGAGCCCCATCTGCCTGGCACTGCCCCACACGCCAGGCAGGACCAGCTCCTGGAGCTTCAGCCCTGGCACTTCTGCCAAGGACTTGGAATTAGGCACAAGTGTTAGGGACACTGTGCCTCCTGTGATGTGAAGATGAGGGGCAAAGGGAAGCTCACAATGGTAGGAAGCTGAGAGAGGAGCCCATGAAGACAGCTGACACTAAAAACGACAGCCATGAGATACATTTAGGAGATGAAAAGCCTCAGCTCTGCAGAGGGATCTGGACAGGCTGGAGCCATGGGCCCAGGACAATGGGATGAGGTTCACCAAGGCCAAGGGCCACGTCCTGCCCTGGGCTCACAACCACCCCAAATTCCTGGCTGTGCCCTGCCCCTGATCCCCACAGCCTTTCCTGTTTCCTTCATCCCTGCATTGCCAGGGACTTTCTGGGACAAGGGAGCTCTGCTCTGGGGATGGAGGGAGGTCCAAGTGCAGCCACTGGAATGGGAACCACAACTCATCAGGTTTGTGTCCTTTGGGGGTCAGGAACTGGTGAGACTCAGAGACATAGGTTTTTTATCTTCATGGCCAACAGACCATAGTTGAACAGGGCACAATTTATTAACAATCACGCTCTTCCCTGAGCTATGTGCAATGTCCCAGCAGTGTCTGATGAGTGCACCATCCACAGGTGATTTCCATACTAAAATTAATTTTAGACAAACATGGTTCTGTGATAGATAAAAAACACAATAAAGTTCTTGTATCAGGATGTTCATCCTGGAGTGGGGGCAAAACAGCTCAAACAATTCCTGATTTGCAAAGCTGTCAGTGGTGGATGGAGAAGGGAGGTCAGGCTGCTCTTGGTGTTGAGGAAATGCTGAAACCAGCCTGACTCATTTCATCTCCTCCTGTCCTGGCTGATCTCCCCTCTTTCCCCTTCCACCCATCGGCTTTTGTCTCCCACCAGCCCCCTGGTGAAGAGTCTGGCTCTGTGTTCTCCATCCCCTCCTCGCTGGCACTGCCAGGCTGGGATGAGGAGCCCCTCAGCCTTCCCTGCGCTCCAGTCCGGACAAGCCCAGCTCCCTCAGCCTCTGCTCACAGCCCAAGGGCTCCAGCCCCACCTTGGAGGCCCTTCCCAGACCCTGCTCCAGCTGCCAGACATCTTTCCTGCCCTGGGGAACCCAACCCAGGCCACAGTGACCTGGATAATCCCTGTCCTTGATGTCCTGGTCACACAGCCCTGGCCCCTTGTCCCCTGTCAGGCTCTGGGGTGGATCCTGTGGAACATCCTTTGGTGGAGGCTGTGGCTCCAGGTGGGCCGGGGGGATCCCGGGGGACAGGGACCCCGCTGGGCACGGACAGCATTGGACTTGTTGGGAGAAACTGTGAGGGGGAGCTGGGGCGGAGTGACCAACCCAGTAGCCCTGCTGGGATGTCACACAGCCCCTCTGGGATGTCACAGTCTGCTCTGTGATGTCAGACTGCTGCCCTGTGATGTCACAGCCATCTCTGTGAGGTCACAGACTATTCTCTAATGTTAAACAGCTGATCTCTGATATCACACCAGAGTCTGTGATGTCATAGTCTGCCCTGTGATGTCACAGCTGGATCTCTGATGTCACAGAGGTGGCCTATGATGTCGTAGCTGGTCAATGACCTCACCTAACCCACTCTGTGATGTCTCAGCCCACTCTGTGACCTCATGTTACCAGATGATCAATTGTCTCCATCAGGTGAGCTGACACCTGGAGCTTCTTCTCCACAACCCCAGGCCTGTGGAAACCACACAATGCCCATTGTGTGAGAAGGGGAACTGGAAGTTCAGCAGCCTCAGTGTCCTGCAAGCTCAGCCAGGCCCACTGGAATATTGGGGTCCACGAGCACCAGGGACCAGCAGAGAGACCCCCAGGACAGAAGAACACATGGGTTCAGGAGAGGGGAAATATATTAATGATTTTGGGGAAATGATTATCACATGTGTAAAAAAGAATGGAAAATCACCAGATTTACAGATGACACCAAGCTGGGTGTGAGTGTGGATCTCCTGGAGGGTAGGAGGACTCTGCACAGGGACCAGGACAGGCTGGATTCAGGGCCCAAATCCAAAAAGGTGATGTTTAACAAGTCCAAGTCCCAGGTCCTGCACTTTGGCCACAACAACCCCTGCAGCTCTACAGGCTGGGGACATGTGAAGGTCCGCCCAAAATGAACGGGTGACGAATGATTTTTGGGTGCAAAAATAACCAACAAAGGCACAGGGGTTTTGCAGTAACAAATCAACAAGGTGCAATTTTATTGATTATAACCACAGCTAAATATGTATTTGGTTAAGGGATCCGGGGAAGAGAAGGGTAAGACAAGGAAAAAAAGGAGGAAAGAAGGTCAGGGAATGGGGTATAGCTACCAAAACGTAATGTCTTTGGGGTCCCGCCGCTGAAACTCACTGGTACACGTCTTGGGGAGTACTCAAAGAAGCAGTCGAACTGAACCCCAAGATATACTGTTCTTGGTTGGGGGAAGGGTGAATAGGAACAAGAGGAGGGGGTGAGACTGCTCCATTGTTTTCATGGCCGAATGCTTACAGGTACATTAGGTTTTTCCCCCTCCCTTAGTTGGGAGGGGGTACAGTCCCAGTCTCTGGAAGGAGGTTGCCAGGGGGGGTGCAATGGGGGTGCCATGGGGGTGCCAATAGGGTGCCAGAGGGGTTCTTGGTTCCTTGATGAGGGGATTCGCATCTCTGTTGGTCCATCACGGTGGTTGAAGACAGGCAAGGGGGGTCTTCTCATGGAGCGGGGGAGAGCCACCCCAGAGCTCAGTCCAGCCAGGTCAGGAGTTTGGAAGAAAGTCCAGTTCAATTGTCCAGAAAAGGGCAGCATGCCCCCTTCGAGTACAGCATGGCGTGTTCTGCAAACAACACTTGTGAACACACTAGATAAGCAGGAGACTTTCTTTCCCAACTGGCTCAGCAGTTTTAACCCTTCGGTAGCCTTTTCTCATGACAATTGTGAGGCAAAAAATGAAGGATTTTCGGATGGACTTCTAGTGTCCAGGAGAGAGTGGCTGGAGAGCAGCCAGGCAGAAAGGGACCTGCAGGGACTGATGGACAGCAGGCCGGACATGAGCCAGCAGTGTACCCAGCTGGCCAAGAAGGCCAGTGGCTCCTGGCCTGGATCAAGAATGGTGTGGCCAGTGGGAGCAGGGCAGGGATTCTTCCCCTGTGCTCAGCACTGCTTGGGAAGCACCTCGAGTGCTGTGTCCAGTTCTGGGGCCCTCAATTTAGGAAGGACATGGAGGGGCTGGAGTGTGTCCAGAGAAGGGCAACAAGGCTGGTGAGGGGTCTGGAACACAAGAGCTTTGAGAAGCAGCTGAGAGAGCTGAGGTTGTTTATCCTGGAGAAGAGGAGGCTCAGTGGAGACAAGGCGGTGTCAGGGCACAGGTTGGATTAATGTTTCTGAACGCATCCAGTTACCAGTCTCCACACTGCAGCCTTGAGCTCCTGGTTCCTCAGGCTGTAGATGAGGGGGTTCAGGGCTGGAGGCACCACCAAGTACAGAACTGACAGGGCCACATCCAGGGATGGGGAGGAGATGGAGGAGGGCTTCAGGTCAGAAAATATGCCAGTGCTGAGGAACAGGGTGACAATGGCCAAGTGAGGGAGGCAGGTGGAAAAGGCTTTGTGCCGTCCCTGCTCAGAGGGGATCCTCAGCACGGCCCTGAAGATCTGCACATAGGAGAAAACATTGAACACAAAACAACCAAGTGCTAAACAGGCACTGACAGCAATGAGCCCTAGTTCCCTAAGGAGGGATTTTGAGCAAGAAAGCTTGAGGATCTGTGGGATTTCACAGAAGAACTGGCCCAGGGCATTGCCATGGCACAGGGGCAGGGAAAATGTATTGACCGTGTGCAGCAGAGCATTGAGAAAGGCACTGGCCCAGGCAGCTGCTGCCATGTGGGCACAAGCTCTGCTGCTCAGGAGGGTCCCGTAGGTCAGGGGTTTGCAGATGGACACGTAGCGGTCGTAGCACATGATGGTCAGGAGGGAAAACTCTGCCACAATAAAGAAGAGAAAGAAAAAGAGCTGAGCGGCACATCCTGAGTAGGAGATGTTCCTGGTGTCCCAGAGGGAATTGTGCATGGCTTTGGGGACAGTGGTGCAGATGGAGCCCAGGTCGCTGAGGGCCAGGTTGAGCAGGAAGAAGAACATGGGTGTGTGCAGGTGGTGGCTGCAGGCTACGGCGCTGATGATGAGGCTGTTGCCCAGGATGGCAGCCAGGGAGATGCCCAGCAAGAGGCAGAAGTGCAGGAGCTGCAGCTGCCGTGTGTCTGCCAATGCCAGCAGGAGGAAGTGGCTGATGGAACTGCTGTTGGACATTGCTTCTGTCTTGGCACGAGGATCTGTAAGAAAAGAAATCATGGAATAGCTGGGTTTGGGGAGCACTTTAAACATCCCAGCACAGCCTGGCAGCACTTTCCCCCCACTGCCTGCCCAGGGCTCTGCTGCCTGGAGCTGTTTCTGCCAGCAGCTGCTTCTCTGTGCCCAGGGCTGGGCCCTGCCAGTGCTGCCAGAGCCCAGCCCAGCCCTGGGGCTCAGCTCTGCCCTGCAGACCCCTCCCAGCTCTGGCAGTGCCCAGGGGCAACTCTGGCTCAGCCAGCTCTGATGGCAACCCTGAGGAGGTTGGAAAAGCAATGATGCTGCCTGGGTGGGGCCCTGTGCTGATTTCCTTAACTCCCTGGTTTAGTGAGATCTGAAAAAAAATTTATTGTTCTAGACCTGAACTGAGAGATGAAGATCTGTGTACAAATTCCATCCAGGAAATCCAGAGCATTAGAATAAAAAAGTAGATTTTTCCCTTTTCTGCAGTCCTTGCCTTGCTCTGCTCCCTGCATAATCGACTTAGAAATGTTCTGGAGTTTAATGCCATGCTAAGAGCAGACCTGAACAATGCAGCATCCCCACAACAAAAGTAGAACATTTCCAAGCCTTGCCAGCTGTCTCCTCCCACCCAGACCTTGTCCCCCTGTGCTGGGAGCAGCTGCCAGGGGTGGCTGAGAGCTGTCCCTGGCAGGCAGCAGAGTCCCTGCCCTAGCACAGTGCCCTGGGCTGCAGGATCCTGCTCTGCAGGACAGACCTGGGAACCCCTGGCTGCACTGCACAAGAGACAATCAGAGAATGTACTCACAGAGTCTGTAGGCATTGGGATGTTCCAGCTGTAGGAGATGGCTCGAGGAGCTGCAGCTGCATTGTCCTGCAGCCAGAGGTTCCTGTGCCAAGGGCTGGCAGTGATTCTGCCCCAGGCACTTCTCAGCACCTTCCCAGCCCTGACTGATTGAAGCTCTCTGTGCCTCTGTGCTGTGCCCGGGGTGGCTGCAGGCAGTGCCCCAGCCCTGCTGGGCTGGCAGAAGAGCTGCTCATCAAGAGAAATGTGCTTTTGAAGCTCTTCTTGGTTACCAGGAGCTGCCTCTGTGCCAGGAGCCCAGCCCAGCTCAACAGCAGAGACACAGCACAAGGACTTTAATGAGCCTCTGGGGCTTTGTGCTCAGGCTCTGAACATCAGTCCCTGAGAGGGAGCTGAAAAAACCTCTGCAGAACTCCAAGTCAGAACCCAGCTCCAAACTTTCTTGGACTTTTAATGGGTCCCACCGAGAGACACGACTGAGAAAGTGTCCCCAGGCCCCAGGCAGAGCAGAGAACTGGTGGTAGTGATGACAGGTGGGGACAAAGAGAAGCCAAGTCTTGGTGCCCTGGGGCACAGCAGCAGGGTCTGTGCCACCAAGGGCTGTGAGGAGACACCTTGTCCTGAGGCACTGGGGCCTCCTGGCACAGCTTCAGCCAGGCTGGACACTGTCAGCTCCTTGTCCTATCCTCAGCATCCCCCCTATCCCACATCCCGGTGGCCTCAAGGATCTGCTGGAAGGAGTCCTGGGGAGCCTTGCTCAGGAATGGCCCTGGGAGCTCCTTAATGCTCCCTGCAGGGACTGCAGGTTTTTCAAAGGACTTTGGGTTTGGCTTTTGCCTTGGAGTCTTTGAGAGGTTTGTGCCATCATTGTCTCCAATTATCTGCTTTAATTAATCCCTGGAGAGGCTTTGTCAGTAACAACACTCAGTGAGGCTCATTAATGTTTTCAGGTACTTTAATTATTATAAGGTACTTGGTGTTTCCATTTTGATACAGACTATGTGAGAGGTTTGTGCAATCATGGCCCCAATTATCTGCTTTAGATAATCCCTTGAGAGCTTTGTACTGATACTTAGCTGGGCTCAGTAATACTTTGAGATACTCAAGGTGTTTAAGGTACTTTGGAATTTCCTGTCTGCACTGAGTCTCAGAAGTTTTTGTGCCATTCTGGCCTCCAGTTCTCTCCTCCATGGTGTCCATGAGGAGCCTGTATTGGGGATGGACCTCAGTGGGACCCATTCATGCTTTGAGACACTTTGGGTGTTTCCTCTGACTGTGACTCCTGGCAAGGTTTGTGCAATCTCCTCTCAGGCCCTGAGGTTCCAGGATTCAGCTCCAAATGCACCACAGGGCTCATTAGGATCAAGGAAGTCCTGACAAACCATGGCTCTGCCTTGATTTCCCTCTGCTCCAGTGCAGTTCATTAGAAAGTTTTCCTTTTTTAAAGTTATGGAGAAATATTTCAGAGACCTTCTAAGCAATATTTATTCCTATCTTAAAGGGTGTTTTTTATTGCTGTTTTTATTATACAAGAGGTGATTGCAGCCTTCTGTTATTGATATTGATCCAGGGTATCTCCTTAGGAGGTCTGGCCAGGTCAGAGAAGTTTTACCTTGAGAGCTGACCCAGTGTGGACAACCTTGCCCCAAATTCCCCAATCCCATGTTAGAAACTATTTTCCCTTTCAAAAATTTAAATGCTTTATTAATACCTTATCAAAATACAATAGAAGACTGAATCAAGAAAAGATACCAAATCAGGAGCAAAGGATTCAGTCACCATGTGCTTATCTACCAAGTGGATGTTCTGTCTTTTACATCTCTAGCCCCTCCCAAAGTCTTGTCAATCAACACCTTCCTCACTGTCCAGTAGTGATCACGTTCTTACACCTTGATTGGAGGTCAGGTGCTGCCATAGTAACATTTGGCATTTAACAAATGCCCTGACTACTGAGGCCATCCTGTGATAACAATGCAAAGGGGAGGGGAATGATAACTATACATCTACAAAATGTCTCTTAACATATATTTAATATTCCCCTCTTAACATATTTTTAATATTCCCCCCTTAATTGTGAGAGTCAACCATGGGATTACTCTTCTATAACAAACTCACTTTTTTTTTTCTAAAAGTCATTTTGTTCGAACAATTGAGTCAAAAATTTTCTATCTCTCTTAAATGAGTCATACCAGCATTTGTTGATGTGGGCAAGGACAGTGGGAACAGGAGAAAAAAATCTCAGGTTTTCCTTAGACACACTTATTTGGAATGGACAAAAGGGCATCACAGAGGTCCAGTATGGCCTTGACACCCATCTACCATGCCTATGTGGCTTCTACCCATAGTCAGTGTATCTTAGGGGTGAGTACAGAGGCCAACTTGGTCCTGCTCTCCAGTCCCTGTTGAATTAAAAAGTCAGCTGAGGAATTATAGAGGTCTGGTATGGCCTTTTGTCCCTACCTTACCATGCCTGCGGGGTTGCTACCCACAGCAGGGATATGGAGTTTTCTTGGTAGTGAACAAAGGGGCCAACCCGGTTTTGCCCTCCTCCCTTTTCTTATTTTCTTAAAGAAGCTGTCCCATTGCCTTTTACAGTCCCTTGTGTACTTCCCCTCAACAGATGCTGGTAATTCTCACTCATGAAAACAGGAAGACAGTTCTCAGCTAGTTGGTAGAAGCTTGAGTCTACTTTTTGGGTGTCTTGGTATTTTTCTGGTTGTCTCTCAGTCTCTGCTTGAGAGTCAATCATGTTTCACCCAGCCTAGATGTTACAGTCCATTCTTTGGGTTCTTCTACTGGGCCTTTGACTCTGTTGTCATGAGTCCATCCCCACTCTGCAGTTCGCATGGCTGATTCGGTGGTGAGCAGTATCTGAAAGGGACCTTCCCACTGAGGAGTTAGAGGCTGATGTCTCCATGACTTGATCATCACCCAATCCCCAGGATTAATATTATGGATTCTGAAATCCAGGGTGGGAGTTTGAGGAATTGCCCCTTTATGTCTTAGCTCTTCTAAGGTTTGTGCTATGGACATCACTTATTTCTTGGCATTGGTTTCCCTTTCCTCATAGGTGGCAACCTTCTGGGGTGAGGTCAAGAAGGGAAACCCAAACATCATTTCATAGGGTGACACCCCCAGATCTGACTGGGGTTGGGTTCTAATTCTTAATAAGGCCAAAGGGAGACATTTTATCCATGACATTTGGGTTTCAATCATTAGCTTAAATAGAGCTCTTTTAAGAGTTTGATTCATCCTGACCAGAACTCTGTGGGTGCCTTGGAGTGTGTAATTCCCATTTTACTCCCAGGGTCTGAACAACTTTCTGCAATATATTCAATGTGAAATGAGTTCCCAGGTCTGAATCAATCCTGTTTGGCATCCCATATTAGAGAATGATTGATTTTAGAAGTGTTTTACTCACAATACTGGCATTGGCTTTCACAGTGGGTACCACCACTGCGGGGCACGGAGGTTCAGGGACAACACACCATGACATATATGATGCAGTGAAGACAAATTTATTATCCATGAAAAGACTATGTTTATAATAAATCTTTACTGTCCACGCATCTCTACTTAATACATGATTGATTAATCCTAGCTGTTCAGGCATCTAAATTAGAATGCTGATTGGATCATCTAATTTTTCACACGTTTTGCTGTGGTCGTCTGGCCCACTCATGACTCACTTTTTTCTGACTTTTCCAAACTTTCTGACCAACTTGCTGAGTCCTGATGATTCTTCTTCTTTTATCTCTTTCAAGGATATTACGAACCCATTTCTGAATATTCATTGTTTGTGAATGTGTCCATTGTCCATTAGTACAAACAGGCTGGATTGTGCATCAGCTGAATATGGCCATTGTCTAACAAAAACGCCTCAATCTGCAAAAAACTCTCAACAGTTCCCCACTTTTGTTTTTGCACAAGCCAGACCGATTTAAAAGCACGGTCAAGTACTTTTTGCACACAGCATAGTAAGCAAGGCACTATAAGCAGACTTGAAAAAAGAATTAAAAGCCAATAATACATTGAATTATTTATTAATTACATAGCCAAGTATACATAATGCCAAAGCATACTAAGTCCTTGAGCCAGCCTGTTATTCCCCAGGATTTTAGCTACTCATCAAAAGAATTCTCAACCACTGTAAGCTTTTTCATATTCTCCTTAACCAATGACAGTTTCTTGTGAATAGATTCAGAGTGGTCAGAGAGATTCATGCAACACATCCCTTCAAAATCTTCACACCCATCTCCTTGTCCTAGCAACAAAAATTCTATAGCAGCCCTATCCTGTAACACAGCGTGGCCTATGCTACCTGCATCAGTGGTGAGCTCATTCATTATTGCAGATGTAATATTAATTTGTTTTCCTGTCCAACAAGCCAATTGTTTGAATTATGTAAGGACATTTGATGAAGCTTATCCTGGTGTAAAAAGTGATGCCAATTTAAATGAAGGCTAATTCCACAATTCTACATTATCCTTGCAGTCTGAGCCTAATATATGCACGCTACATTTTGGACGTTGGAATTTGTGCCTGATGTCAAGCATCTGTTGAATGCTAGGGGCAAACAGTGTCCATTTCCCAGAAAAGCACAGTCCTCCTAATGCTTTCTGAGGAATTGCAGACCAAGTTTTATCTCCACAAAAGAGAAACGAAAGTAGAAAAAAGTTATTGCAGAAGTTACTGTGGAAGGGACTTTTCTCTCCAATGATGTAGAAGCTTTTCTTGTAGTAACTAATGCTGCAAGAAGAGTTTGAAAACCTTTCAATTGGAAGATTTTAGAAAAGTTGAGAGCTGCAATTTCACAATTTGGTTGAAAATGCCAACTTGCACAGTCACTTCTGCAGTGTATTTTTCCATCTAACACATTAATTCCAGCTGATGTGCATACCCTAATAAGACTTAAAATGCCACCCCATCAGCAGATGATGTGTCATAAAAGCTGGGAGGAAAAGTGTGCTCAAGAAGCAGCAAGACCTAGAGTGCAGGGTGATCCTCTGTATGGTTTAACAGTACAACAGTTATACTTGGCAAAGGGCCCTGAGCTACTGCCACTGCCCAGGCTAGGAGCATTGATCAAGTCTTTCAGATGAGCCAAAAACTAGCATATAATGCATTTCTTGCACTTCCAGATAAGTTACACACTATGTCTTTTACACAGATTTGTCAAGGAAAGAATGAAGACTTTGATAAATTTGTAGACAAATTGCATGAAGCTATCTATAATCATTCTGATTTAAATTCAGACACAAAGATACAATTGTATGGACTTTGGGATCATTACTTCATTCCAAATGGCTTTCTCTTCACAAGAGGCTTCCATCTCTTCCAAAAATTGCCTGCTGAAACTCTTCTGCTCCCTTCCAAATCAGTTCACAACTCCAGCAGAACCCTTGAACCATGGACAGATGACTCTTCAACTAGTTCTAGTAGAAAAGAAGGGTATTTATTGCAGCGCTGGACACATGTGAACTAGTTTCCAAAGACATGTGCAAGGAGTTGCAGACTCCTGCTCTCTATTTCTACAGAAAAGGTTTTACATTAGGTTCATAAGGACCCATAATGCATAATTATTACCTGCCTATTTTGCATTTTTATCAGCTGAATATCTATTACAGCTGTGCAATTGTACTCCCTCAACTGGGTTGGTGGGTTTTGAAATGAGGGAGTGGTTGTATGGGAGGAAGAAAGCAGTCTTCCTCATGGTGAACTCTTCTCCCATGGCCAGCTGGCGAGACCTTTGGACCTGCTGCTCATGGTCCAAGCCTCTCCTCACTGTTCAATTATTCTTAAGGCAAGGTATTTCTATGGTCTCCGCTTCTTCACAACTGCTTCCTCTATCCCTGTCAGTCCTAGCTTTACGTTCCTAATATATTTGGTACTCTTTGACTAAGGTATGTGATTTCTGCTAGCTCTATTACTAACTTAGCTTCTTTCCTCATTTGAAAATCTTAACTAAAACATGCAATCTTCTACTATCCCAATTCTATTCCCAGCTGGCCCCTGGACTCATCTGCACTTTTCAGTTATCCCAATTAATTTTCAGCTAACCCCTTGACTCACCTCAGGCACATCCCCGACTGCCTCTCTCCCAGCAGCTCAGAGCTGCATTGCACAGCGCTTGCTGTGTGCCAGAGAGCACAAAGCAGGCTGGCCTGGTGGGCCTGAATATTTCTGCCAAACACTCTGCATCTCACACCTTTGCTCTGGCTCAGTGCAGAACTGCAGGATTGCAGGCGCTTCCTCCCAGAGCTGCGTGAGGCGCTGGCTCCTGCAGATGGGCCCTGCCAAGCTGTCCCTGCCTCACGCTGGCCTCGCTTCCCTGGCACAAGTGCCGGGCCTGAAGGAGCTGCCCTGTGCTCCAGCCTGCCGAGCAGCCCGGCTCCCTGCCCCGCTGCCCAGAGTGCTGCACACACTGTTGGCCTTTGCCAGGAGTTGCAGGGCAGCCGGCAGAAGAGGAGGAATCCTCAGCCAGCCCAGCGGCCCGCGGCTGCCCTTGGCCTTTCTCTGCTCCTGGGAACACTCCAGACGGCCAATGCCTCCAGGCCGGGCTGTGCCCAGCATGGCTGCACTACCCCTCGGCAGCAGCCAGCTGCCACCTGGGCTCTGAGAGCGGAGGATTCGGCCGCTCCCGGGAAAAGGCACCCAGGGCCCGGCTGCTGCCTCTTGCAGCTCCAAGGGCCTCCTTCCAGCCTGCCTCTGCCGGGGCTCAGGCTGCTCTGGCCTCTGCCCGGGCTCTGCTGGGGCTCCAGCCCGGGCAAGGCCGGGCCCGCTCTCACCTCACAGGCGCTGACAGCTCTGCACCACAGGAGACCTTCCCGAGCACCCTCTCTGATCTTTCTGCTTTCTCTCTTGAGCAAGGTTCTCCTCCAGCCAAAGAGATTATTGCATTTAGGGATACAAATCCAAGTGGCAGGAACCCCAATGCTCTTCAGTCACAGCTCAATGCCTGAATCTGCACAGGATGTCTTGGCTGCCCCACTCATCCTTTGGTTTTGCCTTCAAATGCCATTGCCCTTACTGCCTCAATCAGAAGTGTCACAGATGTACCAAAATGGGCTAGTGTGCTGGCCAAGGGCAGTGTGCTCTGGAGATGATGAATGAAGAGTCTTCCCAACTTTCAAAGCACACTGCGGAAAACACCAATCCCTTGCTTCAAAATTTTAAAAGTTTAATAGCAATAAAATGGTTATTAAGATAGTAATAAAAGTTAGAGTAATAAGAATTTGGACAATCAGAGTTAGAACAGTAAGGGACAATGAAACAAAGACATACAGACAGTCCTGGTGCCTCCTGGGCAATTATGCCCCAAAAGCACACAGGCTAACAAAGGATTAGCCCTTAAAAGCAATAGCCTGTTGCATAATCATATATCTCATACATGATGCATAAATTCTTTTCAAACAAGGGGTGTTCTCTGGTTATTGTCAAGTTCTCCCTGTTGATCCTGTTGGCTCCTCAAAGTCGGGAAGGAGCTGGAAGAAAGTTGGTCTTTTCCAATAACGATGCAAGAATTCTTCTCTTGGGGCTTTAGGTGTCCTGTTGCTGTTATCTCTGGGCAAAGAATTTCCCGGTTATCCCATCCCTTTCTTGAGCTAGTTAAAAAGTATCTTACATCGCATAGTTTCTATTTTACATAATGTTATAACCTAAAACTATATTAACCACTGAAATAATTACCAATATAGCCGGACGGGACGGACATGAGCTTGTCTGGTCTTTGCTGCTTGACCAAATAGCAGCAACTGTGGAATTTTACCCCAGAGACACTTTTGGCTAGCTGGATGCTGCAGCTGGGTGCTTGGAGGCAAGTCCAGGCATGCAGGAGCTCAGGTTTACCTTTGGTGGAGAAGCTTTAAGGCAAGATGAAGGAAAGGAGTCGGTTCTGATGGAGGGTTTTGATCCAGAGCTTTATTCCTGCCCCACAGGCCTCTGAATCCAGTACCGGCTCCTGGAGAACTCCCAACCGCATGGTTTGCTCGCCCTTTTACCTGGGGCAGAGAGGGAGGGAAGGAACACAGGGACCACCAACCAGGTACGGGGTGGGAAGTCTCAAGGGACAGAGGAACCTGGATGGCCCAATGTCCTTCCAGGAGGGGAGAGCATCTTTTGAATTCTGCCAATCACTCAATGCCCTTCTGGAATGCCAGGATTGTCAGCGCTCAGCAGGGGTCAAGGTGTGGAAAGGAGGGATGATTGACACATCTGGCAGGGAATTATCAGGGAGGAACCTGGGGTATCTGATGCAAACCGTGACATCACACCACAACATACCACTCTACTTAAAAAATTACAGTACTACTAAGACAACATAATACATATAGTATATTAATATTTTTATATATACAGATATTCATTTTAATATCTGTGTATCTGTGAAGAGCCTATCCTGTAATATGTACTTTTCACAACACCAAAGAAGCCATTTGCACCTTTAAGAGACAGCTGACAACTCAGAAGGAAATGCTCAGCTTGTTCACATGGTGAGAAAGAAAGGATTCTTCCAGATGAGATAAGGTTTCAGAAACTTTATTTATTTACAATCCTGCTCTATAATCCTCTGGGGTGGTATTTACAGAAAAATGGACAGGCACTAAATGAACCAGCCTCACCTTCTAGAGCTAACTAAACTAACTAACCTTCTAGAACTAGGTCAGGTTTTTAATAAAGCTGCATTCAACTTTGTGGATAAAAAGGTGATGTTGTGAGCAGAAAGAAGAAGCAGAAGAGTTGCTGACCGACAAAGGGGTAGCAACCCAAATAAAATTACCCTTACAGCATCTACCAATTAGATTAAGAAAAAAATGCTTGCCTCAGGACAAAATAGAGCTACCAGTCAAGAGATGCATGCACATAGTGCAACAACCAACCAAACAATGCATGACTATACAGACCTATAGGATAGGAAGTAATTATAAACTATGTTGAGAAGCACAATAAATAGCTTCTCCTTGATTCACATTGAATTGTGCAGAGTCTTTTGTCTTTTCTTCACATAATCCTACTCTAAATCCTACTCTACAGTCCTACTCTGGAATCCTACTCTAAGATGGCTATGGAGAAAATGGTCCTGATATGATTATAGCAATGTTTGCTTCTCCATCCTCCTCTTCACTGTGATGATGAGTGGTGCCAGGGTGGATGCAGCCTCAGCTGATGTTACAAGTGGATGCTGTTCACAAAAACCCCAAAAAACCAAAAAACAAATACAAAGCCAAAACAAAACAAAAAGAAAACAAACAAAACCCAAAACCCCAAAAACAATACAAAACAAAATAAAACAAACAAACCAAAAAAACCCAAAACAACAAAAAGACAAAGAACAGTGAACCACTACTTTCCAACCTCAGTTCTTCAGACTCAGTTGGGATTGCTCTGGGTCCTAAAAAGACCCAGAAAGAGGAGTAATGGGACCATCTTCTACCCAGCAGTCATGTGCAGGACCCTGCCATCACAGGCAAACCTGGCCCAGAATCCCACTCATCCATTTATTCAGGTTTCTTTATCTTGTTGGGATTTTTGCCCTGCCAGTGCTCTAGAAATGGTGCTTTCTGTCCCTGGGTTTTCTTCCTTTCAGGAAACTCCAATGACTCACATAGGTCCCTGCCTTTGAGAGACAGGCACTGTGCTGATTCCCACAGGGACAGAAAGCAGTGTCTACCTTTCCATGCCCTGCCCCTCGTGTGCTGGATGGCACCTTCCTTCCCAGCAGGGCCAGCCCAGTGGCACTGGGCCCTGCAGTTCCCTCTCTGCCACACAACCTGGCAGTAACCCTGGCACAGTTCCTGTCTGCTTGAGCGTGCCAGGCAGCAGATGGGGCTGGGACAAGTCCCTCCCAGCTGTCCCTGTTTGCGTGGCAGAAACCTCTGAGGGTGGGCTGGGGGACACAAACCAGGGCCCCTCAGAGGCTCACAGTGAGCCCCCCACAGCCCCTCCTGCCCACAGCCAAATCTCTGACTGCTCAACTGGGACTGGCTTCCTTGGGTTCCTGCACCTCCATTTCATGTCTCTGTACGCTGCATTGCTCTACTTCAATTCTTTTGCCATTAGATAAAACTGAACACCCCACCAAATTACAAAAGAGGGCGACAGAAACAGTCAAAGGACAGAGCACCTCTCCTCTCAGGAAATGCAGAGAGAGGTGGAGTTATTCAGCTTTGTGAAGAACTGGCCCCAGGGAGACTTTATTGCCATTTTCCAAGACTTCACAGTGGTTTTAAAGAAAGTGGGGGACATCTTTTTTAACAGGGCCAGTTACAATAGGATGTGGGTGAATATTTTTAAGCAAAATGGGGATCAAGTCAGAGTAAGGTCTAAGGAAGAACTTGTTTACTCAGAGCATGGTGCCACCCTGGCACAGGTTGCCCCAAGAGCTTGTAGGTGCCCCATCCCTGCAACCATTCCAACTCAGGTGGGAAAGGGCTCTGAGCAACCTGATCTCTTTGAAGATGTCCTTGCTCATTGCAGGACACTTGCACCAGAGGACCTTTACAGGACCCTGCCAGCCCAGCCCAATCTAGGATTCCTCACCATTTTCATTTGAAGAGCACCAAGAGTGGAGGTGAGGAAGAAGGGGGCTCATCTGATGCCTTGGACTATTACCGCGCCTGAGTGGGTGCAGCTGGTGAGAGAGAGACAGTGAATCTTGTTTCTTGAATCAGAAGGCTTGATTTATTAAGATATTATATATAATACATTATTACTATACTAATAGAATATAGAGAGAGGTTTGCAGAGCAGCTAGGCTAGGCTAGGAAGAGATAGAAAAGAAATCCACAACAAAGCTGTGGCCAAGGACTCAGTCCCCTGGCTTGCACTGGTGATTGGCCCTTAATTATAAACATAAAACATGACCCAATCACCAATCAAAATAGGTGCCCCTGTTGCATTCCCCAGCAGCTGATAATAATTGCTTACCTTGTCTTCAGAGGCCTCTGGCCTCCCGAAGACACAGAAATCTGAAAGAAAGGATTTCTGTGGAGAAATGTCTGCGACATCTCACCTTTCTAAATTGTATAAAAATAAAAGCAAAATGCTGATGTGGAATGAACAGGAAATTCCTTCACCTATAAAATATAGAAGACTAATAAATCACTAAAACAATCCTACAATATAAGAAAATTGCAAAATACAATGTAAAGAGAATTTGAGTCCATGCAGCTGAGTTTCAGGAACAGTCCATCAGCTGAAGTTGTTTCTTTTGGACATCTGAGAGTCCTTTTTGTCCTGAAATCAGCATAACAAAATTTTAAACAATTTAAAGCAATTTAAAACAATTTGAACAATTTTGGAATGTCCTTTCTGGCCCTTCAATGCTTCAGCGCTTCAGAGCTGCTGCCCACTATTTTCAATCTTTTTTATTTAATTTTAATTTTTTTTTTTTTTTTTTTAATTGAAAGCAAAAGAGCAGCAGCAGAGCAGTGCCAGAGAAGGAAAGGCCCTGGGGGCCCTGGCCCATGCTGGACCAGGAACCCCAAAACTGGCTCATAAAGGGGGACCAGGACCGGTAGGAGAAACCAGAGTCCCCAAAAACACAAGGACGCCACGCAGTGGGGCCAGCCCAGGAATTTTTTGAGCCCAACGGCCCAGGCCAAACCCATGAGGAAGGCTGTGCATTTCCACAGGCCTGAACCCAGCTGCCAGCACAATGGCAGCACGGGTAGTGAGACGCTTCCTTTCCCCTAAACCACTGAGGCATGCCAGCAGCAGGGAAATAGAAGCTGCCCCGAGAATCTTCATCTCGGGTCTGGGAATGTTTGTTTCCCGCAGCAACACGGCACCACCCCCACCGGGCTGGGGACCAAAGGCAGAACTTTTGGGAGCCCCCTCCCCCTCGCCGCTAGGGCACAAGAGGGGCGACAGAGATAGCAGCCTCCATGGGACAGCAACCGAAACACCACCCCCAAAACAGCAGAGAACCCCGAGCTTGAAAGCCGGCAGCTGGACTGCCGCAAGAGTCAGCTGGCGGGCAGCCCCCGCTTCACTGAAGGAGAGATCCCCCCCCCCGGGGCGGCTGCTGGGGCAGCCAGTCCGGGATGGTCCGAGTTCGAACAAGCCGCCGGTGCCATGGCAGTCTCTGACGCCGACCCAGAGGGCAGAGCCGCTGGGACGTCCGGTGGAAGCAGCGGGGGGGGGGCCCAAACTGGGGAGGGAACCGCGCTGAGCGTGGGATCCGCCGCGGGCTGCTCCGAGGGTCCCGCAGGTTCAGTGGCGTTTTCTGCCGCTGACTCCAGGGTCCGCTGCGGAGGCGCAGTCGCAGTCTCTGTCGCAGCGCAAACAGGCAGCAGCGGGGTCGGGAGAAGCGGCGGAGCATCGCTGTTGCTTAGCAACAGGTCAATCGCCGGAAGTGCTGTCTCTTCTGCCTTCTCCGACACAGGCTCTGGCGGGGGCGGGGAGGCCGGAGAAACCACGGGCGGGACCGCCTGGAGAGGCGGAGACGGGATCTCCTGGAGTGACGGCTCTAGCAGGGGAGTGGAGGAAACCTCAGAGACCGGTGCCGCCCCCATGTCTGAAGGCGGAGTCTGAGAGGCCGGCACTGGCTTGAGCGGCCACTCCCATCCCCCCGGGGAGAGAGAAGGGGGGGAAGGAGAAAACTCCATCTGAGCATGCTCCGGAGAAAGAGTAAAAAAAACTTCTTCGCGCCGCGAAGTTTCAGCCCCCCCCGCCGCGAAGCAGGGGTGGGGGGAAAGCCCAAAGTCATCACCCACCGGCTCTTCTGCCAAGGGGGGTGGAAATGGAGCTTGTCCATAACAGTTAGAGATCCCTTGAAAACAAGCTGCTCTGCGCTTCAGGACTGGGAAAAGCTTTATAAATGCTGGGTAGATAGAAGGCAACACGTGTCCCTGACTGTAGACGCACTGGATAATGGAGTCCATGCACTCCCAGACGAAAACATCTAAAGCGTACAGGACATCAGTAAAAAACCCAAAAAGCTTTGCCCATCTAAAGAACCCATAGATATCTGTTTCTGACAAAAAGCAACCATCTTCTCTGCACCAATATTTCCAGAGGGCAATAAGCTTTTCCTCTGAAGGGGAGAATTGAATCTTTTCTGGCAAGGCATGTGTCTGCCATATGAATAGCCACAAGCTATGAAGGGCTGGTTCATCAGGGATAGAAAATTGAACAGTACCTTTTTCAAAAGTCCAGCTTGCTCTGGCCAGCTCCACAGGTCTGCTGCTCTTTTCCATCATCTTTCCTGATGGTTTTCCAGAAGAAGGTTCTGTTGTGGTCAGCCTTGGCTGTGAACTCCGTCCAAATCTTCAGTTCTTCAGCTCCTGGCTTGAATCCACTTTTGTGGTCACTTCAAAGCAACCATCAAATGCTACACATACAGGATTTTACCCAGTGCAGCAATTTTGCTCTTCTGGTCTTATTAAATTAATTTCTGCTCTCACACATCGGGTCACCAGATATTACCGCGCCTGAGTGGGTGCAGCTGGTGAGAGAGAGACAGTGAATCTTGTTTCTTGAATCAGAAGGCTTGATTTATTAAGATATTATATATAATACATTATTACTATACTAATAGAATATAGAGAGAGGTTTGCAGAGCAGCTAGGCTAGGCTAGGAAGAGATAGAAAAGAAATCCACAACAAAGCTGTGGCCAAGGTCTCAGTCCCCTGGCTTGCACTGGTGATTGGCCCTTAATTATAAACATAAAACATGACCCAATCACCAATCAAAATAGGTGCCCCTGTTGCATTCCCCAGCAGCTGATAATAATTGTTTACCTTGTCTTCGGAGGCCTCTGGCCTCCCGAAGACACAGAAATCCGAAAGAAAGGATTTCTGTGGAGAAATGTCTGCGACATTGGACTTTAGTGGAGGAGGAGCCCATCCCTCAGAGCCTGTTTCACCTGCAGCCCCTTCACATTTTACCTGCAGGAGTTCCTTGGCAGACCAGTGCTGCGCCTTGTCTGTCTGCAGGCAGCAGCTCAGGAAGTCACACGACAAAGCTGAGAGGAGCTTGGGATGCTGCAGTTTTGGGGTCCCTACTGTGGCTATCAGGCGTCAAGCCTGGAGAAAAAAAAATCCACGAGGCGCCACCTCCTGCTTTCACATCTCTAAGGCCCTCCCAGATCCCTTTGTTTAACCTCTGTTCTTCAGTGGCAGTTTCTGCCCTGGCACAGACCCAGACATGACTTTCCTTTACCAACCAAAAACCCAAACCCCGATGCAGCCACAGCTTTTCCACCATCCTGCAGATCTTGCCTTGGCAGCTGATTTCATTGACTGACCTAGGTAGTGGGAACTACATCAGCAAAAGGACATTTGCTTCTCTGAGGATTCATACCAGCTTGAGAGACTTTTTGGAATAGTAACTTTGCTATACTAACTAATTTCAAGGGTTAGTACATGAAAGGCATCTCTGCACTGCTTGTTGGTCCTTTAAGAACACATGCCTTAGAACAAAACTCATCACGCTTTTTGTGCTGTTCTTGAAAACAATGGGAATTGGAAGAAAAGAAAGAAAATCCATCAGGTAATCCCCAGGTAAGGAAATAAAGATTTACAATCTCATCTTCAGCACAGCCACATTAAGATGCCTGCACAAGTGTATTGGGATGGAAATGCCTGCTTGGGCACACAGGAGCCACCTGCAGCTCTGTCTCTCAGCAGTCTGAAAATTTCAGCTTCCCATATTGCAGCAAAAGAAAAATGGTCATGGTCAGAAGAAGGAGAGGTTCCATCCCTATGGTCACCCTCTAGTCATTTGGCTACTCAAGTCAGCCCATCCCAGAAAGTGCCAGGAAACAAACAGGAGGTTTTGGCAGGCTCTCCACATCACCAGGTTCTGGCTTGGTGACACAGAGAACATGCCTTGGGTTATGAGAGAAACACAGTCACTAAGTGCAGTGCAGCAGCACTGCACACGAAGCAAAAGAGACTCAGTAGCCTTTACACCCTCATGCCCAGGTTGCAGGCATGTTTCCCAGTGAGAAGAAACTGTACACTGGGTTAGGTTCCTCTCTAAAGACCACAGTTTTAGAAACTTTGTTGGATTTGGGTTTCCTTCCTTCATTTATGGAAAGATAAGAGAAGTTCTAAGATGCTTGTTTCCTGTTTCTGGGGCCATCTACACAGACAAAAGAACTGGAACCACTTACAACCCAAAGGAAAGTGTTTCCTGAGAATGGAGTTTGTTTGCATGTGGTAAGGCTTGAGCTCCGCCACTGATGTATCCAAATCTACAGCAGATGCTGATGTGTTGCAGGGACATTTTTAGAGGGGACCTTGGTGGAAGTAGTTCCAGCAGATGGCAATGGGATTTTGTCCAATGGCACGCAGGGCATGGGACAGGTGAGAAAGACAGTGGGATCAGTGAGTATTTGCTGCTTACCAAGGCATGACTTTGGTCCCAGTAAGGAGGTTCTTGTTCTATCATTTCAATCCCCACAATTCCAAAAGACCATATGTCCACTTTGGGGCCATATGGTTGACCTGTCACCACTTCAGGCACCATCCATCAAGGAGTCCTGGCTACCAAGCATGGTCTGCTCTGCACAGAGTTGAGCTGAGTAGAGAGGCCAAAATCAGCTGAGGAGAAAGCAAAATACTGGTTTTATTTGAATTCTGTTCAATTAGGAAAGCAAGCAAAAGAATTCCTCAGTAGAGCTTTGAAAATGTGCTGTTGAATCTCCTGGCTTTGGCAACTTAAAAAATGCCCCCATTTTTTACACTGCCTCCAGCAGTGGCTTTTGTTCTTTGGAAGCTTTAGACTTGCAACTCCCTCCCTCTGGAAGGGACACACACAGAGCAAGGCCACTCTTGACTGCTTGTTCCTTGTGCTACCTCTGTGCACGTGGCAACTGTGCCCTCAGCTCGCAGCAGGGGGTCCCTGCACTGTCACCAGCACCATTTTTGGGGAACTGGCTGTCACTCCAAGCAGCCCCACACCCACATCCCTGGAATGCTGCACCTGACCAAGAATATATTGACTCAGCTTGACAAAGCCGTCGGTTCTGAGAAGGATATTGTCACTCTTCACATCTCGATGGATCACATAGTTTGAATGAAGAAAATCCAGTCCTTGTAGGCACTGAGAGAGAAAACAGAAAGAGGAGGGCAAAAATGAGTGATGTGATTTCATCACATGAGAAAGAAACAAAGAATCTAAAAGATTCCCTCTCCAGGGGAATGGGGAGTAATGGCAGAACACAATGCCACTGAGAGGAAGAGCTTGCTGCTCCAACACTTGCAGAGCAGGACCTTTCTGAGGAAAGGCATGTCAGCTTTTGAAAGAGCAACAGCACCTGCTCTTTTAGACTTTCCCCTGCAAACCAGCCAGGATGACTCCTGCTGCAGTGCATGTGCTCAGAAGCAAAGAGCATTTTGGCTGCACTCCTATCCTTTTTAGCTGAGGACTGAGAGAATCTAGTCTCTCTTTTTTCTTTGCAGTATCTTTCAAATCCTGCCACCAGCACCTTTGCTTTTACAGGCAAGGAATGCAGTGAAGACAGAAAAAAGTTTAGCGAGGCAAGATGGGGAACAGCAAATACAAGAGGTGGAGTGAGAGTACAACAGCAGGAGATAAGAGTACTGGCACTGAGTGCAGTGAGTGCAGGGGACTGGCAGGCCTTTCACTTGAGATGCTTTTACTTGCCCATAGCATACCAGCCACACAGAAACAAAGCTTGGCACATGAAATCACTCCTAATCACTCCTGTTCCCAGACAATCCTGCCCAAGCCCTCAGAAGCACAGATGGGATTGCTGACCTCCCGACTGATGGCTGCAATGTGGTCTTCAGACAGGAAGGTCTTGTGGATGACATCACTCAGGGCGCCTCCATCCATGTACTCCATTACCAGCCAGAGTTCCTCACCCAGAAGGTAGCTGAAAGAAGGAAACAAGGCCGTGGAGATAAACATGCATGGCTACCTTGATGTTTTGCTTCTGGGTTTCTTGTTTCCAGGTGCCTTTGTGACTAGGACAGAATCAAAGGAATAGACAATCTGCAGTCTGTGCAGTCTGGATGAGAAAGGCAGTGAAAAAGGAGATGTCTTAGATGGCCAACAGGTGAAAAATGCAGTTTAGTAACAGCCCAGATAAAAACCTGTCAGGCATGGTGTTTCTGGAAATAAGTACCTAGTCTTCCTGCCATGCACAGCAATGACAAAGAGGGGCAACGATTTAAGAGAAATCTACTTTAGGATGATTCATTGTTGTATTCATATTTCTCAAGTCCCATATTGTACCAAGCTGTCCTTCAGTGCAGCACAGTTCTTCATGTCTTCTCAGAGGCTCCTCCTGGGCTCTCGACTCACCCCTATTTATTCCAGTTACCTTCACGAGCTACAGCTGCTGCCCAACTAAGGACTTCACAGCTGTAGCTCATTTGGAGCAACTCGGACCCACACAGATCTTACAATACATAGATCTTAACAGGGACTCTCTCCATAACAATACATATATTCAGGCCCCCACAGTTCATCAGCATTTAAGAAACTTTAAAAAATCAATCCCAAAAAAATGTGGAGGCAATGTACTTTGAGGGTATTGACTTAGTAAGATACAGCTGATCCAGGTTTGAATAATTTTGGAATAATTTTCAAATGACAAGTGGCAGGGAAAACTCATGCAGACAAGATGCACTCTCTTCTCATCCATTGGAGATGAGTGGAGAAATATGAATAAATAAAAATTAACAGCTCTACTTTCTGCCACTGACCAAAGTGGGTTTTTAACCTCTCATGTTTGCTGTATGTAAATGCCCATTGATGGGATAAGACCATGACCTCTCACCTGTCTAAATAATTCACAACACTGGGACTCCTACACTTCTTCATTATCATGATTTCATTAACAGTTAGCTCCTTCATTCTCAGTCCTTGAAGATATATTTTCTTTATGGCCATCTAAAATGACATTGAAAATCAGTAACTGGAGAAGTTGGTGGCATGAGACGACAATGCACATGGAGTGAGTGATTTTGCAATGACACAGCTGAGCTGTGCCAAACTGACTTGTGATTAGGCACTGCAGTAATTAGGAACTGACATTTCAACAGCCCATTTCTCTGCTCCCTTGGGGGACACTTACAGGACACGTGGGGCCACTGGCGTTTTGCCTTGTCCACTTGGTAACAGCGGTGTCTCAGCTATCACCCACAAAACACTGACCACACTCTCTGCTGCTTGGTTTGGGATTCAGAAGAAGTAATCCATGTCTTAATGTACTCTGTGGATGATAGTGGAACCCTGGAAAAAGTTAAAGATAGAATCTAAAATGTTAGGCTTTGTGCTTTCCCAGATCAACTGCACCTGCGTAAGCAGTATGATAAATTATATAATTGTTAGATGTGATGATTGTTTAGTAATTAAATGTAATTATTATATAACCATAAGGAGAATAGTGAGAAACTATGTTGGAAATTCAGAGAGGGGCTAAATTTATGTATACAATAGAACAATATAAGTTTAATAACTAACATGGAAGTTATGTAGCGATAGAGTATAAAACACGATCATTTCGGATGCATGGTCGGAGTCAGATTTGGGTTGAATATACCCCGATTCCCAGAGCTCTTAATAAAAAGCACCGCATATAATCGCTCCGTGATTATGTGTTTTTGAACGCTAACATTTTGGCGACCCAGATGGGTCCCTTGTGAGTGCTGCTGAGCGAGTTCGCGACTCGATCACGCTCCAGCTGGCACCGAGGGATTCTCGGGGAGCCCATCAGCCGCGACCGCTTCCACCACTCACAAAAGTCCCCGTGAGAAAGGTAAGGTGCTTTTTACTTTGGTTTGGGTGCCTGCCAATAAGACGCAGCGAAAGCTACGCTTTGTTGGGCTAAAGGAATTCCTGTTGGTGTAAGCCTAGGCGCCGTTCCGTAAGACAATCGCGAAAGCGTTGCAGGTTCGGCATTTGTGGCATTTTTGAAATGGAGAAACTTAAAGGGATTTTGGGCAGTAACACTCCTATCCCGCAAAATTCTCCTTTGGGGTGCTTATTAGCACATTGGAAACAAGGTAACTTTGCCGAAGGATTACGTAAAACTAAGTTGATTGATTATTGTAATTCATGGTGGCCAGAATATGCCTTGGAGAACGGTGAAAAATGGCCAAAATACGGTACTCTGCAATATAACACTATTTCGCAGTTAATGTCGTTTTGTAAACAAGAAGGAAAATGGGATGAAGTCCCATATGTTGATCTGTTTTTCTGCTTACGGGGAAAGCCAGAATGGCAGAATGAATGTGGATTATTAATGGTTAAAACATCTGCAAAGTGTGGGGTTTGTGAGGAACATTGTTTAGAACACTTGGCGTTAAGAGAAAGCTTGAGTAGAGAAAATTATACAGATATTGATTTACAAGTAGCTCCAATAGGAACAAGAGAACCTAACCCTATCCCACCTGTTTCATCTGTCCCTATCCCACTACCTGCTCCTCACCCACCTACCCCTGAACCTGTTTCATCTAGTACACCTTTCCCTCTTTATCCTCCTCTCCCATCATCACCCGATCCCTCTTCCTCAGAAGATGAGCAAAACCTAACTATGATAGAAAGGGGAAAGAGGTATGTGAGTGAAAAAGATAGCGATGGTAATGAATCAGTGACCCCAATAGCTCATAGAACCCAGGGTCGGGCAAAGCTCGTTCCGGTTGTGCATAGAGATGGCATAAGGAAACAAAAACAAACTGTGATTGCCCCCTTGTGAAAAGGTGTCGGAGTGGAAGGGCCAGTATTTGTAAAAGTGCCTTTTTCCCCGGCAGACTTAGTAATTTGGAAACAGTCAGCCGGAACTTATAGAGAAAATCCTGATAAAGTGGCACGTGTAGTAAAAATGGTTATGAAAACGCAAAATCCTGACTGGGATGACATACACGTGATATTAGATACTCTGATGGATTCTACTGAAAAAGAAATGGTACTTAAGGCAGCCAAAAAGAGGGCAAGAGAAGATATTAGAAATGGGCTGGTAACAGGGAATTTAGATGTGAATTTCCCAATTGAGGATCCAAATTGGGACCCTAATTTATTGTGTGATATGAGGAGATTACGGAAATACCAAGAGTGAATCCAAATAGGAGTTCAGAATGCTGTGCCCAAAACTATAAATTGGTCCAAACTATATGAGGTTCGACAGGAAAAGAAGGAATCTCCCACTGCGTTTTTGGAGAGGCTTAAGGAGGTAGCAAGGAAATATACAGACCTCCAAATGGATACAGAGCAAGCAAAGGTTCAGCTCGCTCTCATATTCTTGGGCCAATCACAGGATGACATTCGTAGAAAATTGCAAAAATTAAAAGGGGAAGAATTAAGGAATTTGGATAAGTTACTCGAGGTCGCCTGGAAGGTATATAACAATCAGGAAAAAGAAGCTAGTAGAAGGCAGCAGCAGAATCTTTTGGCAGTAATACAGGGGAGAGGGAACTCAAATTTCAGGGGGCGTAACAGGAATGGTCGGGGTAGGAGACCAGTTACCCAGGGGTTAAGCCTGAATCAATGTGCATATTGTAAGCAGGAGGGGCATTGGAAGTGAAATTGCCCAAGTTTGAATAACCAGTTTGACCAGGGCAATCAGTTCCAGCAGGCTACCAAGGAGATGGTCCTGGGGGAGTATACCAGCTGACTAGACCTAGAACCGGTAGAACAAGTTAAGGAACCTGTTGTAAATATACAGTTAGGGCATAAAGAGGTCAGATTTCTAATAGATACGGGTGTTGTAATGTGTTGTTAAGTTTTTTGTATTGCTCCCCCATTTTATGTATTGTTTCCCCCCTTTCCAATGTAAGATGGTTCTGTCCTCCCCAGTTTTCCCGCCATAGCCCTCCTGACAGTTTTGTTGCTATGGTTACCCCTGCCCCTGGGTTTGTCAGTCAGTTAAGTTATGTGATTTCTCCTCCCTTATTTCTCCTTATAAGTAAACTTTTTCTCCTCCCTGGGCCCAGTCAATCACCCCCCACTCCTCCTAGTCTTCGAGAACCTTCTTCTCTCTGGGGGTCATGGTTGGCTGTGGTCCCGGGGCCCCTCCTTTACTTTGTATTTATTGGATATTTCTGTATGCCCATTATGTTAAGTTCCTCCCTAAGCCTTTCCCTATTGGTCTGCTGTGAATCCCTCCCTTATCCACCCCGTATCTTTAAAACCCTACTTCTCCCGCTCCTCGGGGCCATTTTGCTGGTTGGCTGTTCCTCGGTTGGTGCCCCTGTGCCATCGAATAAACCGACCTTCGCCCCCAGCAAGGTGTGCGGCTCCTTCTTCTCGTCCTTAAGCAGTGAGTCCAGTCCGCAATCCAGCCCAGCCTGAGGCCAGGACGCCAAAGGGGGTTGGCACTTTATGCAGTTGGGGTGTCGGCCACCTCAGCTAGCCGGACTTCACCTTAGTGGCCACATACACACTGTTGCATACAGGAGCTACCTTTTCTGTATTGAATGATTTGGAAGGACAAATTGGGGACAAGGAAACGACAATAGTCGGCGCTACAGGGAAAGAGGAAAAACGGCCTTTCCTGCAACCCCTAAATTTGTGTTTTGGAAATAAGGTCATGACACACAAATTCTTATATGTACCTGAGTGTCCAATTCCGCTTTTAGGGAGAGATTTGCTAGCAAAACTTGATGCGGTAATAACCTTTGGAAATGGAGAACTTATAATGAAAATACCTGAATCAAAGACGGGACAGATATTAATGATCAAAGAAAAACCTGTCCCCTCTATCCCTAGGGAGGTAGAAGATGCAGTGATTCCCTCTGTATGGGAGACGGATATACCAGGGAAATCTAAATTGGCACAACCAGTGCATGTAGAGTTAAAAGAAGGGGCAAGGGCTGTACAAGTCAAACAATATCCCATAAAACCAGAAGCACGGCAAGGAATAGTAAAGATTATTGAGAAATTATTGAAATACCAAATTTTAGAAGAATGTGAATCAGAATTTAATACACCAATATTTCCAGGAAAGAAGCCAAATGGTGAATATAGATTAGTGCAGGATTTGAGAGCAATAAATAAAATAACAAAGGACATTTATCCAGTGGTAACAAATCCTTATACATTGCTAACATCCGTAAAGGAGATATATAAATGGTTTACCATAATTGATTTAAAAGATGCCTTTTTCTGCATCCCCCTTGACAAAGAAAGTAGGAAACTATTTGCCTTTGAGTGGGAAAACCCAGGGAATGGAAGAAAGACCCAGCTCACCTGGACACGATTACCACAAGGATACAAGAACTCGCCGACCCTATTCGGAAACCAACTGGCAAAGGAACTGGAAATTTGGAGTGAAAATGGGCAAGTACCAAGAGACCAATACTTATTGTTGCAGTATGTTGATGATATACTAATAGCTACAGAAGAAAGAGCAACCTGTATAAAGGTAACCATTGAGATTTTAAATTCACTGGGGATGGGAGGCTATAAAGTATCCAGAGGAAAGGCACAAATCGCACAACAGACTGTGATTTACCTGGGATGTGAAATTTCACAAGGGCAACGAAAACTAGGTACTAACCATATCCAAGCTATTTGTGCTATTCTAGAGCTCCAGAATTTACATGCTGCGAGTCTTCCTTGGGATGGCAGGATGGTGTCGCTTGTGGATCATGGACTATGGACTGATTGCAAAATCCCTGTATGAAGCTCAGAAGACACAGCCATTCACCTGGGGCAAACCACAGAAAGAAGCCTTCCTAAAATTAAAGGAAGCACTGACAACTGCTCCAGCATTAGGGTTACCTGATCTGTCTAAAGATTTTCAGCTGTTTGTACATGAAAGGCTGCACCTAGCACTAGGAGTCCTGACACAACGTCTGGGAAGCTGGAAAAGGCCGGTGGGCTACTTTTCCAAACAACTCGACAACATAAGTGCCAGGTGGCCCCCATGTCTGCGGGCAGTCGCAGCTACTGTAATCCTGATACAAGAAGTCAGGAAACTTACTATGGGAAGGCACATAGATGTCTATGTACCACACATGGTAACCACTGTCTTAGAACAAAAGGGGGGCCATTGGCTATCTCCCAGCAGGATGATGAAATTCCAGGTAGTCCTGACTGAGCAGGATGATGTCACATTAAAAACAACTAACCTTTTGAATCCAGCTTTGTTCCTAGGTACCACAACTGAAGAAGGCCCATTAGAACACGACTGTGTAGAAGTAATAGAGTACACCTATTCAGCAAGAGAAGACCTGAAAGACGTCCCACTAGAGCAGCCGGAGTGGGAGCTGTTTACAGATGGGAGCAGCTTTGTGGAAAATGGAATCAGATACGCTGGATATGCGGTAACAACAGTCAATACAGTAGTGGAGGCAAAGGCATTACCACCAAATACATCTGCCCAGAAGGCAGAACTGGTTGCTTTAACCAGGGCACTAGAATTAAGTGAAGGGAAAAAGGTAAATATCTGGACTGACTCAAAATATGCTTTTGGAGTGGTGCATGTACACGGAGCACTGTGGAAAGAAAGAGGACTGTTATCTTCTCGGGGTACGCACATTAAACATCAGGATGCAGTCCTGCAATTGATAAAGGCAGTACAAAAACCTGAACAAGTAGCAATCATTCACTGCAAAGCACAGCAATCAGGAAACTCCAAAATCTGTGAGGGAAATCAAAAGGCAGACTGGGCAGCCCGACAGGTTGCTCGAGAGGTACAAACAACAATGGCATTGATACCTTTGAAGCTTAATGTATCCAAATTCAATTTGCCTCCAAAACCAAAATATTCAGTAGAAGATGAGAGACTGGCACGTTTGCTAAATGCACAAAAGAATTCAGAGGGATGGTATGTAACTGCACAAGGACAAATAGTGGTACCCCCCTTGATAATGAGAGAGGTTCTACAAATTAAACATAACGAATGTCACTGGGCAGCAGAGGCATTGGTAAAATTGCTAAAGCAGAGTTTCATTTCAGTACGGATGTTAACAATGGCAAAATCAGTAATGTCAAAATGTGATATCTGCTTGAAAAACAACCCAGTGGCCAGGCGACAGGCACAACTAGGAAGAATTCGGATAGGAATAGAGCCAGGAGACTATTGGCAGGTAGATTTTGTAGAACTACCAAAGACTCGAGGATACAAATACCTGTTAGTGGGGGTTGACACATTCTCTGGGTGGCCAGAAGCCCTTCCCTGTTGCACGAACCAAGCAAAGGAAACGGTTAAGTGGTTACTACAGGAGATTATTACCAGGGTTATCATCAGATAGGGGACCCCATTTCATAGCTATAGTAGTAAGAGAGGTAAGTAGATTGCTGGGGATAAATTGGGACCTCCACACACCATGGAGACCCCAGTCAAGTGGACAGGTAGAGAGGATGAATCAGACACTAAAAAGGCAAATCAGTAAAATATGCCAAGAAGCCAAATTGCAGTGGCCCCAGGCTTTGCCAATAGCACTGTTGAGGATTTGGATAAAGCCTAGGAGTGGGATGTCAGTCAGTCCTTATGAGATATTGTATGGGAAACCATATGAATCTCCTGAGCCTAACCCTAATGTACATGTCACAGGAAAGCAGGAAGCATATAATTATGTTCTGTCTCTTGGGAAAACTTTAGCTCGGCTCCGGAGTATCCTTGTGTGGAATAGACCACTGACTCTCGAGAACCCAGTCCATAACATACATCCAGGAGACGAGGTGTACATCAAGAACTGGAATGAGGAACCGCTGAAAGAAAAGAGGAGTGGACCCCATCAGGTACTACTGACCACCTTTACAGCAGTCAAAGTAGCCGGCGTGGAACCCTGGATCCACTATACCCGAGTGAAGAAAGTCCATCCTGGATCACAGACTGTATCAACTCTGGAATGAACAAAGGCTGCAGATAAGACGTGTTTAATTGCTTTCAGAATGCTATCCGTAATTGTGCTAACGTTATGGTTATTAATATCTTTGGGATGTGGAATGCAAAATGATCAACCAACCACTCTTCATTCTAGAATGAAGAGAGAGGTACAAACGGAAACACAAGTGATAAAGGTTTCTAATGCAGTTCGGGCTGAGAATGTAATGATCGGATTAGTCAAAGATTTTGCCATAATGCAAAACACCAGCCGAATAACTGCCTGTCTGCCAATACCAAAGGCAGCAGGAGACCCAGTAAATTGGGGAATCATAACATCAAAACTACCTGAAATACAAAAGAACAAAACAATTACATGTAAACTGGTATCCGAATTGAGGCAAGTTACAGAAACAACTGGTATGGGAATGTGAGGCCAAGGATAGGAAAGATCAGATAGAACCTTGGGACAGTGTGTGGTCTGTGAGTATTCTTCAAAGATTCCAATATATGGCAAACACCCCTTGGTGTATTAAGTGGGAAGGCCCCGAGAATGAAACAGATCCAGCAATAACGAACACTGACACTAGTAGCAGAACAAGGGCAGACAAAGTAAGTTGGTGGGCATGTAATAAAACTTACGACTGCACTTCAGATGATGAAGAGATAAAACAGATGCCACCCCTGGCAATAGCCCTACAAATTGGTTGTGCTTGCAGAGGGATCAAACATAAACAAGGCAAAGTGAATTATAAAGCAGTTATAGGGTGTACCAGGATTACAATCCGAGGTCCAGAACAATTTGTACGGGCAGCAAGTGATGGTACCTGGACAACACATCTGCCTATAGACGGGAAAGTAAAGGAGATTACTTTAGGCCTCCCAACCTTATGTCCTATTTGGAAAAAGTCCCCATTTAATGGAAAACATGAACTTCTGCAGATAAGAGCAAGACGAGAAGTTCTAGACAATGAAAATCCAGATGACACTTGGCAAGAACCCTCTAGTGGAGTGAAATTTGGATGGGCCCTAGAGTCATTGCTTGGTCCTATAGCAAACTATCAGAGTAGAGAGATGCTGTACAAACTTATAGGGCAGGTAGGTAGACTGGCAAGAGTCACCGGGAAGCATTTAAAGAATTAAATATACAATTACAAGCCACCACAAAAATGACTTTACAAAATCGATTGGCCCTAGATATGTTACTCCTGAAAGAGCATGGAGTATGTGGATTTTTAAAGGGACAAGTTGATCATTGCTGCGTTCATATCCCAAATGTAACTGCAGATGTAGAATATGACATCAATCAGTTGAAACAAATAGATCATGAAGCACAAGAAGAGCAAAAGGATTTGGCTACAAGATGGTTAGGCCAAACTACAATTCTCGACAGGAATCTCCTGTCCTTGTGGCAGGAGCCCTTGAGAGTGAGTGCAGGACTTGCTGTCCTGCAGCCTTCCTGAGGCTTCTCTCTTTGAAGGTGCCTTCCGGGTACAAGTGCAGGACTTGGTGACTTGGAGCTTTTCCAAGGCATCTCTCCTGCAAGTTGCCATCAATCCAGTCAGAGATATGGAGCAGAGACCGCCGAGAGTGCCCAAGCTGGCCTGGGTGGAGGATGAGGAGGAAGAAGGCCCTAGAGCTGCTCCAGCCCTGGAGACCGAGGAGGTGGTGCCATTCCAGCCACCACAGGAGGGTGAGTGACAGAGCTGGGCCGCAGTACTGATGCCTGCAGCCGGCTTGACCCCATGCAATGCCATGCCATGCCATGCCATGCCATGCCATGCCATGCCATGCCATGCCATGCCATGCCATGCCATCCCCTGGGGACATGCCCATGGACAGGACGGAAGAGGGGCCGGGCAGACACCCCACAGGGGCCATGCTCCATCCCCTGGCACATCCCAGGCCTGTCCCTGCCTGGGGAGCGCAGGGCTGGGCCGTGCTCTCCAGCCTCTCCCGCAGCCCCTCAGCTCTGGCTGTGCTCGCTCTTTGCCAGATGCAGCCCTGGAGCGCACACAAGAGCAGGAGTCCAGCCGTGGCCGCTTCCGCAGAACAGCACAGGTACCTGCAGCCACCCCCACCTGGGCTGGGCCTGCTGTCCCTGCTCGGCCCAGCACCGTGTGTGGAGCACTCCATGCAACATCCCCGGCTTCCTGCGCTTCTCCTACAGCTCGTCTGCAAATTCATCAAGAGAATGCAGGAGGAAGAGACCATCGCCATGGGCATTGGCCTCAGACCCTACTCGCCCATCTTCCAAACCAAGACCAGCGCGGCCCTCCTGTGTATGCTTGTAGAAGAACATTTTTACTATCCAAACCAAGTAAGCAGCCTGTGGGCAGGGTTTGATCCTCCCAGGAATTGCTTGGCCTCCTAAGCCACGCATGCTGGTTGCTGTGAGCCTTTCAGGCCACATGGCAGTGCGCTGGGAAGGGAAGCACTCCTCTGGGGAAGCTGGGAACATTGCTCCCTCTGGCAGCTTTCCAAGTCTCCCTGTGCCTTTTCCAGGTGCCTGCCATGGTGAGGTTCATCCACCAGTGGCTCGTGGCCAAGGATTGTGCTGAGCACAGGCTGGACAAGGCCCTGCTGGATCTCACCGAAGCACAGCCAGATGACACAGTGATGACGTTCCTGCGTGTGGCCCCGTTGTGTGACAGGTATGGGGCCCACCTGCCCACAGGGCTCAGGCCTCCCCAGCCCATCACCCTGTACAGCCTGGCCCAGGTGTCTGAGCAACAGACACTTCCAGGCCCCTCTGGCTGCTGCCTTTCCCAGCCCTGGCACGTCAGCCCCTGAGCCTGCTGCCATGCTCCCTCCCTGCCCCTCAGGGCTCTGTCCCCACAGGGCTGGGCTGCCTGGGTGCTGCTGGCCAGGACCAGTGGGCAGAGGCAGAACTGGCAGCCAGCTCAGCTCCACCCGGGGCTGTGTCTGAGATGCCCCTGAGATAGAGCTCTGACCCCACAGAGCTGCCATGGCCATGTGGAAGACCATCATGGGCTCAGCCAGGACTGCAGAGCTGGTGCAGCTGATCCTCCTGGATGTGCTGGGGAGCTGGCCAGAGCACAGCACGTGCACCTCCGATGGGGACAAAACGGGTGTCTTTGCCCTGGCTGTGAGTTTCTGCAACTGGCCTTTGCTGGCCCCAAGGCTCCCTCTCCAGCAGCTCTCCATCCTCCTTCCCCCACTGCACCTCCCTGCCTCAGGCGCTGGCGTGAAACCTGGCCCAGGGACAGCTTCAGGCCCACCAGGCCCCGTGCTCCCCCTGCCAAGGTCTCTCCGGGCCTCTACCTGCCACGCTCGGGCCCTGCCACACAGACACCTCGGCACTGAGCGCTGTCTCGGGGGCTTTGTCCTTTGCAGGCAACCGTGGTGATGTGGAAGATCCTCCAGGAGCCCCCTGTCCCATGTATATTGAAGGTGTATTTCCCCCGCCTATTTGTGCGTCTGCTATTCCAAGTGTTCCTAAGCACAGAAGAGATGACAGAGGAGGTCGATACCTTCTGGAAGGGATGCCAGGAAGAGCACGGCCTTGCCACCAGCCCCAACAGGTGCTCCATCCCACTCCTCCTGTCGCTGCCACGTGGCCTGCGAAGGAGCCAGTGCTGCCAGTGTGACCTGGGCTTTGCTGTGCCCACAGGTTTACAGTGCAGACCTTGAAGTCCCTGCTTTGCCAAAAGCAGTACAACGGTGTGGTGGTGGCAATGGAACGCAGGTGTGGCTGGGACATGCTGCTCGCTGTTGACACCCGCCACTATGCTGTGGCTCTGCTGGCCAGGTGTGACCCCCTTATACCCACTGCCTCAGACATTTGTGCTCTGTGCCCAGTGTGACCCACACAGTCCCCGTGGTCATGGGCCAGAGGGCCTTGTCACTGAGGGACGGCCAAGCACACTGGAAAAGGCTGGGAGAGGAGGGTGCCCATGAGCAACCAACTCCCAAATGGCCCAGGTCCCCTTGCTGGAAGGGTGGTGGGGAAAGATGAGAACTCTGTGAGTCAGTCCTGGCAGGGATTTGCCTGACTGGCTCAGGGTCTTATTGCCTTTTTCCTTTTGTCAGATTAATTTGCCATTCATCCATACACTTTTGTTCCGGGATTGCATTTTACCTGCTCACCATGCTCGGTGAAGAGATGCCATACTGGGATTTCCCTGTCCTGGCATTCCTTGTGGAGGTGAGCCTCAAGGCCAGCACTGCCTGGCTGAGCTGCCTCCCAGCTCTCTTCCCTCTCGCAGCCACAGCTGCCAGGATGGTGCCCGTGCCCTGTGCTGCTGCCTGGGCCCGGCCCTGTGCGGCTCTGGGCTCCTGCCGGCCGGCTCCCCTGTCACTGCCCTGTGCCTTTCAGGTCTTCGAGTGCCTGGACTTGAGGGAATGCAGTGACAGTGTTCTGGAGATCATGGCATGGAACCTACAGAGCAAGGACAGGGAGAGGCGTCACTTGGCACTCAGAGGCCTCGTAGTGCTGGGCAAGAATCCCTGCATGGTGAGAAGGGGGCAGTGGCTGAAGCTGCACAGGCAGCGTGGGGCTGGGCAACGCAGTCGCCTGGCCTTGCCTGGGCTTTGGGTGCTGGGGCAGCTGCTCCCAGCTCTCCTGCCTCCTGCTTCAGCTGCCCCAGTGCTTCGGGACAGGCCTTTGGCCTCTGGGCCCTGCGGCAGCAGGGCGGCCTTTCACAAACTTGTGTTCCACACAGGCTGAAAAAATGTGGAGCCTGACTGAAAGTCTTGTGGAGCTCCTGCAGGAAAATGAAAGCAATGTGATCAGGATGACCATTCTTCTACTGAGATATTTGCTGCTGGATAATGGTGCCCCAATACCCACCCCCATCGCCCTGCAGCTGGCTGAGGCGCTCCTGCCACTCTTTGACCATGTAAGGCTCTGTGCCCACAGCCACGGCCACTGGCTGCTGCCCGGACACTTGGTGCCCTGTGGAAATGCAGGCCTGTGCCCTGGGGGGCCTGAAGCAGCTGATGCTCAGGTCTTTTGCCTTTCCTTTCATACAGGATGATATCCAGGTGCAGCTGAGCTGCATGTGTGTCTTCCAAGAGATGCTGGACTTGTTAACCAAAGATGGAAGAAAGGCCTTCAAGTCCCAGGTGCGCCAGAGCCTGGTCCCACTCTACTTCCACTGCCATGATGAGAATCAGATTGTTGCTGAGGTGAGGACTGCTGCGAGGGGGCTGGGCTGCCTCCTGCCCATGCGCCTTGCAGACTGCAGCCTCCTCCCGGCTTTAGAACTGGCATGCAGGTCCTTTGCCCTGGGTTATGTGGGCATTTCCACGTGTTTGCTGTTCTCCAGGCTTCTGCAGAAACGCTGCATTGTGTGGCCAAATTCCTGAAGAGGAGGGACCTTGACAAACTGTTGAAGAAGAAGAAGCTGTGCATGTTCACAGACAGCCTGGTAAGGAGGGCCTGGAAGCCCCAGGCTCAGCCTGGAGAAGGCCCCTGAGGGTGGTGCTCAGTGTGCGGGCTGGGCAGCTGTGCCCCTGCACGCTGCTGCAGCCAGAGGCCGCGCGGGCTCTTCTCCAGGCTCCCGTGGGCCCGAGCCAGGTGCCCATGGAGCCTCCGCCCGGCAGGGCTGCAGGCTGGCACTGCAGCTCCCTGGGCAGCAGCCGGCCCTCTGCCCCTGCCCTCGGGAGCCCTTGGCCAGCGGCTGCTGGCTGCGCCTCAGGGCTGTGCGGGCAGGGGAGGCTGGGGCTGGGCGCAGGCAGTGCCCGGCCCAGGGGCTGAGTCCGCGCCAACCCTTCCCTCCTGCCGCTCTCTGCAGCTGGCAGAGGACAGGAGCAGAGCGGCCGAGCACCTGCGCCGGGCCCTGCGCTACCTGCGGAGCCCACAGGAGCCCCTGCGAGAGGCGGCCGTCAGGTTCATGGGTGAGTCCCGAGTCCGGGCTCCCTACCCGGCCCGGCCCGCTGCAGCTCGGCCCCAGCCCCGCCTGCAGCCCCGGCAGCGCCAGCTGGGCCCGGCGCCGTGGAGCCCCACCTAGCCTGGGCATTGCTGCTGCTGCCCTCTGGCAGCCGTGCCCTGGGGCGGCAGCGTGTGGCAAGGGCCGAGGTGAGCCCTGCCGGGCCAGGAGCCCGTGTGGCCACAGCGCCGGCAGCGCCGCTGGCAGGGAGCTGTGCCGCTGGGGCCGTGACAGGCTCTGTGTTCACAGGCATGGCCGGGCGGCGCCTGAGGGGGCAGCAGCAAGAGCTGCAGCTGATCTGCACTGGTGAGTGAGGGAAGTGGGCTGACAGCGGGGGCTGCGAGGGCGGAGCTGCAAGCCCTGTCCCGGCTGCCGAGGGCTCTGCTCCCGTTGGCCGAGCACACGGAGATTTCAGGGCCACATGAGGGATTTGTGGCCGGCAGCTTTGGGCTGATCCCCTTGCTCTCTGCTCCCTCATGGCCATGGCAAGAGCCGGCTGCGATGGCCCTTGCAGGGGGCTCTCCTCGGCTTCCCGAAGATCCGGGACCTGACCATGGCTCTATTCCTCTTTCTTGCAGCCCTTGAACGCCTGACGGAGGACATGAGCAGTGCCGTTTCCGAGCTGGCATTTCAAACACTGCATATCCTCCGAGCAACACAGCATGGGCGATATTCTGTCTTCCAGAGGCTGCACGATCAGCTGCGCAAGGCATGGAAGACTCGGCGTCGTCTGTCAGGGCTCGGCTGGCTGTACTGCATGAGGGCTGTAGATAGCTGATCCGGGAGGCTCTCTTTGCTGGGGCAACCTGGGCCAATTGGGAATTTTTAATTTCCTTAAAGATTTTTCTTCCCTTCTCCTCAATTACATATCCTATGTAAATATAGAGTTTGTTACAATACACAGACTCTCAGGAGGTTTTCTTTGCATCCCAGGGTCTATACAGCAAAGGTAAAGCGGGGAAAAGGGTGCTTGCACTCAGCCAGCTGCACAGGTGTGCATTGCTGCAGGGAAAAGGGCCAGAAGCCCCTTGGCCTTTGGTGGTTCTGCTGAAGCCTTTGTGCTGCCCACAGAGCAGCTGGGCAGGGGCCGGGGCTGCAGGGATCCCTGCCAGAGCGGTGCCTGGAGATGGCCACAAGCCCTGTGCCAGGCCGGAAGGGCCATCCGTGTCCTCCTGCCCGTGTGCTGCTGGCTGCCTTGCTGAGGGCTCCCAGGTGCCTCTGGATGGGACTGCTCTGGAGCTGCTGTGGGGCTGCGGGGCTGCTGCTGGCAAGCTTGGCCGGGCTGTGGCAGCCCCTGAGGGGCTGGGACGCTGGCAAGCCCTGAGCAATGGGCTGTCAGAGGCCACAAGCAGCCCCCTGGCAGCTGCCTTGATCCTGACAGCAGGCTGCTCTGGCGCTTCCTCAATGAGCAGTTGGAGGGACCCCCCGGAATCAGGCGTGGAACCCTGTTGCCGGCCTTCCAGGCCTGTGAGGCCTGGAGTTGTGGGGCTTGGCGTGTGCCCTCCCTCTGCACCAGACTGGAGCCCCCGGCCCCTCAGCCTTAGGCATTGAGCTCCACTTCCTGCTTGCTGAGTCTTGTTCGTGTTGCCGTGGGGGAGGCCGAGCTCTGTGGCTTTAGGCCCCATTGAGCCAGAAGAGCAGCAGCTTTGAGCCCAGAGGGGCCACAGAAAGGCCCTCCCAGGGCAGGGACACATAAGAGTGTGGCAGGTACCTTCAGCGTGCCACGCTGCCTTTGCACTGGGCCACCTCCTCTGTGTGCAGGGCTGGCTCTTTGCTTTGCTGTCTTCGGCCTGTTGCTGTCATGCTCCCTTGGCTGCCTGCAGCGAGGGGCAGCCCTATAAGGAGGGTGAAAGGCCCTGTCTCCAACATCACAAGGGGGAAATGGAGCTCTCCCAGCCCTCAGCCCACCCTGTAAGCAGAGCAGAGCCTTTTCCCCAGCTCTGATGAATTTCTGCCTGCGGCTGCCCCTGGCAACCATGACCCACTGCACCCACTCTGAGTCATCTACAGGACAGCTGGTGCCTCTTGATTTGCTGACGGGATGTGAGGGTCACTGAGGGAAAGGCGGGTGTCCCAATGCTGAGGACTTGAGGCTTCCCCAGCAGGTTGCAGGTGCCTTCTGTGTCACTGAAGGGAAGGCAGATGCCCTGCATGCCACTGAGGCCAGCGAGAGTCCCTGAGGGGAGGCGAGTGTCTGTTGTGTCCCTCACGGTACGGCGGTGTCACTGAGGGAACGGAAGCGTCACTTGAGGGGGACACGGCACGCCGCGTGTGGCTGAGCGCACATGCCGCTGGCTGAAGGGACGCCAGGGCCGCTGAGGGGCCGTGGGCTCGCCCAGAGGGACACAGCAGGGCCGGGCCGGTCCCCGCTGCGCCGCCGCCGCCCGCTCCTCTCAGCCGCGGGGAGCGTTTCCCGCCCAGGCGCGGGCGGCCCCGCCCCGCCGCTCCCCTCAGCCGTGGGCGGCAACTCGAACCCGCTGGGGCCGCCCCGCGGGGCCGGGTGCTGGGCGGCCTTCCAGAAACCCGGGGGGAGCTGCCCCGGGGCTGCCCTGCGCTCATACACACCGAGGAGCGTGCGGCAGCGTTGGCACAGCGCCACGGAGTGTTTCACTTTGCCGGGGGTGAAGCTGCAGTAGCCTAGAGGGACAGAACTTCCTAGCACAGGAATGCTGGAATTACCTGGCGCCACCTGTAGGGCACAGAGTGAACATTTGGGCTTTAAAGTTCAGGCAATCACTGGTTTGTGAGAATAATGAAATCGGAGGTGATCAGTTGAGTAGTGGATATTTGAGCAGGAAGATTTGAGGTGATCTCTAGGGGAAAAAAATTACTTTTGAGGCAAAATATGAGTAATTTCTAGAGGTCACATAGAGATAATGTTGTGACAAAACCTGAGGTAAATGTTAGGGGAAAGACAGAAAATGTTCTGTCTTTCTAGGGGTAAAATCTCAGGTTCTCTGACTTTCCACTGTTATAAATAAGAAGCTTGACTAGGCCAATATTCAAGCAGCAATCAAATTATTAATTATTTTGGTAAAGTATGCACAATACATCGCTGGGTACAGTGGGGGAAGTTTTCCCTCCAGCTGCGCACCGATAGTTGTGGCTTACAGGTATTTATAGGGGTACTCATAAGCTTTCTCAGCAGTTTCTATTCCAAATTTTTACTCATCAGCATTTTCTCTTCCCAATTTTTACATCACAATTCTATACTCTATTGTGATTTAGTTTTTCTTAGGATGTATCCTACACAAGGAGTATCCCAGGTGGTAGAGGGTCTAACTTCTGACCAAAGAAAGAAGTCTCCCAGCCGGTGGGGTCCAGATTTCAGACATGGCTTTACCTTTTGATTGTGTTATGTTTGCCCAATTATCCCATCATTAAAAAAAACCCAAACAATATTAAAAGTAGTAACAATTTTAATTGAATAATTAAAATGAAAAGTATAAAATTAGATACAATATAATTCGATTAAAATAAGGGATAATATGGTTCCAATAATAGCGCATAAGCAAGAGATACCATGGGGTACGGAGTGCAGGATTCAACGACCCTTGCCACTTCACATACAAGCTTGCCAAGTGAAAATCACCCCTTATATGCCATATGTCAATGCCATCTCCTCCTATTTTTGGTTCGTCCCTTTTCTGTCTCCGCCTTTATTACCACCTTTACCACGCATGCGCCACCACTCGGTTTGGTGGTCACACAAGTCTTTGGGGGTCGTCACTGATGAAGGCCCTGTAGTCTTCTTTGTTGTCCTTTAATTCACCTTTGGGCTACACATGCGCACCAAGCCAGTACAATGTAAGCCAAGACTAACATATCACTGCATCTACATATCAAAGCAATAAGTCCCTTATAATTAGCATTTTCTTGGACCCAACCAGGTTCTTGGTCATTTTTAGCAACTGTATCTTCAGCTTCTTTCCTGTGGTCCTTGATGAACATCTGCTGGGAAGAGGGGGTGGGTGGAGCCCCTCCTTTCCCTCTCATCTTTGGCATTACAACTTTTAGCTATTAACTATTTTATTATTCTCAAATATTAATTACTGTATCAATATTGATTACTGTTTCAATTTCTATCAGCACGAATCATACCTATTTATCACACTGAGCATTGATCATTACCTCCATGAAGATTGATGTCTGCCTGCGGAGGGCTCCTTTCTCTATTACACCTCTCCTTTTCCCCATGTCTCTCCCGTATACCTTGTTTCTCTATCTGGCATCCGTATACTTTCTTTCTTTACAGGAATGAACCTGCAAGGCTTGGATAAACATCATTGGTGTCCGTCTCCCAGAGCACGAGCAGCTCCCCAACAAGACTTCAAGACTAAGGGACAAAGCTTCCCCCCTCAGCTCTCGACAGCAGCTCTAGGGAGTCTCTCTCCTCTGCAAGATCTCCTTTGTCAGTCTACAGTGACAAGAGTTGGCTGCAGGAGACATTTGCATGGGAACCCTCCCCAGACTGGGGGAAGAAAAAGAAGAGGTGATTTCTGTGGAAATAAAAAGGCACACATTTGGGAAGACACCAGTGTGAGTTTGCTGCAACTCTAGGCCAAAAATCCCTTGAAGAAAGCAACATCCATGCATGGGGCAGCACTTTGGCTTTGATATCAATGCTGACAAAATGGCTGCCCCTTCCTGCTGCTGTAGCTGACTCCAAATCACGAGAAATGTGCCAACTCTGCCAAAGACAGGCAGACACAGTGAGATAAAAACAGCTAGTCTGCTGAAAAGGAGACCAAATGAATGTTTTCTAATCAGGCCGTTTCATCCTTTCCCCAGCCAAAACAGAGCAATGTCCTTCCTCTCTGTCCCCGACGGTGACCCAGACATGGCATGCAGCGTAGGGATAACCTGCTGTGCTGTGCTGTGCTGTGCAGAGCCGAGCCGAGCCCGGCCAGCGCCGGAGCCGCCCCGCCCGTGCTGTGCCCGCAGCCCTGGCTCTGCCGCGTGCGTCCCCGCGGGCCCGAGCGCAGTGCCCCTCTCAGGCCACGCGCCGCCGGTGCAGCCGCAGCCGTTGCGCTGCGGGCGTTGTGGCCACAGTCGGCGATGGACGCCATGGCGGAGCTGCCGCTGCCCGCCGGGCTCAGCGCCCGCACCTTCCCCGCCAAGCTCTGGCGCCTGATGAACAGCCCCCGCGTCCGCTCCGTGCGCTGGGACAGCCACGCCCAGGGGCTGCTCATCGACCGCTCCCTCTTGGAGCGGGAGCTGCTCAACTCGAGCCGCGCCCACAGGGGCCATGGCCATGGGCCGGCCCCGGTGCCGCACACCTTCAGGGCCACGCAGTTCCGCAGCTTCGTGCGGCAGCTCTACCGCTACGGCTTCCGCAAGGTGCTGGGCTGGCTCGGCTCGGCCGCGCGATGCCGGGGCCTGGCTCCACTACAGCAACCCCTGCTTTCGCCGCGACCGCCCCGACCTCCTGCTCCGCATCAAGCGCCGGAGCGCGGCCAACAGGCAGTGGCCGGCAGCGGGCCGGGATGGCCGCAGGCGCCCGCCCCACTGCTCCCAGCAGCTCCCCGGGGCGCGGCTGCTGCCGGACGGGCGGCACGGGCACGGTCGCTTCACGCCGCTGCCCAGGGAGCGGCCGCCGCTGCCGGCCGGGCGCCCGCCCAGCGGCTTCCTCCTGCTGCACAGGGAGCGGGCGCTGCCGGACGGGCGGGAGCTGCGCAGCCCCCGGCCCGGCCGCCTCCAGCAGCGCCCCGGGGAGCGGCCGCTGCTCGCCCGGCGCCCGCCCTGCGGCTTCCACCTGCTGCACAGGGAGCGGCCGCTGCTGGCCCGGCGGGAGGGGCTGTCGACGGAAGGAGACCAGGACATCAATTAGATCATCACAGGCCCAATTTTATTGATCAGTACAGCAGGTTAAATACAGTTCATAATGAGCTTCATACATATTGCAAAAGTTGAGCTCAGGATTGGTTAGTTACATATCAGCAACTACGCCTACTTCTGCATTCTTATGGTTCTCCTTTTGATACTTTCTACATATTCTCAGGGAGAATCTCTCTTCCTTATCCTCATGTTGCGGCAAGGGCATTCTGTCCTTGCCTGTCATTGGTCACCGACTGCTGACTTCTCCTTTCAGCTTACTGACTGCTGACTTCCCTCTCTCAGCTTAACCAGCGGCATTGTGTCAGTATGGCCTTTCTCAGCTAACCAATTATTAATAAATCTCTCCACAAGGGGCCGAGCCGCTTCCAGGAGCTCTACGGGGAGCGGCCGCCACCCGCTGAGTGGGAGGTGCTCGGCATCCCGCCCTGCCACTTGCTCGGGCTCCACGGGGAGCCGCAGCTGCTCAGGCGGGAGGGCCCCCGCAGCCGCCTGCAGGAGCTCTGCGGGGACCAGCTGCCTCCAGCTGAGTGGGAGGTGCTCGCCATCCAGCCCTGCAGCTTCCAGCAGCTCCACAGGGAGCAGCAGCCCCCAGCTGACGACGCACAAGGTAGGAAAAGAGTGTGGCCTTGTTTTTCCAAAAGGTCGTGAAAAGTGACCGTTTGAAGTATTTTGCCGCAAGGCTCTGCCATTCTTGGCCAGAAGTTGTCAAGCCTCCTAGGAAGGGGCACCTAGGAGGCCAAAAGATTCTCTGCCTGGTTTTGCTGTGTGCTTCCTGTGATGTTTGATCCACAGCAGCACTAGAGCTCTGTGTCCCACAGCCACGTTGTGGAGCCTGACCAATGTGTTTGGATTTTTGCAGCCACCCTGGGCACTTCAGGGCCCAGCGCTCCCGCTGGCAGTGCAGCTTGTGCAGCATGGACGGCCTCCAGCTCAGCACAGAACGCACCTGGGGAGGAGGAATGGCCACCAGCAGATCTGGGCCTTGCCGTAGAGAAAATGATTCGGGAGATCAGGAGGTCCCTGTCTGAAAGATCTCCCTCTGTGAAGGTAGTTCCATTGGATGGGGATAAAAGGGCTGGACTGAGAGCTTTTGAACCTTGTTACACGGTTGAGAAGCAAAGGCTTCTTTAATTGAGCTTACTTCATTATTATTTAGTTATTGAATTATTCTTGGTATTGAATTCTTCTTGGATTTCTAAAAGAGGGGATGAAAAAGAAATGAAGAAGAGGTTTTACTTGCTGGGAAAGAGGAGAAGAGTGTTTGGAGAAGTGGCACTGAAGGCCAAGTTTCCTGTGCAGGGAGGGGCATGCCAGAGGTGCCTCTGTTGCAGCTGCAGCAGATGTGGGCTGTGCCTCTTTTGGGTGGGAAGGCCAAGGCAAAGCAAGGGCTGGGCTGCAGCTGCTGCTTCCTGGAGCCTTCTACTACTGCCCCATGTGTGTCCTCCAGGCATCACCTTCGCCCCCTGAATCCTGAGTTTAAAAGGCTTGTCATGTGAACCGTGTGGGCAGTGTTCCCTCCTCTGTGCTCCATGTCCTTTGGGAGTGGAGAAGGACAGTTATTGTATCCCTCATATGATTCCAGCAAAATAGTGAGTGATCTTTGGGTTCCTTTCTTTCTGTTTTTCTGTTCAGGGCAATGTTGGTGTTGCCCCTGATTCTTCAGGAGGGGAGCCTGTGAACAGAGCTGCAGCAGAGGAAGCTTCATCTGGCACCGAGAGCTACAGGAACAGTTCCCAGGAGCCCGAGGAGCCTGGTAAGGACAGAGCCCCCACTGGTTTCGAGAGCTGTGAGATGGCTGCTCTGAGCAGGGTTGGTGCTTCCTGGTGCCTTGAGTTCAAATCCTGCATGGGCACAACCTCCCTGAGCCCTGCCCTCCACGCTTCTCTGGAGGCTCTGACCCTAAGTCCTCTGCTGGGGCAGAGAGCAGGGAATAAACCTGACCTTGTGGGAGTTGTGTCACCAAGCCAGGTGTCCCAGTTTTGTGCTGAAGTTGGTGGATAAATTCACTGCAAGGTGCCAGGGGAGGCCAGGCTGAGCGACACTTGAAGGAGCAGGGGAAAAAAAAGAGCAAAAAGTCAGGGTAGAAGTCCAAATCACTGACTAAATGTAGTACCAGTCTGCTGGTATTGGTCCTGACCCACAAGAAAAACAAGGAGCACAACATCAGAGGCCAACCAATTGAAAAATCACGGTAACTCCAGTATCAGAAGGAAAAGCTTGAATGACTCCTGATTAGGGAGGCCTAAGAGGAGAGAAGGAGCACCGTGGATCCATTCCTTAGCCAAGCTGGTGCAGCCTGCAGGCCTCGTAGGGAGCTCTGTCCCTCCCAGCCCTTCCTGCCAGAGCTGATGATCAAGTTGGAGCAGCTGCTGCTCACTGCAGAGGGCAGTTTGTAGATGGCAGGTAATGGAGCTGGTTCATGACTCAGCTCCCAGCACCTTCAGCTTCAGCCATTTCAGTGAGGACTGAGGTGTCTCTGTCAGCTCAGAGAAAGAACAGGGCTGGGCTTCCTTGTGGCAGCTGGGACTGTCTGTGTTTCAAGCTCTCCTGGGTGCCCTTTGCACTGCGGGGGCTGGGACTTTATCGAGATAATTCAATGCATTGAAGCACACTTTTGAACCCTTGGAATGGTCCCTGTTCTTTTAAGGGCACATTGCTCCAAATTGCCAAGTGAGAGTCTTCCTTTCAGGCCATCTTTGAGAGCCCCTGGTAGAAGGACAATTGCTGCCCAAGGGAAAGGTGCACAAGGGCCAATATTGACTGAGCGTTCCCTTTGCTTCCCAGATGCCATCTGACCAACATCTCCAGGAGGGCTGGAAGAGACAGGGGAGAGCCTGTGACCATCAGGCAGGTAGAACTCCTCTGCTTGTAGATATGTTTATAGATTTCTATGGTTATTTATTAGTGGTTATAGTTCCATTTATAGATGATAGTGTTCTATTTATATAGACATATATTGATAGATCTGTATAGTTAAATGTGGATATGCATATAGGTATAGATATGATATAATTACATTTTATAATATATTTACATTTGTAGATTTTCAGAGTTAGATTTTTCTATGTGTAGAGTAAAATATTTATATATATGTATGAAGTTACATTTATGAATGTGTATAGTTATATAGTAAGAGGAATGTTTAGATGGAGAGATTGATGGAAGAATTGCTGTTTGTGTAGGCTTAGGCTGCCTTTGTACCTCTTTCCCCCCTCAGCTGCCTTTTTCACCTCTTGCTTTTCCCCCGGTGCCCCCTGTGTCCCCCTTCCCTGTGCTGGGTCCGAGCTGGCGGCCGGGCCGGGCGGAGCAGCACTTCCAGCCCCGGCTGTCCCTGGAGCGGTGGGAGCTGCCGCTGGCCCCAGGCACCGTCCCTGAGGAGCTGCTATAGGACGGTGAGACTGAGGGGGCTGAGGGGGCCGTGGCGCTGAAGGGACAGTGTCCCTGAGCTGCTGCTGGGGCTGAGGGCTGTGGGGCAGCCGAGGGCCTTGGTGGCACTGAGGTGACAGGGAAGTGGCACAGGCTGGCAGGGTGGTGGGTCTCAGGGGACGGGATGGCTCAGAAGGGACTGAGGAGCATGAGAGGACTGTGAGGGGCTGAAGAAACTGAAGGCGGCTGGGGCTTCACCGAGAGCATGGCGGGGCTGAGGGGATGGAGGGGGCCAGCAGGGAGCACAGAGGGCTCCAGGACTGCAGCTCTGCCAGGCCTTGGAAGCAATTCCAGAGCTTCCACTTTTGCCACAGCTGCCATGAAGACCTTGAGGACAGCCGGAGACTGACAGGAGCCAGCAGGGAGGAGCTGAAGGCCAGCAGCGAGAGAAGTGAACGGGGCCCTGCTGCTGCCAGCCTGGAGAGAGCCCGGCTGAGGCCACAGGCCCGGGGAGGCAGGTGGGGCTGAGGCTGCTGTGGGCTGTGGCCGTGGGCACTGCCCGGCGGGGCAGGAGCGGGCCCTGCCCGTGCTGGGGCTGCTCAGCGCAGCTGCCCCGGCTGGCACAGGGGCTGTCCTTGGGCAGGACAGCTGTGCCGCAGGGCCCGGGAGCTGTGCCGGCTCTGCCGGGCTGCCGGGGCTGCGGGACAGTCCCACCGCGGCTGCGCTCACCACAGCCCGGCCCTCCCGGCTGCTTTCTCTTTCTGACCCCCTGGGGAGGCTCTGAGATTTCCTCTTCCCTGATGGAAGTGCAGCTGCTGCCAAGGGAAACGTCCCCATACTCACTCAGTGTTCCCTTTGCTTGCCAGATGTCCCATTTGCTGTCGCTGTCCAGGAGAGCTGCTCTGCACGGGAGGAGGAGACCGAGCGAGAGGCTTTGAAGATGGGGCAGCTGGGATCCCTGTGCTTGGAGTGCTGTTTACAGATAGATGGACTTGAACATAGACAGGGATTATTACATCTGTATTTCTGTATGTGGGTTGCTATTTGTATGGATTTATTTCCATGTGTATATTCTTGTATTTATGTATATTTTTTCGTTATGAATGTATGCTATTTGTATATATACATATATGTTTGAAATTACATATATGTGTATCAATTTATCTATGTATACATGGATATTGTTATATCTGTGTTAATTTCTGTTTCTTATGGGTACAGTGGTGTAGGTATCTCTTTTGATATGATTTTTGTTATATGGCTTTTAAAATAGGAATATTGGTATTTGTATAGGTATATAAGTCTATTTGTATAGGTATATTTATCTGTTTATGGATGTAATTCTATTTACATATCTATGGACGTATTTTTGTATTCCTAGATGGGCTTAATCCTTGTAGTATTATGTAATAAATTAAGTTGTTAAATGCCTAATTGATCTTTGTGTATAGTGAGTTTTTGTAGAGGTTGGCAAGAAATTAACTGAAGTTGGTATTTGTATATTATTACATACACAGGTTGTAATAATCTAATAAATTCCTGTTTTTAACCTAAATTGAGATTTGTATAGTTCTGTATTGTCAGCGTGGGTGTAGCACTTTGTAATAAATGACATTTTTCAACTGAAATTGATTCTTGTGTATTTGTGGATCAGCAGCGTGGCTGTAGCAATCTGCAAGAAATGCCATTTGTCAGCTATGATGGGTGTTCTGACATTTGTGCTACCCAAAGCCATGGGCAGATGTAAATGCTGGAGGATTTTGGCCATGCCAATCTCCGGCTGTGCCCAGCACCTGCCCCACCTGCACTCAGGCTGGGCAGGGGAAGGGCAGATTTGGGCTGGCAGCAGAGCCCCACGTTGGCTCAGAACTCGCTGCAGAGGCAGCTGAGAAAACTCCGGGGCTCCACTGAGAGTAGAACTCCAAGCAGGAGCAACCCTGACAGGAGAAATCATTCACAATGAAAAAAAGAGAGAAAATGTGGCAAAGCAGATGTGTGGATACTCTGTGAGGCTGATAAAATGCTCTGAATCACCCCTGCCTAGGCACGTCTTCTGCAAAAAGGTTTTATTAAAAACTGAACACCTCCCATAAAATACAGATTGCTCTTTCCCCTTCACTTACCTTGCTGTGTGAGTGGAGACACTCTCTCCTTATCACTGAGAATTTTTGCCCTTCAGCACCTCACATTTAATCAAAGATGATGTACTACCTTGGCACCATCAATGAAAACAGCCCTGTCCTCGTGGCAGTGTTTGCAAAGTCTTCCCTCCTCCAGTCTCCACATGTGATGGAACCATCCCCTTCTGTCCAAACTGTGCCTGAGCTGAGTGAGGGCTCCAGGAGCTCAGGAGGGTGCAAGAGCACTGCACGTGGGAAGGTTTTGCAAAGCTTCCTAAGCACCAGTAAACTCTGGGTTTGCCAGTCTTCCCCTGCAATATTGTCCTACTCAAGAATGATCTTGGAGAATACTGTGCCTCCAGCTCACTCAAGAAAAGTTTGTTTTCTTCAAGGCTTGAATAGAGGAAAATGAAAATTGTGGTTTTTAGAGTGAAATTTGGAAGTCGGTGCGGCTGGGTTTGCTCCACTATTTGCTGGGGAGAGTAGGAGAGTAGGGTGAAAGCTTTAAATTCCCAGCAGAAGCTGACTACCACCCAGACAGACCTGAATGAGGCCCAGGTGGGCTTGCTGCATGCTGGTCCAAGGGAAAAGCTGGAACAAAGTCCCCTTTTATTGCAGATGGAGTCTGTACTGGTGTGTCCAGGGCTGTCTGTGGTACTACACGGCAATCCAGCCAGAAACTGTGGATATGAGAGTTCCAACAGCAACCTGCTTCTCCAGGGTGAGGGACGAGGCCAGCCCAAAAGCTTGGAAGGTGCTCTGGGCACTGGAGAAGGCCAGGCTGTCCTTGAGCAGGGATGGCCCTCAAAGGGGACCTCACACCTTGTGCTGCTGACCAAGGGCAGCTGGTGCCCTTCCACAAAATGCTTCTTTTGTCCAGCTCTTGGAAAAGTTCCAGCCAGCAACAATTCCTGCTGCTCACACCAGCCCTTTCCAAGCAGGGGGAATTTCAGCAGCAGCCTGACAGCTTAGTGGCAGGAGAATAAAATACTCAGCTGAGTGTTATCAACTCTCTGTCAGAAGCCACATCCTCAGCCCCTCATCTCCTCCAGTTGTCTCAGACATGGAGGAAGCATCAGGAAATCTCTGATCCTGGAAGGGAAAGCAGAAGGAGGAGAGGCAGTGGCTGGTCCCTGGGGCCTTGGGAGCAGTGAGAGCCATCCAAAACAGGATCTCTGCTGGGCTGTGGAGATAAGAGTGACCAGTCAGCAATGCCCTGTGTCAGACTGGAGCCATCTGTGAAAGTGAGCATGGAAATCTGACCTTGCAAAACAGAGGAAAAGGTGTCCTTGGGTATTTGCCAAAGCTTGCAGGGGCTCTGAGCCACCTGGTCTAGTGGAAGGTGTCCCTGCCCATGGCAGGGGGTTGAATCTAGATGGTCCTTAAGGCCCCTTCCAACTCAAGCCTTTCTGTGAGTCTGAATTACAAACCTACAATGACAAAGAGAACACAGCAAATCTGGCCTCCACTGCATTATTGGAGGTTGCTGCAGTCACTTGTGTCACCTGGAGACTGGTTTGGATCTGGAGACATTTTCATGGTCCCACAGTATTTCAGTGTGACTTTCCTGGTTCAGGGCCCCAAAAGATGCCAGAACAGATTATCTGCAAGCACAGAATTGGTTAAGCTGCCTGTGAACCTGATGGGAGAAGTGTATTCATGTTATTGCAGCGTTTACCCTGTACCCTGGTGATATTTGGTTTCCATTTTGAAGATGCAATGTTCTTGCACAATGCTTGTATATGCAGAAATACTGGCTTTAAATCCTAATTCCATCTTCACACAAGGATGTGTAATCCATCAGAAATGTTTAACACAGAGCCATATTAGCTTTGGGCTCGGCGGTATGGGTTGTTTAAAGTGTGTGATGAGTAATGGCAGCTCCTACAAATACCCCTCTTGTTAATTTGGGTCTGCCCTTTATCAGCCCTGTTGCATAGAAATCACTTCTTTACAGCAGAGACTAAATAAAATCCCTTCATACAGATGAGAATTGTGCAATTCAGGCTGATTAAAGGGGAAGTTTTCTGTTATTGTGAAAGAACAATCTAGATAACCTGTTTGCTGTACATCCTGGAGGGGCTTTGCAGTTAAGAGTGAAAAGGAAAACGACATTTCTCTTAAGAAGTGTCTTGAAAGAGCTTTTTGTATTTCCAGAAGCAGCTACATTGATAATGACCTCGACAAGTAGAAATGCACAACAACCACTTAGGTGACTTTATCTGGCCATGATTTTTAGCTGCAATGCCAAAATCTCGTCAAATATGTTGCTATCCTTTAAACAAGGAAGGAGAGCACAAATACCAACAATTCTCATCAGCCTTCTGGGTTGGAAAGACCATTTAATTTATGCTCCCTTAGCTGTCAGCCTAAACTCTGCTGTGCAAACTTAAGGTCTGTGTTGGACCTTATAAACTTCTTGAGCATCAACTTAGGTGCAACCCTGCTACAAAACCCTTCAGGCACCACACTGATTTAGAGTGGCAGGACTTCACTGTTCTAGCAGAGAATTTACTTTACTTGCTCCTGCAAGTCATTTCCAGAGTGGACGTGAAATCAGTGCCTTGCTATCTGGATGTGACAGGATTTTCCTCCTGTCCCAACAGACAACAAGGGAAAAGATTTGTTTCTATTATACCATTACATCTAAATCTTTGGTTTGAGAGCAAAAGGAAAATGCTCCTTTAAGAAGTTCTGCCTGGACTTTTTGGCATGAGGACAAACTGTGGTGTGCTGGCAGGAGCAGCACTGTCCCTGTGGGTGGAAACCCCCTGAAGGATGAACAGGCTGCTGTCACAGGGGCCACACCTGCAGCACGAAAACCCACCGTGCCATTACCTCAATGCAAACTAAACACAAGTGACACAGCTCTGCAGCCTCAGCAAGGACTTGCCTCTGCAGAGATGTTACTGACAGACTCAGCTCTTGTTTACAAGGGCTGTTAAATTGTCACACAAATCAACCACCCCTCCCTCTCTTGTCCTTCTTGGCGTAGGGCTGCTGAGCTGCTGCTGAGAAAGAAGAGACAGAGTCCTTCAGGGCAAACGGAGACTTTGCAATGGGCAGAAACTTCCTCCTTTGTTTTGTTTTCAGTGACAACAGAGGGGTTTGTCTTCAGTCCCTGTGTCAGCAGGGAAATTGTGCCTGCCCATCACACCTAGGATCTGAACAACCTGGATTTTCATTGGTGTAAAATCCACAGTGACCTGACCTTCTGCAGGAATATGGAGAGAAGAGTCAAAAGCGATTCCTGGAATGTTGCAATAAGCAGATAGTGGTATTAAACATATATAGATAAAAAGGCATAAACGCTCATAAAAGCTCATATGGAACTGATGTAAACCTAATAAAAAGAAGCATTTTATTGTAATAGAGTGAGGGTTGCTGACCACAATGTGAGAAATAGCTACTCTTCATAGTTTAGGAAGGTTTATTAAACCTTATCAAAAATACAACAGAAGACTGAATAAAGAAAAAAGGTTACAGCACCAGGAGCAAAAGATTTTCCTCGCCATGTGCTCAGCCCCCTCACACTGGAGACTTTCCCTTTTTAACCCTTTAACCCCTCCCAAAGTTTTGTCCATCAACCCCTTCTTTGCTGTCCAGTGGTGGTGATCTCTTCCTCAAATCCTGATTGGGGGTCAGGATTTGACAAGCCAGATAATGACAAGCCAGCCCTCCCAGATGTCCCAACCCCAGCTGTCCCTTGATGACCATGGGATGGGGTGCAGCATAACTATAAATCTATAAAACTTTTCTTAACTTATACACATGATATTTTTCTATTAATTGTGAGAGTCAATCATCACATGACTCATCTATCACAACAGGAAAAGAAGTTTCTGGTGGGAGGAACACTGGTTTTAAAGGTAGGACCAGCTCTTGAGGTTTGATTTGTTCCCTCTTTCAGATTACAAGGAAGCCATGGTGTTCCAGAGTAGAAGCTGGTCCCAAAAGTTTGAGAACAGGGTGTGATAAGATCACCAGGGTATTTTATCCGTATCTAGGAAGAAGCCCTGCAGAGCTTCTCTTTAGATTTGACTGAAAGTAGAAGTCTTGTTTTTACCAAGAATTTTGATCTCTTTGTGTTTTGGAGAAAGAAAAAGAAAACCCCAAACCACCTGAAGTTTACATTGAGGTGAGGTGTATCACAGATGGATGAGGGCTCACCAAGGCAAGAGACCCTCCTGTAATTTAAACTGTTCTTTCAATAATACCAACAATTTCTCAGTACATGTTGATTTCAGCAGGGACCAGATTCTCTCTTCTTGTTCTGGCCTTTCACATATCACTAAGGGAAGGTGAGGCTGTGTCATTGTCATTCGGATTTTTAATTCTTCAGAAGTCAAAACTGAATTCAAGTCAAGTTCATTAAACTGCAATTTACATATATGATGAATAGGTATGATTCGTGCTGATAAAAATTGAAACAGCAATCAATATTGATACAGTAATTGATATTTGAGAATAATAAAATAGATAAAAGTTGTAATGCCAAAGAAGAGAGGGAGAGGAGGGGCTCCACCCCCCCTTCCCACTTCCCAGCAGATGTTGTCAACGACCACAGGAAAGAAGCTGAAGATACAGTTGCTAAAAATGAGTAAAAACCTGGTTGGGTCACAGAAAGTGCAAATTATAAGTGATTTAATGCCTTGATATGTAGATGCAGTGATACGTTAGTCTTGGCTTACATTGTACTGGTTTGATGTGCATGTGTAACCCAAAGGTGAATTAAAGGACAACGAAGAAGACTACAGGGCCTTCATCAGCGACGACCCCCAAAGACTTGTGCGACCACCAAACCGAGTGGTGGCGCATGTGTGGTAAAGGTGGTAATGAAGGCGGAGATAGAGATGACAAACCAAAAGTGGGAGGAGATGGTATTGTCACATGGCATATAAGGGGTGATTTTCACTTGGCAAGCTCGTACGTGATGTTGCAAGGGTCCCAAAACCCTGCCCTCCGTACCCCGTGGTTATCTTTTGCTTATGCACTATTATTAGAACCAAATTATCCGTCTTTTTATCAAATTATATTGTATCCAATTTTTTTTTTTTATTTTAACTATTCAATTAAAGTTGTTACTACTTTTAATATTGTTTGGCTTTTTTTATGATGGGATAATTGGGCAAGCATAACAATTTTGGTGCCGACATCCATGACTCTCTCAACTCCGGGGAGGTGGATAGTTTCTGGGAAGGAGCTCCCCACCAGACTTTTAAGTGGTCCCAAGGCTAGACCACTCTCCCTTGGGAAAAAAGAGGTTTTATTGCAATAACGCATAAGCAAATTAGTTTTTAAGAGCGCGAAAGAGAGGCTCCCATCAGAGTGCCAGCTTATAGGAGAGAGAGTACCCATACAAAACAGCTTTGTGTATGAAGACCCTCGTGAGAAAAGGAGACTGTGAGTATCACGAGGTTTTGGGTCGGGGGGCGGCTGTATGTGTGTGTGAGTGTGTGTAGAGTGTCTGAGACAGGGGCTGGGCAGTCCCGGACCCCTGAAGCAAGTGGGACCTCCCAGTACCACGTTTTCGTGCCCTCCGAGAGGAGGCTGGCCGGGAAAGTAGGGAAGTGAAGAGTGAATGAGTGGGGACCCTGGGAGGGTTTGACCCAGGGGGAAGAAGGGGATCCCTGGTCCAGGCACCTGTAGGGAGTTCCATGGGCAGGAGGGATTGACTCTTTAGGGAGACTGAGAAAGAGAGTGAATGAATACGTTCAATTTCCTTGGAGGGGTTGGTAGCAGGCAATTTAGTATGTGATTAGATGGTGAGAGGATGGGGCTAATAGATTGAGAAAGAGGGAGAGATAGGTGTGGAAGAGGTAGATTGAAAAGGCAGTGTGACAGAGTAATAAGTGAGGAAGTTGAGCCACGAGGTGAGTGTGGGAAACTAAGACTTTCCTGGTACCGGGCATTTCTTAGTTTGTTGCCGCCAGAAATGGGTCAGGGAAAAAGTAAGTTCCTTGACCCAGGGGCTGCGGATTGTGTGAAAAATTCGCAGTGGTTTGAGGAATCTGGGAACCGTGAGGGGGGTTCTCGGGGGGGAGCATTCCTCAGGACAGCCCACTGGGGATGATGATGCGGTTTTGGGATGAATGGGAATCCCGAAGGGAAGAAAATCAAGGAATTCAGAGGGCAATGCCTAAGGGACATAATATAGGAAAACCTTTGAGTGAGCATCAGAAAAAATATGAGTCGCCATCAGAATGGTTAAAAAGATTAAAAAGAGACTTGCAATTATATTCAGGCATAGATACTGATACTGCAGTAGGGCAGGTTCTGTTAAAAATTCAGTTTGTGACCAGATCTTGCAGTGACATCAGGAAAAAGCTGGAAAAATTAGAAAATTGGCAGGACAGGGGACTTCAAGAGTTACTGAGAGAAGCACAAAGGGCGTTTGTAAAGAGAAATGAGAAAAAGCAGAAAGCAGATGCCAGAATTTTGGTTGCGGCAGTTAGAGAAATGCAGGCAGCTTTGAATACAGAAAAATCTGCAGGGGAAAACAAACGGTGGATGTCAGGATCTAATTTGAGGAACATAAGACGTGTGCATTTTTCCCGCCACAAGAAAAGATACTTAAAAAATTCTTGTCCTACTTTAAAGGATGCGGGACCTACCTGTTTTTATTGTCATAAAAAGGGGCACCTGCAAAAAAATTGCAGAAAGAAACAGCAAGATGAGAAAACTACTCAGGAGAATCAGAGAGGTCAAGAGTTTTTTTTAATGACGAGGACCAAAATACAACCAGAAGAGCCCTTGATAATAAAGCTAAAAAATAGGTCCTCAGAGCGAAGAAGTTATATTTTTAGTCAATACAGGAGTTTCTCAGTCGACAGTGACAAAATTACCCCAGGGATGTGAGATAAGTAGTGAGCGAGTTTCAGTAATCGGAATTACAGGAGATGGTTTCCCTGTTCCTGTAATAAAAGGAGTGCAAATTGAAACAGATGACAAATTTGGAGTAAATGATTTATTGTTGATACCACAGGCCGAGCATAATTTGTTAGGCAGAGATCTAATAATAGCCTTAAATTTACAGATAAAACCCTGTGAAGGAAAACTTAAAATTTATTCTTTAACTGAAGAAGATAATCTAGAAATTAATGACATGGGTTGGCATTCAGGTGAAGTGGGAAAAAGTTTAGGGTAAAGGAGTCTGGCCCCCTTAGTCCCTCCTGGTCAGCACAAGCCTGTGAATTTTATGCATTACTCTGTGCACTATTAATAATAAAAGGGCAAGAAGGGACTATTTATACAGACTCCAAATATGCTTTTACTGTAGTACATACTTTTAGAAAAATTTGGAAAGAAAGGGGACTTATAAACTCTCAAGGGAAAATGTTAATACACAGGGAATTGATAATTCAGATACTTGAATCTTTAAAAGGCTCAAAGAAAATAGCAGTAGTTCATGTAAAGGAATGCCAGAGAGGGAGGGATATTAGAGTCCGAGAAATAATTTGGCTGATGAAGAAGCAAAAAAGAGCGACCTTAAGAATAAGAGTTACTGAAATCATGACCTTACAAAAAATAGAAATTCAGCAGGAGACACTTTCCCTTCCACTAGCAGAACTGGCAGCTATAAGGAAATTAGGAGCAACATTTAAGGAGGGAAAGTGAGTTTTTCCTGATGGCAGGATTATGATGCCAAAACCAGTGGCACATTAGATCTTAGATAACTTGCATAGACAGACACACTGGGGAACAAGAGCCTTTTGTGATCACTTTTTAAAATTTTATGGGTGCATAAGGATATTTGAAATTGGAAAACAAATTACCCAGGTGTGTCTTACCTGGCAAAAGGTAAATAAGAAAGTGTTAAAGAGCCCTCCCTCTGGAGGACAAAAAAAAAGCCTACAGGCTATTTGAAAAGATCCAGGTTGATTTTGTAGACTTGCTTAAAGTGGCTCGGTGGAATATTTGTTCGTTATAATAGATCAATTAACTCAGTGAGAAGTGAGAAGTATTTCCAGCAGCTCGGGCTACAGTTCAAACAGTAGCTAAAATATAGTTGGAACATGAAATTCCAAGAATGTGATAATATGGTGGGATTTAAGTAGATTTATATTAACCCTGATTTATTAAGAATTAATTAGGCATCCTGGAGTGGCTGCGGACCGCAATTCCCTTGAGCTCAGAGGCAGAAGAACACTAGTGGAAAAAGAATAAAAGACTTTCTGAATCGGTGGGAACAGCCTAAATGGATCGAAGATCTCCTCCAGGATCACCTACCAGCAACATTATTAGAATTGATTACAGAACTGCAATTCCAGAAACTGAGATTGATAACACCTGTTGCTAAAAGAGCTCAGAGACAAGTAAAATGTTGGGAGTGCAGTAAACATGGTTTAGGGTGTCATCCATGGATATGTATTGTTTGCACACTTTGCTTAAACTCATGGTGGAAAGTAAGAGGGAAGAGAAGGAGAGACAATTGATTTGCTTGTTTTGCTATGGTTATGTATTTAGCCAGCTAACTATAGAACTCATTGCTATTGATTTCTTTGAAATACCTTTGAGACTCGGAGACGGGACTCTTCCAGCAGCAATTGGATTAATAGAGAAGTTAGATCAATTGGTTCTTGCTATATTGGCAATAGCACAAATAAGAGAATGAGCAGCTCATAATATTATAGACCAGTGTCTCATAATTGATAGTTGTTGTGGAGAAGAAATCTATATATCACATCATAGGCATGTTTTTGGGGCATATTGGCCCTGGAATTGGAGGCAGACACTTATTGCACTCCCCGCCCTTGAAGAAAATTAAAAAAAAAAAAAAAAATTAAATCTTATTGTGGTTGGCATATCTCTGAAATTTTGGAAAATATAAATTTCTAGTGTTCCGGCCTAACCTTTTCCCTGTTCTTTTCATTTTAATTATTTCTTCTTAACTAGCCAGAACCGAGAAATGGAATTGAAAAGGGGACAAGCAAACCCTGTGGGGCTATGGGTACCGAGGAAACGAAAAGCACCAGTGACTAGATTCCGAGATATTACCTTTGCTACCAAGAAGACTGGCATCTTGGCCCTTGGTTGCCACCCAAGGGGCCTTGAGAAAGGTAGAAAGGTAGATTTCCTGAGGATTATTTTCGCTGTGATCATTATGGTACCCTGGACGGTTGGCCAAAGCCAGAGAGCCACACTAGACCAAATTTCGGCAATGAAAAAGCAAACAAGGCAAAAACCAAGTCCCAGCAATTTCAACATTTGTGACTATTGCAATCAACCTGTGTGGATTAAGGACAAGATGAAATCTGTGTTTGTGATACACCTATATGTTAGTTCTGCTTGCTACAATCGCAGCAGTTTTATAGATGTTTGTATTAAGGAAAGAAAGATGTATTGGGTAAGGAAAATTTTGAGATATAATAGACAAGCTCCTTATCCCTATAGTGATCAAATTTGCCCTCAGTATGGAAGATTCTTTTGTTTTGAAAGAGATGATAATGGAAAGGATCCAAGTACAGGCATGGGAAACCAGGCACTAAAAGAAAAATGGAAAGAGAAAATAAAAGAAGAAAAAGAAACAAAGGGGAATAGAGGAAAAAACAGGAGAAAAGAGTCAACAGAATTGGCTGAACTGTATAAACAACTAAAACAGCACTACAAAGATTGGGATTTGCCAGCCTCGAATAAGAATCTGTTTGTGGGATTGATACAAGAGATTGCTACAGAATTGGGATTATCCAAATGTTGGATTTGTAGAGGTCTAAAAATGGCTGAAAGATGGCAGTGGAAAAACGGAGAACTTAGCTCCAGAGCAATTTTTAAAGTAGAATCGCATCCAAATTTCTGGAACATTAAAGAGACCTGAAGGATGGATTTTAAACCACCAAGTAATTAGAATCCTTTGTGTAACTCGAGAAATAAGGAAATTTAATAAAGTAGTGGGGCATATTCTTTGTAAATCCACATTAGTAGTCAATATGGATAATTGTTCAAAAGTTTGGTGACTTGAAACTCCTATAAGATATTGAGGACCTATAAAAAAAAAAATTGTGAATGGGATGAACAGATTAATTTATGCTGGTACAGAAGTCCTGAGCTAACCCCTACCAATCCATCGACAGCCTGAGGTCATATTGAGAACAACTGGAGAAAACTGGTAAGAAATGGAAAGCCCCAGATGGGATATATTGGATTTGTGGGCAACGAGTATACAGTGAGTTACCTCAAAAATGGGGAGGAACCTGTACGTGTAGAGTAATACAACTCTCCTCCTTTGCTCTACCGAGGTCTAGGAGCAATGTGTTAAGAACTCCTCTATATGAAACCCTGCAGCAGAGTAAAAGGGATTTGAATTTCAACTTTCCAACAGCAGGAGGGAACCAAAAAGGATGGGAGGACGAGTGGCCTGCAGAATGAATTATAGCATATTATGAACCAGCAACAGGAGCTCAGGATGGGTCATGGGGATATAGGACCCCAGTTTATCTGTTGAATTGATTAATAAGGCTCCAAGCAGCAGTAGAGGTAGTGTCAAATCACACCTCCAGTGCTTTAAAAATGTTAGCCAGGCAATATACACAAATACGGGCATTTGTGTACCAAAATAGGATTGCCCTAGACTATTTGTTAGCAGAAGAAGGGGGAGTTGGTGAGAGATTTAATGAATCTGAGTGCTGTGTAGAAATTGATGATTATGGGGAAGCTATCATAGAACTTGCAGAAGAAATTAAAAGAGTAGCTCATGTGCCAGTACAAAAGTGGAATTCAACCTTGAAAGCAGATTGGTGGGATAACCTCTTTAGAAGCTTTTGGAAGAAAAAGTTAGAGTTCATGTTGTTATGCTCAGTTCTGAGACTTCTGTTTCTGCCTTGTATGATTCTGTGTTTTATTAAGCTAATTCGCTCAGTGATTCAGGGGATGCAGATTACAACAATGTCTCTATATTCAGAATCAGCAGAAAAAGGAAAACCAAGATCTATAATAGGATTAAAAGCTAAATCGACCCCTGTTAAAGAACAAAGACCTAAAAAGATTGAAAAAGACCAAGAAATGCTAACTAAACTTGAAAGAGAATGTGAAAGAGTAGAGGCAGTAATAGAAATGCTAGAAAAGTTTGAAGCTGAAAAGAGACAACGAGAAAACCAAAATTCTGAAAAGATATAAAAGATATCAGAGCATAGCTTTTTAATAAAGCACGAACCATAATGATCAAGAAGATAAATGGGGGATTTGTGATAAATAGGTATGATTCATGCTGATAAAAATTGAAACAGTAATTAATATTGATACATTAATTAATATTTGGGAATAATAAAAAGTTAGAATTTGTAATGAAAAAGAAGAGAGGGAGAGGAGGGGCTCCACCCCCCCTTCCCGGCAGATGTTTTCAAGGATCACAGGAAAGAAGCCAAAGATGTCATTGCAAAAAACGAGCAAAAACCTGGTTGGGTCCCAGAAAATGCTAATTATAAGGGATTTAATGCCTTGATATGTAGATATAGAGATATGTTAGTCTTGGATTACATTGTACTGGCTTGGTGTGCATGTGTAACCCAAAGGTGAATTAAAGGACACAGAAGAAGACTACTGAGCCTTCATCAGTGATGACCCCCAAAGACTTGTGCAACTACCAAACCGAGTGGTGGCGCATGGGTGGTAAAGGTGGCAATGAAAGCTAAGATAGAGATATGACGAACCGAAAATGGGAGGAGATGGTATTGACACATGGCATATAAGGGGTGATTTTCACTTGACAAGCTTGTACGTGAGGTGGCAAGGGTCCCAGAATCCTGCCCTCCGTACCCCGTGGTAATCTTTTGCTTATGCGCTATTATTGGAACCAAATTATCCCTTTTTTTATTCGAATTATATTGTATCCAATTTATGTTTTTTTTAATTTTAACTATTCATTTAAAATTGCTGCTACTTTTAATATTGTTTGGTTATTTTTATGATGGGATGCTTGAGCAAACAACAAAATTCAATCTGCTATCTTAAAAAAAAAACGCAGAGAGAACTTTTTGTCCTATTTTCTTTTCCTTTTTATAGTTTGATATCTACAATCCCCAGTTGATATTGACCCCCAGCACCTTCTAATGCAGTCTGAATATATACAAATATCAGGACCCTTCATGGCTGACAATCAATTGCACTTTATTCCCACCCCCTCTCCACCATTTCTTTTATCCAACCCCTGGCACTCCTATGGATCAAGAATGGTATGGCCAGACGGAGAAGGGCAGGGATTCTTCCCCTGTGCTCAGCACTGGTTGGGCAGCATCTTGAGTGCTGTGTCCAGTTCTGGGTCCCCCAATTTAGGAAGGACATGGAGGGGCTGGAGTGTTTCCCAGAAAAGGGCAACAAGGCTGGGGAGAGGAGAGGAAAGGGCAAACAGGGATAGGCTATTTGCCCTTTTCCAGGGCAGGAACAGGGGTGGGCAAAAGAAAGAAATTACTACCAGGGAAGACTAAAAAAAGCAAAGGTGAAGCAGAGGAAATGCTCAGGGCAGTTTCAGGGTGGCTGCCAGGCAGCCCTGGCTCTGAGCAACAGCGTCTGCAGTGGGACAGGAAACTCCCAGCTCATGGGAACAAACTTTCTGGCTGAGTGCAGAGGCCAGGACAAAGCTGAGTGCTTTCCCTGGTGTCCCCCAGCCCTTGCTGGCCCCAGGGGCTGATGGCATTTGTGCTCCCTCAGGTTCATGTCCCCACAGCAACAGCATGGGGGTGCTCCTGCCTGCTGTGTGCAATGCAACCAGGGGCTGCTGAGCCAGTGCTGCTGTGTCTGTGCCTGCAAGGATGGGGCACCTGTGTGAGCTGGGGGAGAGGCCAGGGCTGCAGAGGGGGGATGTTGTTGGCAGCTCCATGAGGACGCTCTGGGATGCTGCCCTGGGCTGTCCAGCACACTGGGGATGGATCAGCCCCTGCTCTGCTGCTCCTTCCCGTCTGCCCCAGGGCCCTTGCAGTGCACCAGCCATGCTGTTTGCCCCCAGCCTGCCCACAGCCAGCCTGGGACTTTTCTGTGCTGAGTATTGGCCTGGGCATGTTCTTGAGAGAGCCTGGGCAAGGAGCCTGGAGCCCCCAGGCCCTGGGCTGAGGTGTCAGCGCTGCCCCAGCAGTGCCCATGGCCTGTCCCTGCTGCAGCCCCGGCACTGCCACCCCCAGGGCTGTGTCCGGCCCCGAGAGCACTCAGGCCCTGCAGCAACACCAGGGCCACCAAGGCAGTGGGGCAGGGCCACGGCAGCAGCTCTGGCAACACCAAGTGCTGCTGCTGCTGCTGGGCACAGCTGCTGTGCCAGCACTGATCTGCCCCCAGCTCTGCACACAGACATTGCTGCTGCAGCTCCAGAGAAGGCAACAAAAGGGCATCTCTGCAGAAAACTCGGCTGGGAGGTCCTTTAGTTCATTTAAAGCCATCAAGAGTGCAGCCCTCATTGACACAGTCTGTGGCCACAAATCAAGGTGGAGAGAAACAAAATGGGAAATGGCAGAAAGAATGATGTCTTTGTGGATAATATAAAAAAACTAAAGCAAACAAAACACACTTCCACACTGAAGCCAATAAGAAGTATAAAGATGATTTTATTATAGGTGATTTGCCAAAATTGGCCAGCAGTTTAATGTTTCTGAAACCATCCAGCCATCAGTCTCCTCACTGCAGCCTTGAGCTCCTGGTTCCTCAGGCTGTAGATGAGGGGGTTCAGGGCTGGAGGCACCACCGAGTACAGAACTGACAGGGCCAGATCCAGGGATGGGGAGGACATGGAGGGGGGCTTCAGGTGAGCAAACACAGCAGTGCTGAGGAACAGAGAGACCACGGCCAGGTGAGGGAGGCAGGTGGAAAAGGCTTTGTGCCGTCCCTGCTCTGAAGGAATCCTGAGCACGGCCCTGAAAATCTGCACATAGGAGAAAACAATGAACATAAAACAACCAAATACCAAACAGGAACTTATAGCAATGAGTCCCAGTTCTCTGAGGTGGGATTTGGAGCAGGAGAGCTTGAGGATCTGTGGGATTTCACAGAAGAACTGGCCCAGGGCATTGCCATGGCACAGGGGCAGGGAAAATGTATTGGCTGTGTGCAGCAGTGAATAGAGAAAGGCACTGGCCCAGGCAGCTGCTGCCATGTGGGCACAAGCTCTGCTGCCCAGGAGGGTCCCATAGTTCAGGGGTTTGCAGATGGACACGTAGCGGTCGTAGCACATGATGGTCAGCAGGGAAAGCTCTGCTGCAATGAAAAAGACAAAAAAAAATAGCTGGACCACACATCCTGTGTAGGAGATGTCCCTGGTGTCCCAGAGGGAATTGTGCATGGCTTTGGGGACAGTGGTGCAGATGGAGCCCAGGTCGCTGAGGGCCAGGTTGAGCAGGAAGAAGAACATGGGTGTGTGCAGGTGGTGGCCGCAGGCTACGGCGCTGATGATGAGGCCATTGCCCAGGTGGGCAGCCAGGGAGATGCCCAGCAAGAGGCAGAAGTGCAGGAGCTGCAGCTGCCGCGTGTCTGCCAATGCCAGCAGGAGGAAGTGGCTGATGGAGCTGCTGTTGGACATTTGTGCTGTCTTGGCATGGGGATCTGTAAAAAAAGTAATAATGGAATAGTTGGATTTGGAGAGAATTTTAAATATCCCAGAACAGCTTGGGGGCACTTTCCCCCCACTGCCTGCCCAGGGCTCTGCTGCCTGGAGCTGTCCCTGCCAGCAGGTTCTTCCCTGTGCCCAGAGCTGAGCCCTGCCAGTGCTGCCAGAGCCCAGCCCTGCCCTGGGGGCTCAGCTCTGTCCTGCAGACCCCTCCCAGCTAAGACACTGGCCAGGGGCAGCTCTGGCTCTGCAGGCTCTGATCACAACGTCAGAGCAACCCTGAAGAGGCTGGAAAAGCAACACTGATCCTGCTTCTAAGAGGCCCTGTGCTGATCTCAATAACTGCCCAATTAATTCAGATATAAGGGAAATTCTGTTTTATTTTTTTCTGCCTGAACTGAGAGAGGAATATCTATGTGCAATTTCACATCCAGGCAAACCAGAACAGGAGATTAAAAAAAACAGGATTTTTCCTTTTATGCATCCCCTGCCTCGCTGTTCCCCCTGCATAATCTACTTGGAAATGTTCTGCAGGTAAATGGCATGCCGGAAGCAGTCCTGAACAATGCAGCATCCTCCCCACACAAAAGGAACATTTCCAAGCCTTACCAGCTGTCTCCTCCCACCCAGATCTTGTCCCCCAGTGCTGGGAGCAGCTGCCAGGGCTGGCTGAGAGCTGTCCCTGGCAGGCAGCAGAGTCCCTGCCCCAGCACAGCACCCTGGGCTGCAGGACCCTGCTCTGCAGGACAGCCCTGGGCACCCCTGGCTGCTCTGCACAAGAGACAATCACAGAATGTACTCACAGGGTTTGTAGGCATTGGGATGTTCCAGCTGCAGGAGATGGCTCCAGGAGCTGCAGCTGCATTGTCCTGCAGCCAGAGGATCCGGTGCCAAGGGCTGGCAGTGATTCTGCCCCAGGCACTTCTCAGCCCCTTCCCAGCCCTGACTGGTTGAAGCTCTCTGTGCCTCTGTGCTGTGCCCGGGGTGACTGCAGGCAGTGCCCCAGTCCTGCTGGGCTGGTAGAAGAGCTGCTCATCAAGAGAAATGTGCTTTGAAGCTCTTCTTGGTTACCAGGAGCCCAGCCCAGATCAGCAGCACAGACACAGCACAAGGACATTAATGAGCCTCTGGGGCTTTGTGCTCAGGCCCTGAACATCAGTCCCTGAGAGGCAGCTGAAGAAACCTCTCCAAAACTTCCAGTCAGAATCCAACTCCAAAGTCTCTTGGACTTTTAATGGGTCCCACTGAGGGACACAACTGAGAAAGTGTCCCCAGGCCCCAGGCAGAGCAGAGAACTGGAGGCACTGATGGCAGCTGGGGACAAAGAGAAGCCAAGTCTTGGTGCCCTGGGCACACCAGCAGGGTCTGTGCCACCAAGGGCTGGGAGGAGACACCTTGTCCTGAGGCCCTGGGGCGTCCTGGCACAGCCCCAGCCAGGCTGGGCCCTGTCAGCCCCTTGTCCTGCCCTCAGCATCCCCCCCCACCCCACATCCCAGTGGCCTCAAGGATCTGCTGGAAGGAGTCCCTGGGGAGCCTTGCTCAGAAATGGCCCTGGGGGCTCCTTAATGCTCCCTGCAGAGACTGCAGGTTTTTCAAAGGACTTTGGGTTTGGCTTTTGCCTTGCAGTCTCTGAGAGGTCTGTTCAATCTTGTCCTTCAATTCTCTGCTGTAATTAGTCCCTGGAGAGGCTTTGTCAGTAACAACACTCAGTGGAGCTCATTAATGCTTCAGGGTACTTCAGTTATTTTAAGGTACTTGGTGTTGCCCTTTTGATACAGACTCTGTGAGAGGTTTGTGTAATCATGGCCCCAATTATCTGCTTTAATGAGTCCCTTGAGAGCTTTGTACATACACTCAGTGGGGCTCATTAATGCTTTGAGATACTCAAGGTTTTTGAGGTACTTTGGATGTTCCTTTCCACTCTGAATATCTGAGAAGTGTTTTTTCCAATTCTGGCCTCCAATTCTCTCCTCCAAAGAGTCCATGAAGAGCCTGTGTTTGGGATGGACCTCAGTGGGACCCATTCATGGTTTGAGACACTTTGAGTTTTTTCTCTGACTTTGACTCTTGGAAAGGTTTGTGCAATCTAAGGCTCTGAGTTTCCAGGGCTCATCTCCAAATGCACCACAGGGCTCACTAGCATCAAGCAATACCTGACAAACCATGGCTCTGCCTTGATTTCTCTCGGCTCTGGAGCAATTCATTAGGTGGATTTCCTTTTACAGTTGTGGAGAAATATTTGAAACAGCTTCTAAGAAATATGTATTCCTATCTTAAAGAGTGTCTTTTATTGCTGTTCTTATTATACAAGAGGTAATTGCAACATTCGGTGATTGATATTGATCCAGGGTCTCTCCTAAGGAGGTCTGGCCAGGTCAGAAAAGTTGTACCTTGGAGCTGACCCAGTGTGGACAACCTTGCCCCTCATTCCCCAACCCTGTGTGAGAAACTATTTCAAAAATATAAATTATTTACTAAGACCTTATCAAAATACAACAGAAGAAGCTTGATTTTCATATCTGTTAAAATATAACCAAAGACTGAATAAAGAAAAGAATACAGTGCTGGGACCAAAGAATTCAGTCACCATGTGCTCATCTACAAAATGGATGCTCTGTCTTTTATACCTCTAGCCCCTCCCAAAGTCTTGTCAATCCACTCCTTCTTCACTGTCCAGTGGTGGAGATCACTGTCTTACACCTTGACTGGAGGTCAGGGGCTGCCATAGTAACAAGCCAACTCTCCCAAATGCCCTGACTACTGAGGCCATCCTGTGATAACAATGCAAGGGGAAGGATAACTATACATCTACAAAACTTCTCTTAACATATATTGGCTCTGTGGAACCAAGGGGCCGTGGTGACATTGTGGAATGCCATTGAACCAACTGTCCATGGTGACACTGCAGGGCCTGAAGGAATCATGGGCACCATTGTGACACTGCAGGGCCTGATGGAAGCAAGGGGCCATTGTCACACTCTGGGGCCTCTTGGGATACAAGGGCACTTGGGATACCATGGAAATTATGGCAACTGTGGCACCATGAAACCAAGGAGACCATTGTGACACAACAGGACCCCATGGAACTAAGGATTCATGGAAAGTGCAGGACACATGGAACCGAGGGGCCATTGTGAAGCTGTAGGACCAAAAGAGCCCATTCTGACACCGTGGGCCCCCATGGATCCAAAGGTCCATTTTGACATTGCAGGGCCTCATGGAATCCTGGAGACCACTGTGAAACTTTGGGGCCTTGTTGAATGAAGTGGCCCTGCAGGGCCTGATGGAACCAGTGAGACCCCATAGAACCAAGGGTCCATTGTGATCCTGTGGTACCAAGGTGTTGTGGCTTGACCCAGGCCAAATGCCAGGCATCCATGGGGGCTGCTCACTCACTCCCCTCTGCAGCTGGACAAAGAGAATTTAATAAAGGGTTCATGGGTTGAGATAAGGACTGGGTGAGATCACTCATCAAATACTGTCCTGGGAAAAACAGGCTTAGCTTAGAGATGTGAAATTCACTTATTACTAACAAAGTCAGAGCAGGAAAAAGGGAAATAAAATAAGCCCCTCACCTCCCTCCTTCCAGCTCTGCCTCCCACCCCAGCAGTGCAGGGAGACAGGGAATGGGGGTTATGGCCAGTTCATCACCCATGGCTTCTGGCCCTGCTCAAGGAGAGGAGTGGTTCCCCTGCTGCACCGTGGGTCCCTCCCAAGGGAGACAGTTCTGCAGGAGCTTCTCCCATGTGAGTCCATTTCAGGGGTAGCAGCCCTCTGCAAACTGCTGCAGTGTGAGTCCATGCCAGGGACAACAGTCCTTCCCAAACTGCTGCAGCATGGGTCACTCTTCCAGGGGATGCATTCCTCCAGGGACAGGCTGCTCCAGCCTGGGAGCAGGGCCCCTCTCTCCATGGCTCTCTTGCAGGGTGCCTGGGTCTCCAGGGCCTGGAGCACCTCCTGCCCCTCCTTCTGCACCGACCTTGATGTTTGCAGAGTTGTTCTTCTCACATGTTCCCCCTCTGATCTCCTCTGGCTGGACTTAAATCTGTGCTACAATCTCTATTTTTATTTATTTTTCAATCTGTTATCACAGAGGCATTGCCACCATTTGTAACTGGCCCAGCCTTTGCCAGCAGCAGGTCCATCTTTGAAGCCACCAGGAATTGGCTGTGCCAGACATGATGGAGGCTTCCAGCAGCTTCTCACAGGAGCCATCCCTGTGCCCCCTTGTGAAATACAAAGCTGTGTTTCATGTCAGGTACATACAGGCAACGTTTGTATTTGTGATTGTGGTATGTGTGGAAACCGACCATGGGACAGGTATAAAGATGAATTCTAATAATTACTGAGGAAAGTAAAGCATGGAAGAATGCCTTTGAACCTATCTTTTGTTCGTAATTAACCTTTATAAGTCTTAAGTTGATTTAGGAGCATTTGAATTAAAGCTTTAAGGATGTTGCTTTTTGACAAGAACTTTCTGCTTGTAGCTAAGCCTTATGGAGTTTGGCAATAATAACCTTTTGAAGTATAATTTTAGAATATTGCTTGTACTAAGGATCTTTGAAACGATAGCTTTAGAATGTATAAAAAGAAACATGCTTATCTCACACTTTAACAAAACAGTGAAAAGCAGCTTGAGAAAGGAAGATGAACATCAACTCAAGGATTAATAGTTTCAACCAAGGGAAGCTGGACATCACTGTTTTGAGATTTATAGTCTCTTCAATTAAAAGGTGGACCCACATCTGGAATCTGGACCACAGCATCTGGGAGATTTCTTCCTTCTTTCAGAAACCGAACCACCAGCATCTGGGGATACTCCTTTCTGGGATACATCCTGAGAAAAACTAAATCACAATAGGTATGGAATTAGGAATAGAAGACTTGAGAATAGAAACTTCTGAGAAAGCTGATGAGTACCCCTATAAATTCCTGTAAGCCTCAAATATCAGTGTGCAGTTGTAGGGAAAACTTCCCCCACTGTACCCATCGCTGTATTGCTCATACTTTACCATATTAATTAATGAATTGATTGCTGCTTGAATATTGGCCTAGTCAAGCTTCTCATGTATAACGCCCCTGTGGTGGGAGCTGGGAGAGAAGAAGGGGACGCTGGCCTGTCCCTCAGGGGAGGCGCGGCTCATTTGCTAACAGCTGGGGCCTCCCAGGTGAAAACTTTCAAACTCAGTGTTTTTCTGGGACACAACATTTTTCACAGGCTGATTCTCGTTTGGTCAGGCGCTTCTCGCTGGGATTTGGGGTGCCTGACTCCCCTCACGTGCGCCAGCGGCGTGGGGGATGTGGCTCCCAGAGGCGCTGCCTCTGGCTACAAGCCCAGAGGGGATGGGGGTGATGTTGAGGAGCAGAAAACAGGAACATTGGAATTTGAATCGCAGGGTTGGGGGGGGGGGGGGGGGGGGGGTTGGAGAGCCAGCATCGCTCACTTTTTCCGGGGAAAGAAGACCCGCAGATCCGGGATGGAGATCCCTGGGAAAGCTTCTCCTTCCCATCACCAGTGTGCACTGGTGGTTCTGCGGGGAAAGGGAAAAAGCGTTCGGTCACTCCTGCTGCCGAGGTACTGGCAGCATGGTGGGGGTGGGCTGTGAGAACAAAGACCCTGCCCTGCAGGCCAGGTCTGGGCTGTTTGACGTGCCCACCGCCGGGTTTGGGGGCTGTGATCCCCCTACCTGGACCCTGGGCACTGCTCTGTGGAAGGTGGACAGAGCTACCAGCTCAGAGTACTGGAAAGCCATGAGTCAGACTCAGCCCAAGTGATTCAATTAAGGACAGCGGCCAAGGCATTCCAGAAATTTTCTCAATATTGTTTTATAAATATCAATGGATTTCTTTTAATATTTATTAGTGATTTTTCTTCAGCAGTTCTTTGTTTCAGGATTCTGCAAGTCTGTTTCAGGACCAAAAGGGACCTTCAGAGATGTCAAAGATCAACATCTCTAATGACTGGGATTGTACTGGGATACTACGGGGATCATACTGGGAGCAGCTGGGCCCATGCTGGGGTAGACTGCGATCACACTGAGGGAGACTGGATCATACTGGGATCATACTGGGATGGAGTAGGAGCCTGCAGGGGGATATTGAGACCATATTGGGGACAGATGGGATATACTGGGAATGACTGGGATCATTCTGAGGGTGACCAGGAGCAGCTCTGAGCAACTGGGATCATGCAAGGAGCAACTGGGAGGAACTGGGAGTGACTGGGTGCATGATGGGCATGATTGGAAGCCACTGGGTTTATACTGGGATGAACTGGGGTCATGCTGGAGGTGACTGGAATCATACTGGCAGTGAGTGCCACTAGACTGAGGCTGACTGGGAGTGGTTGTGAGCAAATGGGATCATGCTGGAAGGGACTAGGAGTGACTGGGAATGTGCTGGAAGGAAGTGGGGTACACTGGGAGAGACTGGGAGTGACTGGAACAAAAGTGAGGGTGAAAGGGAACAACTGGGACCATGTGGAGCACAACTGGTTCATACTGGCAGGGACTGGGAGCACACTGGGGTCATCTCTGGATCATACTGGGAGGGACTAATACTGGGAGTATCTGAGAGCGACTGGGAACCCTGCACATCATCCTCCACAGTGGGGGTGACTGGGAGCAACTGGGAGCATGCTGGGAGCAAATGGCATCATACTAGGACTGACTGGGCTGATCTAGCTGGAGGCAACTGGGGCCATACTGGGAGTGATTGGAAATTACTGGGATTATACTGGGACCATACTGGGAGTGCTGGCATGTGACAAGGATCAAACTGGAACTTCCTAGCTCCTATTGGTGTTGAAAGGGAGCAACTGGGTTCACACTTTGGGCAACTGGGATCATGCTGCAAGCAAACTGGAGGAACTGGGAATGACTGGATGCAGGCTGGAGGCAACTGGGATATACTGGGCATGACTGAGATCATACTGGGATGTAAATCAGCTTACTGGGGTGTCTGGGAATGACTTCAGGCATGCTGAGGGAGACTGGGATATACTGGGAGTGTCAGTAACCATACTGGGGATGACAGGGATCATATGGGGAGTGTGTGGGACTATACTGGGAGCAAATGGCATCACACTGGGAGCAACACGGAGCAACTGGAACCATCCTGGGGACAACTGGGTTCCTACTGGGATTACAGTGGGAGCAGCTGGGCCCATGCTGGGATTGACTGGGATCACACTGGGTCATTCTTGGAGCAACTGGGAGTGCACTGAGGGTGACTGGGAGTGGCTGTGAGCAACTGGCATCAGGCTGGAAGCAACTGAGGGTTGATTGGGAGTGACTGGAAACATGCTGGGAGGAATTGGGACCACACTGGGAGCAGCTGGGACCATGCTGGGGGCAAGTGGGAGTGAGTGGGACTATGCCGAGAGGGACTGGGACTATTCGAGGGACAACTGGGATCATACTGGGAGGAACTGGGAACAACTGGGACTATTCTGGCGGCAGCTGGGATCATACTGGGATCACAGTGGGAGCAGCTGGGTCCATGCTGGCTGAGACTGGGATCACACTGTGGGTGGCTGGAATCATACTGGGATTGACTAGGAGGGGCTGTGGGCAACTGGAATCATGCTGAAAGGAACTGGGAGGAAGTGGGAGTGACTGGGAACATGCTGGGGGTGACTGAGATATACTGGGAGAGACTGGGAGTCATGAGGATCATACTGGACACTACTGGGGTCCTGCTGGCATTGACAGGGAACAACTGGGATCCCACTGGGGGTGACTGGCATCATACTGGGAGTGACTGGGATCACACTGGGATTATAGTGGGTGTCAATAGACCCTGACTGGGGTTCCTGAGAGCTACCAGGCCCATGCTGGGAGCTGCCTGCGCACACACTGGGAGGAACTGGGAGAAACTTGGAATGACAGGATGCATGCTGGTGACAACTGGGATATCCTGGCAGTGACTGGGATGAAACTGGGGGCAGCTGAACCACGCTGAGGTAACTGGGAGTGCCTGGCAATGAATACAAGAATGTTCAGGCAACTGGGATATGCTGGGAGTGCCTGAGACCATGCAGGTGGTGACTGGAACCACACTGGGAGCCACTGGGAATGCGCTGGGGAAACTGGGACCATGCTGGAGGCAACTGGGGGCAAGTGTGAGTGACTGAGGCCCTGCTGGGAGAGACTGGGATCATACTGGGAGTTACTGGGACTATACTAGGGGCAACTGGGAGAATGGGGAACACAATGGATGAAAGTGGGAGCAACTGGGACCATGTTGGGGACAAATTGCATCATAACGGGGAATGACTGGGAGTGCCTGGGCTCATACTGGGAAGAAGAGGGATCCTGCCAGGAGTGAGGGGAAGTGACCAGGATCATCATGGGAGTGACAAGAAAACTGGAAGCACACAGGGGCAGCAACTGGGCTCATGCTGGGACCACGGCTCCTGGACAGGATAGATGCAGAGGCCAAACCCAACAAGGTCAGGTTTAACAAGTCCAAGTGCCAGGTCCTGCACTTTGGCCACAACAACCCCTGCAGTGCTACAGGCTGGGGACAGAGTGGCTGGAGAGCAGCCAGGCAGGAAGGGACCTGCAGGGAGTGATGGACAGCAGGCTGGACATGAGGCAGCAGTGTGCCCAGGTGGGCAAGAAGGCCAATGGCTCCTGGCCTGGATCAGGAATGGTGTGGCCAGCAGGAGCAGGGCAGGGATTGTTCCCCTGTGCTCAGCAATGCTAGGGCAGCGCCTCGAGTGCTGTTTGCAGTTCTGGGTCCCTCTAATTAGGAAGGACATGGAGGAGCTGGAGCGTGTCCAGAGAAGGGCAACAAGGCTGGGGAGGGGTCTGGAACACAAGAGCTTTGAGGAGTGGCTGAGGGAGCTTCTGGGGTTTTTTATCCTGGAGGAGGCTCAGGTGAGACAAGGCAGTGTCAGGGAACAGGTTGGACTTGATGATCTCCATGGCCTGTTCCACCCTTGCTGATTCTGGGATTCTCTGAAAGCACCCTTGGAACAGTTGCAGGATGAGCCCCGGGACTCCTCTTCAGAAGCTCCAGCAGGCCAGGTCCCTCAGCTTCTCCTGCCAGCCCCAAAGCCCATCCTGTCAGTCCTGCAGAGCCTCTGCAGCTCCTCCTCACTGCCCAGAACAGGGAGCCCCAGAGCCAGACACAGCAGCCCAGATGTGCCCCCTTGGCCTGGGGTGCCTCTGGCAAGGCAGCAGCACCAGGCACTGCAGGAGCCTGCAGACAATTCCTGCAGCACTTGCAGGATGATCCTGCTGCCCAAGGGACGTTCCCATGGTGCCAAGTCAGGAACTGCAATGGGGAGTGGGGCCAGAGAGGAAAGGACAAACAGGGATTGGCTGTTTGCAGGAGAGGGAACAGGGATGGGCAGCAGGAAGAAATTTGTGCCAGACACAGTAAAGAAAGCCAAGGTGAAGCAAAGGAAATGCCCAGGGCAGTTTAGGGGTGGCTGCCAGGCAGCCCTGGCTCTGAGCAACAGCGTCTGCAGTGGGACAGGAAAGTCTCAGCTGATGGGAACAAACTTTCTGGCTGACTGCAGAGGCCAGGACAAAGCTGAGTGGTTTCCCTGGTGTCCCCCAGCCCCTGCTGGCCCCAGGGGCTGATGGCATTTGTGCTCCCTCAGGTTCATGTCCCCACAGCAACAGCATGGGGGTGCTCCCCCTGCTCTGTGCAATGCAAACAGGGGGTGCTGAGCCAGTGCTGCCGTGTCTGTGCCTGCAAGGATGGGGCACCTGTGTGAGCTGGGGGAGAGGCCAGGGCTGCAGAGGGGGGATGTTGTTGGCAGCTCCATGAGGATGCTCTGGGACGCTGCCCTGGGCTGTGCAGCGCACTGGGGATGGATCAGCCCCTGCTCCGCTGCTCCTTCCTGTCTGCCCCAGGGCCCTTGCAGAGCCCCAGCCATGCTGTTTGCCCCCAGCCTGCCCACAGCCAGCCTTGGGCTGCTCACGGGGCTTTTCTGTGCTGAGCATTGGCCTGGCCGTGTTCTTGGGAGAGCCTGGGAAAGGGGCCTGGAGCCCCCAGGCCTCGGCCTGAGGCGTCAGCGCTGCCCCAGCAGTGCCCATGGCCTGTCCCTGCTGCAGCCCCGGCACTGCCACCCCCAGGGCTGTTCCCGGCCCCGAGAGCACTCAGGCCCTGCAGCAACACCAGGGCCACCAGGGCAGTGGGGCAGGGCCATGGCAGCAGCACTGGCAACACCAAGTGCTGCTGCTGCTGCTGGGCACAGTGGCTGGGCCAGCCCTGATCTGCCCCCAGCTCTGCACACAGACATTGCTGCTGCAGCTCCAGAGAAGGCAACAAAAGGGCATCTCTGCAGAAAACTTTGCTGGGAGATCCTTTAGTTCCTGTAAAGCCACAAAGAGCATAGCCCCTCATTGACACAGTCTGTGCCCACAGGGAAAATGGAGAGAAACAAAATGAAAAATGGCACAAGGAATGATATTTCTTTATGGACAAGATTAATAGATGTAGAACAAAGGAAACTAATTCCGAAAATGAAACCATCAAGAACTATCAAAAATGAGTTTCGTTACAAGTGATATGCAGAAGTTGGCCAGAAGTTTAATGTTTCTGAAACCATCCAGTCATCAGTCTCCACACTGCAGCCTTGAGCTCCTGGTTCCTCAGGCTGTAGATGAGGGGGTTCAGGGCTGGTGACACCACCGAGTACAGAACTGACAGGGCCAGATCCAGGGATGGGGAGGACATGGAGAGGGGTTTCAGATGAGCAAGTGCTGCAGTGCTGAGGAACATGGAGACCACGGCCAGGTGAGGGAGGCAGGTGGAAAAGGCTTTGTGCCGTCCATGCTCAGAGGGGATCCTCAGCACGGCCATGAAGATCTGCACATAGGAGAAAACAATGAACGCAAAACAGCTGAGTCCTAAACAAAGGCTAACCACAATGAACCCGAGTTCCCTGAGGTTGGAGTGTGAGCAGGAAAGCTTGAGAATGGCGGGGATTTCACAGAAGAACTGGCCCAGGGCATTGCCATGGCACAGGGGCAGGGAAAATGTATTGACCGTGTGCATGAGAGCATTGAGGAAGGCACTGGCCCAGGCAGCTGCTGCCATGTGGGCACAAGCTCTGCTGCCCAGCAAGGTCCCGTAGTGCAGGGGTTTGCAGATGGACACATAGCGGTCATAGCACATGATGGTCAGGAGGGTAAGCTCTGTTCCGAGGAAGCAGATGATCAGAAAAACCTGGGCTGCACATCCTGTGTAGGAGATGTTCCTGGTGTCCCAGAGGGAATTGTGCATGGCTTTGGGGACAGTGGTGCAGATGGAGCCCAGGTCACTGAGGGCCAGGTTGAGCAGGAAGAAGAACATGGGCATGTGCAGGTGGTGGCTGCAGGCTACGGCGCTGATGATGAGGCCGTTGCCCAGGAGGGCAGCCAGGGAGATGCCCAGCAAGAGGCAGAAGTGCAGGAGCTGCAGCTGCCGCGTGTCTGCCAACGCCAGCAGGAGGAAGTGGCTGATGGAGCTGCTGTTGGACATTTGCTGTGGCTTCACATGGGAACCTGTTCATGGAGAAAGGAACAGTGAAGAGTTAGAGGAAATACCTGTAACCAAAATCAAAGCCATTTCCCATACACCCTCCTTTGTAACGCAGATGGACATGATGTTATTTTTCTGGGGTTTTTTTAAGCACTCTCATATCTCTGCTGGTGTTGTTGGATATTAGAAACCCTCAGGGAGAAAAGAGCAAATTCTGTGAGGCAAAGAGATGAGGGGAGATGATCTGTAATTCTGACCTGTTCAGAGTTTCTCTGGGCTTTAACCTTTTCAAGGGGAGAATTATCAGCTTCCCACGTTTTCCCTAAAAATCTCCCATGTACTACTGAGAGAAGATGGATACACCACAGCCCAGCTCCACAATTGTAGCCAAGGACTCACGTTGCTCATTTCACCAACCCAGCAACATTTTCTGTGTCACAACTCCTCTGCCTTTCCCTATCAATCTTAAAACTCGGAGATGCTCTAGGACAGGTTTGCACCCTGGATTAAGGCTCCCAGCTTGGACTGAAATCTCAGGGAGACTTCCAAGTGCCCTTATGATGGTGTTGGATTGAGGGAGATGCAGCTCCTTCCCTGGCTGCACTGACAGCATTGCCCAGAGCCGGGCACTGGGGACAGCATCACCCTGAGCCAGCTCTGCCCCCTCCAGAGCCCCCAGTGCTGGGCAGCTGCTTCCAGCCCTGTGCTCTACAGAGGGAACTGGGCCCAGGGCTGCAGAGCTGCCCCATGGCTCTGCTGCAGCTCTGCCTGCACAGGAGGGGCTGCATGCCTTGGAGCCCCAGCCCGGAGGGCAGAGGCTTGGCTGGGGGCACAGGAGGGAGGGGGCTTGTTCAGATGGAGGGGCTGCACTGGAGGGGACCCTTTGGGCATCTCTAAACTCTCCCTGCCAGAGCATTGCTGGGGTTTGTTTTCTCTCGTTGCCTGATCTTCTATCTGCCTCCTGCAGATTTTCCTCCTGCAGGTGTTTCCCTGTGCCTGATCTCTCCCTGCCAACACTCACAGAGCCCAAATCTCTGTGCACTCTCCTTGGCCTGACAGCACCCTGCCTGTTTGCAGGGCACTGGCTGGGAGCAGGTTCTGTTTGCAGCTTGCAGAAAGGACAGCTCAGACTGAGCCTGACGGGTCCAGCAAAGGCAATGCTGGTGCTGTCCATGGGCAGAGGGGCTGAAAGAAAATTAGAGATCTCCTACTGATCACTAAAACATATAGTTTGCATTGTCTCAGGCACTTGTCAACATTAATAATAAATAAGTAATAATCAACTTTTAATATTTATCTCCCCCTCCCTGCCGTTGTCCAATATTAGGAAACTGAATACAATGTCTTAGGAAATAACTTCATTTTTTACAAAGTCCTTGTCATGGAAATATTCTATGACTGATCAGAAACCATCAGCATGTCAGACCTTCAAGAGCATTTCACCTCCCCCACACCAGAAATACTCAGAGTTGTACTCACAGAGTCTGTAGGCATTGGGATGTTCCAGCTTCAGGAGATGGCTCCAGGAGCTGCAGCTGCATTGTCCTGCAGCCAGAGGTTCCTGTGCCAAGGGCTGGCAGTGATTGTGCCCCAGGCACTTCTCAGCACCTTCCCAATCCTCACTGACTGAAGCTCTCTGTGCCTCTGTGCTGTGCCCGGAGTGGCTGCAGGCAGTGCCCCAGCCCTGCTGGTCTGGGAGTAAAGCTGCTCATCAAGAGAAATGTGCTTTTGAAGCTCTTCTTGCTTACCAGAAGCTGCCTCTGTGCCAGGAGCCCAGCCCAGCTCAGCAGCACAGACACAGCACAAGGACTTTAATGAGCCTCTGGGGATTTGTGCTCAGGCCCTGAACATCAGTCCCTGAGAGGCAGCTGAAGAAACCTCTCCAGAACTCCAAGTCAGAATCCAAGTCCAAAGTTTCTTGAACTTTTAATGGGTCCCACTGAGGGACATGACTGAGAAAGTGTCCCCAGGCCCCAGGCAGAGCAGAGAACTGGAGGCAGTGATGACAGGTGGGGACAAAGAGAAGCCAAGTCTTGGTGCCCTGGGGCACAGCAGGGTCTGTGCCACCAAGGGCTGTGAGGAGACACCTTGTGCTGAGGCCCTGGGGCCTCTTGGCACAGCCTCAGCCAGGCTGGGCACTGTCAGCCCCTTGTTCTGCCCTCAGCATCCCCCCCTCGCCCACATCCCAGTGGCCTCAAGGATCTGCTGGAAGGAGTCCCTGGGGAGCCTTGCTCAGCAATGGCCCTGGGGGCTCCTGAATGCTCCCTTCAGGGACTGCAGGTTTTTCAAAGGACTTTGGGTTTGGCTTTTGCCTTGGAGTCTCTGAGAGGTTTGTGCAATCCTGGCCTCCAATTATCTACTGTAATTAGTCCCTTGAGAGGCTTTGTCAGTAACAACACTGAGCAGGGCTCATTAATACTGCAAGGTACTTCAGTTATTTTAAGGTACTTGGTGTTTCCCTTTTGATACAGACTCTGTGAGAGGTTTGTGCAATCATGGCCCCAATTATCTGCTTTAACCAGTCCCTTGAGGGCTTTGTACTGACACTCAGTGGGGCTCATTAATGCTTTGAGATACTCAAGATTTTTAAGGTAGTATGGATTTTTCCTTTCTACACTGAATTTCTCAGAGATTTTTTTTTGCCATCCTGGCCTCCAATTCTCTCCTCCAATGAGTCCATGAGGAGCCTGTGTTGGCGATGGACCTCAATGAGACCCATTCATGCTTTGAGACACTTTGGGGTTTTTCTCTGACTTTGACTCCTGGAAAGGTTTGTGCAATCTCCTCTCAAGCCCTGATGTTCAAGGGCTCAGCTCCAAATGCACCACGGGGCTCATTAGGATCAAGCCTGTCCTGACAAACTATGGCTCTGCCTTGATTTCTTTCTGGTCTGGAGCAGTTCTTTAGGAAGTATTCCTTTTACAGTTATGGAGAATTATTTTAAACAGCTTCTAAGAAATATGTATTCCTGTCTTAAAGGGTGCCTTTATTGCTGTTCTTACTATACAAGCGGTGATTGCAGCATTCTGTGATTGCTATTGATCCAGGGTCTCTCCTAAGGAGGTCTGGCCAGGTCAGGGAAGTTGTACCTTGGAGCTGACCCAGTGTGGACAACCTTGCCCTACACTCCCCAACCCCATGTGAGAAACAATTTTTAATTTCAAATATTTTAAATGGTTTTTTAAGGCCATATCAAAATACAACAGAAGACTTAATAAAGAAAAGAATACAGCACCAGGAGCAAAGGATTCAGTCACTGTGTGCTCATCTACAAAATGGATGTTCTGTCTTTTACACCTCTTGCCCCTCCCAAAGTCTTGTCAATCGACTCCTTCTTCACTGTCCAGTGGTGGAGATCACTGTCTAACACCATGATTGGAGGTCAGGTGCTGCCATAGTAACAAGCCAACCCTCCCAAATGCCCCAACTACTGAGGCCATCCTGTGATAACAATGCAATGGGGAGGGGAAGGATAACTATACATCTAAAAAACTTTTCTCAACATATATTTAATATTCACCCCTTAATTGTAATAGTCAACCATAGAATTACTCATCTATAACAAGCTCCCCTTTTCTTTTTCTGTAAGTCCTTTTGCTTGAACAATTAGGTAAAAACTTTCTCTCTCTCTTGAATGAGTCATACTAGTATCTGTTGATGTGGGCATGGACAACGGGACAGGAGAAAAAATCTCAGTTTTTTCTTAGACACACTTAATTTGATATGGACAAAAGGGCATCACAGAGGTCCAGTATGGCTTTGACTCCCATCTGCCGTGCCTATGTGGCTGCTAGCCATAGTCAGTGTATCTTAGGGGTGAGTACAGAGGCCAACTCGGTCCTGCCCTCCAGTCCCTGTTGAATTAAAAGGCAACTGAGCAATGATAGAGGTCCGGTATGGCCTTTAGTCCCTTCCTTACCATGCCTTAGGGATTGCTACCCACAGCAGGGCTATGGAGCCTTCTTGGTAGTGAACAAAGGGGCCAACCTGATCTTGCCCTCTATTCCTTGTCTTACTTCTTAAGGATGCTGCCCCATTATGTTTTACAGTCCTTTGTGTACTTCTCCTCAACAGATGCTGGTAATTCTCACCCACTAAAACAGGAAGACAGTTCTCAAGCTGTTTGGTGGAAGCTTAACTCTACTTTTTGGGCGCCTTGGTATTTTTTTCTGGTTGTCTTTCAGTCTCTGCTTGAAAGTCAATCTTGTTTCACCCAGCCTGGATGTTATACTCCATTCTTTGAGTTCTTCTACTGGGCCTTTGACTCTGTTGGCATGAGTCCATCCCCACTCTGCAGTTCACACGGCCAATTCAGTGGTGAGCAGTACCTGAAAGGGACCTTCCCACTGAGGAGTTAGAGGCTGATCTCTCCATGGATTAATTATCACCCAATCCCCAGGATTAATATTATGGATTCTGAAATCCAGGGTGGTAGTTTGAGGAATTGCCCCTTTATGCCTTAGCCCTTCTAAGGTTTGTGCTATAGACATAACTTATTTCTTGGCATTGGCTTCCCTTTCCTCATAGGTGGCAACCTTCTGGGGTGAGGTCTGGAAGGGTAACCAAAACATCATTTCATAGGGTGACACCCCCAGATCTGACTGGGGTTGGCATCTAATTCTTAATAAGGCCAAAGGGAGACATTTTATTCATGACATTTGTGTTTCAGTCATTAGCTTAACTAGAGCTCTTTTAAGAATTTGATTCATTCTCCCAACCCAACCGGAGCTCTGTGGATGCCGTGGAGTGTGTAATTCCTAATTTTCTTCCAAGGCCTGAACAACTTTCTGCAATATCGTAGATATGAAATGAGTTCCCCGGTCTGAATCAATCCTGTTTGCCATCCCATATTGGGGAATGATTGATTCTAGAAGTGTTTTCCTCACAACACTGGCATTGGCTTTCACAGTGGCTACCACCCAATGAGTCGCGTGATCTACTATCACTGGCAAAAACTTTCCCTGTTGTACCTGAGGAAGCTCTGTAAAGTCTACTTGGATGTTTTGGAAGGGCTGTAAGGCAGTTCTCACCCTCCTCTGGGTGTTTTCCTCATGATTTTCTTATTCACTTGTTGACTTATCACACACTGATCAGTTACTTGCTTAGCTATTCTGAAAATTCCTCTGCATCTCCAGTCCCTCAGAAACCGATCACTTAGCGCTTCTGTACTCCAATGTGTTGTTCCATGTATGCCTTCTAGCATTTTCCTGGCAAAGGGTTTATTCAACATTTGCCTCCCATCTGCTAATCTCCACTTCCCTTCATTATCTTTCTTCTCTCCTGTTTTGAGGAGTTCTTCCTCTTCTGCCCCACTCAATATGGGGACTTTTTTGCATATCTCTCATGGGTGTTAATACTAATCTTAGTTTTTCTGTGTCTTAAAACTGGTGTCAGACCCAGAACTACCCCAAATGTGCCCCAGAAATGTCACCAGGGACCCCAAAGTGGCCTCTTTTACCCTGTCTGTTAAAATTATATAAAAGATGACAAAAGGATTTAAAATAGGACTGATTAGCATAAAGAAGGAAAAATCAATAGCCACACTGCTCAATTAATTAATGAAGGGAATTGTGTTACTTAGAAACAATGACCAATAAATTTTTTGCTTGTTAAAAAGGTAGGGACTTTATAATATTAATTATAAAATTTGGTATTACAAATAAAGAATTATACTATTAAAATAAGAAAACTAATTATAATTTTATCAATTCAGTTGTTTTTTTTTTTAAGGGGAAATGCATAATTATTTTTTATGTTTTGGGATGTCAGTCTGTTAGAGATGGTCCAAAGATCCCTCATCTGCCTCACAGCCACCATTAAGGATGGAGATTGAAGCCCTCCCCAAGAAGTGAGACTGAGACCCTTCAAATTCTAACCCAGGGGTGCTAGCCTGACTGGAGCAGGATGTCTCCCATGGGAAGCGGGATGTTTCCCATAGGAACCAGTCCTGAAACAACGGGCCCCGCTCACTGCTGGCACTGGTTTGTGCTGTTCAGAACTGAACTGTCTGTACCTGTTCCCAATGGATTTATTCTCCACTTTTCCCTCCATGTGCCGTCCTGCTCCCCTCCCGGCGGTAGATTATAAAAGAGCCTTGAGTTAACCAAAGACTTTGAGACTCTCCCCGATGTGACCAGACAGATCTATTGGCTGGACCACGAGGATTTCATCTCTCTGTTGGCAGCTATCCCCCCGCTCCTTTTCTCTGTCTCTCTGTCCTTTATCTCCTTTCTAATCCTTGTGCTGCATCTGCTGTGGACACTCAATAAAAGGTGCATTTGTTTTGGTTAATACTGAAAGTCCCTTGCTGTGTGTCTTTGCGCCCTGAGATCAGTGAAATGAACCATCGTGACCCCCCTTGTACCAGGGGATTGTGACACAGCCTGATGGGGTTGCTGCCCACAGCATGTGAACGTGATCTTCTTGGTGGCAACTGCACTGGTTCATCTGATCTTGCTTTCTGGTCTCTGTATCCCAGAATTACCTGTGCCACCTGCCTTTCTTATATTGTGGTTCTCTGTAGTTCCTTCAATAGTCAGCCCTTCTTAAGTTCACTCCTGGAATAGGGGATCATCACCTCCCCATCATAGCGAGTGCATTTGAATGCACTTGAATGCAGCATTCAAAATATGATCCCTGTTTTTAATTTGCTGGGGAATCTCTGTATTTTCTACCTCTGTTGAGGCTGAGATTGAAAGTACTTGAGATGATATTTGGCATTCATATTCAGGTGGTTTTGGTTTCTTATCAGTGACACAGCCTCACAAGCATGAGTTCTGCAGCCTTTCATTTAAGGCACAAAATGGCTCCCTGTCTCTTGTTACAAGGCCTGGATGGTGCCAAGGAGACCATGGTGATACTGGGGGTCCAAGGAGACCGTGGTGACACCATGGACATTCATGGAACCATGGGCATTGTGACACAGCAGGGCTTCATGGAACCCAGGAGTCAATTGTGACTCTACCAAACCTCATGGAACCAAGGGCCCATTGTGACCCTGAAGAATTTCAGGGAACCAAGAGTCTCTTGTGACACAGGGGGTACTCATGAAACCATGGAGACCATTTTGAACCTTCAAGGCCTGATGGAACCAAAGGGTCATTGTGGCACTTCTGAGCCTTGGAAGCAAAGGGACCACAGTGACACAGTGGGGCTCTGTAGAACCAAGGGGCCGTGGTGACATTGTGGAGTGTCATTGAACCAACTGTCCATGGTGACACTGCAGGGCCTGAAGGAATCATGGGCACCATTGTGACACTGCAGGGCCTGATGGAAGCAAGGGGCCATTGTCACACTCTGGGGCCTCTTGGGATACAAGGGCACTTGGGATACCATGGAAATTATGGCAAGTGTGGCACCATGAAACCAAGGAGACCATTGTGACACAACAGGACCCCATGGAACTAAGGATTCATGGAACAGTGCAGGACACATGGAACCGAGGGGCCATTGTGAAGCTGTAGGACCAAAAGAGCCCATTCTGACACCGTGGGCCCCCATGGATCCAAAGGTCCATTTTGACATTGCAGGGCCTCATGGAATCCTGGAGACCACTGTGAAACTTTGGGGCCTTGTTGAATGAAGTGGCCCTGCAGGGCCTGATGGAACCAGTGAGACCCCATAGAACCAAGGGTCCATTGTGACCCTGTGGTACCAAGGTGTCGTGGGTTGACCCAGGCCAAATGCCAGGCATCCATGTGGGCTGCTCACTCACTCCCCTCTGCAGCTGGACAAAGAAAATTTAATAAAGGGTTTGTGGGTTAAGATAAGGACTGGGTGAGATCACTCATCAAATACTGTCCTGGGAAAAACAGGCTTAGCTTAGAGATGTGAAATTCATTTGTTACTAACAAAGTCAGAAAGGAAAAGGGGAAATAAAATAAGCTCCTCACCTCCCTCCAGCTCTGCCTCCTACCCCAACAGTGCAGGGAGACAGGGAATGGGGCTTATGGCCAATTCATCAGCCATGGCTTCTGCCCCTGCTCAGGGAGAGGAGTGGTTCTCCTGCTGCACCGTGGGTCCCTCCCAAGGGAGACAGTTCTGCAGGAGCTTCTCCCATGTGAGTCCATTTCAGGGGCAGCAGCCCTCTGCAAACTGCTGCAGTGTGAGTCCATGCCAGGGACAACAGTCCTTCCCAAACTGCTGCAGCATGGGTCACTCTTCCAGGGGGTGCATTCCTGCAGGGACAGGCTGCTCCAGCCTGGGAGCAGGGCCCCTCTCTCCATGGCTCTCCTGCAGGGTGCCTGGGTCTGCAGTGCCTGGAGCACCTCCTGCCCCTCCTTCTGCACTGTCCTTGATGTCTGCAGAGTTGTTCTTCTCACATGTTCTCCCTCTGCTCTCCAATGGCTGGAGTTAAAACTGCCCCACAATCTCTATTTTGATTTTTTTTCCAATCTGTTATCGCAGAGGCATTGCCACCATTTGTAACTGGCCCAGCCTTTGCCAGCAGCAGGTCCATCCTTGAAGCCATCAGGAATTGGCTGTGCCAGACATGGTGGAAGCTTCCAGCAGCTTCTCACAGGAGCCATCCCTGTGCCCGCTGTGAAATACAAAGCTGTGTTTCGTGTCAGGTACAAACAAGTAACATGGTATTTGTGATTGTAATATGGGTGGAAACTGACCATGGGACAGTTATAAAGACGAATTCTAATAATTACTGAGGAAAGTAAAGCATGAAAGAAGGCCTTTGAACCTATGTTTTGTTCGTAATTAGCCTTTATAAGTCTTAAGTTGACTTAGGAGCATTTGAATTAAAGCCTTAAGGATGTTGCTTTTTGACAGGAACTTTCTGCTTGTAGCTAAGGCTTAAAGAGTTTAGCAGTAATAACCTTTTGAGGTATAATTTTAGAATATTGCTTGTAGTAAGGGTCTTTTAAACTATAGCTTTAGAATATATGAAAGGAAACATGCTTATCTCACACCTTAACAAAACTGTGAAAAGCAGCTTGAGAAAGGAAGATGAACATCAACTCAAGGAATAATAGTTTCAACCAAGGGACATCACTGTTTTGAGATTTATAGTCTCTGCAATTAAAAGGTGGGCCCACATCTGGAGAGCTGGACCTCACCATCTGGGAGATTAATTCCTTCTTTCGGAAACCGAACCACCACCATCTGGGGATACTCCTTTCTGGGATACATCCTGAGAAAAAATACATCACTATAGGTATAGAATTGTGACATAAAAATGTGGAATAGAAATTGCTGAGAAAGCTGAGTACCCCTATAAATACCTGTAAGCCTCAACTATCAGTGTGCAGTTGGAGGGAAAACATCCCCCACTGTACCCAGCGCTGTATTGCTCTTACTTTACCATATTAATTAATTAATTAATTAATTGCTGCTTGAATATTGGCCTAGTCAAGCTTCTCATAACACCCCTGTGGTGGGAGCTGGGAGAGAAGAAGGGGACACTGGCCTGTCCCTCAGGGGAGGCGCGGCTCATTTGTTAACTGCCCGTGCCTCCCAGGTGAAAACTTTCAAACTCAGTGTTTTTCTGGGACACAACATTTTTCACAGACTGATTCACGTTTGGTCAGGGGCTTCTCGCTGGGATTTGGGGTGCCTGACTCCCCTCTCGTGCACCAGTGGTGTGGAGGATTTGGCTCCCAGAGGTGCTGCCTCTGGCTGCAAGCTTGGAGGGGGTGAGGGTGGTGCCGAGGAGCAGAAAGTGGGAACACTGGAATGTGAATCGTGGGGTTTGGTGCGGGGGTGGACAGCGACCATCGCTCACTTGTTCTGGGGAAAGAAGACCTGCAGATCCGGGATGGAGATCCAAGGGAAAACTTCTCCTTCCCAGCTGCCGGCATGCACTGGTGGTTCTGGGGGGAGAGGGAAAATGCGTTCAGTCACTCCTGCTGCCAAGGCACTGGCAGCATGGTGGGGGTGGGCTGTGAGAACAAAGACCCCGCCCTGCAGGCCAGGTCTGGGCTGTTTGGCCTGCCCACTGTTGGATTTGGGGGCTTTGATCCCCCTACTCAGGCCTGGGGCTCTGTTCTGTGGGCCTTGGTCTGGGGTCCTTGGTCCGCCCACTCGGACTGGGGCAAGGGACTCTGTCCCACCCAGTGGTGCAGGTAAAAAAGAAAAAAAATGTTGGCCAGAGCTACCAGCTCAAAGTACGGGAAAGCCATGAGTCAGACTCAGCCCAAGTGATTCAATTAAGGACAGTGGCCAGAGCATTCCAGAAATTTTCTCAATATTGTTTGATAATTATCAACGGATTGTTTTAATAGTTATTAGTGATTTTTCTTTAGCAGTTCTTTGTTTCAGGATTCTGCAAGTCTGTTTCAGGACCAAAAGGGATCATTCAGGGATGTCAAAGATCAACATCTCCAATGACTGGGATTGTACTGGGATACTACAGGTATCATACTGGGAGCAGCTGGGCCCATGCTGGTGTAGACTATGCTGGATCATACTGGGATCATACTGGGATGGAGTAGGAGCCTGCAGGGGGCAATTGAGACCATATTGGGGACAGATGGGATATACTGGGAGTGACTGGGATCATTCTGAGGGTGACCAGGAGCTGCTCTGAACAACTGGGATCATGCAAGGAGCAACTGGGAGGAACTGGTAGTGACCAGGTACATGATGGGCATGACTGGAAGCCACTGGGCTTATACTGGGATGAACTGAGGTCATGCTGGAGGTGACTGGAATCATACTGGCAGTGAGTGCCACTACACTGAGGTGGACTGGGAGTGGTTGTGAGCAAATGGGATCATGCTGGAAGGAACTGGGAGTGACTGGGAATGTGCTGGAAGGAAGTGGGGTACACTGGGAGAGACTGGGAGTGACTGGAACAAAAGTGAGGGTGAAAGGGAACAACTGGAACCATGTGGGGCACAACTGGTTCATACTGGCAGGGACTGGGAGCACACTGGGATCATCTCTGGATCCTACTGGGAGGGACTGGATTAATACTGGAAGCGTCTGAGAGTGACTGGGAACACACCCTGCGCATCATCCCCCATACTGGGGTTGACTGGGAGCAACTGGGAGCACGCTGGCAGCAAATGGCATCATACTGGGACTGACTGGGTTGATCTAGCTGGAGGCAATTGGGACCATACTGGGAGTGATTGAAAGTTACTGGGATTATACTGGGACCATACTGGGAGTGCTGGCATGTGACAAGGATCATACTGGAGCTTCCTAGGCTCTTATTGGTATTGAAAGGGAGCAACTGGGATCGCACTTTGGGCTACTGGGAGCAACTGAGAGAAACTGGGATCATGCTACAAGCAAACTGGAGGAACTGGGAATGACTGGATGCAGGCTGGAGGCAACTGGGATATGCTGTGCATGACTGAGAACATACTGGGATAACAAGCACCTTACTGGGATCACTGTGAGTGTCTGGGAAGGACCATGGACATGCTGAGGGAAACTGGGATGTAATGGGAGTGTCTGTAATCATACTAGGAATGACTGGGAACAAGAGGGACCGTGCTAGGGCGAACTGGGACCATGGTAGGGGCAACTGGGAGTGAGTGGGAGTGACTGGGTCTACACTGGGGCAACTGGGCATGACTGGGATCATGCTGGCAGGGACTGGGATCACATGGGGAGTAACTGGGACTATAGAAGGGAAAACAGGGTTCAACTGGGATCACACTGGGAGGAACAGGGAGCAATTGGATCTATGCTGGGGGCAACTGGGATCATACTGGATCATACTTGGAGCAACTGGGACTGCACTGAGGATGACTGGGAGTGGCTGTGAGCAACTGGGATCAGGCGGGAAGCAACTGAGGACAACTGGGACTAACTGGGAACCTCCTGGGAGTAACTGGAATACGCTGGGAGTGATTGAAATCACACTGGGGGTAAATGGGGGCAACTGGAACCCCACTGGATGATAATGGGAGCAGCTGTGCCCATGCTGGGGTCATACTGGAACTGGTTGGCATCATACTGGGATTGACAGGAATAGTACTGGGAGTATCTGAGAGTGACTGGGATCCTACTGGAACCATTCTGGGAGTTACTGGAAAGGTGGTAGCTCTGACTGGAACCATGCTGGAGGTGACTGGGAGCAACTGGGCCTGCACTGGGAGTGACAGGGTGTCACTCTGGGCGTGACTGGAATCATACTGGGAGAATCTGGGAGTGACTGGGGCATTACTGGGGGTGGTTGTAACCATACTGGTGTGGACTGGGTGCAACCGGGATCATCCTGGGAGCCACTGGGATTACAGCAGATGAGAATGGATCCTGACTAGGGGTTGCTGGGAGCTACTGGGCCCATGTTGAGAAGAAAATGTGGTACATTGGGAGCAACTGGGATCAACTGCAAGGTACTGCAACCATGCTAAGGGGACTAAGGACACAACTGGTGCAACTGGGTGTGAGACTCTGTCCAAAATTTCCCTCATCTGCCTCCTGATTGTCATTGGGGACCACTGAAGAAAAGACCCTCTTGTCTTAAATCTCTGGCCCTGTAGGAGAAAGTCACATGCTAAGGGCCCGGAGACCTGAGAGCATTCCCAAGCTATTGTTTCACAGGTGTGTTTACTGTATGCTACACTGAGCTCAATGAAAAGAAGAGAAAGACATTCTGCCCAACAATAGCTCTGGGATTTTTCCCCCACCACTCGGCCTGGCCAGACTTCTCCTGAGTTTTGGGTGGTCCTCCAAAGAAGACCCCTCTCATGCGTTTGCAATCACCGTGAAAGACAAACTGTGATGTAAGAAGCCTCTTCACCAGAGAAAAACCAAGACATGAAATGCCTATGTGAGAAGCCCCCCTCTCACACTTTCCAAGGACAGGAACTGAGACCCCTAACCCAGGGGAGGTGTGTGGGAAAGGCAAGCTAACCAAAGCAATATGGATGTTGCAGGTGTAAACACTGGACCACAAAGACAATGGCTCTTGCCCACTGCTGAGAACATGGACTGTGTGTACCTTTATCTAAATACCATTCTTTCCCCCAAAGATACAATAGACTACCTTTGATCCCATTTAAAGTTCTATTCCCCTTCCCCCATCAAAAAAGAGTGTAACTAGAGTCCAAATGAACTGCACCTCTGAGATCTCCCTGGATGTGACCTGGTGAACTCCATTGGCTGGACATCGAGGGACTTCGCCATTTTGCGTTTGGTAGCCATATACCCATTCTTTTTCCTCCCTCTTTTCCCTTATTTTTTCCTTTTTTCCCCGATTCCTCCCCAACGCATTTTTGCTGGGGTTATTTCAATAGAGGTGCATTTGTTTTGATTGTCACTGCAAACCCCCTTGTACCATGTTGGTTCTTATGCACCGTGAGATCATGAACCATCATGAAACCTGTTCGTAAAGATGGATCATGACACCAGGTCACTGTGGCCTGGTTTGGGTTCCCCAGGGCAGGAAAGATGTCTGGCAGCTGGAGCAGGGCCTGGGAAGGGCCTCCAAGGTAGGGCTGGAGCCCTTGGGCTGTGAGCAGAGGCTGAGAGAGCTGGGCTGGTCCAGCCTGGTGCAGGGAAGGCTGAGGGGCTCCTCATCCCAGCCTGGCAGTGCCAGTGAGGAGGGGATGGAGAACACAGAGCCAGGCTCTTCACCGGGGCCTGAGGGGAGACAAATGCCAATGGGTGGAAGGGGAAAGAGGGGAGATCAGCCAGGGCATGAGGAGATGAAATGAGTCAGGCTGCTTTCAGCATTTCCTCAACACCAAGAGCAGCCTGACCTCCCTTCTCCATCCACCACTGACAGCTTTGCAAATCAGGAATTGTTTGAGCTGTTTTTCCCCAACTCCAGGACAATCATCCTGATACAAGAAATTAATTGTGTTTATATCTATCACAGAACCACATTTGTCTGAAAGTAATTTTAGTATGGAAATCACTTGTGTATGATGGACTCATCAGATGCTGCTGGGATGTTGCACATAGCTCAGGGAAGAGCGTGATTGTTATTAAATTGTGTCCTGTACAACTATGGTCTGTTGGCCATGAAAAGAAACTTTCTGTGCCTCTGAGTCTCACAAGTTCCTGGTCCCTCAAAGGACACAAACCTGATGAGTTGTGGTTCCCACTGCAGGGGCTGCACTGGCACCTCCCTCCATAGCCAGAGCAGAGCTCCCTTGTCCCAGAAAGTGCCTGGCAATGCAGGGATGAAGGAGACAGGACAGGCTGTGGGGATCAGGTGCAGGGCAGAGCCAGGGACAAGACTGACTTTTGCATTTGATGGAGCTGTGCCTTCCCCTGGCTTTGCTGGCTGACAAGAAATGAACATCCCTCTGTGTCTTGGGCAGCTCCTTCTCCAAGGAAAGCAGGTGGGAGTTGGAGCCAAGGAGCTGAAAGCTGCAGGTGCAGCCTGGGCTGGAGGGAGCTCAGATTTGCACAAGGCTGCTCTGAGTGCCAGGGCTGGGATGGGGGAAATAGTGGGGTGGGGGTAGGGAGAGAGTCTGATTGATTGTCAGCCATGGAGGGTCTTGATTTTCATATCCATTCAAACTACATGAAGTGGTACTTGGATTCAGTGTCAACTGGAAATTGCACCATTGCACATATCAATTTATGAACAGCGAAAAAAAAAACTAAACAGGACCTAAAAAAAATCTACTCTCACTCTCTTTTTAAATAGAATCTATTCCATTTGAATACACTGCTGAAATCTGTCTAATTAACCACAAAAGATTTGATAATTAAAATCAAATTATTCCGAGAGACTTGGCTGGTTAAGGTGTTCTGAATGTTAATGAGCCCTGGGACACTGAATTCCTGCACTGAAGAGCTGAAGGCTGAACAAGCCTCTGGAGCAGGAAAATTCAGCAGCAGCCTCCAAGTTGCTGAGGATGTCAGCAGCCCCCACTGAGGCCATCCCTGCCCAGAGACCGTGGGGGAATGGGCAGACAAGGAGAGCGTCCTTGGGGCTGGGGCAGCACAACTCAGAGGCACCAGTGGCTCCAGCTGGGAAATGGAGTGTGGAATGTGGCTGGGAAAGCCCTGCCTGGGCTGTGCCAAGCAGGACACACAAGCCCTGAAACCCCATCTCCCAAACAACTCTCTCAATGAATTTAAAAGGAATTACAATTGTTTGTGTACTCTGAGTTGGACTCACAGGAGAAATACCAACAAGAGATCCTCAGGTGCTCAAAAAAACCAAACAGCCTTTACTGGCAACTTTAGAAAATCAAAGAAACTTTGGCAAATGGTTTATTATTATATAGTAGTGATTTTGGTTTGTTAATTTAAGATTTTTCTAGTCTTGAGATTTCTTAATTAATGTATTGATGAGTGTGGTGGTTTTTAGTGTCAGTTAATTATTTATGTATTTATTTCGTTATGAGATAGGATTACAGGAAAGGTAAAGTAGGCCTAACATTTTAAAAGGGTATAAAGAAATTTTTATTAAAAGTAAATTAAAGAATAAAAACTAGTAAGACTTAAAATAAACCCTTTTTGAACATTTTTTTTCTTTATAACTTTTTCTTTTTACTGACACTGTAAAGAAAGTAAACTTAAAATTTCTTGTTTGTTTACTATTTCTGGAATAGTCTTTTTTATTTAACTTAGGGAGAGAAGATTTTCTTGTTAATGTTATGAAGATTTTTTTACAAGAGGAAAAAATAGCTTTTTTGTGATTCTTAATTCTGTCATGGATAACAGGTATCTGGGGAACTCTGTTATTGTGAAGTTGTTTTTATTGCTACAAACTTTTTTACAGCTATTTGATGGGCCATGTCAACTTATGGGGTATTGTGTTAAAGGTGACTTCTTTAAGGGTAAAAGTTGTTATTTTTACTTTCAAAATTATTTTTATCTCTGGGAATAGAGATCTTCTCTTGGGGATGCTGGACTAATTTTTTTTGCCCCTTTTTATGAAATTGTTGCTCTTTTAATATTTGTTAAATTTTAGTATGCAGGGGTTTTTTATATAAATTTTTAAAATTTTTTAATATTTTTGTGCTATAAAGAAAAAAGGGATTTTTTATAGCTTATAAAAGATTTTACTTTTAAGATTAAGGTGTTTTTCTTCTTTTTTTTATTTGGGCTTTAATTTTTTCTTTAGTGACTTTGATTTTTTAAATTTTTTTTTTTATATGCTTGTATTTGTTGTTTTTTTTTTTTTTTACTTGAGGGAGGATTGAAGTATTGAAAGGATTAACACCTGACCTGCCAGCAACTTGTGGCGGAAGTTGCGGTTGGGTTGTGTTAGGATTGTTTTTTGGTTGATTTTGGGGTTTTTTGTGTTTAATTTTAGTTGGAGGGTTATTTTGTGTGTGTTGTAGGTTGGTTTTGGAGTTTTGGTTTGAGTTGTGTTGGGGGAATGGGACTTCATGGTAAGATTTTAATAGCTGTGGCTGGCTTTGTTCTGGTTGGGTTTTGTACCTTCTTTTGTTTTCCTGTTTGGTAGTTGTTGGGGTTTGGTTTGGTTAGAGTGGGGCCGATGGGGGGGGCAGTCTGGGGAGAGGGAAAGGGGCTCGGCCCAGGGCAGGGTGGTTTGGTTTGGTTTGGTTTGGTTGAGATGGGGGCCAGGGCCAGGGCCCACTGCTTCTTTGTTGGAAAGAAAGAGGAGGTTCCTGGGTTTTTCATCTTTACCATATGTGTTTAACAGAGGCCTGTTCAGTATCTTAGTGGTTTAGCAGATTGCCAGTTACACAGAATGTTTTTTATTGCTTTTTAAAATTCTTCTCATGTCAAACTACAACAGACATTCAATCAACAAAAAACACTTCTCAAAGCATTGACTTGGCCCATTCAACTTCACAAACTCTAAGCCTGTTCAATGGATTGTTAATCAAAATTTGCAGGAGCACAGAAACAGAAGAAGACACAGAAAGAGAGAAAGACAAAAAAGATACAGAGAGGCACACACACAGCTATCAACTCCTGGATTCCAGCAGTGTTCAGATGGAAATTCCAAGAAGAGGTAGGGTCAAGATATGTGCTTGCCTTGTGGTCAGCCTTCAGTACCCCTTGGTCTTGCTGGGCCCTTCCCCCAAGTGGGGCTTGGGCTCATTTGGTCCCTCAGGAGCTGGGCTGGGGCTGCAGAGGTGGCTGTGGAGCATTGCCTGTGCTGTGCCAGGAACTGGCAGCCACTGCTGGGCTGGGATAGAGGCTCTGGGGGGATTGAGGTTCCAGGACAGGGCAGGGCTGGGGTTCCAGGGCAGGGCAAGGCTGGACCTGCCCCTTCCTCCCCCACACATGAAATGTCTTGAGCCAACAATCTCCTCCAGTCCATCACAGTAAGGGAATGTTGGAGGTGAAATCCCAATTCTGTCCTTGGGTGCCTGGCTGAGAAGGACAGTTCTTTGCCATAGGAAGGAAAGCACAAAGCCCTAGTGTTTGGAAGGAAGGTGAGAGCTTCACCGGGCCAGAGGGCCAGCCAGACTTGTCAGAAATGGCAGATTTTGTCTGGGGGCCAACTTTGGTTTTAGGGAATTTTGGAGATGGAATCCCAGTCTTGGCCATGGGAACCTGGAGAAGCAGAACAATTCTTTCCTGTAGGAAGGAAAGCTTGGAGACTTCCTCAGTGTTTGGGGACAGATGGGAGGTGACCCTTGTGAAAACAATGTCAGCCAGACTTGTCCTGGCAAAATTCCTGTGGGAACAATCCCTGGATATAAGGAAATTTGGCGGTGAAATCCCAATTCTGGCCATGGGTGCCTGGAGGAAAAGGCCAGTTCTTTTCCATAGGAAGGAAAGGATGGAGCCCCATTGTTTCAGCAGCAGATGAGAAGTGACCCTCCACATGCCAAGGTCAGCTGGACCAGTCAGCTGGCTCATGGGAGGCCAAACCAGATGGATCTGTCCTGTCTTCCCTTGCTTTTATGGGGCCCTGAAATGTCACTATGGTGCCTTGGTTCTATGGGGCCCAACAGGCCCACAGTGGCTCCTTGATTACAAGAAGATCTGCTGTGTCACATAGGACCCTTGGTTCGATGGGGTCCAGCAGTGTCACAATGGTCCCAGTGATTCCATGAGGCCTTGCAGTGTCACAATGATCTTTGTGGTTCCACAGGCCCCACAGTGTCACGGGACTCCTCTGTTCCATGAGCCTGGAATGTCACAATGGACCTTTGGACCTTAGGGGGTTTGCGGTGTCACAATGGTCTTCTTTGGCTCCACAGTGCCACAATGGACCATTGATGACAGGAGGCCCCTCTGTGTCACCCTGGAGCTTTGGTTCCATGCAGCCCTGCAGTGTCAAAATGAACCCTTGGTTCAATGGGGTACCAAAATGTCACCATGGCCCCAAGGTTCCATGCATCCCTGCAGTGCCACAATGGTCTCCTTTGGTTGCCCAGTGTCACAATGGACCACTGATGACATGAGGCCCTGCAATGTCACAATGAACCTTTGGTTCCATGCAACCCTCCAGTGTCACAAAGGCATCTTGGTTTCACTAGGCCCCACAGCATCACAATAGTGCTCTCGGTTCTTTGGGGACCCCCAGGGTCACAATGGTCTCACTGGTACCATGAGGCCTCACAGTGTCACAATGCTTTGCTTATTCCATGAGGCTTCATAGTGTCACAATGGTCTCCATGATTCCATGAGAACCCTCAGTGTCATAATGGCCCCTTGGTTCCATGAGGCCATAAAGTCTCTTCATGGTGTCTCGATGGTTCCATGAGGCCTTGCAACATCACAATGGACCTTTGGATCCATGGGGTCTCACAGTGTCACAATGGCCCCTTGGTTCCATAACACCCTAAAGTGTCACAATGATCTCCACAGTTCCATGAGGTCCCATGGTGTCACAATGGACCCTTGGTTTGATGGGTTCTTTCAGTATCACAATGATCCCTACATTCCATGGAGTCACACAGTGTAAGTACAGTCCACTTGGTTCCATGAGGCCCAGAAATGTCACAGTGCTCTCCATGATTCCATCAGGCCCCACAGTGTCACAATGGTCCCTTGGTCTCACAGGGTCCCACAGTGTCACAATGCTCCCTTGGTTCCATGGGCCTGTGCTGCTGCATTCCTCCCTCCCCTTCTCAGGCCACCCTGCCAGCTGAGAAATGCTCCTTGGAGCTCGGCCTTGGCCAACAGCCCCTGGGCTCAGCTCCTCTGCAGCTCATCACAAACACTGTCTGCTCCAGGCACTGCTGCTGCCCAACCAGCTCCTGGTTTCTGTAGGAGCAGCCCTGGGAACTGTTTTGGTTTGGTTTTGTTGATGCTTTGTTTCCTTGGTGTGCGTGAACAGTTCAGTCAGGAGTAGAGTGACTCTTGCCAAGGAACTTTGTGCTGCTGTCCCTTAATATTAAATCTGGTTTTTGCGGATCCCTTGCCGGGGATTTTTTCAACGCTCTCAAGCCCTCGTTCGTACCAGGGTGAAGGAGCCCTGTCCCAGGCTCTGGCCTAGGGGACACAGAGACGCTGCTGGGGGGTCCCTGTCCCCCTGTCCCACCCCCATGGCCCCGGCCCCCTGTCCCCATGTCAGGCTGTGGGGTCAATCTCGTGGAACATCCTCTAGCGTAGGCTGCGTGGCCGGGAGGACCCCGGGAGACAGGGGACCCCGCTGTGCACGAGCAGTGTTAGACTGCTCTGGGGGGAACTGTGAGAGGGGCCAGGGAAGAGTGACCTCCCCAGGGACCTCACACAGCCCCTCTGATGTCACACAGCCCCCTGTGATGTCACACACCCCCTGGGATGTAACACAGCCATCTCTGTGACCTCACACAGCCCCCTATGATGTCACACAGTCCCTGTGATGTCACAGAAGATTTGGTGATGTCAGAAAGTCACCCCGTGATGTCACTGCCTGTTCTGTGATGTCACAGCCTCGCCTATGATATTTCACACCCAGCCATTGATGTCACAATCCAGTCTCTGATGACGCAGAGCCATCCTCTCTGATGGCAGGATCTGCTCTATGTCCAGACACCCTACTCTATGATGTCACAGACAGCTGTGTGATGTCACAACCCCCTCTGTGATGTCACAAAACCCTCTCTGTGATGTCATACTGCCACTCTGTAATGTCACAGCACATGCTTTGACCTCACAGACTGCTCTATAATGTCACACAGTCATGCCATAATGTCACAGCCTGCTCTGTGATGTCACAGAATCCTCTCTATGATGCTGTAGCTGCTCAATGACCTCTCACAACAAACTCTGTGATGTCATAGCCCAATCTGTGACCTCACACAGCACACTCTGTGCAGTCACACAGCCCCTTGCTGACATCCCAGCTGCTCTGTGCCTCTATGACACAGCCACAGAGGTGCTGCTGTGACACAGCCCCCTTGGGACCATCCCACAGCCCCTGCAAGTGCTGAGCCCCTGTGAGCTCTGTCTGTGCCCTGCTGGTCTCCCTGAGGGGCCCTGGCAGTGCCCCAGTCCTGCTGAGCTCTGCACAGGAGCTGCTCCTGGCCAGAGCTGTCTCTCTGCAGCGTTGCCCTTGCCAGGAGCTGCCTCTGGGCCAGGAGCCCGGCCCAGCTCAGCAGCACAGACACAGCACAGGGACTTTAATGACCCTCTGGGGCTTTGGCGCTCTTTGCCTGCCATGGCCAAAGTGCTGCAAAAGTTGGCTCTGGCAGGGCCTTGCAGCTGCTGCCCATCCCTGTGCCCTGTGCAGCCCAGGCTGTCCCACGGTGTCCCTGCCCTGCGCCTCTGTCCCTGCAGGCTGTCGGCATCCCCCGGCTGCCCCACCTGGCTGGGCCCTTCCTTTGCTGCCAGCTCTGCCTCCTGCCTGCCTCTGCCTGCCCACAGAAAGCCTTGGCATTAATACCAAAAGGGTTCTTTACATTTTTACTGTGCCTGTGAACTTTTAGCACAGGAACAAGGCATGCAGGAGCTGCTTTCCCAGCAGGAATGGTTGGAAGACAAGAAGACCTCTGGCTCAAGATTGCAGTGGCAGAAAAAAGAAGGACTGAATCTAGGAACTTGGGGTGGGTTTTGTGGTAATGGGTAAATAGTTATACACATTTAGTGACACTGGTAGAATTACATCCCCACATAAGGTTAGGAGTTATCCCTCACTAGACCTCAGGCCTGAATCAATGATACCCTCTTAAATAGCAATTTTGTGTTTATGAGTCTAATTCTGATATTCTGGAGATTTGGTGACAGCAAGGCCTCACAGAACCAAGGATCCAGCTATGACACTGAGCAAACTCATGGAACATTGTGACCCAGCGGAACCCCATGGAACCAAAATCCATTTTGGCACATTTGGGCCACATTGAACCAATGATCCATTGTGATACTGCGGATCCAAGGAGACCATTGTGACCCTGAGAAACCTCTTGGAATCAAGGGGCCATTCTGACACACAAGGCCCTGTGGAACCATGCATCCATTGTGACACTGCAGAACCTGATGGAACAAAGGTGACCATGGTGACACTGCAGAAGCAAGGAGACTGCTGTTGGCAAAATGAACATTCATGGATCCAAAGCTCCACTGTGACAGAGCATAGCCACATGAAGCCAAGGGACCATTGTGACACTAGAAGGCCTCATGGAAGCAAGGAACCATTGTGGCACTATGGAATGTTGGCAGGCCAAGGGGCAGTTGTCACGCTGTGCAGCACCATGGAACCAAGGAGTCTATTGTGACAGTATGGGGCCGCATAAAATTAAGGATTCATGGAACAGTGCTGGACCCCATGGAACCAAAGTCCATTGTGGCATTGCAGGGCCTCATGGAATCCTGGAGGCCATTCTGACACTTTGAGGCCTTATTGAATCAAGGGGCTCTGCAGGACCTCATGGAACCAAGGAGACCCTTCTGACACTGTGTGTCCCCATGGAACCAAGGGGCCATTGCGATACTTTGGCACCCAGGAGACCCCTGTGACACTGCAAGGCCTCATGGAAGCAAGGAGCCATTGTGACACTATGCGGTCCCATGGAAACAAGGGGCCAGTGTGACATATCTGGGCCTCATGGAAACAAGGATCCAATATGACACCACCACTATGACACTGCAGGGCCCCATAAACCCAAGGGAACAGGGAACAGGTCTGGTGTGCTTGGCCTGACTGTTCCAAGTGCCCTTGGCATGTCAAGGGTCTCTTCTCATCTACCCCTGAAACCCTAGGGCTCTGGGCTTTCCTTCAAATGAAAAAGAACTGCCCTTCTCGTTTGAGCATCCATGGCCAAAATAGGATTCCCCATCCAAAATTCCCAATTCCAGGGATTGTTCCCAGACAAAAAACTGCCATTACCAACAAGCCTGGCTGACCTTGATTTCCTGAGAACTGGCTCTCACCTGCCTTCAAACATTGGGGCTCTGTGCTTTCCTTCCTATGGAAAAGGACCCTCCCTCCTGCACAGGCACCCATGGCCAAAACTGGCACTTTTCCTCCAAAATTCCCTATATGCAAGGGCTTCTCCCAGACAAAAGCAGCTAGGACAGACTGCTCATGGCCTTGGCCTCTGGTGGTCACTGCTGTTCTGCCCTGAAACACTGGGGCCCTTTCCTTCCCATGGAAAAGAGCCATCCTTCTTCTCCAGGTGCCCATGGCCAAATTTGGGGTTCCACCTCCAGAAGTCCTATATCCAATGATTGCTCCTACACAAAAGCTGCCATTACAGACGGGTCTGGCTGGCCTTGGCCTCCTGAGGGCTGGCTCTCACCTGCCTTCCAAACACAGGGGCTCTGTGCTTTCCTTTCTATGGAGACATTGGTGACACTGTGGGGTCTCGTGGAACGAACAACATCTTTGTGGCTCTGTTTGGCCGCATGGTCCCAAGGGGCCAGTGTGAAGCAGCAGGGCTTTGTGGAACCAAGAGGCCATTGCTGCATTTCAAGGCCTTGTGGAGCCAAAGGGCCATTGTGATCCTGCAGGGCACCGTGGATCCATGGAGACCATTGTGGCATTGCAAGGCCCCATGGAATCATGGAGACCATTGTGACACTGTGGGGCCCCACAGAACCAAAGGGCCACTGTGACCCTGCAGGGCATCTTGGAAGCACAGGGACATTGTGACACTGCAGAAACAAGGAGAGCGTTGTGACACTGGAGAGTGCCATGTAACCAAGGCAACATGGAATACATCTGGCTGGATTGGCCTCCCAGGGGCCACCTGAGAGGCCCAGCTGATCTTGGAATGTTGAGGGCTGCCTCTCATCAGCTCCTGGAGAACTGAGGCTCCATGCTTTCCTTCCTATGAAAAAGAACCATCCCTCTTTCCAGGTGCCCACAGCTGAAACTGATACTCCCCCTGAAAAATTCCCTATATGCAAGGGTTGTCCCAGACAAAAGCTGCCAGGACAGTGAGCTCTGGCGGGCCTTAGTATTAGCTCACCTCTCATCTCAAGGATGCCCTGAGGAAAGTATTTGAACAGGCTTGACTGCTGGAACATCAATGAGTTTCACACTCTTAGATGCTCTTTTTATCATATGTGTCTTTTATTTCTCATTGTGTATTATGCCAGAAATGTTATTTTCAGCTAAAAAATATTCTTACTACTTTACCAGTGTTATCTGACACAAAACAACCCCTCTGCATATGGATCCTGGTCACCTGTATAAGCAAACACAAGAAATAATCCAGCAGGAATTATTTGTCCCTGTTCCCATCTGTCTCATCTCCTCTGGAGCTGGAGGTGCAGCCCCAGCACTTGGGAGGGCTCAGGAGGTCAAAAGCTCAGCTCCCACACAGAGAACTTGCAGACCTGGAGGTGCTTTTCTTGGCCCCTGCACGCTCAGCCAGGCTGAGATGGACACTGATGGTTTCTGGGCCAGGTTCTCTGAGCCCAGCCCAGCTCCCTGCAAGCTCTGCCAGCTGCCCTGAGCTCTGGGCAGCACCAAGGGCCTCTCCCCAGCCCAGCCCAGCCCAGCCCAGCCCAGCCCAGCCCAGCCCAGCCCAGCCCAGCCCAGCTGACTCTGGCCCCACAGTTCTGCTCAGGCCAGGCTGCTCTGGGCATTGGCCCCACGGCTTCAGCCCCTGGCAAGGGCACAGCAGCAGCTGCAGCTGCCACAGGACTCAGCCCCAGCCATGGGGGAAGGTGCTGGGCCAAGGCCAAAGGAAGCTCCCTGGCTGTCCTGCAATGTCACAATGAAGTTTTGGTTCCATGAGACCCCCATTGTTTTATGAATCCTTAGTTCCATGGGGCCCTGTAGTGTCAAAATAGTCTCCTTGGTTTCAGGGTGCCACAAAGTGCCACAATTGCCCTTTAACCCAAGGTCACTATGTGACATTGGGGCCGCATAGTATCACAATGGACTCCTTGGTTCTATGAGGTCTTGTAGTGTCACAATGGGCTCCTTGGTTCCATGGGGATGCAAAATGCCACAATGGCCCTTTGGCTTCACAAAGTCTCAAAGTGTAAAAATGGCCTCCATGGTTTCCCAAGGCCGTGCTGTTTCACAGAGAACCTATGACTCCATGATGCCCCAGAATGTCAGAACATGCTCCTTGGTTCTGCCCTTTAAGAATGCCCCCTTGGTCCCTTGGGGCCCCACATGTCACTATTGTGCCCTTTGTTCCATGAGGCCCTGCAGTGGCACAATGGTCCTTTGGTTCCACGTGGCGCCATGTGTCACAGTGATCTCCTTGGTTCCATGATACCCCATAGCACACCAATTCCACAGTGCCAGAATGGCCCCTTTGTCCCATGGAGCCCCACAGTGTCAATATGGTCCCCTTGATTCCATGAGGTCCTGCTGTGCAACAATGGCCCCTTTGTTACAGTGGGTTCCAAAGGCTCATAATGATCTCTGTGGTTCCTTGAGGCCCTGCAATATCCCAACAGACCCTCAGTTCCAAGGTGGCCCGCAGTGTCACAAGGCTGCCTGAATGCGACAAGGCCCTGCAGTGCTGTAGTGGCCCCCTGGTTCCATGAGGCAAAGCAGAATCAGAATGGTCCCATTGGTTCCATGGAGCACCACAGTGTCACCATGGTCCTATTGGTTCCATGGAGCACCACAGTGTAACAATGGACCTTTGGTTCCATGAGGTTCCACTTCATCTCAATAGACTTTGGTTCCATGAGGTTCCTCAGTGTCTCAATGGCCCCTTGGCCCTGCTGTGTCACAGTGGTCGGTGGTTCCATGAGGCTCCACATGTCCAAATTGTCTCCTTGCTTCTGTGTAACCCTACAGAGCCACAATGGACCCTTGGTTCCATGAAGCCCTACTGTGTCACAATCAAAATTTGGTTCCATAAGTTTCTACTCTGTCAACAATGGTCTGAGTTCTACAGTGTCACCATGGATCCTTTGTTCCATGAGGTTCTATAGCATAACATGATTATCTGGATTCCAGAAGGTTCTGCAGTGTCACAGTGGACCCTTGGTTCCATGCAGCCCCAAACTCTCACAATGACCTCATTGTTTCAGGAGCTTCCATACTGTCATCAATGGTCTCCTGGGTTCCACAAGGCCTTGCTCTGATACAAGGGACTTTTGTTTCCATGGGGTTCCACTGCATCACAATGGACCCTTTGTTCTATGAGGTTCCAAGTGTCGCAGCTGGATCCTTGGTTCTGTGAGCCTCTGCTGCCACCAAATGGCCAAAATATCAGAATAAGTCTCCTTAACACTAATTTGGTGTCTAAGACAGCAGCATTTATTCAGGCCTGAGGTGCAGTGGGTGATAACTACTTACATGGACACGTGATTCTACCAGTGTATCACTTATATACAGTCACTATGTGCACATTAAAATTTACCCATTTCCGTAAAACCCACTCCAAGTTCCAAGATTCAGTCCTTGCTTTTTCTATCACTCCATTCTTGAGCCAGATGTCTTCATCTTCTCTTCCACCCATTCCTGCTGGGAAAGCAGGCCCTGAATGCCTTGTTTCTGTGCTGGAAGTTCACAGGCACAGTAAAAATTGAATTAACCCTTTTGGTATTAATGCCAAGGCTTTGTGTGGGCAGGCAGAGGCAGGCAAGAGGCAGAGCTGTCAGCAAAGGAAGGGCCCAGCCAGGTGGGGCAGCTGGGGGATGCCGACAGCCTGCAGGGACAGAGGCACAGGTTTGCCCAGCATCAGAGACACCTTTCCCTTGCTTGTCCCTGTGTCCTGTCATCACTGCCACCATAGTGATGTAGTGTTCTACTCTGCCTGGAACCTGTGGACACTTTCTCAGTCTTGTCCTTCAATGGGACCCATTACCCCTTCAAGAAAACTTCAGTGTTTCAATCACTTTTTGAGTTCTTGAGAAGTTTTTTGAGCACGCTTTGAGGAACTGAGTCCAATGCAAAGAGCACCAAAGCCCCAGAGAGTCATTAAAGTCCCTGTACTGTGTCTGTGCTGCTGAGCTGGGCCGGGCTCCTGGCCCAGAGGCAGCCCCTGGCAAGGGCAGCGCTGCAGAGAGACAGCTCTGGCCAGGAGCAGCTCCTGTGCACAGCCCAGCAGGGCTGGGGCACTGCCAGGGCCCCTCAGGGAGACCAGCAGGGCACAGACTGAGCTCACAGGGGCTCAGCACTGGCAGGGGCTGTGGGATGGCCCCGAGGGGGCTGTGTCACAGCAGCACCTCTGTGGCTGTGTCATAGAGGTACAGAGCAGCTGGGATATCAGCAAGGGGCTGTGTAACAGCACAGAGTGGGTTGTGTGAGGTCACAGATTGGGCTGTGACATCACAGAGTTTGTTTTGTGAGGTCATTGAGGAGCTACAGCATCACAGACGGGATTCTGTGACATCACAGAGCAGGCTGTGACACAATGTATTACAACATAGACCAACCTGTGAGGTGAAAGTGTGTGCTGTGGCATTACAGAGTGGCAGTATGACATCGCAGAGAGGGTTTTGTGACATCACTGAGGGGGTTGTGACATCACACAGTTGACTCTGCCATCATAGAGCGTGGCTGTGTAACAACACAGAGCAGTCTGTGATGTCACATAAAAGACTGTGACATCACATGGTGACTTTGTGACATCTCAACATCTTCTGTGACATCACAGTGAAGCTGCATGACATTCCAGGGTGACATCCCAGATTTGGTTCTGTGGCATCACAAGGGTGCTGTGTGACATTCCAGAGTGGGCTGTGATATCACAGGTGGCTGTGTGACATCATAGGGGGCTGTGTGGTACAACAGGGACACTGTTACATCACGGGGGGGGGGCTGTCACATCACAGAGATGGCTGTGTGACATCATAGAGAGCCATGTGATATCACAGGGGCTGTGTGACATCACTGGGGCTGTGTGAACTCACTGAGGAGGTCACTCTGCCCCACCCCCCTCATAGTTACCCCACAGCAGTCCAACCCTGCTCGTGCACAGCGGGGTCCCCTGTCCTGCCAGGTCTCCCCGCCCCCGGTGCCGCGGCCTCCCCCAGAGGATGTGCCACAAGATCCACCCCAGAGCCTGACATGGGGACGGGGGGCCGGGACCCTGGGGGTGGAACAGGAGGACAGGGACGCCCCGGCAGCGTCACTGTGTCCCCCAGGGCCAGAGCCTGGGACAGCGCTCCTTCACCCTGGTACGAACGAGGCCTTGAGAGCGCTAAAAAAATCCCCAGCAAGGGAGCAGCAAAAACCAGATTTAATATTAAGGGACAGCAGCACAAAGTTCTTTGGCAAGAGTCACTCTGCTCCTGACTGGACACTTCAGGCACACCAAGGAAACAAAGCAGCAACAAAACCAAACAAAATCCAGGCAATCAAACCAGAAATGTACAGAGAACTGTCCCTCTGTGTGTGTGTGAGACACAAGGACAGTGAGGGTAATGATAAAAGGGATATGGCCTAAAACCTGAACAGAGCTCAAACTTAAAAGGACTTAACCTTGACTGATAGCTTCAACTTCACAATTTAGCAAAAGAAAAGCACTTAACAGTACTTAACCTAACTTCTAACTTCTAAATTGCTAAGCAATTTAGCAATTTAACAGAGGAATAACATTTAGAAGTATTCAACTCTGCTTATAACTTATATTAAACAACTTAGCAAAAGAACAACTCTTCACAGCAATTAACTTCATTTAGACTTAGTGATTTAAACCTCACTTACAGGCCTGACTGATTCAGCTATCGAAGGCACTCAAGCCCCTCAGAGAGCAGCATTTCTGCCACATTTCCCCAGCACAGGCACTCTTGTGTGCACACAGACACAAAGAGTCAGTGCAAGGCACATGGGAGAAACTCCCCTGAGGGCAGCAAATGCTCACTGTGGATCCTTTGGCATCTCCCCAGCACTTGAAGGGTTGAGCCTGGAGGAGTGGGGGGATCGGCCCAGGCTCCATCGTTGTTCAGGATCCCCGAGTGCAGCAAACGGGAGAGTTCCCGGCTGAGAGAGGCCCCACTCAGAGGGAGTGGCTGGCCCAGGAGAGCTCCAAGTGCTCCTTTTGGAGCGCTGTTTGCAGGGCGCCAAGAGAGGGGCTTCAGTCCCAGCAATGGTTCATCCTGGCTGCCCTTGGCACCAACAGCTTTCTTTGGCAGCATGAGAACAGGGATGTTGTGCCACAGAGGTAACAAAAACAGTTCCCAGGGCTGCTCCTACAGAAACCAGGAGCTGGTTGGGCAGCAGCAGTGCCGGGAGCAGACAGTGTTTGTGATGAGCTGCAGAGGAGCTGAGCCCAGGGGCTGCTGGCCAAGGCCGAGGCCCAAGGAGCATTTCTCAGCTGGCAGGGTGGCCTGAGAAGGGGAGGGGGGAATGCAGCAGCACAGGGCCATGAAACCAAGGGACAATTGTGACACTGTCGGGCCCTGTGAGACCCAGGGACTATTGTGACACTGTGGGGCCCTGTGAGACCAAGGGACAATTGTAACACTGTGGGGCCCTGTGAGACCATGGGACCATGGTGACACTGTGGGGTCCTGTGAGACCAAATGACGACTGTGACACTGTGGAGCCCTGTGAGACCAAGGGACCATTGTGACACTGCCAGACTCCACGGAGCCAAGGGTCCAAACTGAGACATTGCAGGGCCTCATGGAACCGTGGAGAGACCATTAGGACACTTCACAGCCTCATGGAATGAAGGAGACCATTGTGATACTGAGGGGCACCATGGAATCATGGAGACCATTGTGACACTTTGAGGCCCCATGGAATAACCAAAGCATTGTGTCACTGTGAGGCCTAATGAACCAGTGAGACCACTGGAACCCTGGAGGTCGCCAGAGAACCAAGAGGACCATTGTGACACTGTGGGGCCTTGTGAAACCAAGAGGCCTTTGTGACATTGCAGGGCTGCCTGGAACCAAAGGTCCAGTGTGACATTGCAGGCCCTCATGTCATCAATGGTCCATTGTGACACGGTGGAGCCAAAGGAGACCATTGTGACACGGCAAACCCTCAGGGTCCTAAGGTCCATTGTGACATTGCAGGCCTCGTGGAACAGAGGAGTCACGTGACATTGTGGGGCCTGGGGAACCATGGAGACCACTGTGACACTGCAAGGCCTCATGGAAACAGTGGGACCATTGTGACACTGCAAGGCCTCATGGAATCAGTGGGACCATTGTGAGACTTCAGGGCCTTGTGGAGCCGAGGGGACATTGTGACACTGCTGGACCCCATGGAAACAAGACACCAATATGTCACTGACATTTTTTCATAAAAATCCTTTCTTTGGGATTTTTCCTCTTCTGGGAAGCTAAGGCCCCAGAAGAAGAATGTAAACAATTGTTATCTGCTGCTGTGGAATGTAGCAGGTGCACCTATGATTGGACTATGTTCCATGTTTATAATTAAGGGCCAATCAGGACCAAGCTCTCTGGGACAGATTCACAGAGAGCTCTCTTGTTTATTGCTATTCCTATTCTTTTCTTAGCTTAGCAGCTTCTGAACTTCTCTCTCTATTCCTTTTAGTATAGTCATAATGTATTATATATCATGAATTAATAAATCCAGCCTTCTGATCATGAAGCCAAGATTCTCGTCTATCTCTTCACCCCTGAGGAACCCTTGCAAAGCCATGTAACACCATTATGGCACTGTGGGGCCTCATGGATCCAAGGCACCATTGTGACACTATGGGGCCCCACAAAACCAAGGGAAGATGGAACAGGACTTGCTGGTTTGGCCTCCCAGGGGCCACCTGACTGGTCCAGCTGACCTTGGAACATTAAGACTCTCTTGTCATCTGCTTCTGAAACACTGGTACTCCGTGCTTTCCTTCCCAATGGAAAAGAACTGTTCTTTTCCGCCAGGCACCCATGGCCAGAATTGGGATTTCACCTCCAAATTTCCCTATATCCAGAGATTGTTCCAATAGGAATATTGCCAGGACAAGTCTAGCTGCCAGTGGTTTCATGAGGGTCACTTCCCATCTGTCCCCAAAATACTGGGGAAGGCTCCATGCTTTCCTTCCTGTGGAAAGAACTGTCCTGCTTCTCCAGGTGCCCATGGCCAAGACTGGCCTTCCACCTCCAAAATTCCTTCAGTTCAAAAGTGCTCCCAGACAAAATCTGCCCTATTGGAAGGTCTGCCAGGCCTTGGCCTTGTGAGGCTCTCGGCTGCCTTCCAAACACTGGAGCCCTGTGTTTTCCTTCCTGTGGAATAGAACTGTCCTTCTCCTCCAGGCACCCAAGGACAGAATTGGGATTTCACTTCCAATATTCCCTGTTGTGAGAGGCTGGAGGAGACTGTTGGCTCAAAACATTTTTGCACAGGGGAGGAAGGGGCAGGTCCAGCCTTGCCCTGCCCTGGAACTCCAATGCTGCTGTGCCCTGGAACCCCAATCCCCCCAGAGCCTCTATCCCAGCCCAGCAGTGTCTGCCAGTCCCTGGCACAGCATAGGCAGTGCTCCACAGCCACCTCTGCAGCCCCCAGTCCAGCTCCTGAGGGACCAAATGAGCCCAAGTCCCACCTGGGGGAAGGGCCCAGGGAAACCAAGGGGTATTGAAGGCTGACCACAAGGCAAACACACATCTTGACCCTACCTCCTCTTGGAATTTCCATCTGAACACTCCTGGAATCCAGGACTTGGTAGCAGTGTGGGTGCTTCTGTATAGGTTTTTTGTTTTTCTCTTTCCGTGTATATTTCTTCCATTTCTCTTCTCTTGCAAATCTTGAGTAACTTAAAACTGCACAGGCTTAGAGTTTGTGAAGGTGAATGGTCCAAATTAAAGCTTTGATAAGTGTTTTGTTTTTCTTTTTCATTGAATGTCATATTAAACCATTTGCCAAGTTTCCATAATTTTCTGATATAACTAGTAAAAGCTGTCTTGTTCTTTTGAGCTCCTGAGGATTTCTTGTCAGAATTTCTGCACTGCGTCCAACTCAGAGGAAACAAACAATTGCAAATCCTTTTAAATGTCTCATTGAGAAAGTTTTTTAGTGGATGGGAGTCAGGGCTTGTGTGTCCTGCTTGGCACAGCCCAGGCAGGGCTTTCCCAGCCACATTCCACACTCCATTTCCCAGCTGGAGCTGCTGCTGCCTCTGAGTTGTTCTGCCCCAGCCCCAGGGACGCTCTCCTTGTCTGCCCATTCCCCCACAGTCTCTGGGCAGGGATGGCCTCAGTGGGGGCTGCTGACATCCTCAGCACCTTGGAGGCTGCTGCTGAATTTTCCTGCTCCAGAGGCTTGTTCAGCCTTCAGCTCTTCAGTGCAGGAATTCAGTGTCCCAGGGCTCATTAACATTCAGAACACCTTAAGAAGTCAAGCCTCTGGGGATAATTTGATTTAATTTTCCAAATCAGTTGTTCAGTCTTCAGCTCTTCAGTTCAGGAATTCAGTGTCCCAGGGCTCATTAACATTCAGAACACCTAAACCAGCCAAGCCTCTGGGAATAATTTGTTTTAAGTTTTCAAACCATCTGTGGTTAATTTGACCGATTTCAGTAGTGAGTTCAAACGGAATATATTCTATTTACAAAGACAGTGATGAACCATTTTTAGGTCTTCTCAGGTTTTTTCCTGTTCATAAATTGATATGTGTAGTCTCCAATTGATATTGAATCCAAGTACCTCCTCATGCAGTTTTAATAAATATGAAAATCAAGACCCTTCATGGCTGACAATCAAACAGACTCTGTCCCTACCCCCACCCCACCATTTCCCCCATCCCAGCCCTGGCACTCAGAGCAGCCTTGCGCAAATCTGAGCTCCCTCCAGCCCAGGCTGCACCTGCAGCTTTCAGCTCCTTGGCTCCAACTCCCACCTGCTTTCCTTGGAGAAGGAGCTGCCTGAGACACAGAGGGATGTTCATTTCTTGTCAGCCAACAAAGCCAAGGGAAGGCACAGCTCCATCAAATGCAAAAGTCAGTCTTGTCCCTGGATCTACCCTGCACCTGATCCCCACAGCCTGTCCTGTTTCCTTCATTCCTCCTTTGCCAGGGACTTTCTGGGACAAGGGAGCTCTGCTCTGGGGATGGAGGAAGGTGGAAGTGCCACCACTGGAGTGGGAAGCACAGCTCAACAGGTTTCTGTTCTTTGGGGGTCAGGAACTGATGAGACTCAGGGGCATGGAAAGATTCTCTTCATGGCCAACGGACCACAGTTGAACAGGACACAATTTAATAACAATCACACTCTTCCCTGAGCTATGTGCAATATCCCAGCAGCATCTGGGCATGAACAGCATTGGACTTGTTGGGAGAAACTGTGAGGGGGAGCTGGGGCGGACTGACCAACCCAGTGACCTGACAGAGCCCTGCTGGGATGTCACACAGCCCCTCTGCGATGTCACAGCCTGCTCTGTGATGTCACAGCCCAGTCTCTAATGTCACACAGCTGGTCTCTGATGTTACAGCAAAACTGTGATGTCATATTCTGCTCTGTGATGTCAGACCACTGCCCTGGGATGTCACAGAGATGGCCTATGATGTCATATAGGTAGTCTATTATGTCATAGCTGTCAATGACCCCACATAACCCACTCTGTGATGTCATAGCCCACTCTGTGACCTCATGTTACAAGATCATAAATTGTCTCCACCAGGTGAGCTGACACCTGGAGCTTGTTCTCCACAACCCCAGGCCTATGGAAACCACACAATGCCCATTGTGTGAGAAGGGGAACTGGAAGTTCAGCAGCCTCAGTGTCCTGCCAGGTCTGCCAGGCCCACGGGAACATTGGGGTCCATGACCACCAGGGACCACCAGAGAGACCCCCAGGACAGAAGAATACATGCAAAAGGGGAGGGGAAATATGTTAATGATTTCAGGGAAATTATATCATACGTATGTTTAGTCCTGGACAATCAATGAATATGTGTGCAAAATACAGAATATAAACAGAAACATTCCTGTACTCAGCATGCACAGCTTTGGGAAGAGCTATCCCCTGTGCATCCAGCCGAATAAAGAATGTTGCTTTTTAATGCTGCATTGGTGTTAAGCAGTTTTCTGTTTTACTGAATTTTTTGGTAACACTCCCACTGCCAAGGAAAGCTCTGTCTGCTGCTGTTCACAAACAGAGAAGGGCTGGTGGCAGATGTGGGGCTCAGAGGTTGCCTGGAGCACAGTGACCATGAAATAATCAAGTTTTCAATGTTCTAGGAAAGAAGGAGGGGCAGCAACAAAACTTCTACACTGGAATTAGGAAGGTCAGACTTTGGTCTATTTAGGATGCAGATTTGGGGAGTACTGAAGCAGGCACTGATTGTTTTTAAGGAAAACATCCCTTAAAAACAAAGGGGTCCAGGCAGGATGGACACATTTCAAGGAAGTAATCTTAAGGGGGAAGGAGAAGCCTGTCCCAGTGTGGCAAAAGATGAGCTAGTGAGGAAAATGACTGGCCTGGCTTGCTGTGGAGATTTTGTGGGAACTCAAGGGTAACAAGAGGCCCATCAACTTTGGACAGAAGGTCAAGCAGCTTAGGAAATGTTTAAGGATGTTGTGAAGTCGTGCAGAAAAAAAGTCAAGAGGGGAAAGCTCAATTAGAGTTTAACCTGACCACTTCCGTGAAAAAAAAATAGATGTTTCCACAATTAAATTAATAGCAAAACATGGGATAAGGAGAACCTCTACTCTATATTGGATGCAGTGGGGAATATAGTAGCTAAAGATAAGGAGAAGGCAGAGCTACTTAACATCTTGTTTCTCTCAATTTTCGATATTAGGACAGTCTGTCCTCAGGACAAGTGCTCTGCTGAGCTGGTGGATGGGCACAGGGACCAGATGTCAGGGTCCGTCCTAATGGACAGATGACCTGATGGTTCGTAGGAATGATCTCAGAGTGCAAAACACCAACACGGTACAAGGGGGTTTGCAGTGATAATCAAAACAAATGCAGTTTTATTGAAATAACCACAGCAAAAATGCGATAGAGGGATTAAGGGAGAGAAAAAGAGAGAGAAAGAGAGAGAGAGAGGAGAGAGAGAGGGGATATAGCTACCAATGCAGAGACGAAGTCCTTTGGTGCAGTCCAGCCGAGGGTCTGCCTGCTACGCTGGGGAGATCTCAAAGGCTCTAGCTAACTCAGAGGTTTTTATTACTGAAAATTGCGAGGGGGGGGGAAACAGATACAATAGGAAACAGATGTAACAGGTAGTGTATGTTCTCAGCAGTAAATGAGCTTGATAGATGTAACAGGTAGTCTATGTTCTTAGCAGTATGCAAGAGCCATCGTATTCTCGGTCCAGTGGTCACAATCTGCAGGCAAACATCTCGCTTCGGTCAGCTTGCCTCCCCACACACCTCCCCCGGGCTGGGGGTTTCAGCCCCAGTCCTTGGAAGGAGCAGAGGGGCCTGTTAGGAGTTTCATGTCTCAGTCCTTGATGGAAAAGCTTCTCACATCTCAGTCTGTCTGTCATGGTGGTTGTAAAACAGGTGAGGGTCTTCGGTGGGAGACCACCTGGAACTCAGGAGAAGTCCAGCCAGGCCGAGAGGTGGGACAGCTTCCAGAGCTGCTATTGTTGCAAACAGGGCATGGTGTCCTCTTCTTAGCATACAGCAAACACTCCTGTGAAAACAATAGCTGAAAACTGAGCTTTCAGGTCTCAGGGCCCGTGGCGTGTGACTTTTCTCCTTCAGAGCCAGATATAGACGGGGGCGGGGGGGATCTTCTCTTCAGTGGTCTCCCAAGGACGATCGTGAGGCAGATGAGAGAAAATTCTGACGGACTCTCACACCCAGTGTCCCCAGTCTTCTCAGATTGGCCCAAGTGTCCCCAGTATGTCCCAGTCCTCCCCAGTGTCACTCCCAGTATGTCCCAGTGTCTCCCACAGCGTTCCCAGTGTTTCCCAGTATGTCCCAGTCCTCCCCAGTGTTTCCAAGGACAGTTTCATTTCTCACGGTGGCCGTGGCAGCCAAACCCAGCAGTGGGGTCAGTGCAGTGCCCATGGCCACAGCCCCTTGCAGGGGCCCAGAGCAGCTTGGGCTGATGATCCACCCTCACAGCTGGCCCAGGGCAGCTCTACAGTGCCTTTGGTGGCACCTGGGGCTGGCACACACCTGAGCACTGTGTCTGTTTGCACTGGGGAAACTCAGCAGTTTGAGATTGCTGCAAAAAGTACAAAAAGGGAAAACCCCTCTCAGGCTGGGTGCAGCCAGCTCTGCAAGCACAGCAGGGCCCAGGACAGTGAGGACAGACAGGATGGGGCTGGGCAATGTGGAGCAAGGTTGTCCACACTGGGTCAGAGCTCCAGGCACAGCTCCTGTGAGCAGGCCAGAGCTCCTGAGGAGAGACCCTGGGTCAATATCAATCACAGAATGCTGCAATCACCTCTGCTCTAAAGAGAAATTTAATAAAAGACACCCTTTAAAATAGGAATGTGTATTTTATTATTGCTCTTTGAAATCTTTCTGCATAACTGGACTAGGAAAACTTTAATGACCCTCTCAGGGCTTTCCTGTTGTTTACATCAGACTCGGTCCTTGAGAGTGTCTTGAAATAACTTCTCAATAGCACAGAGTTAAATTTAAACTCCAAATTTTCTTGAAGTTTTAATAGGTCACACAGAGGGAACACCACTGGGAAACTGTCCCCAGGTTCCAGGCAGAGCAGAACACTGGAGGCAGTGATGACAGCTGGGGACAAACAAGGCCAAGGTGTCTCTGGTGCTGAGAAAACCTGGATGTGTTTGAGGAATGCAAAGGGCCAAGGCCTGAGTCCCAGCCCCTGGCCAGGCAGATCCTGTCCCTCCCTCCTTGCTCAGGGCTCTTCCCAGGATGGGCACTGGTATGTGGGGATGTGCAATGCCAGGGACAGGAGCATGGGGCGGCCCCTGCCAGGCTGCTGAGCAGGGACGAGGAGGCAATGAGGCCCCAGCCCTGCAAGGGTCACTTTTCCCCTCGTGGCCTCAGGCCCAGGGCCAGCAGCCATGGCAAAAGTGCTGCCCATGTTGGCTCTGGCAGGGCTGTCTTGCAGCTGCTGCCCAACCCTGTGCCCTGTGCAGCCCAGGCTGTCCCACGGTATCCCTGCCCTGCGCCTCTGTCCCTGCAGGCTGTCGGCATCCCCCGGCTGCCCCACCTGGCTGGGCCCTTCCTTTGCTGCCAGCTCTGCCTCCTGCCTGCCTCTGCCTGCCCACACAGAGCCTTGGCCTGATACCAAAAGGGTTTATTCCATGTTTACCCTGCCTGTGATCTTTCAGCACAGGAACAAGACATGTAGGGGCTGCTGTCCCTGCAAGGATGGGTGGAAGAGAAGAAGAAGAAGGCATCTGGCTCAAGGGTGCAGGGATAGAGAAAACAAAAAGTGAATCTGGGAACTTGGGGTGGGTTTTATGGAAATGGGTAAATTGTAATTCACATTTTGCAACTGCATATGTGCAACACACTGGTAGAATTACACGTTCATGTGAGGTTGGGAGTTATCCCATGCTGGATCTCTCTCCTGAATAAATGATACCCTCTGAAATAGCAAATTAATGTTCAGGAGCCTTATTCTGATATTTCAGAGATTTGGTGACAGTGGTTCCTCACAGAACCAAGGACTCAGCTGTGACACTGTGCAAACTCATGGAACAAAGGGTCCATGGTGACACAACAGAACCCCATGGAACCAAAATCCATTTTGGCACATTGGGGCCACATTGAACCAATGGTCCATTGTGATACTGTGGATCCAAGGAGACCATTGTGACCCTGAGAAACCTCTTGGAACCAAGGGGCCATTGTGACACAGCAAGGCCTGATGGAACCATGGGTCCATTGTGATACTGCAGAACCTCACGGAACCAAGGTGACCGTGTTCTACCGTGAAACCTCATGGAACAAAGGGACCATGGTGACACTGTGTCATGGTTTAAGCCTGGCACAGAGCCAGTGCCCCCATGAGAATACCCTCTCCCTGGTGTCTGCTCTGAGATGTGACCAGGAATAAGCAAAGCAGGCTCCAGCTTGGAAATAAAGAAAACTTTAATAACTAAACTACAAGAAAAGAAGGGAAAAACTATAAGGGGAAAATTGAAAACCTTACAAAAAGCACTTTCCTCCTCCTCCCCACCAAATTTCCCAATGTAATACATTCCCCCAAATCACCAACTCTCAGTCCAGCACCCTTAGAATACTAAAACTTCAGTCCATGAAGAGGAGTGGAGTCCTTCTTGCACCATAGGCTTCCCCTGGAAACATGCTGAAACCTCGTGTGCTTCCATGTCACTCAGCACTGCCCGCAAAGTCCTTTGCCATTATGACATCTTTCCTTCCATGCCCAGTGCTCTCACCACTGTGCATGGACCCGAGCTGCTTTTAGGGTTGTCTTTCAAGGATGCCTTGTCTCATTCCAAAAGAGGCACAGCCTCTCCTTCGGGACATCTGTCCCCCCCATTTTTTCACCCCCTGGGGCCGAGGTGTGCCCACAATGAACCCTCCCGGTTCTGAGGCACTGCCTCCCCCTAAATGCAGTCTCTGTGTCAGAGGAATAAAAAATGGTTCAGTCTATGGCCACACAAGGAAAGTACAGCCAAAAGGCCACTCCATCTCTTCCCCCACTCAGCCAATCTTGTCCACTTTCCTCGGGCCTAGTCCTCGTTATCTCATCTCTTATCTCTCTTCTTATTCAGCTCCAAGGAGGATCAGCATTTTTGCAAGGTCCCAATCATGTAAGAAAAGGGTTAAAAATTTCAGTCTCTGCCTGTCCCAGAGCTCCGGCACTCCCACGCTGCTCTGGCCGGGCACTTTCTTGCCGCACTTCCCCCTTCTCCTCCTTGGCTGGCTGCTATCACATTCTGTCGCCGGCTCTCCCTCTCTCTCTCTTGGGAGGGGGGTGGGGTGGCTCGATGTCTCTTAGTGCTTCCACCCTTCCATCCTCAAGGGCCTCCTCACCCCCCACCTCTGTCCAGGCCCAGGCCTACCGCATGGCTGCCCCTCCCCCGCCCAGAAGCAGTAGCGGGACAGGGGAGGGAGATCCGACCTCTTTGCCTCGAAGACCCAAGAGAGAACTCCCAGGGCTGAAGCTCTGCTTTTTAACCCCTGTGTGATCTCAGGGGTGTGTCCAAACCCCACTGGCCACATCAGGTACCAGTATCAAAATCTGAGCACCCATTGGTTTGACCACAACATCCCAGAATTCCCACTTCTTCCTGGTCAAACCAGTACACACTGCAGAACCAAGGAGACTGCTGCTGGCAGCGTGAGAGCTCATGGAACCAGAAGTCCATTGTGACACAGGACGGCCTGATATACACCAAGGGTCCCTTGTTAAACTGTGTGGCCTCATGGAACCATGAGCCACTGTGACACAGCAGGGCCTCATAGAACCTGGAGGCCATTATTAAAATTGGTGGCCTTGAGAAACCAAAGGGCCTTTGTGGCACTTCAGAGCCTTGTGGAGCCAAGGGAACACTGTGACACTGTGAGGCTCCATGAAACCAATGGCCTGTTGTGACACTGCAAGGCCTTATGGGATCATGGAGACCATTGTGACACTGCAGGGCCCCATGGAACTAAGGATCCATGAACAGTACAGGACCCCAGGGAACCAAAGGTCCATTGTGACATTGCGGGGCCTCATGGAATCCTGGAGGCCATGATGACACTTGGAGGCCTTGTTGGATCAAGGGGCTCTGCAGGGCCTCACGGAGCCAAGGAGACCCTTCTGACACTGTGAGTCCCCATGGAACCAAGCATCCATTGTGACACTGCAGCACCAAGGAGACCCCTGTGACACCGCCAGGCCTCATGGAAGCAAGGGACCATTGTGACACTCTGGAGCCCCATGGAAACAAGGGGCCAATGTGACACATCTGGGCCTGATGGAACCAAGGATCCAATATGACACCACCACTGTGACACTGCAGGGCCCCATGGATCCCAGGGAACAGGCCTGCTTGGCTTGGCCTGACTGGTCCAACTGCCCTTGGCATGTTGAGCGTCTCTTCTCATGTACCCCTGAAACCCTGGGGTCTGGGCTTTCCTTCAATTGGAAAAGAGCTGCCTTTCTCATTCAAGCATCTATGGCCAAAATGGGATTCCCCCTCCAAATTTCCCAATATCCAGGGATTTCTCCCACATAAAAGCTTCCATTACCAACACGTCTGGCTGACCTTGTCTTCCTGAGGGCTGGCTCTCACCTGCCTTCAAACAGTGAGGCTCTGTGCTTTCCTTCCTATGGAAAAGAACTGTCCCTCCTGCACAGGCACCCATGGCCAAAACTGGTACTTGTCCTCCAAAATTCCTGCCTTCAAGGGTTTTTTCTCCCAGACAAGATCTCCCAGTACAGACAGGTCATGCTGGCCTTGGCTTCTGGTGGTTGCCTGAATTCTGCCCTGAAACACTGGGGCTCTGCCCTTTCCATCCTAAGGGAAAAGAACCATCCTTCTTCTCCAGGTGCCCATGGTCGAAATTGGGATTCCACCTTCAAAAGTCCTATATCCAATGATTGCTCCTACACAAAAGCTGCCATTACAGAAAGGTCTGGCTGGCCTTGGTCTCTGGTGCCTGCAGTTCATCAGCCCCTGAAGCACTGGGGTTCTGTGCTTTCCTTCCTATGGAAAAGAATCTTCTTATTCCTCAACGGCCAGAATTGCTACTCCTCCTAAAATATTCACGATATGAAGGGTTTCTCCCAGACAAAACCTGCCAGCTCTCTCTGGCACTGTGGGCTCGGATGGCCACCTGTCATCTACCCCGGAAACACTGGGGCTCTCTACCTTCCTTGTGATGGAAATAGAACAGTCTCCTTGTCCAGGGGCCATGGCCAAATTTGAGATTTAGCCCCTAAATTTCATATATCCAAGGATAGGTCCCAAGCAAAAGCTGCCAGGAGAGACGAGTTTGGCTGGCTTGGCCTCCCAGGGGCTGCTTCTCATCTACCATCAAACCCTGAGGCTCTCTGCTTTCCTTCAGATGGAAAAGAAATGGCCTTTTCATCAAGGGACCAGTGGCCAAAACTTGTATTCTACCTCCCAAATTATGTGTATCCAAGGATTTCTCTCAGGCACAAGCTGCAATTCCAGAAAGGTCTGGCTCACCTTGGCCCTTGGTGGCTGCTGCTCATCTGACCCTGAAACACTGGGCCTCAGCTTTCCTTCCAATGGAAGAGAATCGTTGTTCACATCAAAGTGCCCATGGGCAAAACTGAAATTCAGCCTAAAAAATTCTATCTATCCAAGGACTGCTCCAAGGCAAAAGTAGCCAGGACACACAGGTCTGACTGGTCTTGTCCTGAGGTGATTTTCTTAGACTATGAGCAGAATGTTTACATTTGCCAACACCTTGGAGAGGGCCCAGATATCTCCCAAGGTGGGGTTTGGAGGCCTCAAGCACATGAGCACTCTACAGGGACAGAAGAGCTCTGTGCTCAGTCGAGTGGGGACTGAGGACAGCAGAGGTGAGCCCTGGAAGGGACTGAATGGTGGTTTCAGAGGTGGTGGATCTTTCTTACATAGTAGAGAACAGACAGAGAAAGAAAGAATTAATGCAAAGGACAGATAGGGAGGGCCAGACAGGACCCAAAGAGAAAGGAATTTCCCTCTCAGAGCAGGACTGTGGTGCAACATGGCCCCCAGAAGGAGTCTGGGTCATCCCTAGGCTTTGTGTGGGCAGGCAGGGGCAGGCAGGAGGCAGAGCTGTCAGCTAAGGAAGGACCCAGCCAGGTGGGGCAGCCGGGGAATGCCGACAGCCTGCAGGGACAGAGGCGCAGGGCAGGGACACCGTAGGACAGCCTGGGCTGCACAGAGCACAGGAATGGGCAGCAGCTGCAAGACAGCCCTGCCAGAGCCAACCTGGGCAGTACTTTGGCCCTGGCTGCTGGCCCTGGGCCTGAGGCAGGAGCAGGAGACAAGTGACCCTTGCAGGCCTGGGGCCTCATTGCCTCCTTGTCCCTGCTCAGCAGCCTGGCAGGGGCCGCCCCATGCTCCTACCCTTGCCATTGCACATCCCCACATGCCAGTGCACATCCCGGGAAGAGCCCTGAGCAAGGAGGGAGGGACAAGATCTGCCTGGCCAGGGGCTGGGGCTCAGGCCTTGGCCCTTTGCATTCCTCAAACACATCCAGGTTTTCTCAGCACCAGAGACACCTTGGCCTTGTTTGTCCCCAGCTGTCATCACTGCCTCCAGTGTTCTGCTCTAACCGGAACTAACCAGGGACACTTTCTCAGTCATGTCCCTCAGTGGGAGCCATTAAAACTTCAAGAAACTTCAGACTTTCTATTTAAGTTTGAGTTCTTGAGAAGTTTTTTGAACACTCTCTCAGGGACTGAGTTTGATGTAAACAACACCAAAGCCCCAGAGGCTCATTAAAGTCCTTGTGCTCTGTCTGTGCTGCTGAGTTGGGCTGGGCTCCTGGCACAGAAGCAGCTCCTGGCAAACCAACAAGACCTTCAAAAAGACATTTCTCCTGAGGAGCAGCTCCTCTCCCAGCCCAGCAGGGCTGGGGCACTGCCGGTAGCCACCCTGGGCACAGCACAGAGGCACAGAGAGCTTCAATCAGTCAGGGCTGGGAAGTGCTGAGAAGTGCCTGGGGCAGAATCACTGCCAGCATTTGCCACAGGAACCTCTGGCTGCAGGACAATGCAGCTGCAGCTCCTGGAGTGATCTCCTAAAGCTGGAACATCCCAATGCCTACAGACTCGGTGAGTAAAACTGAATATTTCTGGTGTAGGGGAGGTGAAATGCTCATGAAGCTTTGACATGCTGAGGAATGCTGGTCAGTCATAAAATATTTCCAATACAAGGATTTCATTAAAAATTAGGACATTTCCAAAGACTTTGGATTCCTAATATTGGAGAATGGCAGGGAGTGGGGGCCTTAATATTAAAGATTGACTATGAATTATTAATTACAAAATTTTAAAAGTTCCTGAGACATTGGAACTGTTATTTTTGTGTTCTGTAGATTCACAGGAGATCCCTAATGTACTTTCAGCCACTCTGCCCATGAACAGCACCAGCATCTCCTTTGCTGAACCTATCAGGCTCAGTCTGAGCTGTCCTTTGTCCCATCTGCAAACAGAACCTGCCCCCAGCTAGCGCCCTGCAAACAGGCAGGGTTCTGTAGGGCCAAGGAGAGTGCACAGAGATTTGGGGTCTGTGAGTGCTGGCAGGGAGAGATCAGGCACTGGGAAACACCTGCTGGAGGGAAATCTGCAGGAAGCAGAGAGAAGATCAGGCAATGAGAGAAAACAAAACCCAGCAATGCAGTGGCAGGGAGAGTTTAGAGATGCCCACAGGATCCCCTCCAGTGCAGCCCCTCCCTCTGAACAAGCCCCCTCCCTCCTGTGCCCCCAGCCAAGCCTCTGCCCTCAGGGCCGGGGCTCCAAGGCGTGCAGCCCCTCCTGTGCAGGCAGAGCTGCAGCAGAGCCGTGGGGCAGCTCTGCAGCCCCGGGCCCAGTTCCCTCTGCATAGCACAGGGCTGGGAGCAGCTGCCCGGCCCTGGGGGCTCTGGAGGGGGCACAGCTGGTTCAGGGTGACGCTGTCCCCAGTGCCCGGCTCTGGGCAATGCTGGCAGGGCAGCCAGGGAAGGAGCTGCATTTCCCTTCATCCAATGCCATCATAGGGACACCTGGAATCTCCCTGAGATTTCAGTCCAAGCTTTGAGCTTCCCTCCAGGATACAAACCTGTCTGTAGCATCTCTGTGTTATCTAAAAGCCCCACAGTGAGACACAGAAGGTCTATGATGAGAAAATACTGTTGGGTTGGTGAAATGAGCCCTGTCCTGGGTACAAATGTGGGGCTGAGACCTTGAGAAGGGGATGGACATTTGGTGGACTGTGGGGATCCATCTGCTCTCAGCAATGTCAGGATGGTTTTTAAGGGAAACATGGGAGGGTGATCATCCTCTGTCTGGGAAAGGTGAAAGCCTAGAGAATCCTGAAACAGGACAGGGTGACAGACATCCTCCCCTTCTTCTCCACTCACCACCTTGCCTCAGAGAACTCACTGTTCTCCCTGAGGGCAGCAGAAATGCAGAGAGTTTCTGACATCCAAAAATAATCAGCAGGGGAGATGAAGAAAAGCTGTAAATAACACTAGTACATTTTAAGAGACTTTACCATTCCTGTTCTCTGGCAGTGAGAGGGCAGATGCTGACAGGGCTGTCTGTGTTAACAGAGATTCAAAGAAGAACACAAGGACAGGTCCCTGTGCCCCTCCTATGTCTGCACAGCAAGGCTGAACTATAAAAACCTCTGTGTGTACCTGCCCTAAACCTGAAGTCCCACTCAGGCAGCACCAGCCAGGGCTCCAAACTTGGAGCTGAAGAAAAATCTTCTGGAAATTGAAAAGGGTGTCAGAGTGTTACAAGAGAAGGGTCTATGGAAAAAGGCTTTGATTTTGCTGGAAGAAGTTTCTCCTAACCGGTCACTGACTTTTCTCCATGAACAGCTCCCAATGGCCAGAGAAATCAAATGTCCAACAGCAGCTCCATCAGCCACTTCCTCCTGCTGGCATTGGCAGACACGCGGCAGCTGCAGCTCCTGCACTTCTGCCTCTTGCTGGGCATCTCCCTGGCTGCCCTTCTGGGCAACGGCCTCATCATCAGTGCCATAGCCTGCGGCCACCACCTGCACACGCCCATGTTCTTCTTCCTGCTCAACCTGGCCCTCAGCGACCTGGGCATGATCTGCACCACTGTCCCCAAAGCCATGCACAATTCCCTGTGGGATACCAGCACCATCTCCTACTCAGGATGTGCTGCACAGCTCTTTTTTTGTGTGTTTTTCATGTCATTAGAGGTTTCCCTCCTGACCATCATGTGCTATGACCGCTACGTGTCCATCTGCAAACCCCTGCACTATGGGACCCTCGTGGGCAGCAGAGCTTGTGCCCACATGGCAGCAGCTGCCTGGGCATGTGCCTTTCTCTATTCACTGCTGCACACAGCCAATACATTTTCCCTGCCCCTGTGCCATGGCAATGCCCTGGACCAGTTCTTTTGTGAAATCCCTCAGATTCTCAAGCTCTCCTGCTCCAATTCCTACCTCAGGGAACTTGGGCTTCTTGCTCTAAGTGTCTGTGTAGCCTCAAGCTGCTTTGTGTTCATTGTTTTCTCCTATGTGCAGATCTTCAGGGCCGTGCTGAGGATCCCCTCTGAGCAGGGACGGCACAAAGCCTTTTCCACCTGCCTCCCTCACCTGGCTGTTGTCTCCCTGTTTCTCAGCACTGGCTTTTTTGCCTACCTGAAGCCCCCCTCCATCTCCTCCCCATCCCTTGATCTGGCCCTGTCAGTTCTGTATTCGGTGGTGCCTCCAGCCCTGAACCCCCTCATCTACAGCCTGAGAAACCAGGAGCTCAAGGCTGCAGTGTGGAGATTGGTGACTGGACAATATCAGAAACATTAAACTGCTGGCCAATTTCTGCAAATCACTTGAAATCAATGTAATCTTTCATTGTTCTTCTTGCGTATGGTGGTTGGTTTATTATTCTCATTCTTTTTATTTTTTTTAGTATTGTCCAAATGAAGTGCTACTGGTTTTGCCATTTCTCATTTCGTTTCTCTCCACCTTTGCTGTGGCCCCAGACTGTGTCAGTGAGGAGCTGTATTCTCAGTGGCTCTAAAGGAAGTAAAGGATCTCCAAGCAAAGTTTTAACCAGAGTTCCCCCTCTTGTTGCCTTCTCTGGAGCTGCAGCAGCAATGTCTGTGTGCAGAGCTGGGGGCAGATCAGGGCTGGCACAGCAGCTGTGCCCAGCAGCAAAAGCACTTGGTGTTGCCAGTGCTGCTGCCGTGGCCCTGCCCCGCTGCCCTGGTGGCCCTGGTGTTGCTGCAGGGCCTGAGTGCTCTCGGGGCCGGGCACAGCCCTGGGGGTGGCAGTGCCGTGGCTGAAGCAGGGACAGGCCATGGGCACGGCTGGGGCAGCACTGACGCCTCAGGCCAGGCCCTGGGGGCTCCAGGCTCCTTGCCCAGGCTCTCTCAAGAACACGCCCAGGCCAATGCTCAGTAAAGAAAAGCCCCATGAGCAGCCCCAGGCTGGCCGTGGGCAGGCTGGGGGCAAACAGCATGGCTGGGGCTCTGCAAGGGCCCTGGGGGAGATGGGAAGGAGCAGCAGAGCAGGGGCTGATCCATCCCCAGTGCTCTGCACAGCCCAGGGCAGTGTCCCAGAGCATCCTCATGGAGCTGCCAACAACATCCCCCCTCTGCAGCCCTGGCCTCTCCCCCTGCTCACACAGGTGCCCCATCCTTGCAGGCACACACACGGC